>NC_137163.1:40941615-42141615 GCF_951394435.1 Stenella coeruleoalba | reverse complement strand
TTCCTAATAATTGTTCAAATTTTACTTATTATTTTGTAGAATTTCTTTTGATACTATTCTGGATGCTAATCCCTGGGTGATTATATGGATTGCAAATATCTTTTCACTTTCTTTTTACTTTATGCTTTTGATGCATAAACGTTTCTGTTCTAATGTAGTCAAATTAATCAAGCATTTCTTTTTTTAAAAAAAATTTTAACATCTTTCTTGGAGTATAATTGCTTTACAATGCTGTGTTAGTTTCTGCTGTATAACAAAATGAATCAGCTATACATATACATACATCACTGTATCTCCTCCCTCTTGTGTCTCCCTCCCACCCTCCCTATGCCAACCTCTAGGTGGACACAAAGCACCAAGCTGATCTCCCAGTGCTATGTGGCTGCTTCCCACTAGCTATCTATTTTACATTTGGTACTGTATATATGTCCATGTCACTCTCTCACTTCATCGCAGCTTACACTTCCCCCTCTCTGTGTCCTCAAGTCCATATTCTATGCCTGCGTTTTTATTCCTGTCCTGCCCTAGGTTCTTTAGAACCTTTTTTTTTTTTTTAGCATACAGTATTTGTTTTACTCTTTCTGACTTACTTCACTCTGTATGAGAGTCTCTAGGTCTAACCACCTAACTACAAATAACTCAATTTCGTTTCTTTTTTGGCCGAGTACTATTCCATTGTATATATGTGCCATATTTTCTTTATCCATTCATCTATTGATGGGCACTTAGGTTGCTTCCATGTCCTGGCTATTGTTAATAGAGCTGCAATGAACATTGTGGTACATGACTCTTTTTGAATTATGGTTTTCTCAGGGTATATGCCCAGTAGTGGGATTGCTGGGTGGTATGGTAATTCTAATTTTAGTTTTTGAGGGACCTCCATACTGTTCTCCATAGTGGCTGTATCAATTTACATTCCCACCAATAGTGCAAGAGGGTTCCCTTTCCTCCACACCCTCTCCAGGATTTATTATTCGTAGATTTTTTGATGTTGGCTATTCTGACTGGTATGAGGAGATACCTCATTGTAGTTTTGATTTGCATTTCTCCAATGACTAGTGATGTTGAGCATCTTTTCATGTGTTTGTTGTCAATCTGTATATCTTCTTTTGAGAAATGTATATTTAGATCTTCTGCCCATTTTTGTATTGGGTTGTTTGGTTTTTTTGATATTGAGCTGCATGAGCTGCTTATAAATTTTGGAGATTAATCCTTTGTCAGTTGCTTCATCTGCAAAAAGTTTCTCCCATTCTGAGTGTTGTCTTTTCATCTTGTGTATGGTTTCCTTGCTGTGCAAAAACTTTGAGTTTCATTAGGTCCCATTTCCTTATTTTTGTTTTTAATTTCATTTCTCTAGGAGGTGGGTCAAAAAGATTCTTGCGGTGATTTATGTCGTAGAGTGTTCTGCCTATGTTTTCCTCTAAGAAATTTATAGTGTCTGGCCTTACATTTAGGTCTTTAATCCATTACAAGTTTAATTTTGTGTATGGTGTTAAGGAGTGTTCTAATATCATTCTTTTACATGTAGCTGTCCAGTTTTCCCAGCACCACTTATTGAAGAGGCTGTCTTTTCTCCACTGTATATTCTTGCCTCCTGTATCAAAAATAAGGTGACCATATGTGTGTGACTTTATCTCTGGACTTTGTATCCTGTGCCATTTATCTATATTTCAGCTTTTGTGCCAGTACCATACTGTCTTTATTACTGTAGCTTTGTAGTATAGTCTGAAGCAAGGGAGCCTGATTCCTCAAGCTCCATTTTTCTTTCTAAAGATTCCTTTGGCTATTCATTGTATTTTGTGTTTCCATACAAGTTGTGAAATTTTTTGTCCTAGTTCTGTGAAAAATGCCATTGGTTGTTTGATAGGGATTACTTGAATCTGTAGATTGCTTTGGGTAATATAGTCATTTTCACAATGTTGATTCTTCCAATCCAAGACATGGTATATCTCTCCATCTGTTTGTATCATTGTTAATTTCTTTCATCATTTTCTTATAGTTACCTGCATACAGGTCTTTTCTCTCCTTAGGCAGGATCATTCCTAGGTATTTTATTCCTTTTGTTGCAATGGTCAATGGGAGTGTTTCCTTAAATTATATTTCAGATATTTCATCATTAGTGTATAGGAATGCAAGATATTTCTGTGCATTAATTTTCTATTCTGCTACTTTACCAAATTCTTTTATTAGCTCTAGTAATTTTCTGGAAACATCTTTAGGATTCTCTATGTATAGTATCATGTCATCTGCAAACAGTGACAGTTTTACTGTTTCTTTTCTGATTTGGATTCCTTTTATTTTTTTTTCTTCTCTCATCACTGTGGCTAAAACTTCCAAAGAGTGGTGAGAGTGGGCAACCTTGTCTTGTTCCTGATCTTAGTGAAAATGGTTACAGTTTTTCACTATTGAGAACAGTGTTGGTTGTGGATTTGTCATATATGGCTTTTATTATGTTGAGGTAAGTTCCCTCTATGCCTATTTTCTGGAGGGTTTTTATCATAAATGGTTGTTGAATTTTTTTGAAAGCTTTTCTGCGTCTATTGAGATGATCATATGATTTTTTTCCTTCAATTTGTTAATATGGTTTATCACATTGATTGATTTGCATATATTGGAGAACCCCTGCATTCCTGGGATAAACCCCACTTGGTCATGGTGTATGATCCCTTTAATGTGTATTGGGTTCTCTTTGCTAGTATTTTGTTGAGAATTTTTGCATCTATGTTCATCAGTGATATTGTCCTGTAGATTTCTTTTTTTGTGGCATCTTTGTCTGGTTTTGGTATCAGGGTGATGGTGGCCTCATACAATGAGCTTGGGAGTGTTCCTCCCTCTGCTATATTTTGGAAGAGTTTGAGAAGGATAGGTGTTAGCTCTTCTCTAAATATTTGATAGAATTGGCTTGTGAAGCCATCTGGTCCTGGGCTTTTGTTTGTTGGAAGATTTTTAATCACAGTCTCAATTTCAGTTCTTGTGATTGGTCTCTTATATTTTCTATTTCTTCCTGGTTCAGTCTCAGAAGTTTATGCTTTTCTAAGAATTTGTCCATGTCTTCCAGGTTGTCCATTTTACTAGCATATTGTTGCTTGTAGTAATCTCTCATTATCCTTTGTACTTCTGCATTGTCAGTTGTTACTTCTTCTTTTTCATTTCTAATTCTATTGATTTGAGTCTTCTCTCTTTTTTTTTTTTTTTTTGGATAAGTCTGGCTAATGGTTTATCAATTTCATTTATCTTCTCAAAGAACCAGCTTTCAGTTTTATTCATCTTTGCTACTGTTTCCTTAATTTCTTTTTCATTTATTTCTGATCTGATATTTATGATTTCTTTCCTTCTACTAACTTTGAGGCTTTTTTGTTCCTCTTCTCTAATTGCTTTAGGGTAAGGTTAGGTTGTTTATTTGAGATGTCTCCTGTTTCTTGAGGTAGGATTGTATTGATATAAACTTTCCTCTTAAAACTGCCTTTGCTGCATCCCATAGGTTTTGAGTTGTTGTGTTTTCATTGTCATTTATTTCTAGGTATTTTTTTGATTTCCTCTTTGATTTCTTCAATGATCTCTTGATTATTTAGTATTGTATTGTTTAGCCACCATGTGTTTGTCTTTTTTACAGGTTTTTTTTCCCTATAATTGATATCTAGTCTCATAGCTTTGTGGTAAGAAAAGATACTTGATATGATTTCAATTTTCTTAAACTTATCAAGGCTTGATTTGTGACCCAAGATATGATCTATCCTGGAGAATGTTCCATGAGCACTTGAGAAGAAAGTGTAATCCTCTGTTTTTGGATAGAATGTCTTTTAAATATCAATTAAATCCATCATGTTTAATGTATCATTTAAAGCTTGTGTGCCTTATTTATTTTCATTTTGGATGATCTGTCCATTGGTGAAAGTGGGGTGTTAAAGTCCCCCACTATTATTATGTTACTTTCGATTTCCTCTTTTAACATTTGCCTTATGTATTGAGGTCCTCCTATGTTGGGTGCATAAATATTTACAATTGCTATATCTTCTTCTTGGATTGATCCCTTGATCATTATGTAGTGTCTTTCTTTGTCTCTTGTAATAGTCTTTATTTTAAAGTCTATTTTGTCTGATATGAGAATTTCTACTCCAGCTTTCTTTTGATTTCCATTTGCATGGAATATCTTTTTCCATCCCTCACTGTCAGTCTGTATGCGTCCCTAGGTCTGAAGTGGGTCTCTTATAGACAGCATATGTATGGGTCGTGTTTTTGTATCTCTTCAGCCAGTCTATGTCTTTTGGTTGGCGCATTTAATCCATTTACAGTTAAGGTAGTTATCGATATGTATGCTCGTATTACCATGTTCTTAATTGTTTTATGTTTGTTATTGTAGGTCTTTTCCTTCTCTTGTGTATCCTGCCTAGAAAAGTTCCTTTATCATTTGTTGTAGAGCTAGTTTGATACTGTTGAATTATCATAGCTTTTGCTTGTCTGTAAAGATTTTAATTTCTCCATTGTGTCTGATTGAGCTCCTTGCTTGGTAGATTAATATTGGTTGTAGGTTTTTCCCTTTCATCACTTTAAATATGTCCTGCCACTCCTTTCTGGCTTGCAGAGTTTCTGCTGAAAGATCAGCTGTTAACTTTATAGGGATTCATTTGTAAGCTAATTGTTGCTTTTCCCTTGCTGCTTTTAATATTTTTTCTTTGTATTTAATTTTTGATAGTTTGATTAATATGTGTCTTGACATGTTTCTCCTTGGATTTATCCTGTATGGGGCTCTCTGTGCTTCCTGCCCTTGACTGACTATTTCCTAACCCATATTAGGGAAGTTTTCAACTATAATCTCTTGAAATATTTTCTTAGTCCCTTTGTATTCTCTTTTTCTTTTGGGACCCCTCTAATTCAAATGTTGGTGTGTTTTATTTTGTCCCAGATGTCCCTGAGATTGTTCTCAATTGTTTTCATTCTGTTTTCTTTATTCTGGTCTGCAGTAGTTATTTCCACTATTTTATCTTCCAGGTCACTTATCCGTTCTTCTGCCTCAGTTATTCTGCTATTGATTCCATCTAGAGAATTTTTAATTTCATTTATTGTGTTGTTCATCCTTGTTTGTTTGCTCTTTAGCTCTTCTGGTTCCTTGTTAAATGTTTCTTGTGTTTTCTCCATTCTATTTCCAAGAATTTGGATCATCTTTACTATCATTACTCTGAATTCTTTTTCGGGTAGACTGCCTATTTCCTCTTCATTTGTTTGGTCTGGTGGGTTTTTACCTTGCTCCTTCATCTGCTGTATATTCCTCTGTCTTCTCATTTTACTTAACTTATTGTGTTTGTGGTCTCTGTTTTGCAGACTGCAGGTTCATAGTTCCAGTTGTTTTTGTTGTGTGCTTCCAGTGGGTAATGTTGTTTCAGTGGGTTGTGTAGGTTTCTTGGTGGAGGGGACTGGTGCCTGTGTTGTGGTGGATGAGGCTGGATCCTGTCTTTCTAGTGAGCAGACCATGTCTGGTGGTGTGTTTTGGGGTGTCTGTGACCTTATTATGATTTTAGGCAGTCTTTCTGCTAGTGTGTGGGTTTGTGTTCCTGTCTTGCTAGTTTGGCATAGGGTGTCCAGCACTGTAGCTTGCTGGTCACTGAGTGGAGCTGGGCCTTAGCATTGAGATGGAGATCTCTGGGAGAGCTTTTGCTATTTGATACCACATGGGGCCTGGAAGTCTCTGGTTGACCAATGTCCTGAACTCGGCTCTCTCACCTCAGATGCTCAGGCCTGACAGCCAGCCAGAGCACCAAGACTCTGTCAGCCACATGGCTGTGAAGTTAAGGGAGAACAAGAAAGAAAAAAATAAAAGTTATTAAAATAGAAAAAAATTATTAAAAATAAAAAAGTAATAAAAAAAGAGACAGAAAGAACAGAGCAACCAAACAAAAAAACAAATCTACCAATAATAAAAGTGCTAAAACCTATACAACAACAAAAAAGGTCATTCAGAAACCTAGGACAGATGGCAAAAGCAAAGCTCTGCAGATAAAATCACACAAAGAAGCATACACATACACACCCACAAAAAGAGCAAAAGGAATATATATATATATATATATACACAAAATTTTTAAAAAAGGAAGAGAGCAACCAAATCAATAAACAAATCTGCCAATGATAATAAGCTCTAAATACTAAACTAAGATGAACATAAAACCAGAAACAAATTAGATGCAGAAAGCCAACCCCAAGTCTACAGTTGCTCCCGAAGTCCACCGCCTCAATTTTCAGATGATTTTTTGTCTATTCATGTATTCCACAGATGAAGGGTACATCAAGTTGACTGTGAAGATTTCATCCACTGCTCCTGAGGGTGCTGGGAGAAATTTCCCTTTCTCTTCATTGTTCACACAGCTCCTGGGGTTCAACTTTGGATTTGGCCCCACCTCTGCATGTAGGTTGCCTGATGGCATCTCTTGGGAATTCTGAGGTCTTCTACCAGCATTCAGTAAGTGTTCTGTAAGAGTTGTTCCACATATAGATGTAGTTTTGATGTATTTGTGGGGAGGAAGGTGATCTCCACGTCTTACTTATCTGCCATCTTGGAGGCGCCCTCAAGCATTTCTTTTATGATTTGTGTTTTTTTAAGTCTTATTTCATAAATCCTTCCTACTCTAAGGTCCCTAAGAATTTTCTCCTGTATTCGCTGCCATCCTCTCGAGAATGGCAACCTTATCGTCTTCTCTGCAGGTGCTCTTTACCCACCCCCATACTCCCACTGGCTTTACTTTACTCCAGCGCACTTATAATTTTCTAATATATAACTTATTTGTTTATGCTTTTACTGCCTGTCTCACCACATTAAATACATGCTTCATAAGAGTAGGGATTTTTGTGTGTTATTTTTACCAATGTATCTCTAATACCTGGAAAAGTGTTTGGTATAAGTGTTTAATAAATATTCATAATTAATAAATTAGTATTTATTCTTTTGAAAGCTTTGGCATTAAATATCTTTGAATTATTTTTGTGTGTATGACATAAAACAGAGTTCTACTTTTATATGTTTTCCAAATGGAAACCAATTATCCGGAACCCATGAATTCAATAGCCTAACCCTAGCATATATGCTGCCTTTCTATATATACATGCTTTCATAGATTATATTCACCAGAATGTAAGCTCCAGTAAAGCAGGGACCCACTTTTTCTAATCTGCTCTATGCTCAGTATTTAGAACAGTGCTTATCAAATGGTATATTAGCAGAATATAAGAACAATGATTTATAACTGGATGCAACAACATGACTGAATTTCACAAATATAATATTGAACAAAAGAAGTCAAATACTAAAGAGTACTTACCATATGATTCAATTTATTTAACGTATAATACAGGCAGAACTTATATATGCTCTTAAACATCAGAATAGTGATTACTTTTGGGAAAGAGTAGTGATTGAAAAGAACCAAGAGAGAGGTTTCTGGGTTGTTGATAATGTTCTGATTCTTCATCTGGTTGGCAATTAATTCAATAAAACATTTCAAAAGTTTAATAAATATTTGTTGTGGGCTTCTTATGTCATTCTGTTGCTTCATTCCTATATGTCTCCACCAATACCAGACTGTATCTATTATTACCCTTTAAAATGAGCTTTCATACTCAAGAGAATGAGTTTTCCACTTTGTTACTATTTATCGTATTTATATTAGCTAAAGTAATCAGCATTTATACTGCTTTTCTATTCCAACAGTACTCTGGATAATTAAATAGTAGATGAAGAAATGTTTATTTTTATAGAAGCATTCTAGCTAATAACATAGAAGAATTATTATCATACCATTAGAGTATCACCATTTTGCAATTTCTTCTTTATTAATTGCTCTAGTCATTGATGACCAATGACTGCTAATATTTCAAAGAGAGAGTCATTGTGTAGAAGAATGCCAACTGGGAAGTGTCTTGTCAAATAAAATAAAACTGTAGCTGAATTTTAAGTCTCCATATACAGCTAGCAATTTCCAGGAAATACAGAAGGCAGAGATAGATATTAAATTATGAGATACAATGCAGACTGTAAGAAGTTTTACAAGACAAACAACCTGGCTTCTCCAAAAAGTAAATTTCAAGAAAGAAAAAACAGTGGATTGAGGGATGGGAGGGAATATATAGATTTTCTACCAGTTGCAATGCATGGGCCTTATTTGAATCCTGAGTCAATAAAATGAACTGTAAAGTAATTATTACATTTATGAAACAATTGGAAATTTGAACATTAAGTGGTTATTTGACAATTTTAAGATATTTAGTTATGACTATGTAATGGTGGTTAGTTATGTTTTAAAAAAAAAGTAAACCCTTATCTTTTAGATATGTAAAATTATTGAATAAAATGAAAAAATATTTCATTAATCCCAGTGAGATAATTTTAAAATAGGCTTGTAAATCTCTTTACATGCATGAAAACCTGTTTGGAGGTTACTGGAAATATATTAAATTTAAAGATTAATTTGGGAAAAAGTGATATCTTTATAATATCTACTCTTCCTATCTTAACTATTTTGTAGACCAAACTCTCTCTACTTATTCTCCTTTACTCAAATTTTTTCTTCTTTTTCTTGTTTTAATTTTTGGCCATGCCACACGGCTTGTGGGATCTCAGTACACTGACCAGGTATTGAACCCAGGCCATGCCAGTGAAAGCCCAGAATCCTAACCTGTAGGCCACCAGGGAGCTCCCTCAAATATTTTTTTTTTAATGCACTCTTTCAGATTAATTTTAGAATAATTTGGCCAACTTTCTCAAAAACATGATTTGAGATTTGACTGATACTTCATTCTAGCTGTATATTAATTTGGGAAGAATTGGAATGTTACAAATATTGCCTTTTATTTAAAACATGAGACATATATCTAACCATTCAGGTGCCTTTAATAGTAAGAGCTGTGAATATCTTTTATTTGCCTTATTCCTAAGTAATGCATATTCATCCTTGTTGCTAAGAAGAATGGCAGTATAGCATAGTGTTTAGAGTACAGGCTCTAAAGTTGGACTGCCTGGCTCCATAAATTACTAGCTGTGTGCTTTGAGGCAAACTGCTTAACTTCTCTATTACTCAGTTTCTTCTCCTGCAAAATGATAATGGGAATAATAATTATTATTTCTTCCTCATAAGGTTTTGTTTCTCATTGTTGTGAGGATTAAATAAGCTAATACACTTACAACAGTGACACATAGAAAGAGGTCAAGAATATTAGTTATTAAATATTAGGTTATTTATTATGTTGAGTATTAACCTTTCATTTGTATTGTTTCAGTGTATTTATCAAGAATGAGTGTGTTAAATTTTACAAAATGACTTTTTAGTATTTATTGAGATTATCACTTTAAGTATTGATATGTGTGTATGAATAGATGACACTATAGCTGACTGCTTTTGAATAATTGCAAGAATTCACTGAAGTGTTTCCATCTTCAGTGGCTCCTGTTAATTTAGGTATTTCACTTCCTCAGTAAATTTTGCTATTCCATTTTGCTGACACTACAATGAGAGAGGTCAAACAAAAGAGGAGGGAAATCTCTTGGCAATATAGTTGCCAAGTAAAACTACAGGACAGTCTATTAATTTTGGATTTTGGAAAAACAACAAATAAATTTAGTATAAGTGTATTCCAAATATTGGATGGGACATTATCATACTAAAAATTACTTTTTGTCTGAAAACTAAATTTAACTCTATGTCTTATATTTGTAGTTGCTAATTTAGTTAAGAAGCTATTGCCATTGATGACAGTAGAAATGGTGAGGAATGAAAGGCTTTGAGAAACACGATTCTGGTGTTGAGTTTTTGGACTTTCACTCACTAACTCCTTCTAAATACAGACGAAACTTACACCCAATTCTTCTCTAAAGAGAAAAGAGAGTACTCTATTTGTTTTAATCTCAGTACTAAAATGTTATGTCCCCAAAGCAGAAGTATTTCCTTCATCATTGTGTCTCTTGGATATTGGATTACTGTAGAGGTCTGCACTGAGAGTAACCATTATAGAAAACAAAGTGTCTATCAGTAGTTAGAAGAAACAGTGCCAAAAGTAGCATCAAAAACCACAAGGACCTGTTGTAGGTGTGTTTCATACATCTATTTTCAGTTCTCACATTTTAAATTTTACATAATGCATTTTGTCTTATTAAAAATGGAAACAAAGAACATGTACTTCCATACGTTAATCTCCTCCAGGTGCTTTATCCTTTTTTCTTTGTTTGCCAGCTGGTTGTTTTTTTTTTTTGTTTTTTTTTTTTTTTTTTGCTTTCCAGTCCTTGCATCTTTATCTGTTCAACAGTAAAGAGAAAAAGGCATTAAACCAATGAAAGCATGGCTATGGTTGCTGATTTACGTAGCACTTCATCTGAATTGGAGCTGTTCTCTTAAATTAATAAGACTGTTGGTTTATCAGAGGATCTTATATATCTCTTCTCCCACTGATGGCAGGTCACAAGTTTGAATTCCAGCCAACCATATAAAGCGATACCTTGACCTTGTCTGGGCAATGAGCCATCACTTGGACTAAAATAATTTTCCATTCCATCCATTTATGCAAGTCAAGCAGGAGCTAGCAACTCAGTAGATGAGAATCACATTTATTTAAAGCAAGAGCTAGTCCTTGGTTTATAAAAAACTTTCCCTAGCAATTCTGAAAAATCATTCTGGCACAGTCAGGTACAGGTTTGAATTCCAACTCTTCCATTCACTTACTCTGACCGCAAGTGGTTATTTAACATTCCTGAACTTTGCTTTCCTTCTATATAATGGGGAAAGGAATACTGAGCTTACGGGTGTTTTGTTAAGCTTGTATAAGGCAATGCCAACCTATTGGGAATGTGAAATGGTACAATCATCTGGGGAAACATTTTGAAAGTTTGCTTAAAGTTAAATATACACCTACCATATTACCTGGCCATTCCATTCCTCTGTTCACCCAAGAGAAATAAAAACACATGCTTATACTAAGATTGTACACCATGTTCATAGAGGCTTTATTGGTAAAAGATAAAGCTTAGGAACAATCCAAACATCCATTAATAGGCAAACTGATGAAAGCCTGTGGTGTACTCATGCAATGTACTACTACTAAGCAATAAAATAGAATTAACTGATGAAACATGCAACAACATGATGAATCTCAAGATAATTATGCTGGATAGAAGAACCAGAATTATACTGTATGATTCCATTCATATAAAATTCTAGGAAATGTAAATGAATGTATAGTGACAGAAAGTACATTAGTGCTTGCCTGTGGATGGGAGTGGAGGGAGAAGAGGATTATAAAGGGGGAACAAGTAAACTTTGGGGGCTAATCAAATTGTTTGTTGCTTTGATTATGGTAATGGTACAGGTGTACATATGTCAAAATCATCAGAGCACACACTTCAGAGAGGTGTAACTTAGTGTGAAGTTATGCTTCTTTAGTACTGAATATGTGAGTTCCTTGTCTGCTGCTCTGATATCCAGAAACCTCTTCCCTAAATCACTGTTACTCCCATCTCTCATTCACCTCTTCCAGTTTACCCAACACCCTTGACCTCTCTTTACACATAATTTCATCTGCCAAATGATTCCTAACCTCTGCTCCTTCACTTCTAACAACACCATGAAGACCATGATTCCTTTTCCTTGCCCCATAAATCCTGAGCAGAATGGCTTGGTATCCCCTTTTGGCTTTTCAGCAGCACAAATCACCCAAGAATGTGACAGAGAATGTGCGATGGGCCATTGTTTATGAATAACATAACTTTGTTCTCTTAATGAAGCTCTTTTGAGAGATGCTAAAAGTAAGTTATTAGAATAGAGGGAAAAATTAAGGGAAGAAAAGAAAAGAAAGTAGAAAAGAAAATGGGAGAAGATAAGAAAAAAGGAATGTGATCAAATCCAAATCCATGTATTTCTAAATAAACTCAGCAAGTGAGTTACTTTATGACATCAGTATCTTTCCATAGAACTGTGGTCCTAATTCTCACACCTCCTTCATTCCAGCACTCACTAAATCTATACATAGCAGTAAGAGCAATCTTCCATGAATACGTCACATCACGTACTTCTTCAGCATAAAGGCTTTCAAAAGCTTCTCATTGCGTCCCACTTGTTGTGACTTCCAGATCTGTGGATGGTCTTGTCCCTGTTTACCTCTCTAAGCCTTACTTTGCACTGACCCTCCTCTGCTTTTACTTTGTTCTGAGCAACCTCACCTTATTCTTAAGCATACATCATGCTCCCCCTGCACTTCCCCACCTCATAGCCTTCACTTACAGTCTTCGCCCCACCACTCCAATGCCTCATCTCACCAACTCCCCAGCATTCTTCAGGCAGTGGTAAACTTGACAGCCAGCTTCATGGCTTGTCCTATAATAGGGTGTACACTCCTATTTTACACCCTGGTGGAAATTGTACTTCTCCTTTCTGGCATGGATCAAATTTTTTATACTGTATTTGTTTGTATGGTTATTTGTTCAGTGTCTCTCCTTCATCATGATCCATTATGTCAAGGACTGGTAAATAATTTTTGTTAGTTTGAATTTTTGTTTTATTTTTATTCTGTTTTGTTTTTACTCTCAATTATTTAGAAAGCCCTAAATACAGTGGTGACTGGCACATGGTAGGTGTTCAGTAGAAATTTGTTTAATGAATAAATGAATGAATGGATAGATGGAAAATGATTCTGTGAAATAGATTCTTATCCCCCCATTACCTATGAGAAAACTGAGGCTTAGAGAGTTTTAAATGCCGAGGTCATGCATGTTCCATTATTCACAGAAGAGCTAATGAAGAAGATAACAAAAAGAGCCAGGTAAAACTAAGGAAAACTCCACTGAAGAGAATAAGATCCATGTCTTAAATGTAAGCTTTGATTTATTTTTAGTTGCACTGAAAATATATTTAGTTACATTTTCCACTTAAAGTGGAATCATGTGCCTGATTAGAACCAACACTGGTCCCTCAAAACTAATAGTCTCAGAACATTAGCTCAATAATCCTCTGTAGCACGTGCTTTTGTGCCATGGGCCATATCTGCTAAGCCTACCTGTGATTTCAGCTGCAGCTGGGTGGACAGCTCTGTACACACTGCCAGTCTCCTCTCTCAGATTCTCCCTCAAAACTTTTTCCAAAGTTCAGTATTTCACAAAGCCCTGGTACAGGTACATTCTGAAAGTGTGGGAAAGGTAATATTGTGGAACTTGCAGCCAACTTGTGACGGAGTGAGTGGATAAATGCCCCCATCTTCCTGTCTCTCACAGAGACAATTTGGAGGTTGTTTGCCACATTGGCCTAAAAAACTTTCCAGAGCTTCTGAACCACTACCCACAGTGGGGACTACCTCCATAACCCCTCATTCTGTTACTGAATTTCCCTCCTTCTTTGTTACATTCCTCCCTCTGCTCACTCTAGCTTCTTAGACTCACTTCATCTACACCCAAGTTCTTGCTTTAGGCTTTGCTTTGAGGGGAATCAAAGTTAAGACGCCCCCATTTATTTATTTAAGTATTTAATATGGGCATAGTTGAGCACAAATTAAATGGCATGTTCTTGAAAATTTCACTGTTTAGTGGGGTACAAAAAATGTAAAAATGACCAATTCTAATACAACATAAGTTTTGTGATAAATGAATGCAAATCAAATTGGAAAGTATGGAGCTTTTATTTTGATGGGAGAATCAGGGAACAATTGAACAGGAAATGAAGATTTGAGGAGTCTTTTGCAGGATCAACAGAAGTTTATTAACAAACTAAGGAGTAAAGAAAAGCAAGAAGGATCACAAGGCTAAAAATCACACAATGAATTACAGAAAGACATGCCATGTGTTGGAAACTGTGAAACTTTCAAAAAATCTGTATATAGGTACTAGAGTTGTACTGAGTACTCTAGGGTCAGCCACCAGAGGAGGAATGTTACAGGTAATGAAGTAACATAAATGCAGGGACAGGGGTTTTAAGATAAAACCCCTTATTTTACCCTGTAACAATGTGTAAGCATCAGAAGTTTTTAAACAGAGTTACAACATCAGATCTGAGTTTTGCAAGAAAATTCTGTCCGCCGTGAAGAAATGAATGAACTGAACTTGGGGAAAACTGGAGGCTGGGAAAGATTACAAAGGTGGTGTCAGTGAGAATGGAGAAAAGAGAGATATTAAAAAAAAAAAAAAAGAGCCCTGAATGTCTCAGGCATCATTCCAGATGTATCAAAGGATGTTTGTTTTTAAATAGGTTCCCTCAAACCTCCAATAATTCTCTATTTTTTGCTTCTATTCAGACTAACTAACCAAATCCTATATATTAAACATGTGCCACTATTGTCTCAGGTTGATCCTTCTGGACCAGATTCGTGATGGAGATTTGCATAGAGGAAGTTGATTGGGGAGTGCCCCTTGTGTTAACTGTGATGCACTCACAACAAAGGCCTCTGCCAATCCTACAGGGGAGCTCTAGAGCTGGAGTTGTCCAGAACTGCCTGGTGCTGCAGCAAGGGGACAGGTCCTTCACATCCCTTCCTCCAGAGACCAGTCTTTGGATGTGGAGCTGTCCTGAGGCAGGAGCAGTGACCTTGGGACTTAGAGGTTATCTTCTGCTCAGGGCAATCCCCAGAAAGGAATTCAGCTGACATCAGGAGGAATGGGTATCTCAGTCGTGAAGAGGGGAATCATCTGACAGCACCTCACACTGTCTACTATAGCTCCTACCTTACACCCTGTCCCATTTACCATGTTGAAGGTCTGGTGGGTTTCAACAAGGTCAGTTTTAACATAGGCCACCCTAACTTTGCTAACACCAGAGCTTGATCAACATTCTAAAGCAGAAAGACAGAATAAACTTCTTCATGAGGTTGTTTTGTTCTTGCTGTTCTTTAGAAGATGAATTCAAAATACTGTATAACACTTAAGGAACACATAATTTAAAAACACTTTTTGAAGGTTTTATCAAAAACAACTGATAAAAAGCATCTAAAATTTTCTAAGCAGTAACATTAAGAAAACTCATTTACGGAAATTTTTTCCTTTAAGTTATTGCTGTTGTCAAATAGTGACGGATTCCAGTGCTGAGAAAATAAGTTTTAAAATAAGTCAATATATCAAACTGAAACTTCATGGAGTGGCTGCTCTAATATAAATAAGTAACCAAAATTGGGTGCTTTCTTACACTCTGGTGACTGAAAAACAGTATTTTAAGTCAATATTCTACAATGTAGCAATGGAATTAAACTTCCCCTCCAAAAAAAAAAAAAAAAAAAATCCCCAAACAATTGCCCTAAAGAAGCACTTGATCCACTATATTTTCAAAGCATTCTGTTTGGGTTTACTAATTTTCAAAGAATTTCCACTTAAAATTTTAAGGCATGTCTTTCTTCTAAGGCATGACATCCCTCTCCAGAGACACTCTTCCTAATCCTCTTTTTAAAAGGCATTCTTTTGTAACATTTTCAAACTCTGATTCAAGGTATCAATAAATTTCTTTTAACAATTTGGTACAAAAAAGAAAAGCACATTTATGAGACTTTGTTTTCCTAAATATTTATTTCAAATACTACATTTTCATAGTGGTTTTAATCCTAATGTCATCCTTAAAATAAATCACTGTGTGTACTTCATGTGATCTTTTCAGAATGCAATAAAACAGATTGTTTTTAATGGCTGTTCTAGCAATGAAAAATATCTGTGTTAGGTGGAAACAACAAACTGATGCTTTTTCAATTCCTTTTAATGGCACGAGGATCTTTGCAACCTGCTGTGAAAAATATTCTCTTAATGATAGGCCTGTGGCACAACTTAAGAAGTCATCAAGAAATAAATGTGCCGCTGTCTGGTTGGCAGCTTGGTGTCCCTTAATTGAAGTGTTATAAGATTCTGTGTGGAGGAAAGCCTCCAGGGCTTCGTAGCTAAATGGCACGGACACCTCTGATGAGACATGCAGATGAAGATGTGTCAATACAATCTTCACCAATTTGCCGTAATAGCAGGGACTGATTAATTTTATAACAGCGAGTGCTTCTATTAGCTAACCTAAGGAATGATTTAGACTTTATTAAGCGACTTATTTCTATCTTTTTTCAAGAGAGATGACTGCAACATAGTTTTTGTCTGAGTGCTATACTGTGGCATATTTTCTAATAAGGATTCTCAATTTATTATTAAAGAAAGGATCATGAGCTTCCCTTGGCTTATACGAGGCTTAGTGGCAGCAACTTTTGGGGCTTCCAAAGATTTCAAATGCACTTCAGCGGTCTTGGAGTTTCTCAAAACTAACTTCATATTTGAAGCAATTGAATTGGCAGCTCTTAAATACATTTTTAATGTGCAAAATATTAAAGTAACTGAATCAAGAGTATGTAGCTGTATATTTGTATCTTTTTCTTGATATAAAGTTGCTTTAATATTTTATCATAATTGCCCTTGGGCATCTAACATTATTTGGTTACACATAACCAACTAATGCTCTATATTTTAGGGCTTTGTTCAAGAAAAAATTAATTATCATGCATGGGTGGGCAATGTCTTTAGATATTGAGCTACGTTATTTTATGCATAAAACAGGCTCTAGTTTATATACTGAAACCAAAATTGCTATAATGTTCACAGTGCAATAAAAATCAGATACAAAGAGTCATTTAAAACTATGGAAATGTGAGCTCAGGGACACACCTTTGTATTTTTTTAACTATAAAAAAAGTGAACCTGCATTTACTATAAGTTGAATTTCCAGTAAATTTACTAAAAAACAAACAAACAAAAACAACTCTGGGAGTCCATTAAAAGCCATTTTATTCCACAGGCAGGCTACCCAATGAGAACATTTTTAGTACTTAATACTATTATAGAGCCTGGTATTGTAAAATGCCTAGCATAAGAGATGTGATATTCAGTAAATAACAATCTGCATCTTTTTCTCAATACTGAGGATGTTTGTAAACAGCCTTTGGAGGGGAGAACAGACACCATTCTGTTCCACTCCAATGTTCTGTTCTTCTAGGCTTCTGTTAGGATGTAGAGACTAATACAGTAAATTTGAAGAGACCCATAGACTCAAATTTTATCCAACTTCCTTACAATTAGCAGAAGGATTCACCTCCAGCCAAAATATACCAAACATCCTGGATGTATCTTAGAATGGAAAATTTTCACTATTATGATGTGTCTCATTTATCCATTCAAAAATGTTATACAGTTCTAATTTAATTATGGAATTTTATATGGCCATGTTATAAGGTAAGATAAAGAGATGCCTTCTAGACTCTCACAATATACGAGAGATAAAAATCATGTAACTGCGCAATTCAGAGAATAAATCAATAAATTATAAAAGAAATATATTTCCAATTTTCACATGCTATTCTCAAACTTCTCTGAACTCCAGCCCTGGTTTAGTGGAAGAGTGTTGTGTTAGGAATTGAGAGATTGGGCTCAAGTACTAGCCTTGCTACTAGGTAGCTATGCAAACTTTAGCAAGTTCCTTAAACTATTAGAGACACATTTTCTCTATTAGCAAAAAGCCATGAGTTGGCATTAGGTCATCTTTGAGGTTGCATTTCACTGTACCATTTTATTTGCAATAAATCAGGACTAGATTATGATATGCACTTTGATATTATAAGTATGTTTAGCAAAAACCAAACCTATAATTCCAGTGATACTGGAGATTTCTATCCCTTTCAGAAAAGCACAAATTTTAGGGCATTTCTGGTCCCTGGTAAAAAGACTATCAGAGCTAAGAAAAAATGGTACTAGATATGTGATTAGTCATCTTATTTGTTTCAGGTGGGGAGTGCTGGTAAGCAATTTCTATGCAATTGCTAAAGCTGGGTAGTCATTGGAATAAATTACCAATGGTGACAAAGGAGTAGTGACCATGTATAAGAATTTTGGCATTTCTGATCATTATCTTACTTAACTGTTTTGAAATTAGAATTCCAACCATCTCTAATGCTAAGTATGTATCATCTATTTTGAACATAAGGACTGAATAAAAATGTTTAAAGTATTGAATAAACATGGGATATAGATTTAAGGAAAATTCATAAAATATAATCAGTGATATCAAAACATTTTTGATATCAAAACAGTTTTGAGCAAACAAAATACAGAGAATGCAACCTCCAGAGCCAACCATGATCTTCCCATCCATGGGAGCTTAGAGTACATTTCCACTGATAATCATTTATGGACTGGATGGCCGTTCATTGTCCTCTCAGGGGTCTGCTTGTTGAACTCTGTACCAGAGAACAAGGTTGTTAATTGTGCTTACAAAGAAATATATAGGTAAGTACATAAAACATGTTAATACTTTTATAAAAACTTCTGGGTCTACTAAAACACATTTGTTTTGGCAGGAATTGGTAAAGATCATCTAAGTTTTTATGGCAAGGATTCTCACCTGCCTTTGCTGGTAGAAGGAAATGTCTCTCCAACATATGGTGAAAAATTCACAATGTGGTCCCTGGGCTTAACACAGAACTTGTTAAATGTTAACAAGTTAAATGTTAAGATAAGCAGGGATTGATTTCAATTAAGCATCCTCTGCGATTTGGGGGATAATATTAGCAACATTTGTGTTTATATCATAGAGATAGTTACCTATAGACTGCTTAGTCAAGCCCTATCTAAAGCAGTATGAGATGAGGTGGTATAAAACTTAAAACTTAATAAGTTCCCTGAATACACAGGCATCCACAGGAGGAATAAAGTCATGGACATGTGACCACACTCTTACACAATTTCATAAGAGAAAACCCAGTGGTGGATGGGAAAGGGCTGTGGGAATGCAAATGAGATCATACTTTACAATTCAGTCTTTAGCACATGTGCATGGGTTCTGTACATATCTGAGTATTCTAGCTTTTCTTTTTTTTTAAGCATCTTTATTGGACTATAATTGCTTTACATGTTGTGTTAGTTTCTCCTGTATAGCAAAGTGAATCAGCTATCACATATACCCCCATATCACCTCCCTTTTGCGTCTCCCTCCCAACCTCCCTAACCCACCCCTCTGGTGGTCACAAAGCACCTAGGTGATCTCCCTGTGCTATGCAGCTGCTTCCCACTAGCTACCTATTTTACATTTGGTAGTGCATATATGTCCATGTCACTCTGTCACTTCATCCCAGCTTAACCTTCCCCATCCCTGTGTCTCAAAGTCCATTCTCTACATCTACATCTTTATAGGGGTCCTGCCTCTAGGTTCTTCAGAAACTTTTTTTTACTTTTTTTAGATTCCATATATATGTGATAGTATATGGTATTTGTTTTTCTCTTTTTGACTTACTTCATGCTATATGGACTTTAGGTCCATCCACTTCACTGAAAATAACTCAATTTTGTTTCTTTTTATGGCTGAGTAATATTCCATTATATATATGTGCGATATCTTCTTTAACCATTCATCTGTTGATGGACACTTCGGTTGCTTCCAGGTCCTGGCTATTGTAAATAGTGCTGCAATGAACACTGCGGTACACGACTCTTCGTTTTTTTCTTTTCTTTTTAAACAACCTTATTGGCGTATAATTGCTTTATGATGGTGTGTTAGTTTCTGCTTTTTAACAAAGTGAAGCAGCTATACATATATATATATCGCCATATCTCCTCCCTTTTGCATCTCCCTCCCTCCCACTCTCCCTATCCCACCCCTCTAGGTGGTCACAAAGCACTGAGCTGATCTCCCTGTGCTATGCAGCTGCTTCCCACCAGCTATCGGTTTTACATTTGGTAGTGTATATACGTACATGCCACTCTCTCTCTTTGTCCATCTTACACTTCCCCCTCCCCATGTCCTCAAGTCCATTCTCCAGTACGTCTGTATCTTTATTCCCGTCTTGCCCCTAGGTTCTTCTGACCATTTTTCTTTTAGATTCCATATATATGTGTTAGCATACGGTATTTGTTTTTCTCTTTCTGACTGGCTTCACTCTGTATGACAACCTCTAGGTCCATCTACCTCACTACAAATAACTCCTTTTCATTTCTTTTCATGGCTGAATAATATTCCATTGTATATATGTGCCACATCTACTTTATCCATTCATCTGTCAATGGACACTTAGGTTCTTCCATGTTCTGGCTATTGTACATTGTGGTACATGACTGCAATGAACACTGTGGTGCTGCAGTGAACATTGTGGTACATGACACTTTTGGAATTATGGTTTTCTCAGGGTATATGCCCAGTAGTGGGATTGCTGGGTCAATGGTAGTTCTATTTTTAGTTTTGTAAGGAACCTCCATACTGTTCTCCATAGTGGCTGTATCAATTTGCATTCCCACCAACAGTGCAAGAGGGTTCCCTTTGCTCCACACCCTCTCCAGCATTTATTGTTTGCAGATTTTTTGATGATGGCCATTCTGACTGGTGTGAGGTGATACCTCATTGTAGTTTTGATTTGCATTTCTCTCGTAATTAGTGATGTTGAGCATCCTTTCATGTGTTTGTTGGCAATCTGTACATCTTCTTTGGAGAAATGTCTATGTAGGTCTTCTACCCATTTTTCGATTGGGTTGTTTGTTTTTTTGATACTGAGCTGCATGAGCTGCTTGTATATTTTGGAGATTAATCCTTTGTCAGTTACTTTGTTAGCAAATATTTTCTCCCATTCTGAGGGTTGTCTTTTCATCTTGTGTATAGTTTCCTTTGCTATACAAAAGCTTTTAAGTTTCATTATGGCCTATTTGTTTATTTTTGTTTTTATTTCCATTTCTCTAGGAGGTGGGTCAAAAAGGATCTTGCTGTGATTTATGTCATACAGTGTTCTGCCTATGTTTTCCTCTAAGAGTTTGATAGTGTCTGGCCTTACATTTAGGTCTTTAATCCATTTTGAGTTTATTTTTGTGTATGGTGTTATAGAGTGTTTTAATTTAATTCTTTTACATGTAGCTGTCCAGTTTTCCCAGCACCACTTATTGATGAGGCTGTCTTTTCTCCACTGTATATTCTTGCCTCCTTTATCAAAGATAAAGTAATCATATGTGCGTGGGTTTATCTCTCTGCTTCCTATCCTGTTCCATTGATCTATCTTTCTGATTTTGTTTCAGTACCATACTGTCTTAATTACTGTAGCTTTGTGGTATAATCTGAAGTCAGGGAGCCTGAATCCTCCAGCTCTGTTTTTCTTTCTCAAGATTGCTTTGGCTATTCGGGGTCTTTAGTTTTTCCATACAAATTGTGAAATTTTTTGTTCTAGTTCTGTGAAAAATACCATTGGTAGTTTGATAGGGATTGCATTGAATCTGTAGATTGCTTTGAGTAGTATAGTCATTATCACAATGTTGATTCTTCCAATCCAAGAACATGGTATATTTCTCCATCTGTTTGTATCATCATTAATTTCTTTCATCATTGTCTTATAGTTATCTGCATACAAGTCTTTGTCTCCTTAGTTAGGTTTATAATTAGGTATTTATTATTTTTGTTGCAATGCTAAATGAGAGTGTTTCCTTATTTTCTCTTTCAGATATTTCATCATTAGTGTATAGGAAAGCAAGAGATTTCTGTGTATTAATTTTGTATCCTGCTACTTTACCAAATTCATTGATTAGCTCTAGTAGTTTTCTGGTAGCATCTTTAGGATTCTCTATGTATAGTATCATGTCATCTGAAAACAGTGACAGTTTTACTGTTTCTTCCAATTTGGATTCCTTTCATTTCTTTTTCTTCTCTGATTGCTGTGGCTAAAACTTTCAAAGCTATGTTGAATAATAGTGGTGAGAGTGGGCAACCTTGTCTTGTTCCTGATCTTAGTGGAAATGGTTTCAGTTTTTCACCATTGAAAATGATATTGGCTGTGAGTTTGTCATATATGGCCTTTATTATGTTGAGGTAGGTCCCCTCTATGCTTGCGTTCTGGAGAGTTTTTATCATAAATGGGTTTTGAAGTTTGTTGAAAGCTTTTTCTGCATCTATCGAGAGTATCATATTGTTTTTATCCTTCAATTTGATAATATGGTGTATCACATTGATTGCTTTACGTATATTGAAGAATCCTTGCATTCCTGGGGTAAACCCACTTGATCATGGTGTATGATCCTTTTATTGTGCTGTTGGATTCTGTTTGCTAGTAGTATGTTGAGGATTTTTGCATCTATGTTCATTACTGATACTGGCCTATAGTTTTCTTTTTTGGTGATATCTTTTTCTCATTTTGTTATTAAGGTGATGGTGGCCTCATACAATGAGTTTGGGAGTGTCCTTCCTTCTGTTATATGTTGGAAGAATGTGAGAAGGATGCGTGTTAGCTCTTCTCTAAATATTTGATAGAATTCGCCTGTGAAGCCATCTGGTCCTTTTCACTCTTTTTTCTTTATTCTGCTCTGTGATAGTAATTTCTACTATTTTATCTTCCAGATCACTTATCCGTTCTTCTGCCTCAGTTATTCTGCTATTGAATCCTTCTATAGAATTTTAAATTTCTTTTATTGTGTTGTTCATCCTTGTTTGTTTGTTCTTTAGTTCCTCTAGGTCCTTGTTAAACATTTCTTATATTTTTTCCATTTTATTTCCAAGATTTTGGATCATCTTTACTATCAGTACTCTCAGTTCTTTTTCAGGTAGACTACCTATTTCCTCTTCATTTGTTTACTCTGGTGGGTTTTTACCTTGCTCCTTCATCTGCTGTGTATTTCTCTCTTCTCATTTTGCTTAACTTACTGTGTTTGGGGTCTCCTTTTCACAGGCTGCAGGTTCATAGTTCCCATTTTTTTTTTTTTTTTGGTGCCCACCCCAGTGGATGAAGTTCGTTCAGTGGGTTGTATAGGCTTCCTTGTGGAGGGGACTGGTGCCTGTGTTCTGGTTGATGAGGCTGCATCTTGTCTTTCTGGTGAGCAGAACCATTTCCAGTGGTCTGTTTTGGGGTGTCTGTGAACTTATTATGATTTTAGGCAACCTCTCTGCTAATGGGTGTGGTTGTGTTCCTGTCTTGCTAGTTGTTTGGGATGTGGTGTCCAGCACTGGAGCTTGCTGATCATTGACTGGAGCTGTGTCTTAACCTTGAGACGGAGGTCTCTCAGAGAGCTCTAGCCAATTGATATTACATGGAGCCAGGAGGTCTCTGGTGGACCAGTGCCCTGAACTCGGCTCTCCCACCTCAGAGGCTCAGGACTGACCCCCGGCTAGAACACCAAGATCCAGTCAGCCACATGGCTCAGAAGAAAAGGGAGAAAAAAAAAGAAAGAAAGAAAAATAAATAAATGAATTAAAAAGAGTTATTAAAATCAAAAATTTATTAAAATAAAAAAGTAGTAAAAAAAGGAGAGCAACCAAACCAGTAAATAAATACACCAATGGTAATAAGCACCAAAAACTAACCTAAGATAAACATAAAAATCAGAAACTAGTCAGTAACATACAGCAAAGCCCAAGTCTACAGTTGCTCCCAAAGTCCACTGCCTGAATTTGGGGATGTTTCGTTGTCTATTCAGGTATTTTACAGGTGCAGGGTATATCAAGTTGATTGTGGAGATTTAATCTGCTGCTCCTGAAGCTGCACGGAGAAATTTCCCTTTCTTTTCTTTGTTCACACAGCTCCTGGCTTCAGCTTTGGATTGGCCCCACCTCTGCATGTAGGTCGCCCTCTTGTGTGTGTTCGTTGCCCAGACAGGAGGGGTTTAAAGGAACGTCTGATTAGGTGGCTCTGGCTCACTCATGCCAGGGAGAGGGAGTGGTATGGAATGTGGGGCGAGCCTGCGGCGGCAAAGGGTGGCCTGATGTTGCAACAGCCTGAGGCTGTTGTGTGTTTTCCCTGGGAAGTTGTCCCTGTATCAGGGGACCCTGGCAGTGGAAGGCTGCACAGTCTCCTGGGAGGGGAGGTGTGGATAGTGACCTGTGCTTGCATACAGGCTTCTTGGTGGCTGCAGCAGCAGCCTTAGCATCTCATGCCCATCTGTGAGTTCTGCAATGATAGCAGCAGATGTCACCCATCTCTGAAGCTTGTTTAGGCAGTGCTCTGAATCTTCTCTCCTTGCATACCCCGAAACAATGGTCTCTTGCCTCTTAGGCAGGTCCAGAGTTTTCCCAGACTCCCTCCCGAGTAGCTGTGGTGCACTAGCCCCCTTCAGGGTGTGTTCATGCAGCCAACCCCAGTCCTCTCCCTGGGATCTGACCTCCAAAGCCTAAGCCTCAGCCCTCAGCCTCAACCCACCCTGGTGGGTGAGCAGACAAGCCTCTCAGGCTGGTGAGTGCTCGTCGGCACTGATCCTCTGTGCAGGAATCTTTCCACTTTGCCCTCTGCACCCCTGTTGCTGCGCTCTCCTCTGTGACTCCAAAGCTTCCCCCCCGCCGCCCAACCCCTGTCTCCACCAGTGAAGGGGTTTCCTAGTGCATGAAAACTTTTCCTCCTTCACATCTCCCTTCCAGTGTTTCAGGTCCCGTCCCTATTCTTTGTTTCTGTTATTTTTCTTTTTTCCTTTTGCCCTACCCAGGTACGTGGGGAGTTTCTTGCCTTTTGGTAAGTCTGAGATTTTCTGCCAGCATTCAGTAGGTGCTCTGTAGGAGTTGTTTCACATGTAGATGTATTTTTGATATATTTGTGGGGAGGAAAGTGATCTCTACGACTTACTCCTCCACAATCTTGAAGGTCCTCTGAGTATTCTATCTTTTCTTGCATTCATTTCATATTTCTTTGGAGTATAAAAGCATGATACATGGCAGCAATTCTCAAACTCATCTCAAGAATCTTTTACTTTCTTAAACTGTTATTGTGGACACCAGTGAGATCTTTCCTATGTGTATACATGTATTAATAATTACTGCTAAATTCTTAAAATATTTTACTCATTAATTTATTTCAGAAGAATAATAACAAGTCCAGTATATGTTAAAATGACTACATTTTCCTAAATAAGCAAACAAACAAAAAGAATGGCAACTTTAAACATTACTTTTTATTTCCTTCAATGTCTGACTCAGTAGAAGATAACTGAATTCTTATATCTTTGTCTGCATTCAAAGTGTTGAGCTATGTTGTTTAATTGAAGCATATGAAGAAAACTCAGCCTCATACAAATTTTAGAAAATGGAGAAGTATTTGAATAGTCCTTTCAGAAAATTGTATTTTCAGGAATTTTTGGACATTGTTGGTACTGTACTGAAAATCAGCAAGTAGTGATTTTTGTAAAGTTAGTTGTATTATGGAATATGAAACCCTATCAATGGATTAAATAGATTTTTTGTACCCTATTACATTAAAACTCTTTGGTCTCTCTAGTGTTTGAAAGATTCTTCTTTTAACCCATAGATGATTTTTATAGCATCCTGCATCAATAATTTGAAAAAGATTTGTTCACTAACTTCCAAATATTATCATGTTTTTTTTTGTTTTTTTTTTTGCAGTACGTGGGCCTCTCACTGTTGTGGCCTCTCCCGTTGTGGAGCACAGGCTCCGGACGCACAGGCTCAGCGGCCATGGCTCACGGGCCCAGCTGCTCCGTGGCATGTGGGATCTTCCTGGACCGGGGCACGAACCCGCGTCCCCTGCATCGGCAGGCGGACTCTCAACCACTGCGCCACCAGAAGCCCCAAATATTATCATGTTTTATTTTAAAATGTCATTACGCATCCTTTAGAAAGCTTCACTGTAGCCTCATGAGAAAATGAGTGAAAAAGGCAAATAATTTTTTTGTATTATTTGAACATTGTTTTGATCTTGCAGACTCCCCAAGGGTGCCTGGACCACACTTTGAGAACCATTGATTTACAGCAACCTTCTGAGGTGTTAATGACATTGCTGTAAGCATCAATCCACATCCTACTCCATGGGAGGAAAAAGTAGTTTGTTTCCTAAGCAGCAGGTTGGGAATATCCTTGAATGTCCACTGGGGCCATGTGTCTGCCCTGGGCTCTAAGGCAGACGAGACACTTCCTGCAGAACATTCACAGTCTTTAAATAAATGCTTTGAATTTTTTCATATCAAAAACTCATTGTAAATATGTAAAAAAAAAAGTTTTTCTTGATTTTTTAAAATAAAGATCCAGGAGATTGTTTCAATTTCTCTGAATGTGACTATGAGCAGTTTAAAAGTATATAAAGATGCAGTTACACATAAAGAAGACGGTGCTTAACCTGGTTTTAATAAGTAAATATAGTAGCCTTTACAATTAGTTATTTACTAACATTTTGATAGAATTTAGCATTGGTGCACTACTCATTGCATATGAGTAACATTTTAGGTAGCTCTGGGGAGTCCTTCAGCAGCGTGGGAAAGAATATCCTCTCTGCTGTTGGGCCAGATCATGATTATAGTTCTGTTATGTAATTAAGGTTACCTCCATCAATAATACTAAACATTTTTTTGAAAAAGTAATAAGGTCTGCTTCAACAAGTCATGTGTAAGATTACTGTATTTCTTGACTATACTTTGGGGAAAATGAAAGAAGGTACAAGTGAATGAAGAATGAATGAGAATGAAGAAAACTGTTCTTTTTGATGTACTTTGCATGACTGGACCATTGTTCCTTGATTAATTTTAACTTTTGTAATGAGTCAATATGAAGCATAAACAGGAAATAAAGTCAACCTCACATTAAGGTTTTGGAAAAAATACAATAAACTGCCTATATTAAAATAAATGAATCTTCTTATATGATTTTTTGAGACTGACAACTGACCAAAACTTATTACATACATTTCACGGTACAATAAAAATAGCTTCTCTGGCTAGTCAGAAAGTCTTTGCAGCTGCAGGGGTACTTCTTGGAAATAAAGTTTGTGTTTACACAGGTGCAGCCATATTTAACAACAAAAAAATTTTATACACTATGCAAACAGCTGCCTGTCTGTTTTCTTTGGCAGAGCTCTTTCCAACTGAAACAATTTGTATCAGGGCCATCACTCTGTGATACCTATGTAAACAATACAAAAAAATTCCTGTACAAGGAAGAGGTTTCTCATAGTGTGTCTTTTAGATAAACTATTAAAGCAAGAGCAACTTGATTGGAGCCTGCTAAGAAAACGATGTCCTTAGTGAAATATTTACCATCTAATATTATGTGCATAAGCTGTTGGAGAAGCATTAAGTTTGCAGGGAGCAACTACCAGGGGCTTTCTCTAACTCTAGTAATTTGAAGGGAATAATGACTAGCAGAGGGATTCAAAAAATTGAACATTTTCCCTTAACAACTTAGTATTCTATTCCAATTTTAGTCCCATTGTGTAGAATATTTCCCAGAATATCTAATTATAAATTTATATTTTTTATTATTTTACTACTAAAAAATTAGAAAAGTTGCATATATTTATAAAATTATATTGACACATTTGTTTTGATTTATTTTCTAAAAACAACCAACATAACATACCTTATGCAACTTATTCTTATTGAAATCAGAAATCCTGTTTTGCTGGGTTTTTTAAATTATTTTTTTATTTTATATTGGGTATAGTTGATTTAAAATGTTGTGTTAGTTTCAGGTGTACAGCAAAGTGATTCAGTTATACATAAACATATATCCATTATTTTTCAGATTCTTTTCCCACATATGTTATCACAATATACTGAGTAGACTTCCCTGTGCTATGCAGTAGGTCCTTGTTGGTTATAAAATCAGAAATTATTTATAGATAGTGTGGAGGAAAGAGTTGCTTTATTTCCAATTCCAATTTTTATGTTAAATTTTACCCATTCATTCAATGTGATAACTATGTTCCAGGCACTCACTGTTCCAGGCACTGAGAATACAGTAGTGCCAAAAACAGATAAAAACTGTTACCTTGAAGACCAGCTGGAAGTTACTGCTGTGAACCTTGTGAAAATTAGTAAAGTAGAATCAGAAATGTGAATGATCTAAAGAAGAAATGACAAGGGATGAAGTGGCAGTGATGAAAGGAATAGACCCAAACTAACAAGTTTGCACATAGTGGATCTGTTTATTCCTTATCACTTATCTTCCCTGATTAACTGGAAAGGGAGCCAGGAATTGAAATCTCAATTTTCCCTAAACTAAGGCAATCATAAGAATAATCTCAGTAGTCAAACTAGTTGTGGGAAGAGTTTCTAAATCAATATCCTTGACGTTCTCCGAGATTTCCAGCCAGAGACCAGGTTGGAATAGAATGGCTTCTACTATAACTGAGGATCCTCTCTAGTGTAGGATCCCAATTATAGCCTCAAAAATCTCAAACACATAAGGCAGCTGAGATCCTGAATTCTATGCAATGCAAATAGAAATTTTAGCATGCTGAAATGTTTTGTGCTGTAGAATATATTTCTATAAATATCTCTTAAATGTTTTCTGTAAATGTATAATTGCTTAATAGTAGAAGAATATGTATTATTAAATGCATTATAATAATAAATATTAAGACAATATTTAAACCTTTAAAAAATGTTTTTTAGCTGTTTAGAACATGTCTTGTTTTAAGTATGTTAATTCATTAGATTGAAATTTCTACTTATGCAGTTTTGCAATGTAGTTTAAGCTCTACACATACCAAATCAATACTTTAGCTGAAAGTTATATGTATTCTTGGGTACTTCAGGGTGTTACAGCATTATCAGAGTGGTCCTGGCTAATCCTAAACAAACAAAACTTTCTTTAATGTGTTGAAGGCAAACGAATGAATAGGCAGAAAGTTCTTCATTTTGTGCCGTATCCTAAGATCCTGGAGGAATGAATTCAAAAGACTATGCTGCTAGCTGACCTGTTTAAATGAAGTGTCAGTCAGGAAATCCAGAACACTCACTGGCCTACAAAATATCCAAGACATACTAACTGTGTCCTGAGGCTAATATGGGAATGCAGGTAGGATTTTTTTTAATCACAATAATAAATCATCATATCACTGTCAACAACACACATGCTAAAACATGCCTGATTTTCCTAGGTCTCTAGAAGCTGAACACAAGGGAAGCTACTGGAATATCTTTCCAGAGACTTTCAAGTTTAAACAATGAGGAAAACAGAGCTAAAATCCTACAAAGAGACTTCCCTCATTACCCTTCTTCAGAATGACTCTTCTATGATATATAGCTACACTCTCAGGAGTAGGCCACAAAAATAACTCAAGGGAATGTGCTATGATCCTTGTATTGTTAATTACTTTTCAAAGTGTGATTTCTTGCCTGGATCTTCCTTTTTCTTAGAAATATTATTATTTTCCCCATAATGAGTATATCTCTGATTTGTGAAGAAAATGGGTGAGGTTTCCATGTAGAAGAAAAAGCCAGTTAAGGATATCCTCCTTCTATCTTTTATTCTTCCCTCTACTTCTTTTCCTATTGCCTTATTACTTTATATTGTTTGTCCTGTTAATAAATGCTTTTTGTGAAAAGTATTTAAAAGTGCAAAAATGTATAAAGAGTATAATTAAAATCCCGAAGAATTCTACAATCCAGGGATGAATACTTCTAAATTTTTGTGTATTTCTCCCTGTATTTTCATGGTGAATTTTTTACATTACCAGTATTAATAAGTAGCCTTTCTGGGCTAAAGAGAATGAACTTTGTTTGGGGTTCTTAATGGATTCCACTTTTATTTTTCATACAGAAACTGACTCACATTTCTATCATGTGTAAAAGTGCCCATCTCATTGCAATCTTGCCAGTAGTGTGTGTTTTTAATCTTTTTTCTGTATTTAAAGTTATTTTAACTAGTATATCTTGATTACTAGAAAGTTAGTTTTGTCACTTATTTAGTTCAGTAAATATTTATGTTATATAGTTTTTCTCATTGATTTGCATGTTTATATTTTAATACTAACTCTTGATTTTCATAATGGTGGCAAATATTTCCCATTTTTCCATTTGCCTTTTAGTTGTAATAATTTGTTTAGGGGATAGAAGTTGTTAATGTTGTATAGTCTAATGGGTTGATCTTTGTATTTGTGGGCTTTTTATTTGCTTTTATGTTTGTAAAAACTTTATACATTCAAAGATAAAAAGAAATTCACCTGCATTTTATAGGTTTTCTCTTACAGTTTTCTATTTGTAAAATTTAATTGCTTAATTCATCTGGAATTAATTGGGGGTCCGTGAGTTGAGGATTTGTCATTTCTTATCTCTTTACCCTGATTTATTTTTCCTCAGAGTGCTTATCACTGGCTGCTATTATATTATTCACTTTCTCTTGTTGTCACCAGAATGTTTGATACTGGAGGCAGAACTTTTGTCTGTTTTGCCCACTGCTATATGCACAGTGACTGAACAGTGCTTAGTCACATAGTTGGTCCCGAAAAAATATTTGTGGAATGGATGAATATTATATAAAATAATTATTTTGTAAAAATAGCTTACTTACCCTGAAATTTCCCACTGAAAACAAAATTTCATAATTATGGCTATCATAGTTGAGCTGGACCAAGTTTTTGAAAGTATTTTTTCATTAGTATGACTCAAATCATCAGAATTGACAATAATCTCATTTTGTAGATGAGGTGACCAAGTCAGGAAATGAGGAGCCACTAGTCACACTTGAACCCAGAATTCACATTTAAACAGGACTTATTTTTATTTAGCAACTTCAATCATTTTTAGAAGAGACAAAAGAGTATCAGAAAGCAAATGATCTTGTGAAAAAAATTAGAGCCATTTATTTTTACTTTTCACTTCAAATTTCTATTGAGAGTAATAAATTTTATACGCCAAGTGTTTATCCCCATTAGAGTCTTTGAAACCAACACTCAAAATATATTTTTCATGCCTCATAAAAGAATTTTCAAATTTTGTGTAAAAATAACTTAATTATACCAATTAAAACTTAATTATATGATTAAAGCTTAATTATGCCAATTTTATTCATAACTGTACATAAACTCAACAAATTTGTGAGTTTTTCCCCCTCCTCTGGAGGATGAAAAATTACATATATTTCATTCAAAGTACCAAAGCAGTTTCTCTAATACAAAGCATATCACCAAGCCTTAAAATAATGGGGTAAAATAAATATTTCTCCATCAGATTGCTAAAGGAGTCTATGCTTCTATGAGAAAATTAATCCACTTTTGCAAGTGATACAGGCACTTTGTATTACAATAAACGGAGTCATCTGATCCAGAAGAGAATCAAGTATGAACTTTGGATTTCTAAATCTTTCAAAATTACTCTCCAAATTCACATTCTCCTAGGAATCTTGATTAATTTTCACCAAATATTAAGTAAAGTTGTAATTCTGTGGGAAGAATGCATGGTGATGAACTTATTGTAAAGAATTACTTAAAAAGCAAGTTAAAGACAAAAGCCCTCTGTATTTCCTTAATCACTTTTAAACAAGTTTTATTTTATTTAATGTTGTAAAAATTGTTTTCTTGGAGACCAAAATACAAGCTTTTGTTTTTTTTTTGCGGTACGCGGGCCTCTCGCTGCTGTGGCCTCTCCCGTTGCGGAGCACAGGCTCCGGACGCGCAGGCTCAGCGGCCATGGCTCATGGGCCTAGCCGCTCCGCGGCATGTGGGATCTTCCCGGACCGGGGCACAAACCCGTGTGCCCTGCATCGGCAGGCGGACTCTCAACCACTGTGCCACCAGGGAAGCCCTAAGCTCTTGTTAAAAGACAAATAAACATTGTTTTACTCTGTGGTATGACTTAGCGTTCTTTCTGAATAATGCATTTATATCTGTCACCCAAGTCACTGCACATTACTTCAAGACGTCCGTTTCATACAATATTGTTAAATATTTTATATCCCCACATCCATGCCCCTTTCTTTCCTTATTTGAAAGTGCATATATATCCTAAGAAGAAAATGAAAAGCCTTACTTTCCCCGAAATAAACTTCTTAACTTTATCTTTCCTTTGGATGAGCCATAATGCCGAAAATTTTTGTTTGTTTATTTGTTTGTTTGTCTGTTGAGGCACATAGGAAAAAAACACTAATGCAGAGTAGAAAGATCTGCATTCTAGCTAAAAGGTTCTACTGCTATCACTACCAATACTTTCAACCTCTGTATTTATTGAACATTTGCTATATGCCAGTTGCTGTGGTAAATTCTTCCCTTAAATTCTTTCATCAAATCCTTTCAGAAACCATTTTACAGATAAGGAGGCTGAAGTTCCAAGAAATTAAGTAACTTTTCCAGGGTCACTTGCTTGGCAAGCAGTAGTGCTGGGATTAGAATTCAAGTCTTTCTGCTGTAGACTCTCAACATCATGCTCATCTGTGTTACCTTTTCTGTGCCTCAGTGGCTCATCTATAAATGAGAGGGTCGGTCAAGGTTTAGGCCTGGGTTTTGTTAAGTCCCCAAATTCCTTTTTCCAAGGAACAAAAACATGAGATAAAAGCTTAGTATTCTGGCTGAAGCAGGGGTGGCAGTCCCAAAGTTTTCCCTGTCAATCACTGCTCACCCTTCCCCTGAGGTCCAAAAGCCAACTCTCTAGAACCCCTAGGACTCCATAGAACATTATTTGAAGACACTGGCTACTCTAGCTACCTTTAGAGTATTTTCTGGCTCTACAAGTTGCTAGTCAAGTGAAGAAACACCTAAATTTTTAAAATTAGAACTGGCAACAGATTCACTTAAAGAAGTCTGTTTGGCTCTTCTGTCTCCCTTAGATTTCCCCCTTTTGAGGGGATACAGTGTTTTAATGCAGTTACACACATATGAAGCGACTAAACTATTATTTTAGGTAGCAGCTTCCCATTCCTCTTTCTTAGAACAGAAGAAACATAAATATCATTCATGTATCGTAAAAGGTAAGGATATAGTCGAGTATTATTATGAACTTTTAATCATTAGTAAGTAATTAGTACCTCCTATTTCTCTCATTGCTTTACTTAGGTTCATGTTTGCTGGAGACATCACTTTTCAATAATATAAGAAATTAAAACTAAATAAGTAGGGCTTCCCTGGTGGCGCAGTGGTTAAGAATCTGCCTGCCAATGCAGGGGTCATGGGTTTGAGCCCTGGTCCGGGAAAATCCCACATGCCGCAGAGCAACTAAGCCCGTGCGCCACAACTACTGAGCCTGCGCTCTAGAGCCCACGAGCCACAACTACTGAAGCCCACGCACCTAAAGCTTGTGCTCCGCAACAAGAGAAGCCACCCAACGAGAAGCCCGCGCACCACAATGAAGAGTAGCCCCTGCTCGCCGCAACTAGAGATAAAGCCTGCGCGCAGCAACAAAAACCCAAGGCAGCCAAAAAAAAAAAAACAAACTAAATGAGTAGATGAAATCCTTTAATTTATTTACAACTTATCCTACTCCTGACATTATCTTAAGCAACATCACATCTGTCACAGTCCTGAGTTTTAGTTCTCTGCTCATTAACCTCCTGGATGGAAAAACAAGGCAAAGAACAAGATGCTTCTGAAACAGCTGTGGGTACATGTGCTGTGAGTAGACATGAAAAATTCAATCCAGCAAGCATGAGCTGAGCACCTATTATGTGCAGTCACTGGGCTAGGAGCTTGCTAGGGCCAGGAGATCCAAAGACAAGGTCTCTGCTCCCAGGGGAAATGCCACATGCTATGGCGGCAGCCACATTAAATACTAATAGATAATCAAAGTGCATGCCAAAAACGATAGACAGGAGGTCGAGAAGGTGATCAGCTCTGAATGGCAGAATCCTAGATTGCATTTGAACTGGACCTGAAGGTCAAGTGAATGTGGGAAGGGTCCCTAGGTTTGGTGTTTATTAGGCCTTTCTAAGTTTGGCCACAGTCTTGGTTTTCATTGCAGTGCAATGCAATCTTGTTTCCAATGTGCCTCTCAAAAGCTTCAAGAGGTCACTCAACACCCAAGAGAGAAAGAAGTAACAATGACATGGGAGTAGCAATAAGACAAGGGTGTCTCAGAATCTTTGTTTCCTCCTTTTTCGTCATGTACCATTCTAATCATTCCTACAAATGTTGTCCCTTGAGATGGCTCAAATATGCCTTCTCTCCTCCACCCATACCACTCCTATCTGTGTGTTCACATTCCTTCCCATTTGAATGACCAAAATAGTGCCCTAGATGTTTTTACCACTTCTAGGTCTTCCTGCTTATTTCCAAATATATTCTCCCCAGCAAAGAGTCACTTAAGGGATTTTCAAAATGTGCAAATCTGATTATATCATCCTTCAGATTAATTTTTCAATGGCTTTTCATTGCCCTCATGAAAAAACCCAAACCCTGGATGGCATAGCTTCTCTGGTCTTTCACCCCATCCCTAGGTAACTTTCTAAACTTATCTCTTGCAATTCCTCTACTTACACTAAATATTAAAATTACACTACACTGCTTTCAAGTCTTTCAATGATTCATGCTTGCTCTGGACTCTGTTCCTTTGAGTTAAACCTTTGCCTAGAAACTTTGCTCTTTCACTCCATTCCTTTACTGGTTAACTCACTTGTCTCTTGGGTCCCTGTTTAGATGTTGCTTATTCTTAGAGGCCTTCTCTGACCTCACACCTATATTAAATTCCCTTCCTATCAACTCCTACAGACCCCTATAATTATCCCTGTTGCAGTCATTTTGCTCTGTATTATATTTGCTTGTTTACTTATCTATACCAGACTAGGACTGTATTTTGTGAAGGAAGAAAGGAAGGCAGGAAAGAAGGAAGGGAAGAAGAAAGGAAAAGAAGAAGTTAGGGCAGTAGAAATGAGATCCACCCCTCCTTGTCCAGAGGGCAATGCCAGAACAACATAGCAGCAGTAGACACGGGGTGAATGCACATCTGATAAAAAACACTCTTCTGCAGAGAATTATATTTCATTGGAAATTAGTTGTCAGGTCAGCCTTCTCTACATTCAAGGGTAAAGAGTGAAATGAGTGTGGATACATCTCTACATATAGCAGTAAAGATTTGCTTTAAATGTCTTATCTAGACCTTGTATTGTAACAGAGTATATTCCACCCCCAAAGAGTAATGTAAATTTCCTAGCCCTTGTAGAGAGATAACTGGATAAATATTTCTAGGTTCTGAATACTGCACAAATTGTAGAAAAAGATATTTGTTTTTGGAGTATGTGTTGACATTAGATAGAGTTGTTAGAGGAAATGGGGTATTTATGCTCAAGAGAGAAAGAAACTTGAAACTTAGATTAAGACCTGTCCTCAATGAAGCTCAAATCCCTAATTGGGCTATGTGGTACTTTGTCCAAAGTGCTAATATTTTAGAAAAATATTGAGAAACATTCACCCTCTGAGCTTTATTCACTGAGTAGGACTGAATTTAGTAGAGTTTATGATCACCCATCAATCAGATATTATTTTTTAAAGAATCTTTCCTTTGAGATATTTGAACATCATCTTGGCTCTTTTCTTCATAGCATTTGCCTAAATTCTATCTTTTAGCATCTAGGATTTAGCATCTAGGATTCTAGGCCTACATTAACAAGAGGTTTGTGCTAGCTCTTGGCAGATTTTATTATATAACTTTTCTTTACTCAGTGGCTTCAGCTTGACTAGAGTCTCAGCAACTCCTCACTGCCTCAATTGGCAATGCGTTTCATCAAGAATAAGGACATTAAAGTAGAAAAAAATAAAATGAAACATGTGTTTTAAGAGATTTGAATAAGATATTTTAGTAAGTCAATTTCATGTCACCATCTTGAAAATTTACAGCAGTCAGCAATGTAAACATGCACTTCACAAACGCCAGCAGCTTGCAGACTGCAAAGTTCATCTACTCATTCAGTGAGGCAGATGTTTCATTTAATACTCTTCATACTATAGATTAGGATTATTTTTTTCTTTTCCTCTTTTTTTTTTTTTGAAAGGAGTGGGGGGAAAAAATCCCTGACATGCTACTAATATCATCTCACACTGAGGGCCAGATGGCGAAAAATGCAAAGGCTGCAGCTCAGTTTATGTACTATATTGCGGGGAGAAAGGAATTTGGTTTCAGAATGAGTTTCAGCTTGATCATTTGTTACTCTAATCTAAACATGAGTCAATGAGTAAAGTAGTACCAGCCAAACTTCAAAAAGTTCCTGAGAGTAAGTGCTTTAAAATGCAATGCATCTGGAAGAAGCTCCTTACAGCATCCCGACCTACCACATCTAGGAGAAACAGCATAAGACTTGGGTGGCTGCTTTAGCATAGAACCCTTTACAGAGACATTGGGCCAAAAAAATATTATGCTATATTTTGGTCACTTTTTTTTTTCCTTTTTCTTCTTTTTTTTTGGCCGTGTCCCGAGGCTTGTGGGATCTTATTTCCCCAACCAGGGATGGAACCCGTGCCCCCTGCAGTGGAAGCGTAGAGCCCTAAACACTGGACTGCCAGGGAATTCCCTCTGTCAATTTTTTTGATGGAGGATTGAGAAATGCTTTTTCCTTCTGCTTATAACATTGTTTGCATCATTTGTATCTAGTATGATGGCTAGCTTTTGAGCTACATCCATTTATCCACATCTTTGGGTTAAAAACTATTATTAATTTTAAAGAATAAGAAGCTAGCTGTTAAGCTCCTAGTTCATTAAAAATTGGTATTTGCAGGGACTAGCTCCATTTCCTCATCTGAGTAGGCAATGGAAGCCTCGGAAGGATAAAAGTCTTGTCAGTATGTGCCATTTCTGGCAGATTGGAAAATAAAAGAGACAGTAACAAATCTTTATACTGTATCTGTGGTCTGTTATGCCCCTGAAATTCCATAGCTTTTCATCAGATTTTTTTTTTTTTTTTTTTTTTTTTTGCGGTAAGCAGGCCTCTGTTGTGACCTCTCCCGTTGCGGAGCACAGTCTCCGGACGCGCAGGCTCAGCGGCCATGGCTCACGGACCCAGCCGCTCCGCGGAATGCGGGATCTTCCCGTACCGGGGCACGAACCCGTGTCTCCTGCATCGGCAGGCGGACTCTCAACCACTGAGCCACCAGGGAAGCCCGCATCAGCTTTTTAAGTGGACCCATGACCCTAACAAGCTTGAGAATAAACAAGAGTCTACCTTCATTGTTTCTCTAAGTATTCATTATGCCCATCCTGTAGCTTTCCACGTGTGCTTTCATCACCCATAGAATAGGAAATAAACAGGGATATGGCAAAGGGAACACTATATTTTTTCTAACTGAAGGTTTGGTTTAATTGGGGAGGTAGAGGGTATTTCCAGCCTTTAAACACAATGAGACAAATCTTTCTTCTGGGAACAGGCTTCTCTACTGGGCCCTTACATACATATGTGTCAGAGCCGCATCATTCATTGATGGAGAAGGCTGACGTTCTGCCTTGATAACCATAAACCCTAAACTACCAGCGCTTTTGTACTTTGTTTCGTTTTATTGTTCACATCTTTATTATGATCTGGGCAACTTTTAATAACATGCTGCCAGCCTTTCCCAGTTTCCCCCCTCCCAGTCCTAGTTACAGAAAATTGTGTCTTCTGTTACTCAACATCCCCACTCGCCTTTTTCTCTAAGGAGAGTTTTGGATTTCCTGGGCTGATTCTTGGACAGTTTGTGATGCCAAGTCATGAGAACAGGGAAAGAGGTATAGAAACAGAGAGAAAAGAGAAAAGGGTAAGAATTCTAGATGCTGAGTCTGGTCTAGACTTTCTTCTATTGAAAAGGATCTGAAGCATTGGAAAGTAGAGAGGAAATTTTGAAGAATTCCTGGAGGCTAAAATGCCTTACATATGAAAGAGCTGGAGTGGGGAGAGATAGAACCATGGCAAGGTGCTCCAGAGAAATTGACAAGAAATTCCCAGGTGAGACTAAGGAGCAGCTATGAAAGGTAAGAGAACTGGGGAGGAAAAGAAGGTAGTTGTGATAAATGCTACTATAATTTTGCAGTGTTTTTTTTTTTTTTTTTTTTTTTTTTTTTGCAGCACGCGGGCCTCTCACTGTTGTGGCCTCTCCCATTGCGGAGCACAGGCTCCGGACGCGCAGGCTCAGCGGCCGTGGCTCACGGGCCCAGCCGCTTCGCGGCATGTGGGATCTTCCCGGAGCAGGGCACGAACCCGTGTCCCCTGCATCGGCAGGCAGACGCTCAACCACTGCACCACCAGGGAAGCCCCTGCAGTGTATTATATATAACAATTTTAAGCAGAAGTAAGTAAAAATTGGAATCATTTTTAAGAAAGTTTCCTGTGGTTCCTGGACTCTGAATACAGCTCAGTACAGATACTAGGACACATGGAATCCCACATCTAATGAAGATTGCAATTGTTCTCTTTTCCTCTTTGGCTTTATTATCAGCACTGTGCGTTAGAGAGATAATGTATAGGTGTCTTAAAAACAATGAAAGCCTGGTACAAATTCACAGTGTTATTATCAGCATCAATGCTAACTTTTAACTGAAGCATATATTCTTTTGAAATAATTACTCACCTTAAATTCAACTCCCTTCACTGATAAGCATATATGCAAGCATTACAGCAATTTTACCAGTGGTTAGGAGCAGTAAGTCCCTTTCAAACCAGTTGAAAACTTTTTGAAAATGTATCTATTTCCTAATATTTCACACATTCAGTCCTGTTACACAAAGTCAGAAGCATGGGGATCATTTAGGGCAGCAGTTTTCAAAGACTAGTCCATAATAAAATTTTTACTGGCTTACAGTAAAATGTAAAAAATATGGGACAATGTAGCAAATGTATCCAAAAGCTAAGTGCATTCAGTTTAAAGAACCATATTCCTATAGTTTTTATATTAAAATATTATTTCTTCTATGAATGGCAGTATTAGTAGGTGGTAATATTATTAGAGCAAAATATATGTTAATCACCCTCTTTTAAGTGGCTCACTTTCTTTGAAGCTTTTTCTGATGTATGAATCCCAGAAAGAAGCCAGGAATTACTGATTCAGGGCTCTGAGGCTGCAACTTCCTAAATGCACCCTATAGACACAAAAGAACTGAACTCTGTATTAGTATAACTTCTAGTCATTAGTAAGGCTCTGGTTCAACAAATCACATTAGCAAAAGTACACAAAGATAAGGAAACTATTTTTGGTAGAAGGATGGTGGCTTTTCTAAGTAAAGTGGCTATTTTTGGGCATAGGAAAATGCTAAAAAATGGTAAAAAGTTTTTATATATTCAGTAGTTCATTAGCTAAACTGGAAGTCCATTGAAGGCATCTTCTTTGATTATCTAGAATGTAGCTCAGTGCTCGAAGAAGTAAGTTGTTCAGTGAATGTTTATTCTTTCAATAAGAGAGAATGAACAAATGAAAATACTTGAACTGGAGAACATACTGGTGGTGAATGTATAGAAAAAGATGTAACCTGTGCATTTCATTTATAAGGTACTTTAGTATCAAAAATATTTAAAACATAAAGGAAACTGCAGACAGTAATTTAACAAATATCCATGCCATTACAAGAAAGAATTGCAAATATTAATATTGTGTCTTATTTCCTAGAGAACTGGCTTTCTTTAAGAAATAAACATTAAAATGTTGTTGAAATTCCTTTATCCTTACGAATCACGTCATCTCCTTCCTGAGAACTAACCATTATTCTGAAATTAGGATGTATCATTCCAGGTATGCATCATTCCAAGCTCTTTTAAAAAATATGTGTCCACAAATATATTTCTATTTTGCATGGCTTAAAAAGTTAACTAAATAGTATTTCTATTGCAGTGATCTTTCTGCATTGTGTTTTTTTGCATGTTATTTTAAAATCTATTAATGTTGAAATGTGTAAATCTAGTTAATTTATTTTAACTTATAGAGAATATTCGATAGTGTGTATATCTTTAGTCATATTACATATTGCCAAATTACTCTCCAAAATGTTTCACAAATTTAAATTTCAAACAATGATACATCTGAGTTTATATTTCCCTACATCTTCATCACCATTTATTATTGTTAAACTTTTTGCAAATCTAATGAGTATGAATTTTTTTAAAGTTGTTTCAAAAGGTGAATAGATTTTTACAGCATAACTGAGTCCTATTCTTGCTCATTTTTCTCAACTCCATAAAGTAAAATACCACCCCCAAACTACTTGTGAATCAAAACAGTTGTCAGAGCTCTCAATTATTTAGTTTACTTGATTTTAACAACTTTCAGATACACACTAAATAATAACTTTTATACTGTCTTGTTCTTTGTTGAAGCTGTTAGAAACAGAATGGGAGCACTTTATTATGTGGAAAGTGTAGACCACAGATAACAAAAGGACTATTTTCTGTATGATTGTAAGACAAGCCCCTAACATCTCTTTATATTACTTGATTAAGATATAAAGGGTCAGATTACTCAAAGCAATAATAGGTTGTTTTCAGATTTTAATAAATAGAGTTATCTTAATAATGATTACTAAATTTTATATTTGTACAAGAAAATAACTCATAAATATCAAATTGTACTATTATTAACATACGCTTCAGTTTTCTACCAATGTAAAAATCTAATAATTATCAGTAGAACCATTCTCTGAAATTAAGAAGTACTGTAGATAAATAAAGAATAAGAATGCCATTTATTTCTTAACATTCTAAAGGCACATATATCTACCTATTATCCTTTTCAATAACCTGACACAATGACAATGGAATAGAAGGTTGTCACAGCATAATAGTACTTGGCTGAGAAATTAATACTGAGGTGAAGCTGGAGCATTTATCAAAAATAAATGTTGAAGTGAAGGGGAAATGGTTATTTTTTCAAAGTGGGAGACATTGATCCTGTGATAATGTTCTATTAAAATAGCTGTATTGCTGTTACACCAATTGACTGATTTTGACATAATTATTTTTTAAAATAGAATTTGACGTGCTATGGTCCAATTCCTTTCGCAGGGATTTATTTACCAACATGCACTTCTCTTTAGGACTTTGACATGCATCTTCAATGCCTTGCATGAAATAAGAACACAACATTCCTATACATTCCTCACTCTTCTTCTCATCTCATCTCTGAACTTTAATCTCCCTTTATGCATGTTACTGAGTTACACTGAGGAGCACTAGGTCAGTGATGCTTTCCATTAGGGACACCAGCCTTTGCATTTCCTTCCCTTTTAGATATTTAACTCAATTTTCAATGAATGAGGTCTTGGAAAGGATCAGGAGTTCCCCACCACCATTCATGGTTGTCTCACTGGGCTCTAGAGAAAGTGCAGTACTCCTCAGCTTCATTCACCCCTATTGAATTGTACAGCTGAAAATGTAACATTTAAACATAATAGTTGAGGGCAGCTTCACATTGGCCAGCTGAAGCCTCTGTGATTTGTCTTTTCTACAAATTAATAGTTAGCAGTTTCGGGCTTCCCTGGTGGCACAGGGGTTGAGAGTCTGCCTACCGATGCAGGGGACGCGGGTTCATGCCCCGGTCCGGGAAGATCCCGCATGCCGCGGAGCGGCTGGGCCCGTGAGCCATGGCAGCTGAGCCTGCGCGTCCGGAGCCTGTGCTCCACAACGGGAAAGGCCACAACAGTGAGAGGCCCTAGTTAGCAGTTTCCACACTTGGAATATTATAGATGTCTACAAGTAATTTTTATACAAAGCACTGCTAGATTAATAGAGTGTAAAAATATAAAAAATAATGTGCAAATTATAAAGCATGGTAATTTAGGAAATCACATTGAAGGCAGGATAGGTGTTTGAGCTGCCTTTGCATTCCCATAGACTTTGGGACTTGTATATGGTATGTTTTCAATAAATAGCCCTTCAATGAGTTACTAAAAGAACCATGTTCACAAAAATATAAAAATTCTATTATTTTATATGAGATCTGAGCAAGTTGCCTAGGGCTCTGATCATTTCAGATTCTCCTTCCCACAGGGGCATTATGCTAAGTGAGAAGAAACAAACATTTCTTCAGTTTGGGAATCTAGCCTAGGAATATCTCTGGGTAAGACAGAAATATGTCAAAGGTATGGTCTGTACTTGGATAATCCTTGGAAATACTCTCATGGAAGTCTCAATTTAAAATGGCCTTTGTAGAAAAGAGGAATTTCAACTCTACAGAAGAACTTCATTTTTTATGTTATAAAAGGCAATTTTCTGAACATATGAATAGTTCATCATTATATTTGGTTCATTCTTTCTACATTTTCAATTTTTAAAAGAATACTTGCTGATCTTATCAATGAGGTAAAAAGAATAGAATTCATTTTTAAATGATGTAACAAAATTAGCATTGTCCCAATAAATCTTGATCTAAGTTTTACGTTTTATGCTTTACACTGACCTACACACACACACACACACACACACACACACACAAGCAAATGACACAGAAAAGTACTTCTAGAATTCCAATTCCAATCCTTGCCTGCTTTCACATGAGTGGCATCTTAGCACAAACCATACAAAAGAGACATTCACTTGGTCCTATGAAAATATAATAAAAAGTATGCAAAGCATAGTTTACAGTAAGACATTTGTTGTATGATAGCCTACCAGCCCTTCTATAACATGTACCCAGTGGGTGCTCAATAAATATTAATTGATGATAATGATAGTTTGAAAAAGCCATTGAACTTGCTTCAAAAAATGAAACTATAATGATTAATTTGTATGTAAATTGTATTTCACCTGAGGGAGAAACTGGTAAACAGAGGCAATACACATTGCTTACAGGTGATCATCCGTTTTCTGTGGCTCATAAGGTGGTTTTCTTCCTTTGCACCATGGGGCTTTATATCTTGAGCCTCACACACTGCCCACCTCCTGCGTAAAATTTACACAAGCATTGAAAGATTGTGGAATACCCAAGGAAATCATTTTTCAGTCGATTGAGTTCTTAATGGAAAAAGCTCTCTGAATGCTATCTTACAAATTAGAAGATCCCCTGCTTTCTAAATAGTTCAATTGAAACCAGCTTTGTATTTATCGTTCAGGTCATTCAGGCTGAAAAGTTGTTAAGTCTTAAGACCAAAAGTCAGACTTTAAAAGGTAAAATGTCAAGTCCTTTTAGGCTTCAACTGACCTTTTAAACCAGATTAGGGATTTGAAGCATTACACATGGATTTCTACACTTTATATCCCCATATTTAACAAATGATCAAATATAACTCCCAAGAATACTATTTTTACAAGTTTGACATTTCAGGTCTGAGAGGTGGCTCTCTGACTCTTTTTACATAAATTTACTGGTGGTGGAATATTTTGGTTTCAGTGAACACTTTCGTTTATTCCACTTCCATTTCTTTGAAGACACTTTGTGTATTTTACAGTGTGGTGGAGAAAAACCAATGCCTTAAAATAGTCAGTAAAAGATGCACAATGACCAAGTCTTTGTATCTCTTTAACTCAAGACCTAAAGCAGTGATAATAGACACTTAATACATTCTTTATACTGATGATTAAGGTGAAAACACTAAAACAAATCTCCAATTATAAATTTCTTGGGGCTTTACTTATCTGTGTGTTGTCCGCAGGGTTTGCCTACAAATAGTTTAAAATATTGAATTCTGTTGTTCATTTATCCTGGAACCATTTGCCATTGTTGCTTTTCTATATTGGTTCTCAACCTTGGCAGAATATCAGACTCATGGGAAGAATAAACACACTCACACACAAAACCGATGGCCAATATGAACTAAATCAGAATCCCTGATCAACTAAATTAGGACCTCTGGGCTCAGATCTAGGCACCATTGTTGCTTATTTATTTTTTTAATTAATTAATTTATTTTTGGCTCTGTTGGATCTTCGTTGCTGCACGCGGGCTTTCTCTAGTTGCGACGAGAGGGGGCTACTCTTTGTTGCGGTGCGAAGGCTTCTTACTTGCGGTGGCTTCTCTTGTTGCGGATCACAGGATCTAGGCACGTGGGGTTCAGTAGTTGTGGCTCACGTGCTCAGTAGTTGTGGCGCACGGGCTTAGTTGCTCCGTGGCGTATGGGATCTTCCCACAGCACAGCTCGAACCCCTATCCCCTGCATTGGCAGGTGGATTCTTAACCACTGTGCCACCAGGGAAGTCCCAGCACCAGTGGTTTTTAAAGCTCTCCAGGTAATTCTTTTGTGTGACCAAGGTTGTGTACCGCCTCATAGGACTCTAAGAACCATGTAGTAATAGATATTTATACATGTGATTAGAAATAATTTGATTGTGAAAACAAGGAGTAGGAGAATTTATTTAAGTACTTTGTCTTTCTTTAGCTTCTAATATGTGAAGGAGAGAAGGCCCCAGTATCTATTTATTTATCAAATACTGAAATCTTTCCATATTCAGGACAGCACAGGCAATACAAGCTTCCTTACTTGGAAGCATAGAGTCAGTAAGAGACGTAGGACATGGACATATCTATAGCACAAGGTCACCTTGCACATTTCAGACTCAAAAATGTTTGCATAGGCTGAGATTAGTGAGATTCACAATTTCAAATAAGTAAAATAAGGAGAAACAAACTAACACTTTCCTCCTGACCCCTACATGGCTCCATGCAACTCTCTACTCACTCCTTCATCTTTTCATGATGTCAAGACAACGATCATAGTGATGGATTAACCTTTTTCAAGACTACAGTGTCTTTTTGCAGACTCTCTTTTTACCCAATACCCCAGAAGAGCTCCATAATGCAGATGTGCTTCTGAATCTCCACAAAAATCTCTCTCCCATAAAATGGTGGTTGTTTTAATGAGGGAGACTTCTGTGTAAAGCATCATGGCCAGAGCAGTGTTTAAGGGCAGGAAATCAGCGGCGGCAAGTGTGAGAAGACTGAATTAATCACAAATGACATCATTCCTTATAAAGGGAAATCAATATAAAAGGGCCAATGGAGGCATCCTTTGACTGTGGATCATTTTCCATGGCTATAGCCAGACTTCTGTTCTGGGGGTTACTGTGAACCCAAAAAAATAAAATAAAATAAAATAAATTGTTGGGAATCCAAATCATCTGACTTTCATTTAGTGAGACTTTGAAAAGCTTTGGTTATGTGTTGACTTCCTGTCTTGAATCTCTATGATCTAGAGTATTGTGGATTTTTGCTGGGAATACCAAGGTACACCTCAAAATTCTTTTTGAAATGGGTCATTCATAGTCTGTTAAATGGAAAAAATTCAGATATTCAAGTTTAAAAGAGAGCATATTTGACCTGTATTTTGAATAATAAATATGGATTCCAGAGTAACATGGAGAACTGTTCCTTTAAGGTTGAGGGCATGGCATAAGTGAAGATATTTAGAAGTAAAGTAGAGGAAAAATTTAAGAAATGAGAAAACATCCATCTGTGGTGATATGACTTAACATGGTGACATTAACAAACCAGAAGCTACAGAAGAGTTTTGCTTTATCTTGTTGGACAATGTTGAACAAGTGTGAATTACTCTCTGTACATACTACAATATCTTTAGAAAGGACTGAAGAGGTAATTTAGTTTAACATCATGTTTTTTGTGAATAAAAATAATGCCAAAAATAATAATAAAGGAAAGAAATACATATTGAGAATAGTAGTTGGTGACAAAACCAAAGGCAAAACATAGATGTCCTGAGTTTTTTCATTGTAATACCCAATCTCAGAAACCCAAGGTTGGCTATTAAATGCTACCTATTTCTAGGTCCGGCTAAAGAAACATGCTTAAAAAAATGCATATCTGTCAGAAAACAATTTTTAAACAGTCATTTAAAATGAGTATTATAGTTGGAAAATATCACAAAATCTTAATTTCCAGCAATAACAAAATGATGACAACTCAACTCACATAACTTAGAGAAGTGGTTTCAGGTCAATAATTACCCCTCATTTTAGAAGCAATTCTCTTGCAACATTACTGGTCTGTCTCTGAGGAATGCAGCCACTTCCATTTTTCCTAGCTGATATTCTTCTACAATAACAATAATTTGCTCATTTGAATTGTACTAAAGGATTATTATCATACTCAAAAGAATATATATACACACATATATGTATATATATACAGGCCAGTTACGTTTCCTTCTTTCTCAGTTTACCTACTACTATTTGTTGTTGTTGAAATTATTGTTTTTGCCAGATTCTTTCATAAACCCGAAGAAAAATTGATATTTCACAAAAAAATTACACTTCCGAAACAAAATACACTATAGGATGCACACAGATGGGAATTTTGAATTGTTGTTAATGATCTATTTTTAATGGATGTTCAAAACCAAAAGATAGTTCAGGAAACATTCATTTGCTTCCGTGGAACATGAAAATGGAAATTATAGGTTAAACCTAAATAGTAACTTTCTGAAAGTTGGAGATAAACCAAAGGTCTGAGGGATTTTGCGGAAATTTCTCTGTTAATCAGCTGCACCCTCATCTTTCCAGGATGATTTATATGTGATTTTGTCTGATAGAAGATAAGAGCTTGAACTCTTGAGGTCTCTCTCAGAATGGAATTAGAATAATAGACGGTTCAATACTGTCATGAACTTCTACCTCCTTTGTTTTCTTTGGCGAGTATTAAAGTCTTTTTAGAGGAAAGAAGAAAGATGTTGAGATTGCTATCAAGAATGAATAGTGTTATATTATTTTCAAATAATCCATGCAAAAGATAAAAGATTTCAGTATCATATAAAAATAACGTTGAGTGTCTCTATGTGGAAGAATTAACTGAGAATTATCAGTATATCGCTTCCAGTACTGAATTAAGATATATGGTGGACAAATAATGGCAAGGAAGGGAAATAACTCTTCCTAGCTCTCTACTTGGATTTGATGTAGTAGTCACTAGGTAAATAACTATGCCTTTTACAGAAAAAGGAACAGAAAATGGGAAGAATAGCTAAGAAATATAATCTATGCTCTTTTGGTAAAAAGTATGAAACAGTAAACAGAGCCTTACTTTTTAGTTTAAATGAAATTAAGCAGTACAGTGTAGGAGCTAGCACTGTGCTGAGGCCTGAGAACACTAAGATATATAAGCTACAGCTGAACCTATTGTGATAAATATTTCACAATATATATAAATCAAACCATCATGGTGTATGCCTTAAACTTATACAGTGATGGATACTAATTATTTCTCAATAAAAATGGGAAAAACAATTGAAATACTTAAGTTACATTCCCTGTCCTTAAGAAACTTAATTCTAATAATTGTAATTTATTAGGGGCTACCAACAACTAGAATTAATGTGGTATTAGAAGCCCAGAATTTGAAGTTGGAAAGGAATGGCTCCTCTATTCACCACACCAATGGCCATGGGCAAATGACTTAACAACCCTGAAGCCCAGTGCCCTCATTTGTACTATAGTTAATATGTATTGAGACCTTTACCACGTATCAGGTACTCTTCTAAGGATCTCCTGTGTATTAATCATTTAATACTCACAATAACCTTTTAATCACCCTAATTTTGTGGATGAGGAACACTCTAAATTTTAAGTAACTCATTCCAGGTAAGAGAGCTAGTAAGTGGTATAATTAAGATTTGAACAAAAGCAGTTTACTTATTAGCAATAATACCTGCCCCCTAGGTAAGGATAAAAGGAGAAGATGAGAACTCTGAAATGCTTAGCACAGAGCTTGGCACAAAATAAATACTAAATTTGACCTGTTTGTACCAATATTGTTACTGTTCTTGGGGTTATTGACATTACCATGATTGCTTTCACTAATACTCCAACTTACTTGAATGTAGAAGAAAATTATGAGAGATAAGTTACATATTAATAATACAATTGACTTAACTGAGAACACACAATAAATTTTCTTATTAACTAGTGTGACATTAATTTCTAACAATAGCAACTAATATTTCAAAAGTTGATTTTCTTTTCAGAACTTTTATTGTCCTTTAACCACAATGCATCCCTCTGTTTGGAGGCATTTTTATTTTAATAGCACTTCCATGAAAAAAAAAAATTTTTTTAAGGGGGAGCTTGAATCAAGCAAGGATTGAATTGTCGAGTGGTCAAGACATAGCAAAAATTGGATACATAAAGAACAAACCCAGGCATGTGAAAGGGTTTTCTGATGTTTTCCAGCCTCAGAATAACTAACCATAAATGGAAAATATCTGTGCTATGTAAAAAATATCACCAGGGCTTCCCTGGTGGCGCAGTGGTTGAGAGTCCGCCTGCCGATGCAGGGGACATGGGTACGTGCCCTGGTCTGGGAAGATCCCACATGCCGCGGAGTGGCTGGGCCCGTGAGCCATGGCCGCTGGGCCTGCACGTCTGGAGCCTGTGCTCCACGACGGAAGAGGCCACAACAGTGAAAGGCCCACGTACAGAAAAAAAAAAAAAAAAAAAAAAAAAATCACCAAAGTATCTGATTAATTCAATGAAGAAGGAAGAATAATCCCTTCCCCAAATCCAACGTGAGTAATTTTGTGTCAGTAGACTCAAAAAATTGCTTATTTTACATTTTAATTTCTTTTTTTTTTTGGCTGTGCCACGCAGCATGTGGGATCTTAGTTCCCTGACCAGGGATTGAACCCACACCTCTTACAGTGGAAGCATGGAGTCTTAACCACGAGACCTCCAGGGAAGTGCCTATATTTTAATTTCTTAGTTTAGTGAAACTTATTTAGACAGAGAAAGAAGGCAATGGTGTTTATTTCAGTTTAAAACCATAAAAACTTGTGTGGTCAAGTTGTTCAATCTTTCTGAAAAGCAATTTTTCATCTATAAAATATAGCAATTCTCTCCCTCAGATATAGAAGTAGTATGAATTTTAATTAATATTGGATAAAATATCCTGAGATCCATGGATGAAGGATGTTTCAGAGAGCCAATAATTATTTTTTAATTATTATGTCCATCCTGGAAGACCTAAGAGGGTTGATTTCTTTCTCTTCATAAGTCCCATTCTTTCCAGATAATTGTTAGTTCAAACATGCTGGCACCACAGGAAAATGTTACAGCCAGCTGGGAACTCTGCTTGACACTTAATGTCTCCTCTTTCTTTAGTCTTTAAGCTTCAGTCTATACATTCCCTGCTGTTTGGGTATGTGATTTAGCAATAAGAATTAAATATTTTCATTTTCTCTCTCTCTCCTTAATTAATATCCTACTTCACTTATTATCCTGACTATTTTTTTTAGAAAACAAAGAAATTGCATTTAAATTACATATTTATGAAGTTTGCAGGAATAGAGATGATGACGTTTCCGTGAACTCCGAAGTTCCAGCTCTATAAATATATGAGACTCTGTGAAAATGGGAGCAAAGGGAAAGGGTTGTGTGGGACACACAGGTGTGTTGGTTTGAGTGGTTCCTGGTGGTAGAGGCTGTGGGCTCACAGTGTCTTCTGCACAAACTTGGGAACCAGATTCTTGAGAATGAGATTTCCCTAAAAAATTAGAAATCATTTCATTGGCTGGATTTTCAAACTATTATTTTTTTTGAGATATTCATAAATTTAAGACATTTGCAGGCCAAAAGGGATAACCAAAAAGTAGAGGTTTCAGGCGACGCTATACATCAGACTGATTTAAATTTAAGATTTCAAAAAAAAAAATGGTTGTATTCATTTTTTTTCTGATAAATTTTAAAGGCAGGTAATTCCAGTTATTGAATTTTGTATTCAGTGTTTCTTATGCTCAAGACATCTTTCCCTCTATTGCTCTCTTTTGCTCTTTCAAATCCATCCCTAATCCCCCACCTATCCCCATATGCATTCCCATCCCCACTCCACCCACTTTTGTTAAATACACACCCAAGACCCTAAGTCCATCTCCATTATTACTATGGAGAAGAGAAGACAAACTTTTCCTCCAAACTCAGTGTGAAAAATGCCCTGCAATTCCACGGTTAAATTCCGATACCATCAAAACAATTTACAACTTGAAAGCCCCAGCACAGTGGGACACACAGTAACATAAAGAAAAATTTCCTTGTAAAGAAATTATTGTGAAAAGAACAAAGTGGTTCTAATAGACCAAGAAAAGAACTTAAGTTACTTAGGAAATTTGTCTGGAATAGCAAGTTTATTGAGTATTTACTCAAATGAATTATGCATTCAGAGAATCACAGATAGGGGAAATGCTATCACAGAGATTTGAGACTGTAATCTGATGAGCCAAGTCCTTGTTCTACCCAATTTTCTATCATAGTTTTGTCTTCTTGAATGTTTACAAGAACTGAATGCCTATGCTTGACCAAAGAACACAAGACATCTCCCATAATGGGCCATATCATCATGGCTGCATGCCATGGTTCTAATTTTATACCCTTGAACATCTGTTTTCTGATCTCATGTGAAACCTGAACATTTTTCTCTGCCTTATTTTTCATGTAGCTGTACCCTTCCTCACTTGGGTTTCTCTGTACAACTTTGATGCGAGAATGCTGATCAAAAAATGGCAATAATCCTTCAGTTAGCAAGGAACTGAGGCAAAACTTCAGGGACTGCAATCAGGAAACCGTTAAAAGAGAGGAGAATCTCCTGCCAAGGCTGCTGTGACTTCCATTGTTTGGATGGATGTCTCTTCATCCATAACAACAATGATAACACATATTCTAACTTAGGTAGTGTTGTCAACTTAGACCAACTCTACATTTCACTGGGTAATAACCACCATTGAAGTACTAGTTCTCTCTGCTGTTACGGTAATTCAGTGGACACATTTGAGGAGATTTCTAATTGTATCTGATTTCATTTTTTACCAGAAACCACTCAAAGAAATTATGTTCATAATTATGACTCATGATTTATAATATAAATTAGTGAGATGGTTTTCATATATACATAAATATATATGTGTTCTATATATGTGTATATAATTCAAGAACATTTAAAAAAAATGAAACAATGAGATCTATATTACCAAGAGATTTACCTGAGTGTTTTATATGCACTGAATAAACACACTTTCAGTGAAGTTTTATGCCAATAAAAATGAATCCTTTAAGTAACTCTGGAAGTTTGAGGTTATAATTATTACCTGCTTCAGAAAACTGAAAGTTTCATTTTTACATCTCACTTAACTACATGTGTTTCCTAAGACATGTAAAAGCTTTGTTCCCTCAGTGCTTCATATTTTAATACTAGCATAATGAAGGTGTCCAAAGAATTGACATACAGTCATAAATATCTGAAACTAAAACAACAAAAAAATTTGGAAGAGATAATTTGTAGAATGGGCTCCGACAGCCACTGATATGTCATAGTAGTTCTATCAATAATATTTGTACCAGAAAAGCACAAATATTAATCAAAAAATATAAATAGTCACAATATACAAATTTCTAAATTTGACTTTAGCAATCTGACTTTGCCATGTCACTCAGGGTAAACTTCGATTTCGGATAAGTAGATGAATGATGTTGTCATGTGAATTAGGCAACAAACATCACTCTAAACTTTCCACAATCTGGACTCATCTTAGTATTTTTTAATCACTCAAATAAAAGCAAGACAAAATGTAAAAAAAACAGGAATTGTTGAAATAAGGCACGCATTGCAAAACAGCATACATAACTTGTAGTAATGGTGTTAGTAAAATTCAAAAACTATGACACTTTCAGGAAGATTGGCTGTAATCGGTGGCTCAACAGCGTGGCAATGACATTGACTATAGAAATGGGGAGGTGGAAGAGGTGAAAACATAAACTCCGTGAGGCAGGAGTTCTATCTTGCGGATCACTATGTCCCCTGAGCTTAGGATAGTGGTGCTTAATAACTATTTGTTTAATTAATATATAAAAATATTCACATCAAATTCAGGCAACGCTTCTTGTTTTAGATTTGGAGTTGTACCATGGTTATGTAAAATGTGAAATTAGGGGAAGTTGGGTAAAGAATATATAAGAACTCCCTGTGTTACCTTTGCAACTCTTCTGTAAATTAAAAACTGTTTCAAACTAAAAAGTTTTTTTTAAAGTTTCTCTATGGAAAATCATGAGATGGGATGGGAGAGTGAGGGAAGGGCTACCTGCCCTGGACCCTTCTCTGAAGCCTTTGTGATAGTGGTAGCATCTTTTCAAGAAAATCCCAGAAGCAGCCACAGGAGCAATAAGAAGTGAAAGTAAAAAGAAATGTCAATAAACTGTGTTCATTCTCTGAGGATGTTCAGAATATGAAGGGAAAGGTTTAGTTTTTGAGGTGAAATAAGATGGTGGATTCAACTACTTTATTATTTATTAATATATTTGGGTATTAATGTAAAGATGGCTCTGAAAGGCTAAGAAATCAGAGATACTCAGGTTATATCGTAATTGGTAATTTGGGCTCTACTCTGTAGTGTAGAGTGTGGCTTTTTGTTTTACTAAATGTAGGAAGAGTCAGCTTTATTTACAAAAAAAGGAAAAAAGGAAGGCAGAGAAGGAGGGAGAGAGAGAGAAAGAGAGGAAGGGTGGGAGAAAGGAAAGAAAGAGGGAAAGAGGGAGAGGGGAGAGAAACACAATAGACAGAAGTTATCTCCCTAATAAATGATACACTCAGTCCTTAAATCAGAGTTGAGGAGATCACAGAAGTGGTCACCTAGAGGTGGATGGACCTAGAGTCTGTCATACAGAATGAAGTAAGTCAGAAAGAGAAAAACAAATACTGTATGCTAACACATATATATGGAATCTAAGGGGAAAAAAAAGGTCATGAAGAACCTAGGGGTAAGACGGGAATAAAGACACAGACCTACTAGAGAATGGACTTGAGGACACGGGGAGGGGGAAGGGTAAGCTGTGGCAAAGTGAGAGAGTGGCATGGACATATATACACTACCAAACGTAAAATAGATAGCTTGTGGGAAGCAGCCGCATAGCACAGAGAGATCATCTCGGTGGTTTGTGACCACCTAGAGGGGTGGGATAGGGAGGGTGTGAGGGAGGGAGACGCAAGAGGGAAGAGATATGGGAACATATGTATATGTATAACTGATTCACTTTGTTATAAAGGAGAAACTAACACACCATTGTAAAGCAATTATACTGCAATATAGATGTTTAAAAAATAAAAACAATAAAAGGTCTTGGGCTATAGGCCATTCATATAAAGACTTTACATCTAAATGTGGCTTCAAAAATAATGTTCTAAAAGCAATGATTTTTAAATCATGTAAACATGTGTATGACTTTACAAATATGGTCTGTGGGACTAAGGACGGAGCGTTCTTTGTTGTTAGGAAGTACTGATGTAAGTGATACTAATACCACTGTAGAAGACACTGATGTACTTAGAGCACTGGGCTGCCAGCTTTTATGTTTAAATACTATTTTACAGGCATAGAAATAATTCAATATTTGGACTTACTTGCTTTGTTCACTCTGAAGCATCGTTTTCCACAGTAGTAAGTGCCTTAACCTTAAAAACCAAAGGGGTTTGCTTAATAAACAAAAAATCTACAATGTCATTTTTTAACACATAACATGCTGGTTTTTCCATCAAATCAGTTGCTCTTTCCTTGATGAATGAAATCCCTTTAGGGCTTGATGACACTGACATTTAGAGAATCAGTTTCCAAAGACAATTTACTTCTAGAGATATGAGTTTAGTTCACACTTTACTAGTCTTCCAATTTGTCTAATATTTTCCATTATTATCTGTACTTTACTTTCACCATATCCTCAGACTGCTTCATGTACATAACAAATATGTCTGTGTATGTTAAAAGTTCTTCTAAACTTTATCCTGATTATACTGATTGTTTGGGGTGTTTTTGCCAGTTTCTATTTCATTTAAAGCAACATTTATATTATTGTTCAAAAACCTTAGGCTGCACTGATAATACAGAAACTTAATCACTTCAGGGAAATACCTCAGTGTCTCTTAAACAGAGCAGATGAGCTTTTCTAAACAATGGAAGGTAACCCCAAATAAGAAAAGCTTGGCAGCCAAAAAAAAAAAAAAAAGAAAGACAAACAAACAGAACAGGAAGAAAAACAAACAAAATGTTCCCAATGTACAGGATGGCAAATATTAAGCAAATCTGAAGAGGGCAGAAGGGATGATTGGAGCTAGTCTACTGTGGAACTGACTTCCCTGGAATGGAAAATTGCTTCACTTACTCTTCCAGGTTATAGGTCTGTACTCAGCTTCTACCTCCCCCACCTCTCCTATTCCTTGCCATCCAAATCACAGTGTGGGTGGGTGGATTTTCCTTGTGGAGACATTGACAATTCCATAAATAAGGAGTAGGAATCTTCGTTGGTGTGACAGAGACTGAAGAGAAGGTAGGAGCTTCCACCAATGGGATTTACTCTGTATTAGTTCTATCTCACTGTGTAACCATTACCCCTAAAACCCAATAGCTGCAAACAACGAACGTTCCTTTTCTCACAATATCTGTGAGTCTTGAATCAGGGTCTGACCTCACTGAGTCCCTGTGGCTCAGGCTTTCTCACAGGGAGCAATCCAGATGTCTGCCCTAGCTGTGTTCGTTTCAGGCCTTGAGGAGGAGGTGATCCACGTCCAGGCTCATGAGTGGCTGTTAGGTGAATTCAGCTCCTTGCTGGTTGTTGGACTGAGGGTTTCAGTTCAGTGCTGACTACTGACCTTCCCACACGAGGATCTCCACGGGGCAGCTCCCAACGTGACAGCTGCCTTCATCATAGAGGGGGAGGAGGGGACGTACAAGCAAGACACAACACAAATTGGCCTTTTCCGAAATTATAAGTTAATTTCAGAAGTGACATCCTGTCACCTTACCACACTCTGTTCAAGATTCTCTAGAATTATCACTGCCCCGGCAATAAGTTTTATATTGATATATCAGCTTGGAAGACATCTAAGTTCGTAGTTAATGCAAATTTGAAATCCAAAGTTGAAAAATTCTCAGAGTAGACTTTTATTTTCTACCCAGAGCTCCAACCAAGAAAGTCTGGTATTTTTTCACCTCTACGATTATGGACAGATTCTTTCTGGTTCTTTCTTCTTCAGACTTTTAAGCGTCCAGGCTTTATGTCTGAGTGTCGGTTCTAACTCCCTGCCTTGCATGGGCCTAAGGCTTGATCTTCCATTCATTCCCACAAAGATTAAAACCTGACCTTCTGGATTTCTAAAATCGATACCTGCATTCTCATCCCCACTCCCATCTCCCAGCAGCTGTAGCCCAGCTCTGACTTCCAGATCACTTTTTGCTGATTAGTCCCTAGGGATTTCTTTTGTTTTCAGTTAGAGAGATGTTTGTTATGTTTAGCTACCATTTCTAATTGTATCAGGAGTGTTTTCAGATTTTAATGCACCAAAATCTCACTGTAGTAATTTTATCTCCTCGGTAACCAAACTTTTCATTCTGTTTCTCTTTTACTGCTGTTATAAATTCCAAAATGTTCCCATATATTTTGTATCCAAATGTCCCAAAAGGAAAAAGTTCATTCTGTTCAATATAGAATTCAATATAGAATGTTCTGTGGGGCAGAGTTCATGCCAGGCTCCTCACAATCTGCTTCCATGGGTGTTTCATTTTATTTTATTATTATTATTTTTTTTGGTACAGATATTTTATTTGTGAGTACATTCCAGAAAGCTGTTACAGGGAAATGTGACATGAAGTAGAAAAAGCCAATAAAAGGCACATTCTCGAGGTCACAGCTCTAGGCAACAGGGACTCAAGTCAGCCAGGTCCTCTGATAAATATAAAGAATGCCTCCAAACAGTGTCCATAGAGAGGATGGCTAATGTACTTATGCTTCAGATCCCAGACTCTCCAACATGAACGCTCCTGCACCACCAGGTAATGCCAGCATGTGAGCTGAGTTAGCTTCTGCGTCTTTGTCCAGTGCTGTAACTGTTCTAGGTATTTGTCCAGTCGGATGATGGAGAGCTTCTCCCTTGAGGAGTCTGAGACTTTAGTTGCCGTTTTCATATCGAAGTTTGGTTTCTGACAAATGATCTATTACGTCTCCGTGTTCTAGATGGCCTGCTTCAGATCTTTATTCCTGAGGGCTGTTAGCATGTGTCTGTTTTGCTTTTGTCAAGCTGTGGAAGATGTAATTTTCCTTTCACTCTTATCAGGCATGGACGGTCCAAGAGATGCTTCAATAGGTCTCCAAGATCTCCTCACCATTCTGATTATGTAGCAGTGAGTCTAGCTCCTCTCAATAATCAGAGTTAATTTTTCTCTCACTGGCATAGTAACTATTTTCTTTGTCTGCTAGTCTACTGACATATGATGCCCCAAATGACCATGCAGCTATAATAGCTTCAGTTTCAGTGAAAACATTATTGTGTCCAGTGGTGGAATTGTTCCTCTCCTGGGAAATAAGGACTTCTAATTCAGTAGAGACTAAAGTTATAGGGATGGGAAAGACACATTTCCAAGTGGGTCTCTGGGAGTAATGGCAAGAGGACTAATTCTATGCCTACCCCTTGATTCCACACCCATGTATTATAACTATTTGGGACACAACAGTCTTGTGTCGGTGTTTTGGGGCACATCTCAAAGAATAGCACCACCACGCTACATCCCCAAGCTGGCACCTTCAATAAGCTGTGCAAGGATCCCTTCAACGCTCTATGGGGCTAGCTACCACAGGTGATACACTGTACAGTAGAACCAGTGGATCCCATGGACATGCATCCATTGTTGCCCAACTTTTGCCACAAAATGGGCCGGATGTTGATAGCACAAGCTGGGCAACAAGTCCTTCCTTAAAGGGAAATTGAGCAGCACATGTGCACAGTCCAGCACTAAGTTACTCAAACTCTGGACCCTGCATGAACAAATTTCATGATCTTTTCCAACTTACATTTCCAAACTGAACTCCCACTACTCTGATTTATCCACTGATAATTTTTCCAGCTGGACCATAATACATTTTGTTGCCAGTATACATCTCATTTGTTAAAGATTCCAGGGTCATGCTGTTTCCACTGTTTGGGCTGCCTTTGCTTTCAACTCCGCGTGGTGAAATAAAATATGTCTTACAAGGACTGGTGAAATGCTATCTCACCTGCCAAGCTTTTTCTAATCCCTCTGTCCCAAATCATTCTTCTGTACTTTCCCACAGACCTCCCCACGCCAAAAAGTTGCATTATTTATCTTCTCTGAAAATCCATAGCTCCTTATCTATACCTCTGCAATACCACCACCTGTTACTGTTAGCTGTGTAACCCAATTAAAACGTTGGCCCATGGGTGTTTCATTTTAGTCTGTAGCCTTTGGCTTAGATAGAGACTTTTGGCCCAATCTGTTGTAGACCAGCTGAGCCAGACATAAAGAATGATGCACTGTAGACAGGGAATCACTTTTTTTTTTCTTTACATCTTTATTGGAGTATAATTTCTTTACAATGGTGTGTTATTTTCTGCTTTATAACAAAGTGAATCAATTATACATATACATATGTTCCCATATCTCTTCCCTCTTGCATCTCCCTCCCCCACCTCTCCCTATCTCACCCAGCTAGGTGGTCACAAAGCACCGATCTGATCTCCCTGTGCTATGGGGCTGCTTCCCACTAGCTATCTATTTTACTTTTGGTACTGTATATATGTCCATGCCTCTCTCTCACTTTGTCACAGCTTACCTCTCCCCCTTCCCATATCCTAGTAGGATATGGGAAGTCCATTCTCTAGTAGGTCTGTGTCTTTATTCCTGTCTTACCCCTAGGTTCTTCATGACGTTTTTTTCCTTAAATTCCATATATATGTGTCAGCATACGGTATTTGTCTTTCTCTTTCTGACTTACTTCACTCTCTATGACAGACTTTAGGTCTATCCACCTCATTACAAATAGCTCAATTTCGTTTCTTTTTATGGCTGAGTAATACTCCATTGTATATATGTGCCACATCTTCTTTATCCATTCATCCGATGATGGACACTTAGGTTGTTTTCATCTCCGGGCTCTTGTAAATAGAGCTGCAATGAACATTTTGGTACATGACTCTTTTTGAATTATGGTTTTCTCAGGGTATATGCCCAGTAGTGGGATTGCTCAGTCATATGGTAGTTCTTTTTATAGTTTTCTAAGGAACTTTGATATTGTTCTCCATAGTGGCTGTACCAATTCACATTCCCACCAGCAGTGCAAGAGTGTTTCCTTTTCTCCACACCCTCTCCAGCATTTATTGTTTCTAGATTTTTTGATGATGGCCATTCTGACTGGTGTGAGATGATATCTCATTGTAGTTTTGATTTGCATTTCTCTAATGATTAATGATGTTGAGCATTCTTTCATGTGTTTGTTGTCAGTCTGTATATCTTCTTTGGAGAAATGTCTGTTTACGTTTTTTGCCCAAGGATTGGGTTGTTTGTTTTTTTGTTGTTGAGCTGCATGAGCTGCTTATAAATTTTGGAGATTAATCCTTTGTCAGTTGCTTCATTTGCAAATATTTTCTCCCGTTCTGAGGGTTGTCTTTTGGTCTTCTTTATGGTTTCCTTTGCTGTGCAAAAGCTTTGAAGTTTCATTAGGTCCCATTTGTTTATTTTTGTTTCTATTTCCATTTCTCTAGGAGGTGGGTCAAAAAGGATCTTGCTGTGATTTATGTCCTAGAGTGTTCTGCCTATGTTTTCCTCTAAGAGTTTGATAGTGTCTGGCCTTACATTTAGGTCTTTAATCCATTTTGAGCTTATTTTTGTGTATGGTGTTAGGGAGTGATCTAATCTCATACTTCTACATGTACCTGTCCAGTTTTCCCAGCACCACTTTTTGAAGAGGCTGTCCTTTCTCCACTGTACATTCCTGCCTCCTTTATCAAAGATAAGGTGACCATATGTGTATGGGTTTATCTCTGGGTTTTCTATCCTGTTCCATTGATCTATCTTTCTGTTTTTGTGCCAGTACCCTACTGTCTTGATTACTGTAGCTTTGTAGTATAGTCTGAAGTCAGGGAGCCTGATTCCTCAAGCTCCATTTTTCGTTCTCAAGATTGCTTTGGCTATTCGGGGTCTTTTGTGTTTCCATACAAATTGTGAAAATTTTTGTTCTAATTCTGTGAAAAATGCCAGTGGTAGTTTGATAGGGATTGCATTGAATCTGTAGATTGCTTTGGGTAGTAGAGTCATTTTCACAGTGTTGATTCTTCCAATCCAAGAACATGGTATATCTCTCCATCTATTTGTATCATCATTAATTTCTTTCATCAGTGTCTTATAATTTTCTGCAAACAGGTCTTTTGTCTCCTTAAGTAGGTTTATTCCTAGATATTTTATTATTTTTATTTCAATGGTAAATGGGAGTGTTTTCTTGATTTCACTTTCAGATTTTTCATCATTGGTGTATAGGAGTGCCAGAGATTTCTGTGCATTAATTTTGTATCCTGCTACTTTACCAAATTCATTGATTAGCTCTAGTAGTTTTCTGGTAGCATCTTTAGGATTCTCTATGTATAGTATCATGTCATCTGAAAACAGTGACAGCTTTACTTCTTCTTTTCTGATTTGGATTCCTTTTATTTCCTTTTCTTCTCTGATTGCTGTGGCTAAAACTTCCAAAACTATGTTGAATAAGAGTGGTGAGAGTGGGCAACTGTGTCTCGTTCTTGATCTTAGTGGAAATGGTTTCAGTTTTTCACCATTGAGGACAATGTTGGCTGTCGGTTTGTCATATATGGCCTTTATTATGTTGAGGAAAGTTCCCTCTATGCCTACTTTCTGCATGGTTTTTATCATAAATGGGTGTTGAATTTTGTCAAAAGCTTTCTCTGCATCTATTGTGATAATCATATGGTTTTTCTCCTTCAATTTGTTAATATGGTGTATCACATTGATTGACTTGCATATATTGAAGAATCCTTGCATTCCTGGAATAAACCCCACTTGATCATGGTGTATGATCCTTTTAATGTGCTGTTAGGGAATCACTTTTAAACAACTTTTCTAGAAAGGGAATCTTGGTACAACAAACACTGAGACTCTCTGAGAATTTCCACTATAATTTAGTGCTTATTTAACTGATGCTCTTTAATTAATTAGTGTGTATTTTTCTTATCTCAATAAGCAGGATTTTGCCAGGAGTTATCTTTTATCCACATCATTACATTAATTGTTGATAGGCATATTTTTATGGACTGACCAAATAGGTAGGAAGAATATAAGGGAGTGTAATGAGTTCAAGACAAGTTAAAATGGGTTGTGTAAAGACAATAGGGCTTGGAGAAGTTGAAGCTGGGTTATTTAAGCAAAAGGGTACACAATTATAAGAAGATGGAAGGAGGAAGGAGAGAAAAATACTAAATGTATAGGAAAAATATGGTCTTATGTTAAAAATAAGAAGAAGAAGAAAATTCCAATCAATTATCTGAAGGGGATTACAGGAAATAATCATATAAAAATGCACTACAGAAAGAAAAAGAGGGGGAAAAAATTGCTTGAATAAGGAGGTAAAGGAGTACATATGATTTACACCCCCAAAATGCATCAAGTCCTAATGCAAAATATTTTGTAGAGAAAAATAATTGGATATAAAATAATTTTTATAAATATTTTATCTGGAAAAAGTAAATATCCTTGATAAATGAAGTAGAGGATCCCCCAATTAAATTTTCTATGAAGCTAGAAAAAAATGCCTAAAACTATTCTGCATAAATTAAGTATGATGGTGGATTGGAGAGTACTGATGATAATAGTTTGTGATTAACTTTTAATCATAAATCCTAAACTCAAAAGTTCAAAGTATGCCCCATTTTAGAAAGAAAAACACTTAGGTTTTCAAATCTGAGAGCACAGGCACATCAATTTTAGTAACTAACATCATTAACAATATTCAGTTTAGTTACACTTTCTAATTTTGCATTTATTTTTCCAGATGGTTGTAGAATATTTATATCACAAAAGTTTTCCTCTTAATACTAATATGAACTTATTATTTTGTTATAATTCTCTGTGAAAAAGTAAAGAATTTAAATGGAAGAAATTTCAAAATGAATGCAAACTTCAAGACCACCTTGGAGGAAAAAATAAAAGTTTTATTACAATGAGTTTCTTAAGAAGGATGTTGTCAAGGAGCCTCTGTGTTTAAATATGGTTTGATGTCACCTAAGCAATAAAATTCAATTTGCTTTTGTGCCTTAGTACAGCACTGGAGGATTGGAAAACTTCCCAGACTCACTAGGCTGGATATGAATTCTCACCTCCCTGAAACTTCTGTGTTTAGGGAGTGCCTTTCCCAATTATAGCTGCGTTCTGACAGTAACTAACCATTACCCTGAGTGACAGGCAAAGAAAGCCAAGAGCCTTGAGGCTAAAAGAGATAAGTGAACATGATCTCCAATTACACACTCAGTCAAAGAGGATTCCACCTAGACTCATTCTAATGTTTTCTATATCAGGGACCAATCGGTGTGTGTAATTTGCACAGATGCATTATCAGAACATAGTAAATACATAGCTATGAGGTGATGCAAATTTGGTGATCCCCGTTTATTTTGCTGTTATATCAAAATAGCAACAAATAATCTAACAATAATAAGTAATTTACTTTATTAATATAGTGGTAAATTTCTCCATAATGAGAGCAAATTAGTGATTATGAAGAAAAGGTCTACCTCTATTTTATTGATGGCTTTCTTTAATAATAATACTTCTAAGCAGTTAATTTTTCTAAACTTTTTTTTCTTAAGAGTAGAGAAGAAGCTGAGGATTTTTGATTTGAATGTTAACTTTTGCACTTTAGGAAACATTGTTATTTACAAGTGAGAAATCTGGAAAAGCAAAAATACTGTACATATCCAAACTGAAAAATTCACAAAAAATGTTAAAACAAAATGTACACTCAACTCTACTTCATCATAAGAAATTGCCTTTAAGCATTAAAAAGCTGTGATTTTTCCATCACACTCACACAACACACATGCACACACACACACACACACACACAAATTATCATTAACGAACAACACCTAATTATCTGATCTATGAGTTAATTGAGCCATTAATAGATTTTGGAAATATAATTGCATTTGATGTGTGAATCTGAGCTTTAAAAGCACCTGCCTTTCTATATCAAATTTAAAAAGCATTTAAAAAGCACCTGCATTTCTATATCAAATTCTTTAGTATTAGTTATTAGCTTTTTTAATTGCTTAAATATTTTAAAAACTAAGGAAAACCAATCTAAGTGAACCATTTTTCCATTTTAAATTCTTTGTAAGTTTATTTCCGAGATAATTATATCTTCTTTGAAGCTTTTTTATCATGGTGTTTCACCTGCTGACTTGTGATGTTGAAATCCAACAAAAGGGGACTCTTCTCAACGAGTTTTTCCCAAAATGTGTTTCACAGAATATTTGTTTCACAAGATGGTATTAGATGTTCTGAATTTAACTATGAAGCAGAAAAGTTGGACTAAATAGTGTTAACTAGGTTTCTTTACTCCATTGTTCTTTAGAATTTTTATTATTATAAATGCTTCTAGTGAATGTCCAAGAAGTGAGTACTTTATATGATGTTTCCCAAGGATATTGGTTATGGAACATTTTTTTTAATTGAACATTTTAAAGGATTGGATTTTTTGAGAAACCCATTAGGTTCAGGAATTTTTTTAAGTGACATCTTAGATAACCAGAACTGTCTAACTATGGGAGAGCCTTGTGCCCAGTTAATAGGAACAGAGGAAACACCCAAATACAGATCATAGTAACTTAGTGAAAGAGTGTGTGGGAAAATTTAGTTTTTTTTCTTTCTTTCAATTTTAGTACAAGCATTTCACAGAAGAATATATTCAAACAGCAAATCAGCATATGAAAAAGTTCAGAATGGAAATGCCCATCAAGAGTAGCATCGAGAAAAAACAAAACAAAACTGTGGTACGTTCAAATATTGAAATACTATAAAGTAATAAAAACAAATCAACCACAGCTTTATAAAACACTTTGGATAAATCTCAAAAACTTAATCTTAAAAACTTAATAGTGAGTGAAAAAAGCCAGACACAAAATATCAAAAATCAGGAAAACTAACCTTTTTTTTGGAGGGGGGATGCTTACTTAGGTGTTAAAACATAAATAAAAGCAAAAAAAAAAATAGTTACCATGACAAACAGAATTGTGATCAGCTGTGGTGGGGAGGAAAAGAAGGGAGGGTAACTGGAAGGAACCCCGTTAGGTGTCAGGGGAGGGGATCTGGGATGCTGGAAATGTTCTATATCTTTTCCTGGGTTATAACTGGGTGTTTGCATTGATATAAATCTTAGAGTTGTACATTTGTGTTTTGTACTTTTTTCTAAGTGAAAAGGAAAGAGTAGTTTGGGTTGTTTTGAGGTCAGTGGGTTCAAAACTTAGGTCCAAAGAAGTTACTTTTTTCCAAAACCAGTTTTGGAAAATCTACGGTATCTCTGTGTATGACCATGCTACAGGAGCAAGAGGGAAATACAGCACCTTCACAAGTCAGGCTGTTCAATTTCAGTTCCCTTCATAAAAGATTAATATATATAGTGACACTTAGGAAACTGCAAATTATACAAACAGAAATGGTTGCTCTCCATCAACATCTCTTCTGTCTCTAACATTACTACCTTCCAAGTACTGATAATGAGCAGCTTCTACAAAAAGGATATCAAGTTGTCAACACAGTTTCCAAAGCCACCCCAAAGGAAGGATGGTCACAGTCGTGGAAGGTTAACATCTGCCTTTGCACTCGGCTGCTCTCTGAAATATCATACATTGCAATAAAGGGGAAAATGTCATGAGAAGTTATCAATAACTGAATAAAATAATAAAAATTAAAAGGCGAGACCATAAGAAGACTTTAGGGTTTGCTGATGCAACAATATCTAAGAACAATCTTTCTCTGCTCCAGAAGGCTACCCCCAACAATTTCACTAGACTCTCCTACAACTGAAATCACATTTCTTCATTCATCCTTTTTAAAGATTTAGGTCACGTCTACTCTCCATCTTGGATATAAGAAATTAGAGGCCCCTAAGTAATTTTCAGAGTCAAATGGCATGTCATTTATGGTGTGGCAGCCAGGATTAATGACCTTTAATTTGAGCCCAGATAACCTTAACTCCCCATGGGGGTAAAGGAAACAGAAAATCTGGACAATCAGTTTCCTAAACACATTTTGGCGATTCCATGCTGATGTGCTTGCTGTTGCTGCTAATGATATTGCTGATAAGATATTTTAATGAAAAATATTTTAAAACTATTTATTAAGTGCCTACAGAATTCTAGGCACTTTACTGATCCCTTTGCTTAAATTATCCAATCATCCTTATAAAAACCTAGTGAAGGGGTTTTATATCCCCATTTTACAAGAAAACTGTTTTATCTAACCTGTGCCATTAACATGGAAAAGTTCTAAGATGCTAGCAATAAAGAGACAAACATGCATAATTGAGTTCATGTAACTGTTATCTAAGGTTGAGGTGGCTAAAATGTGTTGCTTCTCAAACTGTGGTCCTTCGATCACTTGCATTAGAATTATCTGGGGAAACTAGGAACACACAGATTCTAAGGTTCTATCCTAGACTTACTAAAGCAGAGGCTCTGGAGTATCAGCGAAGCACCTGCATTTTTAGCCACTTTCCTGGGTGATTCATATACAAGCTGAAATCTGAGTACATTTTTTTTAACAATTTTATTAGAGTATAATTGCTTTACAATGGTGTGTTAGTTTCTGCTTTATAACAAAGTGAATCAGCTATATGCACACATATATCCCCATATCCCCTTCCCTCTTGCATCTCCCTCCCACCCTCCCTATCCCACCCCTCTAGGTGGTCACAAAGCACCAAGCTGATCTCCCTCTGCTATGTGGCTGCTTCCTAGTAGTCTGCACAAAAGGGGCAGTGAAATGGTTAAACAGTCAAACCCTGAACAGCTGATGTAAAGAAGGGACGTTTAGTATTGCTTCACAGAGAGCATTATAACTTCTTTCACTGGAGCAATGGAAGAGGGTTGTTGATTTTAATATCAGATTCAATCTAAAAGACTTTCTTCCAGTCCAAAGCTGATTCCCATTGCTGCACTAGGGTTCAGGAGGAAAATGAAAGAAATACAGACAGAGCTAATGCATCATTCAAAAAGAGACTGGAGCAAGATTTTTGCAGAGTGTATTGAAATACAACATAGGGGCACTTAATGGAGATACCTCCCATTAAAGTAGAATCTGTGATCAAATACTGGCTGCTCTTAGGTTAAAGTCCCCAGCCACTATGGGATACAGACAATTACAGTGTTCAGCTAGTTCCCTTGAGCACACCCGGGTAAAACTTCCACTTATTCCTAACAGTGAAGCTCGGCAGTTAATTTCAGAGCCACACTAGTTTTTGTATCTGCTGTGCATTATTAATTATACTGAAGCTCAACGTGTACGAAATTGTACAGAGTTCTTATTCTAATGTAGGTTATGGGAATCCACAATCATTTTTGTCAACATCCTACAGTCCACAGTTGGAGACCCCTTTAAATGATCCTGGTGAAGATAACTGGACCACAGTCAGCTCCCACAGCTGCATCCAGGCCCTGAGGGTCGAGCAGACAGATTAAGTCACCAGCACCCAGTGAGATCAAGTCCTAAACCATATTATTTCTCCCAATATTATCCTCTTTTTTTGCCAACAGATCTCAACAGAATACTATTTAATATGATAGAGTGAAAGGAGTAGCTTTTTCAAATTTAGTGAAAAGTTCTGTGATTGATTCATTTCCATATATTTCTTAAGCCCTGGATTGTATTTGTGGAACATTTGATTCCCCAACACCGAATGGAACAAAACAGCTGTGTTATAAACTCCAGAAACATTGTGCTATTCTGGAACTAGATGGTGGTGATATTTGCACAACATTGTGAATGTGCTTAATGTCACTGAATTATACACTTTAAAATGATTAAATTGGTGGACTTTATGATATGGATATTTTACACAGTAAAAAATAATTAATTTAAAAAAATTGTGTTAACATTCAGGCATGAAAAGGCAAATTGGAACCTGCTTCTCATAGTTTCCAGCTTGACCTCCACATGCTGGAACAGTTACCTAGTTATGCATCATTGTTTTCTTGATTTTTATCAGATGACACTATAAAACTGATACTTATATGTATCACGACAAATAACTAAATGTCTGTATAACTTTCTTTTTATTCATAAAACAAATATTCATTGAGACTTACTGTAAATGAGACACTGTACTAGACACTGCTGTAAAGGCAAAGATGAGTCAACAAGAGCCCTGCCCTCCTGGGATTTGCCATCTAACAATGGAGTAGTGAGAAAATATCTGAGTGCTTTCAATAAGCCAGGCACTGCCCAGATGGAGGGAATCATAAAAGTGTAGGAAGACACAGTCCACGTCTTTTTGGTGAGTTCAGAGTCTAGTGTGGGAAGACAATGTAGTACATATTTCACCAGAGCAGGAGAGAAGGCATTTGAGAACACAGGTGTTAGAGGGAAAAATCATGAATAAGACTGGTTTCAAGGCATCACAACCTTTATTGGGAAGTACATTTAATATAAAAACATTCACGGCTTTAGGTGAACCTGGACTTCAGCAGTTCTAGGCACTACTGTCCTCACACAGGACTAACTTACACAGACCCTGGTAAAATATAAGCACTATGCTCAGATCTTTGTCCCCAAATTACAGTTCTAATTAATCCAGTTAGCACAGCACCAGTTTTCTGACTTCTCTAAATATTCGGTAATGAAACCCCAGAGGTTAGGCTAATCTAGGACTTCTACATGCCCAGCCATTAATAGGACTAGCTCTGTCATCTTGGACGAGTCATTTCACTTTTCTGAGTTCTAAAACGATAGAATTAAGTACTGCAAAGATGTATATCTCTGTAGTGATTTATTTTTTTCTTTCCATATGACCCAATACTTTAGATATGAGAACTTAGAAAAATGTTTGATAAAGCTAAATGTTTCTTTAAGATTAATAATGAGGAAAAAATCAGCACTGCTGCATCTGGAAACTTGAGTGCCAAGGGATAAGTGGTATCTAATAATTAATAAAAAGTGGTTGTAAAGCATTTTGCAAATATAAAATGCTAGATAATTTATAAATATTTAAATAGTTATTAAATTTAATATGAATATTACATAAATTCCATTTTGATTTCCTATGCCACTTTATTGACTCAGAGTACTTCATTGATATTAATTATGTTACTGTTGGTGTTATTGCTGTTAATTGTTTGGTTTCTGGAGGGGTATATCCCAGGTAAAGAGGAGAGAGGAAATAGGGGTGAATAAATTAGTTGTAGGGTTTTATTACTGGAAGGAGCTATTCTTTTCTGTTACAGTGTATTTGAGGTTTGTCAATTAAGTGCCTGGTTCATAAGTTTCTGTTGTTACTTAGATCTGGTTTTGACTTTGCTTCTTCTGATCTTATTTGCTGAGTTACAAACTCCTCCAAGTCACACGCCATTTTATTCAGCTTTGCATTCTTCCAAAGTTTCTTAGTGCAATGTCTACCCGACTGCTTAAAAAATACTTGCTAAAACTTGAAGGGGAAGAAAGTTAACACGGTATATGCTCCCAGGTCTCAGTGGTTCCACTTCATAGTTCAGGCAATGTTCATACCCTCACAAGGAGGAAAATCATCCTATTTAAGAGATGAAGAAACTGATATCATGGCTGACTAAGGACAGAACAAAGTGTATCCACCTAGGAATGATGGATACAACTCTATTTGATCTCAAAGTGCCTGCCTTTTCTCATTACATAAAACCATCTCCACAGAAATTTATCAATTAATGAAAAAGTGGAGTTGTTTGGAACAGGAATTCGTAAGGAATTATTGCATTTAAAAAACCATTCTTAATTGAGGGTAGAAAGTGTTTTGGAAACTTGACAAGGGAGAAGGGAAGAAAGAGTAAGAGGAAGCAACAATGAAGGAGGAGAGCGGGAAACAATACATAGACCCAGAAAAGCAAGAAAACATTGAAATAAAAGGAATGCTGTGAACACTTCTTTGTAGAAAAGAAGACAGACCAGAACTCACAGACCACCTCAAGGTAGTAACTTGTGTAGGGTGGGGAGGGAGGCTCCGGCATAGGATTTAGCTAATATCCCCTGGGCTTAGTTGTGGAGGTGTGGTGGAGTCTTTAAGCAAAAACCACAAAGCAAGCACAGGAGAAAGTAATTGGCTTTGCTGATAAGAGGTGAGGAAGAGTGCTGGCTGCAGGTGGGTCCAGTGATAAGCAGAATATATGGTGCTGTGAAGCCTTGATTGGAATAGTTTAATAAAAGCATGTGACTGTTGCCAGTTAGAAGCTAGAGGTAAAATATGATTCTGCTGCTAATTTTGTATCCAAGTAGAATTATCCTGTGATTAGCCTAATAGAATGGCATTGGAAATCTGTAGGCACTGCATGGGAGACCCACTATCTAACAAGCAGCTGAACAGAAGCAGTAAAGCATCACTATCTCCACCTTACCTGGCCCATGAGTGGCTCATGCAGAAACAAGCTTGTGCAGAGGCAGCTTGAAAAGGAGAACAGAGGATTCCCAATGTGCACAGGAAGAGGGTGCAAGCTTCAAGACGCAGTCCCCAAAGGGTCCTTAGTCTGCTGGGAATTGTGTACCTCTGGATGTGCAATACCTAAAGGGGCTTTTAAGGGAGTCTAAGAGTAATTCTTCCACAACCTGTCAAGTGTCTTGCCCTGAAGGAATCCTGTGCCTATCGGAGGCCCCTCTGTGAGATGAAGTCCTAGTGTTTTAGACCAGGAAGGTCCTGCTGGGGATTTCTCTAACTAGGACCACCTTTCACTCCAACTCCAGTAAGTAAGAAGGACAGCATTTAACAATGTAGAGATAAATTAATGTCTGAGAGTACATACAAATGGTCCAACCTGATAAAAAAAAAAAAAAAAAAAAACAGGATATTCTCTTCTATTCTTTGCATGGGTTATGGTTCTCTTTTTCCCCTGACTCCCACCACTTCTGTCCTCTGCACTGTCCACACTGGGACTTGGATTGAAGGCTGATTTACATCTGTTGTGCATCCTAATTTCCCAAGAGTGTATGAATGAATTTACAACAAAGGAGCTCTCCTTTTATTTCCATGAAATGTGATGCACGGTGTCACTCAGCAGCTAGTGACATGTGTGCTGGCAATAATAAGGTCTTGCCTTTTGAAATAATCTGTGAACAATCCATATTTAACTGTTCTTCCTATTCAAATTAATTCAGATATTGAAATCATGATGTAGAGCATTTGAATTCTTAAAGCACCATGCAACTTAAGGTGCTAACCTGGTAGAGGAACCAATGCCTTTTCTTTGAAACAAAAAACTATTTAGCTTGTACTGAAAGTAAGATTAACATGATACAAACCATACCCAATCCACAGGTCTCCTGAGGTTTTGTACTGATAGCTGCTTTTCCAGCCTAATTTCCACTCCAGTATTCAAATCCAAGCAGGTAAATTAACGCTGCTGTTCTTTCCCCAGAAGTGATAATGCTTGCTCGATTTGGAAATATCAAAGTGAAGACCTTCTCATCCAGTAAACAAAAAGATTGAATTTCTTCCACTTTCGCATCTCAAGAAAACTGAAAATAGAAAACTTTCTATTTTTTTAAATCAGAGAGTATGATGATTGGCTCAAATTTTTTTAGCTCAAATGCATTTACTAGCAACAGAGATGTAGAACATAGGAGGACCATACTCAAGCCCTTGAAGTGTTTTGACAAGGTACTAAATCTTTGAGTCATTATAATAGTCTGATGCTGATGTTGTAGGAAAATGGGGTACGAGAGGATGGTCATGTCCCAGGTCTCAACCCAGTTCTTGGGAGGGGCCGCCAAGTGAGGGTCCTTGGCTTTACACAGGAAAGAATTCAAGAGCAAGCCATAGCAAAGTAAAAGCAAGTTTGTTTAGAGAGATACACATTCCATAGACAGAATGTGGACTGTCTCAGAAGGTGAGAGTGGCCCCGAAATATAGGGTGGTTAGTTTTTATGCGCTGGGTAATTTTATAGGATAATGAGTGGGAGGAATGTTCTAACTATCTTGGAGAAGTGGTGGGAATTTCCAGGAATTGGGCCACTGTCCACTTTTTGGCCTTTTGTGGTTGGCCTCAGAACTGTCATGGTGCCTGTGGGTGTGTCATTTAGCATATGCTAATGTATTACAATGAGCATATAATGAGCCTTGAGGTCTACTGGAAATTGAATCTCCCACTTCCTTGGGCCTAGTAGGTTCTAACCAGTATTTTTGTCCTCTCTTCAACAGCTATGTCATTCTTTTAAAGGTTGTGCCCTGCCCCCTTACCTCCTGTCTCACTGATTTGTATTTTATTGATTCTGTAATATAACTGACAAGAAAGCTAATCTGGTTAAGTCAAGAGGTCTAGTTGCTTTCTAAATGTTTACTGAATGAGTGAGTGAATGAATGAATGGCAGTAATGCATGCACATAATAAATGTTAAAATAATACAAATTCAAATGAGTACTGTTCTACTTAATTGTCCCTTTTCTATCCCATGGAAGTAATAATTGTAACAGTTACCACTCTTGATAACTGATAATTCTTGATAACATGAGCATTCTTCATACATCTTTTCTGATATATATGGTAGGCAGAATAATGGTCTCCCAAAGACATTCATGTCTTAATCCCTGGAACCTGTGAATATGTTACCTTACATGGTAATAGGGATTTTGCAAATGTGATTAAGTTAAGGATTTTTTAGATGAGGAGATTATCCCTGATTATTCCAGATTATCTGGGTCTACCAAATTAATCACAAGGGTCCTTTTAAGTGCAAGAAGGAGGCAGGAGAGCCAGAGCCAGAAAGAAACTTGAAGATGCTACACTGGTGTTTTTGAAGGCAGAGGAATGGACCACAAGTCAAGGAATGCAGGCAGCCTCAAGGAACCATAATAGGCAAAGAAATTGATTCTTCCCTAGAGCCTCCAGAAGGAACACAGAACTGCCAACACCTTAATTAAGGCCCAGTGAGATGTCTTTCAGATTTCTGACCTCTGGAACTATGAGATAATACATATGTATTGTTTTAAGCCACTAAGTTTGTGCTAATTTGTTACAGCAGCAATAGGAAAGTAATACAATGCATATAGAACAGTCTAAATTATCCATCATAAGGATAATTCAATTGACCATCATCTACCATACAAGTCAGGCCAGTTAATGCAATAATAATTGCAGAATGGGGGGGAGATAATAATATTTATAATACTTACTCTGTGGAACATAATAAGTCCTTTTCTGGCATTAACCCACTTAACTCTAAATATCATATACATTTTACAGATGAAGAAACTGATGTATAGCTGGGTTAAATGACTTGCCCAGGATTACACTGGTAATAGGTGGCAGAGCTCGATGTCTGCCTCCAGAAATGACACTCTTAACCTGTCATATATTAACCTCTAATGTATGACGTGTGACCCGTTGTGCTAACATTCTTTATCGGGAGTGGTTATGTTACTGAACTCAGGTTCGGCTGCTCACTGCTGTAAAGCCAATAATCGAGAGGCAAGTGTCAATAGAAAGGAAAGATGCTTTAATCAGAAAGGCCAGCAATCTGGGGAGAAGGTGGACTCATGTCCAGAGACCATCTTTGAAGATTCTGTTCAGTAATGACAGTTTTTAAAGGGGAGGCAGGGGAGGAGAATCTCAGTGAATCATTGAGGCAGGAGGTTGGGTTCTGCATCACTGTCTACTGTGTGCAGACTGGCTGGCTCTCTCTTCAGATGTTCTCTTCCCTATGTGATCTGCCGGCAAGATTGTTTAGGGGGGGCTTCTGGGGGGTAGAAAGCTAGTCATTCTTTAACTACTTTATTCTTCATTCTTACTTCTTTTTATCTAGGAAAAGAATCAACAGGTTAGTCAAGGCAAGATGTGCATTCAAGAGAGCATAAGTCAAGAATTAAATTGCCTAAAGATCTCATTTCTATAATTAGGTTCTTTCAAGGTTAGAGGGGAGCAGAAATGGGCAAACAGGAAAGGGGCGGAAGAGCTGCTTTCAGTTAATCAACCACAACTAGTTGTATGGCATTTGGGTTGCTTGTTCTTATTAAGGTTCTCTCCATTCTGTCCCAATCGTCCCTCTGAAACTTTCTCACTGATGACAATCATTCATGTCCTAATCTCTATGCCAGAGATGGTACATCTACAGCCATGAAGAAAAATAGGGGGCAGAGTCAGGGTTCTATATTTTCCATATAGTGCAGAATGTCTGCTGCAAGCTGTCATACCAAGAATGACTTTGTAAAGTCCTAATTCAGGCTGAGTTAGAAGGCTGGGGGCACAGTTACTGAAGCAAAAGTTACTGTGGACAAAATTAGGTTGCAGACACAAGTTTGAGTTAGAACGTAACAAACATTAAAGAACAAACAAAAAACAATAGGTTAGAAAAATTAGAATGAGCTTTCAATTAATTCTTCACTTGATTATAAGATCCTTCACTGTAAGGATTATGTTTAAATTTAAAGTTCTCAGAATCTAGTGCAGTTTACTGAACTTAGTAAAAGTTGATTAAATGTTCATTGACTGACTATACCATCAAAAATATGTCTCTTACGGACATTGTTTTATTGCTTATCAGCCTCTTTTGAAGGCTCTGGGATTTTTCTCATTAGTCTTGAAAATATAGCTCTATGACTCTCTCAACTGACATTTTCAAGGCCAGAAAACTTATTTCCACAATTTTCTTTCTTACAAGAGAATATTAGCATGTCTCCATGGCTTCATGTTTCATCAGAATCTTCTAGAACATAGCAAATTATTCACTTTGCTTTTAAAAGAACAATAAAAAAATTAGGAAAAAATATCCATGAAAGATATGGCTACTGTCCCAGGATCCAGAATAAAAAAACAGCCCCAGCATACTGCACCAGAAATGACAAAAAGAATGGCCATCTGAAATATAAGCTCTTTCTTACAAATACTTATAAATCAACAGAACTTACAGAAAATTATTAGAGCTGTCTAGCATAAAACTTCTTTTAGGTAAAATAGCCATAATATTTAAACCTTCAAATGTACAAAAAGTATTAAAGAATTAGCAGCTCTTAGCTGAATTTTATGTCAACCAAGCAAATTTTCTAAAAGTAAATGTCTATTAACTATTCCTGATTTAATATCAGCAAAATCAACTTGTGTGAACAGCTGGAAAGGAAAAAGTTCCATAAGTAAGACATAGAGCTTAGGTCAGATCTCTGAAATGTCTTCCTCCTGTCCACATTTCACTTGGAGTCCCTCCCATGAGGCTGGACACAGGTTAAGACTGAGCAAACCGGAGGCTTGAGAAATTCTGAAGATGAAGAGTATGATGTCTCAGAGAGGATCCACCAGTTGCACAGAGAGATGACAAACCAGATTCAAGAGCGGGGGCTGCAGAGAGTGGGATTAAGGCGGTGAAGGTCCACTGAATTCTTCCGGCCCTGTGATACTCTCTTCTTCCTCCTAGCGTTTCTCTCCCAGTTTGAGTCCTATTGTCTTTCTTCCTTGGTTCTACTTTTCTAATCCACTCCCCTTCTTTTCATCCTTTTTCTAACTCTCCTTTATTTTCACATATAAATTTTTTCTGTCTGCTTTTTTCTTCGTATTTAACTGACCAGGTGTTGATGTATATTTTTATGACTTTATGTTCATGAAATACAGGTTTAAATTCTTTGCTTTTCATCTTGTTAATGGGCAAGTTGGACATTTTATGTATATTCTTCCTCTCTAAAAAATTATTTCATTTTAAATTCTTCCACATTGATAATTTTCTGTATGTTGCCCTTCAAAGACTGGGTTGCCATCCTGCAGTTGACAAATCCTCCAGTCTGCAAGCTTTTCTTCACTTCCCTCACCAGTAGAGATGCAGCCCAAGTGGCCCGGTATTTCAGAGGGAGAAGCAGAACATAGCAGAGAGAGAATACTGCTTTTCTAAAAGGAGCAGTTGTTATGCTAAAATGCACAAAGAGCCATTGTGAATTTTTGTTTAGGGATCTAGATTTCTCACTGCTACGCTGATGGAGCTTCAATGTGAGAGGTACTTTACTGGTGCGTTTTTCTCTAAAATAAGTTTCAGTGTGTAGTGCTAATATAAAAACATGATACACATTTTCAACTGCATTTAGATTTTTGTTACTGACAAAAATAGGAAAATTGTTGATGCCCTAAAATACCTCCCTGTGGTTCAGGCAATATCATTTAAAATAAGTTTTTCAGTATGAATTTCAAACTCTTGAAAGCATTAAAGACAAAGGCCCCTTTATTCCAATGGGAATGCAGAAAATATGAATAAATCATAATGTTCTCACGTTAAGGTATTACTAGAGGTCAAGTGGACTTCAAGCTATGTGGCAATTTCTTATCTGGATATTTTAATAGAATTTCATTTCCCTTAAGAAGGATAAAAATTTTGCATCTTGTATTATTTTCAGATGAGGGATACTCATTTAAATTAATATCAAGATGCATCCCACGCAGAATTTTAAAAAAATCATCAATCTGCCATCTTATCCACATTATTTTTTACCTTCGGGCTCTTGATGTAGTTTTTATGAACAGGATTCAAATAAATTGGCTCTTTTTCCTTGGTGGTTTCTTTAATTACTTTGTTATTATCCAAGGAACTGGTTTAATTTAAATGAACACTGTGTTCCTGCTACTACTATCCAGAGAAAACACAGACTCAGAACATGCTGTTTTGTAGTTAAAGTGTATTTCTCTGCATGGGGATGCCAGAATCCGGCAGTTCAACAGCATCTTCCTGTTTTATATAAAGAGCAAATCCAACCCATCTTGTGAAATCAATGACTTCCCCCAAACTCCTATTCATTTCACTAGATACAATGAATAAGTAGTAAATATATAAAGCAATGACTTGCTTTAAGTAAATCTGATAGCATTTCATTCAAAACAAGCAATCCAGCAAGTCTATATAGTTCTTTCCCCAAAAAAATCTGTATAGGAGGTACATTTTAAAACCAATTATGAGCAGATGTTGTCATGAGTGATCCAATGCCCCTCCCCCCAACTTCCCAGATTTTGACATTACACAGAGTCTTATTGAATATTTATTTGGAACAAAGATGTTTGCAAAGGTGCAGGATTCCCTCTCTTCTTTGTAGCTTCTATCCAATGAAAGTATAGCACAAATTTCAAAGGAATCTAAAAAAATGTATATAAACATTAAGATGCTATAAGTATTTTACAGACACCATGAAAATATAAAGTTGTATTTCATTTACTGAAATAGTTACAGTTTTCAACCCAGATCCATCTCTTTAAGTAAAGCCATGTGTGAGAAAAGCAAGTTTAACCTTTGAAAACATTTAATCTGGGGCTATTGACTGAGTCCCTACAGATATCATGGCATTTCTCCTGTTGCAGGTAGAATGGAGACCAGACGTGCACATCTACTAGGAGAAGAGCCGGAAATGGAGCAATGTGGGGAGAGTTCCCTGCCTGTGCACATACAACAGGCTCATACTGTGTTTCATTTTATATCTTTCACCTGAGAATTTACATATCTGTCATACAATGGAGAATGGAGTCTTCCTATTTTTTAATGTGCAAACAAGTAAACTAAAACATGATCCTTTGCCGCAGGTGGTGCCTGTGGCACCAGGAGAGCTGGTAGATGCCATTCAGATGGTGACATAAAATATATATAGCTATTGGAGGGAAGAAACAATGTCACTAATTGTATGCTTCAAGGTCAAACTAGAATTATAGTAAAAGCTCACCTTCTGAAATCAAATACACCTAAATTTAAATGTTGTTATGTGATCTTAACTCCCTTAAGCCTTAGTTTCCCCATTTCTGAAATGGGGATATGAACAGTGCCTACCTCTTTGGGTGGTATTGTGGAAATTCAAGCTGAAAAAGCACCTGAGAATCTTAGCGTGGCTCCTGGTATATAAAGTTCAATATCATCATCATTACTAAAGCAGGCTCAGAAAATTCTCATCATCCCCTGAAGCAGACTGTTTGCTATTACCCCAGGCATTCACCCCCCTAGCTAGTGGTTCTTAAAATGTAGTTCTAGGACTACCTATATTAGATCCTCTTAGGGAGCTTGTAAACAGTGCAAATTCCTGGCCTCTGCTCCAGACACCAGATTCTCTGGGTGTCAGGTTGGGACTCTCCATCTTTTTTTTTTTTTTTTTTTTTTTTTTGCGATATGCGGGCCTCTCCCTGCTGCAGCCTCTCCTGTTGCGGAGCACAGGCCCCGGATGCACAGAACCAGCGGCCATGGCCCACGGGCCCAGCTGCTCCGCGGCATGCGGGATCCTCCCGGACCGGGACACGAACCCTTGTGCCCCGCATCGGCAGGCGGACTCTCAACCACTGCGCCACCAGGGAAGCCCCAGGGGCTCTCCACTTTTAACAAGCTTACTAAACTTGAAAACCACTGCCCTAAATGAGGTCACCTCTCAGCCTGTTCTCCAGAGCTTGTGAACCTGACACCAAGTGCACTTGACTCAGACAGCTAGTCATTATGGATACCTGCTGAGTCTCTTTTCACACGAGTACTTATTCAGGTACAGAGTTAATGAGAAAGTGATGTTAATGGAACAAACTCTACTAAAGTGCTGTGCTCAGAACCCCCTGTATCTTTCTTTCCCAACCTTCTGTAGCTAGGTCATTTTATGTACCCACCTCTCTTTCCTTCTCTCTGCCAGTAAATCCTGCAAATCCTTCACTTCTAGCTCAGAGCCATTTCTTCAGGGAAAACTGCTTGACCGCATTCCTTTCTTCCATTTTTGTATTTCTACACCAAATAGCAGCTGTAAAAGTCTTCTGGCTATTAACCACGTGGTCCCGCGTTTGTACTGTTTTCTAAAGCTCGCATTGTTACTTGTTCACATCTCCTGCATATCTGTGTCTCTCTCCCTCTCTCATGGGGGTATAAATCTCTTAAAGGCAAATGCTGTGTTAGACTTCTTAGACTTCTCAATTGTCCTTGAGAACTGCGCATAAGCCTCAGAAGTTCATTTTCTGAAAATATCTTTTGAATGGGTGGGTGCGGATCATCATGTACACACTTTAGGTTTTCTTTGCAAATTATGAGAAATGGAGGACTTGATGTTTCCTCTGATTAATCTTAGCAACAATAAGTAGGACAACCAGGTATCACACGCCTCCTGATACAAGGACGTAGGAATTCTACAGCATCACCTGCAAAACAAGCTTGCTTAAAAAACTGAACATGAGTCTAAAAAAGTCTCTAGATTTAGCAGTTTACAGAAAATATGGGGAGTGGAGTAATAAGGTAAACTCCACCATTCAAAGTCATTAGTCAGATTCAGAGGGTGGGAGGTGCTGCTGGACAAGTGATGAATCAGTGACATAGAAAAGAATCAGGGAGGGCCACCAATAACCAACAAAAGGGACTTTAGAGATGTACTATTTGCAATATGTCGAACTTTAAGATAATGAGGGAAGTTTGAATGTGGACTGGGCATCTCAACGAAATGAATAATTGCTATTAAACTTTTAGGTGTGAAAATGGCATGGTGGCTATATTTTTATATGCTTTTATCAGTTAGATATGCATACTAAAATATTTACAGGTTAAATGGACTAGTGTGCTTTAAAATATTCCAAGAAAAATATGGGGGGACAGATGAAACATGGTTGGCAAAGTGATGATAACTGTAGAAGCTTGATGATGGATACATGGGGGTTCATTTTTCTAGTTTCTCTACTGCTGTATATGTTTAAATAACAAAAGCTTAAAAATACTTAGGCAGAAAAATACCTCATATTCACCTCTTCAAATGGAATGAAAATAAAAATGCTTGTTTTAAATGTAAAAGGTCTTGCTTTCAAAGCAGAGAGAATTTTTCAAAGCTACCATTCAGAATATTTTAAATTTATTATTTATGTATATATTTATATGCTGACTTGTTCCACAAAGGATTTGAGGAGGAAAGTTTTTGGAATGGATATAATTGCTACAGAAAACATTGTTTATGCATTCATTCATTTAGGTCACTTGGAGGAGGCTGCAGCACCAGGAGTCTCTGGTTGCAAGTACAAAGAGAGGAAGATAATAATCTAAGGGACCCCCTCACCTGGATGATTCTCCCACGTCAATCAGGCAAAAGCTTGATTGAACAGATGGGCCTTAAGCTGTGCCCCGAAGGCCAGCCGACTGTGTCAGAGCAGAGGGTAAAACAAACGAAGTCATATGCCTTCCGTGCAAGATCTTTTCATCCTGGCAGAAGCAAGTCAGTGAAGTACAGGCATTAAAGCCCTGGTTGGCTGATTAAAAATTTATTCCATTGCTACTTCCAAAGAGGATTTGAAGTGGTGTCATGGAAATATATTTTCTGGGCCTCCTGCCCCAAATCTGGGGGCGGGGGGTGGGAGGAGTGAGATACATGGCCACAGGAATGCCTGAACTACATGGGCACAGCTAGAAAGCCAAGGTCTTTCTCTGCGCTCCAAAGCACCAGAAAATGCTTCAAATATTGAGAGTCAAGACAAGGTTGAGCTGTTTCTTAAAGGCCTAAAATCTAAACGTTATTAATTTCGCAGAAATTGAAGAAGACAGCTCTGAGCAGCTACTGTATTAGAATGAACCAGTAGAAATTCCACTATTTGACCAGGTTACCAAAGAATGACAGTTTCATAGGGTTCTACTTAATAACTCAATTGTCAGATGAATATGGTGTGGTTGTTAGAAAGGAGGAGAAAGAAAGAGAAGAAAAGACACAAAGAAGAACTAATAGGAAATACTGACTGACAGTAAGAGAGAAAGGGACTAAGTTGACGGTTTTCTCTTTTTGTTTTGAGGCTAGATACTTGGGAATATGATTAAATCATTAATAGAAATCAGAAGAAGCCAGGACTGAGTTGAATGTGATGATAAATTGATCATAGACATGTTGGATTTGAGATGATAGCAAAATATTTAGGTTGAAATGTCCATTAGGCAGCTGGAGAGATAAAAGGTAATAATTTGAGAAAGAGATCAGAGCCAGAAATAAAGCCAACTGCCAAAGGTATAGATAGTTGAATGTGAGTGAGTGTATATGTTCACCAAGGGAAAGAGTCTAAGAGAAGAACCGAATCCTGTTCTGAAAACCTGTTGGGTTAGAAGAGGAATTCAGAGAAGGAGATTAAGAAAGAGGATTCAAAGAATCAAGAAAAGACCATGTCATTGTGACTGTTGAATCCACAGTTCATAACACACAATATGTGCAGAGAATCCAAGTAGTTTGAATAATGCAGTTCAAGGTCAGTGTTGCCCCCACTGACTCTGACCCTCTTACCTTCACAGTTAGTGATTGTTTGTTTGTTTGTTCATGTGAGGACAATAGTATATTCAAAATATTTCAGCTATGGCACTGGAGGTTTCTAGAATTACTCTTAAAGTAGCAATAAAAGGTATTCGTTCTTTCCCTCTCTCTTTCTCTCTCAGTTTCTCTCTCTGTCTCTTTAATTTTTACATTCTGTCTGGATGTTAAATGCTATGCTTTTTTTTTTTTTTTTTGAGTATCTTAAATCATGGCAAGTAGCAAGGTAGCAAACTGAATTGCCAAGACAGGTGATTGCAGCCCCTGCCTGACCTACAGTTCACATGACGTGGTTGGCTCGGAGCCTGTCTCAGCTGTGTGCTGAGCAGAGCCACTACAGTCTCTTCAACATCCTGACCCCTTCATCATCTGTCTATGTGTATAGCTAGGTCTCAGCAGAACTTCTGTGATCATGATAGCCCTCATTTTCAAGGACAGTTTCTGTAAGTTAGAACAAGGCTGTGGGGTTAGTACATTTTTTTTTTTCCAGCCGTAGGAACTAAATACTTGAGTCCCAGAAAAGATACACATTTTGAAGATTCCTAGGGTTTAATAATGATTTGGAGGGATCCCATTGTTTACATTGTTACCAATAATCTAAAGTTTTCTCTTGTTAGACTCTTGCTGCCAGGTCACAGGAGGAGGAGAGAAAACAGAGGGCAAAGACTTTGCTTTCATTTAACTTGACCTCCAATCACAAAAAGTCTCAGCATGTCTTTCTGAACAACTCAAGCTGGCTTCTCATTCCATCTGACCTCCCAGCAAGAAAGGCTTCTTGTTGAACACCTTGGCCTGGCCCCAACAGTTCTAGGCCCAGTCCCAGCCCTGGCACACCTCTCAGCAGCACATGTCCTGAGTTCTGTTCTCCTTTATATAAATATAACCATCCAAACTGGAGAGAGTGGCTGGGATAAGAGGGATCTAATGGGCCCTTCGGGGTCTGTGGTCCTCGGGATGCCTGGAGATTGTGTTTGCCTAATTAGTTCTGCCCCACTATCAGCATGGATAACCCCGGGAGCATCATGATTGGTTTGACAAATTTAATGGATGATCTGCAGTGAAAGCTTGATCACTGAGGAGCTAGCCGCAGCTCCAGCTGGAGGCTGAGTCCCAGCTTCAGTCTTTCCACACTTCATCTGACACTTCTTGTGTCTGTGCAGTAACCCCTCTTACAGGAGCCTTGAGCTTCTTTGCTCCACAAAATATAAGCAGTCCTCGTTTTTCTCCCTTATGCTGAGGTCCAGTAGCCTATAGCTAGCTAAATTGGGAACACACATTTTATCTGAGGGTATTTCAAGATCCTGAAAGAGAAAAACCTTTAGACACCCCCATTGCCAGACAGACAACAGAGAGTTAAACATCGTCTCGCTTCAGGCCATGAGTCTGGGATTTGTTCATTACATTAGTGGCTGACACAGGGAGACCCAGGGCCTCTCAGACCAATAGCACCTCAGGATCCTATGAACAGGGGTGGCTTAGGAAGTTCACTTCTGTGTATTCTGGACTTTGCTGGAATCTTGCTACCCTGGCTTCTCTGGAGTTGCTTGTAGTTGTGAGTGTGACTGATAAGCATATCACACAAATACCACACAGGTCCTGGGGCAGCTGGTTTGGTAGCAAGATGACAGAGGAAAAACAATAGAGCAACGGATGTCTACCAGCAGCACTATTTTAGACACTTTCTGCTTATTAGGTCAGCCAACATTTATGGAATACCTGCCCTGTGCCAGGTACTAGTCTACTTTCTAGGAATAAAATAGTAAACTAGTAGAAGCACTTTTCCTGAAAGAGGCTTTATGGTCTAATGGAAAAAGCAGGCCCATGTCTTATATTTTCTGCCATCCCCTTTCCATTGTTCCAGACATACCATTTATGGGAAATGGAAGTAGGATAAGAAGTGGCTCTTGTTTCTCAACACACAAAGGAAAAAAAGATTCTCTGCTTAGTTTTTCTCTGACAGACTGCCTGCAGCATTCGTCCCTGGGATAATTCATCTTACAATGATAGCAGCCAGCCTGTGACTTGCATTTCCACCCTACATCTCTAGCTTTGATGTGACTGAATAGGAAGTCCAAGCATGGTGTAACAACTGTAAGAAGAGACTATCACTGTATCATCAGGCATGAGGAAAATAGACCTGAAATAGTCAATGGTCTTTAGGTATCTGGAAACGTGACTCAAATTGACAAGGACAAAAATAATGAGCTGAAAAGAACTGAGGTGGTATGGTCTAGTCATGGTCGGGATATAGGAACTCAGATGATGTCGGCAGGCCTCAGAATATCTATATCCCTTTGTCCTGTAGTCCTTTATGTTTGTTCCATTCTCGGGCAAGGTCCCTAAACCACTTGAGGCAAGATGGCTTCCAACAGCTCCCACCTTACACCCTTCCAGTGCCAAGTCCAGTAAAAAAAGCTCCCCCTCACCCACCCTCAGCAGTGCTTTGAACAAAAGTTCTGACTCTTATTGGCCTAAATTTGGTCACGTTCCCAAACCTGAACCAATCATTTTGGCCAGGAAGTTGGCTATATTCATTATACTGGGTCACATGACCAGTATGGAGGCAGAACTGGTCTTGGCACCATCCAAAGGCACATTAAATGAGCAGCTAGAGTGAGATGGTCTCCCAGAGGAAAGTGAGGGAACCATTTTCAGAAGAAAGAAGGGAAAATATTTGCTAGGTGGACAAAACAAAAACAAACAAGCCCACAAATGTCAACCCCAAGAATTTTGATTAGATATATGTCAAAGTGAGTTTTCTGTGCTTATTTTATTTCCAAAAAGCAGAAAAGTACATAGGATATTTGTGTAAACGGACCAAACTCATCAAAAGAGAAACTAGAAATAGCTAATATTCCAAACTTCATAATAGACTTTTAGAAACACAAAACCTAAGGACAAAAGAGAAGATGTACACTGAGAGCAGAAGCCCTCAGTCCTAGGAAGACCTGAGGCAGGTCACTAAGGCAGGCTCAAAGAATGGATCCAGTAAACAGAACTGGAATGCCAGTGAGGCTGGGTCTTAGACTCAGCCTAAATATCAAAATTAGAGCATTGCATTGACACCGACATAAGCAAGAGTGTGAAGAGGGGCTGAGAATCAAAGGGTGAAGTTAGACTTCCTGAACTCCCCTATGAAAAGGTCAAGGGCAGTTCTGGAGACATCAGAAGGTCTCAAATGACTTATAGTTGACAGTTGCATTTCACAGACTGATTTGATGCACATCTACTGGAAGAAAAAATATAATTCAAAACATATATTTCTTATATAACTTTACATTCAGATATTCTTAACCTTATAGTTCCAGCTGGGAATCAGATGTTTGGGTCTCTGCAATCGTTGAGACATCGACTCATGAGTACGAGTCCAAGTCTATGAAATTTTTCTGGTGGGAAAATATCACTCTTTCTTTTCAGTGAGAATACAATTAGAAGCAATTATCTGTATCTGAAATCAAGGATGACCTATCAGGTATGTCAGAGAAGTGCAGAGAGCTAGTTTCAGGCAAACACTATATAAGCTTCAGTAAGAAGAAACTTCCTGTGTGGCCTCAGGAACGTTGTTCTTGAGGGCAGTTGGCACTTGATCTGATACTAATTCTTAGACATTGTCCTACCAGAAGTGGAGGCAGCCATCTGTCCCAGAATCTTCAGCAGCCACGGTTTTCTTCTGTTAGCAGATTTTGAATTGTCCCTGGCTCTTTCGTATCTCCTTCAACTCAGAATAGCATCTAGTCTTCAACTGCCCATTCTCCTCTCAGGCTCTAAGCCACCTCTGAGAAAGGCTGAGTCCATTTCCCTCAGAGTTCTCGTAGCTGCAGCCCCCAATTCTATGTAGCACGGGGACCCAAGTCAAATCAAGATGTTGCACTAATCTTGGGTACGCCATACCATCTAAGGCATAGCTTTAAGCTAAATTATAAAAGAGTACCTTCAGGTTAATTAGGGTATTATATGGTGTTGTAAAGTCATTTGGAAAATATATCCTCAGTAAAGAACAACTAATGACAAAATTACTGATAATTTTCACAGGATTTTTCTCTTTCTCTCTTTCTCAGTCTCCTGCCCTCCCACACAAATATTATTCCCTCATTTCCACCAAAACAGCCTACACGACATCAAGGAGCAGAAACACAGCTTCCACTGCCATTTTGATGTCACCTCTTGGACAAAAGCTCTGATGTGAGTTGCCACCCATTCAACCCAGGAAACATCACAATTCTCCAACCTCATAAAAATATAAAGCTGGCAGCAAATTCGAACCTGCTTGAGCAGATCAGCCAATGAGCTCTTGCTACAGTTACTTTCTGAAGCTTTGACTCGGCCACTAGTCTGGATTCCTCTTTAAGGTCCATGCCGTGGATTACCTTGAAGAATTCTTCCCCCCACCCCCCACCCCACAGATATAATCTAAAATGAAAAATAAAGTGCATTTTGGATCTGTATGCCTATAAAATTATTTTTTTTCATTTATAATTCAGGGAAAAGTCTTTTCTAAAGTTAGTTCGAGAAATATTTTTGGTAGTAAGTTGCCTGTGAAACTCTCCCCAGCAACCAAGTTCCTTCCTGATTTACGTAGTCACTGGATGAAGAACAAGGATAAGGGCTCTCAGCAGTGCCGGGACTGACAGCCACTAAGGACTTTGTTATCCAGCTTGGGAAATTGTCAACTATGTTGGCAGAGTTGGAGAAGTTTTTTTTTTTTAATTTTTGATTTGTTCAGCAACTTCTAGGTAATGACAATTCAAATGCGGTTTACTAATTTAAATGGATAAGTGCCAGAGTAATTGTGTAATCTATTAAATGAGATCATATATTTCTTCTTTTCTCTTTATAAAGAAGTTATAAAATTGATATTCTCTAAATCTCTTTTTTTCTTACTTTTGATTGAAAAGTGAGAGTATTATTTTGCCCTCAGTGAAATTAAAGCATCGATGGTTTGGTGGGATAGAATGAGCAAGTGTAAGAATGGACAGACAACTTGCCGTTGTGGTCTAATTATTTCTATCTTATCTACCCTCAATCACCACCATACTTTAGTACTTGTGACCAACACATTAAAATAAAATCCACCATTTTCTTAAACAGTAGACACCTCCAAAGTAAATAGATGGGTTTCCAAAGTGTAACAAGCGATCCAGATTAAGCCCATGTCATAGTCACTAAGAGACGTTCTTCAAGTTAACACAATTTCTAACACTGAGTGGGTATTTGGCAAATGTCCGTTGAATAGACGAACTGATCTGCAGCAGTCTCAATGTCTAGTGAGCTGTGGAGGAACTGTTAAGAGTATATTCTTCTCAGCGAGGCACTTCAGAGGGTGCTTGATGAAAGCTGTTTGCAGAGGAAGACTTGGAATCATTTGGGGAGAATCAGAAGCTGAAAGTCCCATAATGGCAAGCATTTATTACTGTTCAGTGGCTCTAATTTTACCCCGGATGGTGTGGCCTTAGAAATTATGGGCTGCAAAAGTAAAAAGATAGAATAGACCTTTCTTCCTCCTTACCAGTTGAGGTTTGTCAAAGATACTTTCTGTTGTATAAAAAAATGAGGTAGATCTGTGTCTGCCTCTTCCCCTGAAACACCAGAGTAACCAGTGCCCTCCCAGCCCTACCCAGGTAGCAAAGACTGGGATGAGGGCCATTTGGGACTATGAAATACCATAATGGCTTCTTTCATTCAGCAATCTTCCTTTTATGTTCTTATCTATACCTACCAAAAAGTAAAAACCCACCAAAAAATAAAGGTCTGTTATGAAAATGCACCCAATTTAAAATCTGCCCTATGAGAACTGCTATGCCTTAAATATTCCAGAAAAAAATGCAATTAACCATTTGTTAACATTTTGAGCATTTAATTTTCTACTGAGGCATAAACCCTTAATGAGCAAAGCTTTTGATTCTAATAATCAATGAGTAGAGGCATATCAGCTACTGATGTTCCTAAGTCCTACGTGGCATGTTACAAAAAGCAGATACAGTTCTCCTGAAACCGTAATCTGACTTCCAAGCTCACTAAGGAATGAGCTCGGCAAATGAAAGTTATATAGAAACCTATAGAGTAAGAGGAGAGAAATCATAGCATCATTCTCACTGGACATAATCTGGGGCAGAAACATTTTCCCATACAAACCTGGAGAAAATACTTCACTTAACAGCCTCAAACTGTTGTCACAGACACATAGATTAAGATTCTAGTTTGCATTGCCTCTATTTTCAGATCATTTGTCCAATAGCCTGCTTTAGGATAGACCTAGCTTCTCAGAAAAAGGATTTTACATCTGCCTGCTTAAGCTGTTCCAGCATTAAAGAAATAATAGTCATAAAATTTTGATTTAGGTGTAACTTAGGCAAAGTTGGAGAGGGTGGATGTGTGTGGGTGAGCAGGGAGGGAATGAGAGGCAGGTGGTAGTGCAAAATGAACCTTAAAGGACTGAAACCTCAGGAGATGTCCATCTCAGACGCATGCTGTACCAGATTAGTGATGTGTGGGCCACTCAGGAAGGGTGGAAAGACTCCCAGGGAATCACCACAACGGCATAAACAAAACCCTGTGACCTTCTGTGATGCTCCTACCACCCTCTAGTGATATTTCCTGGCCTGAAAGGGGGCTGATAAAGGGCAAGCTTTGAAAATCATACCTTTATTGTAGCGAGAAAACTGTGGACAGTAAATGTTAGAGCTGTGGATGGAGAGGCAGAGGAAAGAACACCTGGGGGCCATACCTGACACCATGGCAGATTTATTCCTCACCAAGCCTGCTGTTGTATCGTTTCACTTTGGAGACAAAGTGCTCACTCATTATACCTTACCAGGGGAAGCTTCATACACTAATGTAAAATACTTTGAAAATGTCACATAAAATCTATTATAGAAATACAAGATGTTATTAGAGATTTTTCACTGGCAGGATATACTAGAGGGGAATAGTCTCCAACAGGAATGGAACTGTAGTTTCTAGCCCCCCTTGCTGGACAAGCAATGGAAAAACACCAGTTCCTTCACCTTCCAGCTGCACAGCAGATGTCAGTGGGAGAGAAGAAGGTTGGAGCAGAGCAACTGGTCTGGTTCAGTGTTAGAATTCTCATTCACAGCCTTATTTCTAGAGCTCTAACTGAGTCCCCATTTCTGCTGTGGATACTTAGGTGGGAAGACGGCCTTGTCTTCCTCCAAGCAAAAAGAAGGGAAATAATTAAGCTCATTGATAAACAATAATACATTCTCACTTTTTTTTAATGTGTCATGGTATTTTCCCCCCGTGGCATTTTTACAACTTGTCTGTGAAATTTTGTAACCACGTTCAGGAAAACAGCCTCTACTGGGGTGGCAGCTTTAACACAGTACAAAGAAAGGGATGGAAGGCAATCACGTCTAACCAAAAACAAAGGGGAGCATTGCAGTCAGCAGGATGTAATTACTGGGATGGAAATGTGTGACTAGGATGTTGGGCTTTAACAACCCATGTGATCTTAGGAGCCCTAGCATCATCTTTGATGATGACACAGTCACGTTCAGAAAGAAACCAGTCTAGGATGCTTTTAACAGGGCCTCTCCTCTCTTCTCTTCCACCTTCTCACATGTCTAAAAGAGGTTAGTGAACCAAACTTTTGAAGGACATTTGGAAGGCAGCAGACGCAGCTTGAATGTTGGGTTGTTGTTTTTTAATGGACTTGTCAGCAGCCATTCTCATTTGCAATAGAATTCCTTTTCTCTCTTACCCTTTTGCAGGTTTGAGTTTTCCCAGTGCTGTGCCAATGCTGAATAATTTACAAGGGTAGAAAAAGAAAACTGTCACTATCACAGTCCCAGGGCTCTCCACTCACTCATCTGTCACATGGTCAAATGTCACTGGTGCCATTATTTGTGAGGGGTGAGATTAACGCCGCTGAGCTCTTTGCCTTCTTTCTTTATCTGTTGTTAATGGTACTGAACTCCAATGTGTTTTGTTTTTTTTTTTTTTAAAGAGCTGGTTGCCATTTATGCAACAAATGTCCCACCTAAGGAAATCCAAATAACAGACCTCCTCATTCCATCTCATCCTTGCATCTGCCTTCATCTATCTCTTCTTATCTGGTATTTCCACTCACAGCATAAAAATACAAATCTAGTTAGAAGTGTATTCAGAAGAAATGCCATTGTTCAAAGTGATCCCGGTCGTGTTGATTCTGTTCCTTATTAGGAAAGAGAGAAGAGAAAAAGGCCATCCGGTTGCAGTAATCAGGAGTCACAGTGAATCATACAAGGAGCCAAGGAAAGATCCCCTGCACTTTGCAGAAGGGGAATCAGGGCCACGGCTCTCTGAGAAATTACCAAACTGCAGAAATAAGAGGATTCACATTTTTTTCCTTACAAAGACGGTAAAATACCAGTATTAATTATATACTAGAAAAGGAAAAGAAATTGTGAAATTATAACAAGCAAACATCTAATTTTAATGTAACAGAGAAAATAAATGCCATAGGGTTAGAGGCTGATGGTTACCCATAAATAGTTATTGCTCTGCGCTAAGCATGGTTAGGAGAATACCCATCCCTGCTTGAAGACAGGTTCTGAAAAGAATGAATTAATAATTCCTATCTTCCTAATTATTAATTAATTAATAAGAATGAATAAGAGTAATTAATAAGAATGAATTAATAACTCCTATCTTTCAGTGTCTCGAATGTGAATATACAGAAATAATAATGATAGCTAATATCAATTGAGTACTTAACCAATGCTCTAAATGTATTATTTCTCTTAATTCTTATAAATATTGCTACTAATGTTATCCCCATTTATGGATAAGACAACTATGGCACATAAAGTTTAAGTAAATAGTTAAATCACATCAGTGGTGGTGGACCTGAGATTAACCCAGAGAAGAGGACACGAAACTTACATCTGAAAATGTGTATCTATACAAGGCTGAAAATATTAATTTACTCTTATAAGCTTGGGTCACATTAACAACCTTACAAAGACTACACCATTTGTTTCTGCCTCTCCTCGTTTGAGTGCCAATGGACTGAATTAAATGCTTAAGAATTAACTTGCTCCTGACCTTGTTTGAGTGAGCTAATCTGAAGTGACTACAATTTATCTGCTTCCTGCTCTTATTCATAACATATGATTGGATCCTGGCTCTGGTTAATTAACAGGTAGGTTATAGGCACAAGTTATCCTGTCCCAAGTTGTCTTCTCATCCTTCAGCACTTCTTTGTGTTGCCTTTTGGTTTGCTTTGGGAGAAACCCTGATATCCTATCTCATGTAGATAAAAACACAGTACAGCTCTGATCTCATTAGCTGCCTTGGAAGGGCAGAGAGGAATTGAGGAGATCTGCTATCTCATTCACTGCCAGCAGATAAGTGCTCTCAAAGAGCTACAAGGGCAAAATCCCCAAGGAACCTACAATAAAGAAACTTGGGTCATCTTGTGGAGAGACTCAAGCTGAAACTCAGGAGCTCTTTTTATGAACACATAAAGTGATCTGGAGAATCAGGCTTGACCCTGAACACACAGGTCACTTTTTCCAAATGCCAAATAAAAACCTGGAGTCTCAGGGTAAAGCTCTGGAGCTTTCTATCTCTTCCTTAAAGGAACAGAGATTGACAGCAATGCAATCATTTAGGATGTTATCAGGCCTATGAGCAAACAGTTGCTGCATGCTGAAAGGGAGAGCTGCAGGGGACAGACAGCACATAGACAGGGCCACCCCAGAATCAGGCATTTGCTCCAACTGATCTCGCTGTACTGAGGGAGACACGATGTCACCAAATCTGATGGGAAGTTAGCATTGTAGAGACACAACTTGGGATGGATACAGGTGTGTGGGAATGAAACAAAGGCTGCAGATTTGTTGTTTCTTCACACTGAACCAATATTTTCTAATTCCAGATACTCAGAGCACCAACACAAGCTTGGAAAATGTGGTTGTGCGAAGTCACTGTAGGAAACCACTAATGGTTGCCCTTAAAGATATTAATGCAGGTAGGGGTTCTCAGAGGGAAAATGAGCCCATTCTTACACAACTGACAACAGCTGAAAACAGTTTTCAAAGTCCCATTGTGTGCCCCCAGCCCCTTGAAGAACAAAGATGGGCCACATGGGGCTTCTTGGGTAGGTTCACTAAAGAGTGATTCTTTGCAATGCCTTGTCCAACAAAACATCACTGTTGTTAAAACCCAGCCAGAAAACTCAAGAAATCTGAAAGGGCTCTTGGGAGTGGAAATTCTGAGATCACAGAATTCTGCCGTCTTGCTCCAACTTCTACAATTTGTTTTTGCTCGTGACTTGAGGAAGTTTCTCTGGCTTTCTTCATAGGACTAACTTTTCTGTTTTCTAAACCAATAAATATGAACTGATAGGGCACCAGTTCTTTGAGGACACATTTTAAAGAATCTGTGTTGAAATCATTTCAGATGATACATTAACTGGCTTCATTATCCAGCAGAATCTTAACCTTCTGATCCCTGTAGTGTGCGGTAATAATTCTTTACCCCACTGAGAAAATCCATGAAAATTGCTGGTGAAAGCCAACACACTGATTCGTACAACAAATGATTATTGTTGCAGACATTACATGCGAGGCACTGTGTGATGAGCTGGTGACTACAAGAACAAGACCCATCTCTAACCTCATGAAGACTGACGTCGACTAGGGAGAAAAAGACTCACAAGCTGATAAATAAAATATTGATATGTTACATAAAATGATGGAGATAGACCCAGGCTATTATGGGAAACACCAGAATAGAGATTTTCTGTGATTTTTGGGGGTGGGGGGGAGACTGAGCTACTTGCCCCTGCACCCTGTAACCAAGGGTATCATTTTCAAAATAAATATAAGAATTTCTGTAAAACATCTACTTCATAGAGAAAGTATTTTAAAGTACCTTAGTATATTCATGTTGGCAATGAATGTGGCTTATTAGCAGTTAAATTTATAATTCATTGAAGCAAACTTGAAAAGAATATTAATTTAATAAAGTACTGTAATTTATTACATAAAATAGCTCATACTCTTTCATTAATTCAAACACATCTCCCTACAAATTAGTGAAGTTGTAATACATGCTTGATTTCTTAATTCAGACATCAGTGAGCTAGGCTCAGCCTACTCAGGTGTGCAAACATTTCTGATCAAAGGAGCTCTTAAAAATAGGCTTTTGAAGGTAATTGTATCACTGTGAAATAACTGGGAACAACTGAATTATAAATTTTGTATGGTTCTTACAAAAGGTTAATCTGTATTTATAAACACATATGTGTAATATATATGTGTTTCACTCTGATCCTACAAATGATAAAGCTCAATTTTTTTATGTGCTATGTCACCATAGCGCTCAGATCCTTCATTCTATGTATTCTTTCCCACTGTCAGACTCTGAGCCAGCTAATGTGACCATAATTGGAGTTGCATATGTATACCTGACTTTGTTTTACAAAATATTATTGGTTTCCAATTATTGTTACTCGAACAATAGACATACCAAGAAAGCAAATTTTAGTTGTATAGGCATGAATTGTGCAATAGGACTATGTGGGGCAAGATGGAAATTATATATAACAACGGTAACATGACTTCCTAGAGATTTATTAACACATTTATTTTTGAAATATTAGAACAGGGTTTATAGTAGTCAAAGTTCAGTATGGACATTTGCAAACATTCCAGAAGATAACTGGATGAAATAATAGGAGTAAATATTATTATTTTCTTTTACTAGAAGATTTCTTTTGTATGGTTAGTAAGTGGATACTGCAAGCTTCTGAAAGGAAAAGTGTTTCCAAACAGATGGAATTCATTTAAATAAGAAAGGTCAGAAACGTGCAGAGGAGCAATGGTGCCTGGTATGACCATATGAAAGTACTGGATCATGACCAAGAGCCTAGCAAGTCTGCTATGATGGCCGATATTATAACAACCCATTGCTGAAGATTTCACACTGGCCAATGTAGAGTTTTTAAACCTTTCTGATTTTTATTAAGTACTGTTATTTCTATTATTGTAGTTATCACCTTATTTCATATAGTGCTTCTTTTGGCAAACTAAATCGCCACACAGATGGTAGTCTCCATAACACCTCTACAAAGCAGACACACCACATGCTTATAAGATGAGCTCCATGTAGTCAAGGTTGCAGCACAGCCTTTTTCTTTAACCAGATATATTATTCAGTAATAGAGCTAGCCATCTCCATTTATCTATCTATCTACCTATCTGTCTACCCATCTCTATCTATCTATCTATCTATCTATCTATCCATCTATCTATCTGGTATTAGGATTCTTTCACTGTAACAGAACAAGAGCCAACTTTATTTAACTAAAGACAGAAAGGGACATTTATAATTAAGACTCAGAATTGATAATTAAGACACAGTAATATTCAAGGAAACTAGACCCAGGGACTGAAAATCCACCCTGAATCCAGGCAGCTTCTCCACAAATTTGCCTCATTTCTCTCTGATTGTCCTTTTTGCTCTGCAGTAACACGTAGATTTATGATGACAACCCGTAGCTCCTGAGTTTAGGACTTTGCCAGTCAAAAGACCAACTTAGGTTGAAATAGAGTTTTGGGTTCCAATTCTAAAATCTCTGGTAGGAAAATCTAACTGAGTGAGCTTAGGTCAGATGTCCACTGCTAGTCCAACAAACTCTGGCCAAGGGAGTGGCATCCAGGAGAACAAATATGATTCCTGGGGCAGCCAGTTATGTAAATGAAAGAATCATTTAAGGGTTGAAGAGCTTAAATATAAGATAGACAGACCATCCTACATGTGACTATGACAAATAAATAATAATTTATAGCACTTTATATTTTACAAAAATGTTTTCATATATATTTTCAAACTTTACCTCATTCGCTCTTCACAATGCCCTTCAGTAGGTATCATTATTCCTATATTTTGGATGAAGAAATTGGAGTTGGGAAGACTCTGAAGCTTGCCCCAAGCCACAGAGCTAGAATGTGGAAGAGCCAGAAATAAGATTTTCTGGCTCCAAATTCAGTGCTCTAGAATAGTAGTTTCTGAATTTGCAAGCCTGGGGATAAACTCGAAGAAACATGTTTCCGTTTATCTTTTTCTTAAAAGAGGAGGACTTCTAGTCTCTTCCCTGAGCAGGTTCCCCCACCCACCCCCTAATGAATATACCTTGGCATCCTCGAATGATTGTCCCGCATGTGTTCACAAAGCAGTTTACCAAACAGACTCAGCATGAAGTGTCTGCTTTTTTCAACTTTTCCTACTGTTTCTCCCACATCAACTTCCACTGTCCTTGAAGGGCCTGAAGACTCTCACTGTTGCCTCTGTTGGTAGGGCACTTCCTGGGGAGGCTGATGGTTTTTCCAAAGGCATTCTCTCTGATGTTTCCAAAGCTTCCCCTCCTTGAGGTTGTAGAGCCATGATGAGATCCCTGTGGATGAAATAACGGCCCTCCTGTCTCATCACACTGTTTCACCCAGGCCACGAAGCAGCTCTGCTGGAGCCACATCCCACAAAATTTGTTGAAAGCAAATTTCCTCTTCTAACCCTGTCCTCTCTCTTAGCAGTCCCGATAAAGTCAAAGAGGACACACAGGCAGGGGACATGTTCTGGACATCCCTTGCACCTCTCTCTCTCCCATTCACTACTTCTCTTTCATTCATTCATTCACCCTTTTCACCCTTTCATCTATCCTTTCATTCAATGGATATTTATTTAGTTCTTACTATGTGTAAGAGGGAGTGCTGGGTGTTGGGAGACACAGTGGTCAACAGGGGAGTCTAGGTCTCTCCCCTCTTTGAGCTCACTTCTGGTTGAAGGAGGGGGAAAGAAAACAAACAGACAAATGAACAAATCAATCAGATGAGGTTGGAGAGTGTGGAGTTTGAAGTTGGAAAGGTGACAGGGGCCAGAAGAGGAAGGATCATAGAAACCTACAAGTTCAGCCTTTAACCTATTGTCAGTGGGAAGTCTTAGAGGTTTTTAATTGAAGAGTGAGTAATCAGGTAATCAGATCTGTACTTTAAAAAGACCATTGTGATTGCCCTGCACAAAATGAATTGGAGGAAGGCAAGGATACAGGTTAGGTCAGGTGTTGTTTGCAGTAAAAATCCAGAGCAGATAAGACGGTGACTTGCACAACAGTTAGTGGCAGTAGAGATATTAAAGAAAGCATTAACCAGAGTTAATGATTAATTGGATGTGGGGGTAGGAAAAAGGAGAGTGGGCTCTTTACTGTTAAAACACTGCACCACCATAAATTTTGTACAATGACAATATGTAGCATTTTAATACCTTTCAGATTGTTATTAATTACCATTATTGGCATCATTATTCTTATCATTTCATATTTTATTATATCATTGGGACTGGCTGAATTCATGTTATTTAGAGAGACAGTATGATATAGTGAAAACTGCAGGGACTTGGGAGACAAGAGAGATGGTTATGCAATTCTGGCTTTATCCTATAGTAACAAGTGAATTGGGCAAGATATATGACCTCTCCCAGACAGTTTCCTTATGTTTTATGTAAGGATGCAATGCGTCCCTGCTAGTTGTTGTGTAGAACAAGGAAAGTTTGCCTTAAGTGTCTGACTTAGTGCTTCATTGCCTGACATGCAGTGGGTGCTCAATTAATAGTCACTATTATTATAACATTCACATAGCACTTAATTTGACAAGCCAAATGATCATTTAGCTGGGCAGTTTTATGAAATAATAGAGAAAGTAATGAAAAGAGATGAAACCATTAAGGTGGGGGATAGAGGGATTAATATTTTTGCTTCTACCCTAATCTGCCAAGGACATTAGACAGCATTGACCATGTACTTTAAAGTTCAAGAGTCTATGTGCAGAATATCCTGCCCATGGGTAATTAAGCAGGTTGTTAATGGGTATTTCATGAATTTTAAAGCCAAGTTTCATTGTCAAGTAAATTTAAGAAATGCTGGGCTTTGTTAAACCAGTTTCTTTTCTGCAGAATTTACCAACATTTTAAATATTCTCAAGTGTGCTGTAAATCTCCAAGAAGGGAGATAAGATGCAGCATCTTCCAAACTTATTTGATGATGGAACTCTTTTGAGACTAGTTTTTCACAGAACACAAGTTTGGGAAATTTTGCAGCAGACTGTATTTTCTTGAATATCTGCATCTCGTATGTATGCTGTCTTTACCCCACTTTAGAAATATCCACCATATATGAGAGACATAGTGAAAAATAATTTTTCATGACTTAGGAAAAGAAAATGTTAAAACCATCCAAATAAAAGAAACTTTATATTCCTTGACATTGATTGTCAGAAAAAATAAAAAAGAAGAAAAATAAAATTCATGGAAAGTAGAGAAAAATTAACCATTTCCATGTTATCTTTACATGCATATAGAATAAGTGAAATGATTCCTACCGTAGCAAGGTGTTACTCATGTCAGGTATAAAGAAGCTTTTCCATGTATATATTTAAACCTTGTGTAAACTATGAAGATACCAAAGCAATGAATAATAACCTTAAAAAATATGCATCCATCCTCATTTATTTATTTGAAAGAGATCAGATAGATATATAGGGATATATACTTAAGTAACACTGCTAATTGCAACAGCATACATATAATATTGAAATATCACAGAAATCAGGTTAAGCTGAACAATATTACCCAGGGAAAAAAGAAACCAAAATAAATCAGTGGTTGACTATTAAATTTTATTTTCAAGTGGCACTGATATTAATATCAAATCTAACATCTGTCGTTGAGAAAGGACTGAAGAGTCTGGTCCAGTTAGTACTCTGACTCATCTCCCATCCCATAATACCTTTGAAGGTGGTCCTCACTTTCCTCCTTGGTCAATCTCACTGACAAGGCTGAATGGCGTTATCCTTGACATTTTATTGTACCATTTTCTTGGTTGGTCTGTTCCATTAGTAGAATATCAGACATCATAATTTTGATTTGGATATCTCAATGTATATCCAGGATGTTTTCTGCTGATTCCTGAATGTGCTTTATGGAATTTATCTTTTTTTGTAGACAACATGACTTCTGCAAAAGAGAGATGTAAGGAAACACTTATTGCTCCAGAATCATGTCTTTGGTGTTACAACAGGTTATCTACATATTTCTGGAAAGAAACTGTTTCCGTGTAACACATTCACCTTTTATTTTTTTAACTCATAAAGCAAATCCTTGTGTTCATTTTCAAAAGTATATGTACTGTGTATTAGATTTTGTCCAACAAGCTCTCCCTGTGCAGTGATCCCTTGTATCATTGCTACAAATTGTCAGTGCGCCGGTGAAATGAAGATATTGATTTCACCATAACTTCTTTCACCATCTCCATAGGAGGCTCTTTCTTCAGATACAGAAAATGCATTAAAACCCCATGCTGTCACAAGGTAGATTAATGCCCTTGTGTCACAGCTCTGCTTAGAAACTGCATCAAACACCAAGCATTAGAACTGGATCAGGAGCCACTGAGACCTTTGAACATCCCAAGATTGCCATTCTCTTCTGTCCCATGTGAACAATGGCTCCTTTTGCAAATAAAGGTATGAAAATGAAAATGCCTGGGGACAGCAATGCACAGATGCCCTCCTGTCATGTCCTCACACACAAAGCAGAGTGGACAGTCATGGGGACAGTGAATCAGGAGGCATAACCAAAGTGAGTAAGAAAAGGCAGAAGACAGGAATGTCAGGTATCTGGAAATGCTTTTGAAATATAACACACTAAAAAAAAATTCCTAAGGAAAGAAACAATTTACCTGAGTGACTCCTTGACCCGTCAAAGGTGCCTTTCTCCTGAAACTTCACCTAATACTTGCTTCCTGACCCCAGCCTTCTAGGATAATAGCTTCTGCTGCTTCCTAGTTAAATCCTCACTATTTGCTTAATATCCCTTGGAAATGATCCTCACTCAGTGTACCCTGATGTGCTGCATGATTGAGCTAATCACCTCAAGCAATTTTTTATTCTCATTTCTAATTTAGCATGTCTCTAATTTCAGTTTTCTTCCCCCAGAACCCTTTAAGCTGGCTTGGCATTTCTATCACCATATAAACCATTTATATCTCTTATTTATCTCCTTATAATAAACAAAGAGCTTCTCCTTCTAGAGAGAGGGATAGTGTCTCTGTTACATTAGGAAGAATGTAATTGTGTTACATATGAGCATCTAAAACAGTTTGATGAAAATCCCTTGATTTCCATTTTCTGCTGGTGACCTTCACAAAGGCCCAAAGAGCTACAAAGTCCTCAGACAAGAACCAAAGAAAGTTTATAAGGCTCCTATAAGGGTCCTGTCTGTCGCCTTGCTGGCTGTTTAACATTCACCTCCAAGGGGCACCATGCACATGTGCTGCAGTATGACTGGTGTCCATTGCAGTCATGTACTTTATAATTAGAACTATCATATATGGCAGTCCTACTCACAGCCAACCACATGATAAGACTAGTGAAGGGTTGGGTAAACCTTGTAGGTAGGGTCTATTTTTGGGTGAATTTGAATTTGGTGTTGGGGTGGGGGGGCATTCCAGTAGACATTTGTTAATTCAAAAGAAGAAGTCATTGGTCTTCTCACCTAGACTGTTTTTGGTCACGTCATGCAATTGGTTCTCAAAATCGGGGATGGAGATGGCAGCTTCTGTGAATGGATATTCATGCTCTGGTGTTTTCAAAGAATTTCAGGAAGTAAGGTCTGGTCCTGTAGGAGTATCTGCCACCCACAAGAAACCAATAAGTTATCAATTACTTCTCCACTGATCATCCTACCAAAGTGGAGCTATGGGTATAAGAGAGGCCCTTAATAGTAACATCTGGCTGGAAAGGTACTTCTGTCTATATTTCTCTATTTGTATGTTCTGGGTGCACAAATACTTCTATTATCAGAGAGGGCAATGAAGGCATTCAAACACCAATCAGGCTCACCAAGATTGGGAAAGGCCTAAATCCTCCCCCAAGATAACAGGATAAATTATTTGCAATGCCTTTGTGAGAAATAAGAATCCCTATAAAAAGCTCAAATCTACTTACTCTTTTACTTAACCCCACAACTGGTCCTAGAAGAAAGTGTGAATTAATTTAATCACAGTTTGCCACTATCTCAGGGCCATGGTCATCTTGGCTCCTGGGCCTTCTTACAAAACCCAACACAACCCAAAACATTTTAATGAAATTTTCAGATATGTTGGAATCCACCAAGCCAGATATTTTTGGACCACAGACCCTTTTTCTGAAGGACTTTCTCTTTGACTAGGAATCAAAATACTCATGACCTCTGCCCACATACAATTTCCAATCTAAGAGCCAGCAGAACAAATGCATAGATGTCTAAAATGTCTATAGGGCTACATCTCATATCAAACAATGATTATGACACCTGTCCTTGTTCCACTGTTTCTTCCCCCTGACTTGACCTTAGCAATACCATCCTCACATCAAATTCATCTCTTTTTGTGTCCATTAAGCTCTATGATGTCAGCTGTGAACTGCCAGCAGTTCTGAATGACAGAGTATAAGGGGAGGAGTGGCCAGAGATGTAATTGGACATAAGAAAAATAAAATCATGAAGGGTCTTATATGCCCTATGGACAGATATGAACTTTAGCCCACAGGCAAAGGGGAACTGTTGATATTTTTTAAGCAATAGAATAATAGGATTATATTTTCATTTTGCAGGGATTACTCTGTCTGGACTTGAGAGAGCAAGATGACAATGGGGAGACCCATTAGAAATCTATTACAATAGCAGTCAAGAGATGTGATCTGGGCTAAAACAGAGGTGGTGGAGAAAATGGAACTGGGGAATATATAAGAGGAAAAAAATGATGGGACTAATTGGATTGGAGGAATGTGAATAAAGAAAAGAGGAGAAGTTTGCACTGACTCTAAGATTTCTGACCTGGGATAATTAGTTAGATAATGGTTAAGGAAAATTTGAAGAGGAGCACATTTGGGGGAAAATATAATAAAATAAAGGTGTGTCTGCAGGCAGGTGGAGATGTGTGGTCAGCAGTTGGCCATGTGCATCTGTGTCTCAAGAGAGAGCTATAGATTGGGCAGTCATTAGCCGACATATTGTGGATATAATAGTTTCTTAGGGCTGTGGTAACACGATATCACTGACTCGGTGGCTTCAACAACAAAAATTTATTTTCTCACAGTCTGGAGGCTAGAAGTCTGAGATCAAGCAGGGTTGCTACCTTCTGAAGGCTATGAGAGAATGATCTGTTCCAGGCCTCTCCCCTTGGCTTGTAGATGGCTGTCTTCTCTCTGTGATTCACGTTGGCTACCCGCACCATCTGCCTCCATGTGTGTGTGTGTGTGTGTGTGTGTGTCTAAATGTCCTCTTCTTATAAGGACATCAGTCATATAGGACTAGGGCCCACCCTGATGACCTCATTTTAACTTAATTACTCTGTAAAGACTGTATCTCCAAATACGATCAAATTCTGAGATGATGGGAGTTGGGACTTCAACTTATAAATTTTTGCGGGGGATGCAGTTCAGCCCATAAAGAGTGAGCAAAGCCACAGGTATAGAAATGATCCCTCAAGTAGGTGTGAGGAAACAGAAGAGATAACAGAACCCAGGGAAACATTAGGATTTGGGTAGAGAGGGAAAGGCCTGGCAGCACAGCAGCCTTGGGAGACCTATTTGGAGGTTTTGAGGAGAACCAGTTGAGTGAGATTTTTTAGGTACTGGAAAAGTTTCAAGAAGAGAGTGATCTCAGAATCAAATGCCTCTGAGAACCACATAAAGTGAGACTATAGTTGTTAGTCAGGAGGTCACTGGTTGTCAAGCATGTTAAGGGGCTAAAAGGGCTTATTAGCGACATTGCACTGAGTTGAAGATTGGGAAATGAGGCAGTGACATTTGTGTGACTGGAGACTATGACTCTAAAGGGAAGGAGGGAGACAGTTAACTAAGGTTGGGAAGGGTGGGGCTTTTGTTTTCTTGGGTTTATTTTCATTTTTTAAGATGGAAGAAACGTATTAGTTGACAATAAAGGGAATACAAGAGAAGATTGAAAATTAATTTAGATCTTTCTGAAACATAAGTCTGATGACATCATTTTCCTGCTTTAATACTTTCAATGGTTTCTAACAAGTAGAAAATAAGGTCCAAGTTAGTTATCATGTCACACATGCCCTTTACAACTTAACCCATGTTACCCCTTCTGTTCTTATGCTATTCAAGCACCTGCCCTATACTCTAGCTTCATAGAACCACTCACCATTACGTGGTCTGGGCCTTCCAGGTCTCCACACACCTGCACCTGCTGCTTTCCTGTTGCCTGGGATGCCGTCTTTTCTTTCTCCACTTGAGATATCCCACTCAGCCTTCAGAAATCCTTATCTAATGCACCTCTTCTGTGGGGTTTGACCCAACCTTCTTCACCCACCTTACTCTCTCCAGTGCCTGCCATCCTTTGTTCCATTTGCATTGCACTGCAGAATGCATCCCACTGTACTGCAGTTATTTATATCCACACTTATCTATCCCTATAGCCTGTAATATCCCCAAGTTCATGAAAAGGCTCTTACGTAGTTCTACTCTCCAGCGCTTACCCCAATGCCTAGCTGCTACTAGTGCTCTGAATTTTGTTTGAGTGAATGAATGAACGACTTAATAAATAACTCAAAACTTCCTTATATCTAGGTACTTTACTAATTTGAGAACACTTGTTGCGTCTTTCCAGCTCCATTTTTTTTGCTTTGAATCCATCTAAATTCTACTTATCCTTTATGATCCTGTTGAAATTCCAATTCTTCTCCCAAAGTACCACCGTGCCCACCCCAATTCACACACACACCTAGATTCCAAATTACACTGAACTTACCTTGTCTTGACCAGCCACAGGATCCATCCCTGCCTTTGCTTTCAGTATTATTTTATCTTCTAAGGACCTAAATATAAATCGTATCCTTTAAGTTTTAAGGAATCCCTTAATCTTAGAAGGCAAAATTAAATTTAAGGCTTAAAGCATGGACTGTAAACTTTATTCAGGGAAAAGATGCAGAGTGTTTCCTCTCCTCTAAGCTACTGAATATTGTGCCCTGAATAGTTGTGTTCTCAAGAGCAAAGTAAGAGACAAGAGTCAATGTTAGTGGAAGGGAATATTTATAAAAGGAATGAGAAAAGGAAGGGAGTGCCCTCTGGCCATTGTAGCCCAAAAGCAATAAATTGAGAGGTTCTGAGTTCTCACAACAGAGGTCAGTTTTATCTTGGTTACCTAAGTTTGTCTCAGAAAAATCCCTGCTGGTAAAATCAGATTCATCCTTGCTTGAATAGGTTCACTTGGGTGCTAAAAGAGGTTCCAAGGGCTTTTTAAAAAACACAATAAATTTATATGGGCTGTATCCAGGTGGCATAGACCATAGATGATGATAATGAAAATGAAAATTCAAATTCATGATCTGCTTGCTAAAATAAAAGAGTTAAAATTATTTTATAAGTAAGTGGACATCAAGTAGTTTAACGTTATAAATTATTTTATTATTGTTTATTCTATTTTATTTATTTAAGTAATATAGGCATATAATGAAAAATGAAACATGGCAGAAGAACTCAGGATAAAAAGCAAGAGTTGCTCTGTTACCACCTCCCCCACGTCTAGACCCATTCCCTCATCTCTCTCCCCAGAGGCAATAACTTACAATTCTTTTTTGGTTTTAGTTCCATCGATGTTTCTGCCAATCTCTTTAAATGATGAATTCCAGCTACAGTTTCTTTATTATTAACCTCAGAATTTGTTTATTGGCCATGTGTTATGATAACCAGGGGAGCCACATGGATACATTACTCCTTTCTCACTTTTTTCCAAGATACAACCCCATTCACAGTTCCTCCAGTGGTTATCTCTGATTCTGTCAATGACTACCACTATTGAACCGTACAATGATAAATTATTTTATGTCTGTAAGTGTGACAGAACACAGTTTTTTTCTCATTTATAGGTATTTGGTTTAGAATAGAACTTTATGTTTGGCAGTTACAAGATTCCAAGACAGCTTTTGAAGTATACCTGTAATGTGTGTAAATAAAATTGACGCTTGATCAAATATGTATAGTTGGCTCACTTTGTTATAAAGCAGAAACTAACACACCGTTGTAAAGCAATTATACACCAATAAAGATGTTAAAAAAAAAACTGATTAGGTGAGAAGAATGTTCCAAATTCAGAAATGTTGTTTATCAATAAAACACATAGAGAGACCTTCAAGATGGCAGAAGAGCAAGACATGGAGATCACCTTCCTCCCCACAAATACATCAGATATACATCTACACGTGGAACAGCTCCTATAGAACACCTACTGAACGCTGGCAGAACACCTCAGACCTCCCAAAAGGCAAGAAACTCCCCACGTACCTGGATTGGGCAAAAGAAAAAGCAGCGACAAAAGAATAGGGATGGGACCTGCACCACTGCAAGGCAGCTGTGAAGGAGGAAAAGTTTCCACACACTAGGAAGCCCCTTCACTGGTGGAGGAAGGGTGTGGGGGGTGGGAGGAGATTCAGAGCCACAGAGGACAACGTAGCAAGAGGGGGTCAGAGGGCAAAGCGGAGAGATTCCCGCACAAAGGATCAGAGCTGACCAGCACTCACCAGTCTGAGAGGCTTGTCTGCTTCCCCCCCAGGGGCTGGCAGGGGCTGGGAGTTGAGGCTCTGGCTTCAGAGTTCAGATCCCAGGGAGAGGACTGGGGTTGGCTGTGTGAACACAGCCTTAAGGGGGCTAGTGTTCCACAGCTAGCCGGGAGGGAGTCCGGTAACAAGTCTCCAGCTGCCAAAGAGGCAAGACACTTTCTCTTGCCTCTTTGTTTCATGGTGCGCAAGGAGAGAGAATTAAGAGCACTGCCTAAACGAGCTCCCGAGACTGATGCGAGCTGCGGCTATCAGCGCGGACCCCAGAGACTGGCATGAGACGCTAAGGCTGCTGCTGCAGCCACCAAGAAGCCTGTGTGCAAGCACAGGTCACTATCCACACCATCCTTCCCGGGAGCCTGTGCAGCCTGCCACTGGAAGGGTCCCGAGATCCAGAGACACCTTCCCCGGGAGAAGATACGGTGTGCCTCAGGCTGTTGCAACGTCATGCCGACCTCTCTGCCACAGGTTCGCCCTGCATCCGTACCCCTCCTTCCCCCCAGTCTGAGTGAGCCAGAGTCCCCTAATCAGCTGCTACTTTAACCCCGTCCTCTCTGAGTGAAGAACAGAAGCCCTCAGGCTACCTACACGCAAAGGCGGAGCCAAATCCAAAGCTGAACCCCAGGAGCTGTGCGAACAAAGAGGAGAAAGGGAAATCTCTCCCAGCAGCCTCAGGAGCAATGGATTTAATTTCCACAATCAACTTCATGTACCCTGCATCTGTGGAATACCTGAATAGACAATGGATCATCCCAAATTGAGGCAGTGGACTTTGGGAGCAACTATATATATATATATATATATATATATATATATATATATATATATATATATATATATATATATATATATATATTTCCTTATTCTCTTTTTATGAGTGTGTATGTGTATGCTTCTGTGTGTAACTTTGTCTGTATAGCTTTGTTTTTACCATTTGTCCTAGGTTCTCCCTGCCAGTTTTTCTTTTTTTTTTAGTATAGTTTTTAGTGCTTCTTATCATTGGTGGATTTGTTTTTTGGTTTGGTTGCTCTCTTCTTTCTTTTTTTTAATTACTTTATAATTTTTTTATTTTTAATAATTATTTTTTATTTTAATAACTTTTTTATATTGTTTTATTTTTAAATTTATTTCTCTTTCCTTCTTTCTTTTTTCTCCCTTTTATTCTGAGCCATGTGGCTGACAGTGTCTTGGTTTGGCAGCTGGGTGTCAGACCTGTGCCTCTAGTGGGGAGAGCCAAGTTCACAACACTGGTCCACAAGAGACCTCCCAACTCCACATAATATCAAACAACAAAAAGCTCCCAGAGATCTCCATCTCAAGGCCAAGACCCAGCTCCACTCAATGACCAGCAAGCAACAGTACTGGACACCTTATGCCAAACAACTAGCAAGACAGGAACACAAGCCCACCTACTAGCAGAAAGGCTGCCTAAAATCATAAAAAGGTCACAGACAGCCCAAAATATACCACCAGACGTGGACCTGCCCACCAGAAAGACAATATCCAGCCTCATCCACCAGAACACAGGCACTAGTCCCCACCACTAGGAAGCCTACACAACCCACTGAACCAACCTTAGCCACTGGGGGCAGACACCCAAAACAATGGGAACTACGAACCTGCAGCCTGCAAAAAGGAGACCCCAAACACAGTAAGTTAAGCAAAATGAGAAGGCAGAGAAACACACAGCAGATGAAGAAGCAAGGTAAAAACCCACCAGACAGAGCAAATGAAGAAGAAATAGGCAGTCTACCTGAAAAAGAATTCAGAGTAATGATAGTAAAGATGATTAAAAATCATGGCAATAGGATGGAGAAAATAGAAGAAACATTTAACAAGGACCTAGAAGAACTAAAGAGAAAACAAACAACAAAATAAATGAAATAATAAATTCTCTAGAAGGAATCAATAGCAGAATAACTGAGGCAGTAGAACGGATAAGTGACCTGGAAGAGAAAATAGTGGAAATAACTACTGCAGAGTAGAATTAAAAAAAAAAGAAAGAAAAGAATTAACAGTCTCAGAAACCTGTGGGACAATATTGAATGCACCAACATTCGAATTATAGGGGTCACAGAAGAAGAAAAGAAAAAAAAAGGGACTGAGAAAATATTTGAATAGATTATAGATGAAAACTTCCTTAATATGGGAAATGAAATAGTCAATCAACTCCAGGAAGTGCAGGGAGTCCTGCAGAGGATAAATCTAAGGAGAAACATGCCAAGACACATATTAATGAAACTATCAAAATGAAATACAAAAAAAAAGTATTAAAAGCAGCAAGGGAAAAACAACAAAAAACATACAAGGGAATCCTCATAAGGTTAAAAGCTGATCGTTCAGCAGAAACTCTGCAAGCCAGAAGGGAATGGCAGGACATATTTAAAGTGATGAAAGGGAAAAACCTACAAGATTACTCTACCCAGCAAGGATCTCATTCAGATTCGACAGAGAAATTAAAATGTTTACAGACAAGCAAAAGCTAAGACATTTCCACACCACCAAACCAGCTTTCAAACAAATGCTAAAGGAACTTCTCTATGCAGGAAACACAAGAGAAGGAAAACATCTACAGTAACAAACCCCAAACAATTCAGAAAATTGTAATAGGAACAAACATATTGATAATTACCTCAAATGTAAATGGATTAAATGTTCCAACCAAAAGACATAGACTGGCTGAATGGACACAAAAACAAGACCCATACCTATGTTGTCTACAAGAGACCCACCGCAGACCTAGGGACACATACAGACTGAAAATGAGGGGATGGAAAAAGGTATTCCATGAAAATAGAAATCAAAAGGAAGCTGGAGAGGCAATTCTCATAACAGAAAAAATAGGCTTTAGAATAAACACTATTACAAAAGACAAAGAAGGACACTACATAATGATCAAGGGATCAATCCAAGAAGAAGATATAACAATTATAAATATTTATGCACCCAACATAGGAGCACCTCAATACATAAGGCAAATGCTAACAGACGTAAAAGGGGAAATCGACAGTAACACAATCATAGTAGGGGACTTTAACACCCCACTTTCACCAATGGACAGATCATCCAAAATGAAAATAAATAAGGACACACAAGCTTTAACTGGTACATTAAACAAGATGGACTTAATTGATATTTATAAGACATTCCACCCAAAAACAACAGAATACACTTTCTTCTCAAGTGCTCATGGAACATTCTCCAGGATAGACCATATCTTGGGTCAGAAATCAACCCTTGGTAAATTTAAGAAAATTGAAATCATACCAAGTATCTTTTCTGACCACAACACTATAAGACTAGATATCAATTAGGGAAAAAAATCTGTAAAATATACAAACACATGAAGGCTAAACAATAAACTAGTTAATAACCAAGAGATCACTGAGGAAATCAAAGAGGAAATCAAAAAGTACCTAGAAACAAATGACAATGAAAACATGACGACCCAGAACCTATAGGATGCAAAAAAAGCAGTTCTAAGAAGGATGTTTATAGCAATTCAATCCTACCTTAAGAAACAAGAAACATCTCAAATAAAAACCTAAACTTACACCTAAAAAAATTAGAGAAAAAATAACAAAAAAAAAAACCCCCAAAGTTAGCAGAAGAAAAGAAATCATAAAGATCAGGTCAGAAATAAATGAAAAGGAAATGAAGGAAACAATAGCAAAGATCAATAAAACTAAAAGATGGTTCATTGAGAAGATAAACAAAATTGATAAACCATTAACCAGACTCATCAAGAAAAAAAGGGAGAAGATTCAAATCAATAAAATTAGAAATGAAAAAGGAGAAGGAACAACTGACACAGCAGAAATACAAAGGATCATAAGAGATTACTACAAGCAACTGTATGCCAATAAAATGGACAACGTGGAAGAAAGTACAAATTCTTAGAAAAGTACAACCTTCTGAGACTGAACCATGAAGAAATAGAAAATATAAACAGACCAACTGCAAGCACTGAAATTGAAACTGTGATTAAAAATCTTCCAACAAACAAAAGCCACGGACCAAATGGTTTCACAGGCGAATTCTATTAAACATTTAGAAAAGAACTAACGCCTATCCTTCTCAAACTCTTCCAAAATATAGCAGAGGGAGGAACACTCCCAAACTCATTCTATGCTGCCACCATCACCCTGATACCAAACCCAGACAAAGATGTGACAAAGAAAGGAAACTACAGGCCAATATCATTGATGAGATAGATTCAAAAATTCCCAACAAAATACTAGCAAACAGAATCCAACAGCACATTAAAAGGATCATACACCATGATCAAGTGGGGTTTATCCCAGGAATGCAAGGATTCTTCAACATATGCAAATCAATCAGTGTGATACACCATATTAACAAATTGAAGAATAAAAACCATATGATCATCTCAATAGTCACAGAAAAAGCTTTGGACAAAATGCAACACTCATTTATGATAAAAACCCTATAGAAAGTAGGCATAGAGGGAACTTAACATAATAAAGGCCATATATGACACACCCACAGCCAATATCATCCTGAATAGTGTAAAACTGAAATGATTTCCACTAAGATCAGGAAAAAGAAAAGATTGCTCACTCTCACCACTATTATTCAAAACTGTTTTGGAAGTTTTAGCCATAGCAATCAGAGAAGAAAAAGAAATAAAAGAATCCAAACTGGAAAAGAAGAAATAAAGCTGTCACTGTTTGCAAATGACATGATACTATACATACAGAATCCTAATGATGCCACCAGAAAACTACTAGAGCTAATCAATGACTTTGGTAAAGTAGCAGGATACAAAATTAATGCACAGAAATCTCTTGTGTTGCTATACACTAATGATGAAAAATCTGAAACATTCCCATTTACCATTGCAACAAAAAGAATAAAATACCTAGGAATAAACCTACCTAAGGAGACAAAATACCTGTATGCAAAAAACTATAAGAAACTGATGAAAAAAGTTAGAGACCATACAAACAGATGGAGAGATATACCATGTTCTTGGATTGGAAGAATCAACATTATGAAAATGACTATACTACCCACAGCAATCTACAGATTCATTGCAATCTCTATCAAACTATCACTCACATTTTTCACAGAACTAGAACAAAAAATTTCACAATTTGTATTGCAACACAAAAGACCCCGAATTGCCAAAGCAATCTTGAGAAAGAAAAATGGAGCTGGAGGAATCAGGCTTCCGGACTTCAGACTACTCTACAAAGCTACAGTAATCAAGACAGTACGGTACTGGCACAAAAAGAAATATAGATCAATGGAACAGGATAGAAAGCTCAGAGATAAACCTGTGCACATTATTCACCTTAGTTTTGATAAAAGAGGCAAGAATATACAATGGAGAAAAGACAGCCCCTTCAATAAGTGGTGCTGGGCAAACTGGACAGCTACATGTAAAAGAATGAAATTAGAACACTCCCTAACACCATACACAAAAATAAACTCATAATGGATTAAAGACCTAAATGCAAGGCCATACACTATAAAAGTCTTAGAGAAAAACATAGGCAGAACACTCTATGACATAAATCACAGCAAGATCCTTTTTGACCCAACTCCTAGAGAAATGGAAATAAAAACAAAAGTAAAGAAATGGGACCTAATGAAACTTAAAAGCTTTTGCACAGCAAAGGAAGCCATAAACAAGACAAAGAGACAACCCTCAGAATGGGAGAAAATATTTGCAAATGAAACAACTGACAATGGATTGTTATCCAAAATGTACAAGCAGCTCATGCAGCTCAATATCAGAAAATCAAACAACCCAATCCAAAAACAGGCAGAAGACCTAAATAGACTTTTTTCCAAAGAAGATATACAGATTGCCCACAAACACATGAAAGAATGCTCAACATCATTAATCATTAGAGAAATGCAAATCAAAATTACAATGAGGTATCACATCACACCTGTCAGAATGGTCATCATCAAAAAATCTACAAACAACAAATGTTGCAGAGGGTGTGGAGAAAAGGGAACCCTCTTGCACTGTTGGTGGGAATGTAAATTGATACAGTTACTATGGAGAACAGTATGGAGGTTCCATAAAATACTAAAAATAGAACTACCATAGGACCCAGCAATCCCACTACTGGGCATATACCTTTAGAAAACCATAATTCAAAAAGAGTCATGTACCACAATGTTCATTGCAGCTCTATTTACAATAACCAGGACATGGAAGCTACCTAAGTGTCCAATGACAGATGAATGGATAAAGAAGATGTGGCACGTATATACAATAGAATATTACTCATCCATATAAAGAAATGACATGGAGTTATGTGCAGTGAGGTGGATGGACCTAAAGTCTGTCATACAGAGTGAAGTAAGTCAGAAAGAGAAAAACAAATCCCTTAAGCTAACACATGTATATGCAATCTAAAAAAAAAAAAAAATGTTTATGAAAAACCTAAGGCCAGGATGGGAATAAAGACACAGACCTACTAGAGAATGAACTTGAGGATATGGGGAGGGGGAAGGGTAAGCTGGGACTAAGTGAGAGAGTGGCCTGGACATATACACACTACCAAATGTAAAATCGATAGCTAGTGGGAAGCAGCCCCATAGCACAGGGAGATCAGCTCTGTGATTTGTGACCACCTAGAGGGGTGGGATAGGATGGGTGGGAGGGAGGGAGATGAAAGAGGGAAGAGATATTCGGATATATGTATATTTATAGCTGCTTCACTTTGTTATAAAGCAGAAACTAACACACCATTGTAAAGCAATTATACTCCAATTAACATGTTAAAAAAAAAGAAAACAAAAAAAAAATAAAAAATATAACACCTAAAAAAAATGAGAGCCGAAATGCAAAATTTAAATAGAGCTTAAATTGTGAAAAAAAACAAATTGGATTTCTAACTTACTTTCACTTTGATCATCGAAGGTGTTATATATTACTTTGTGATAGCTCAGAGAGAGTCTGAAGTGGTAAATTTATAGAGTATCATTCCATTTAAATGAACAGCAGGATGTATTTGCAGAAACAGATTAATATTTCTTGGAAATTTATTAACACCTGCTTGTTTTTCTACACTCCCGTTGCTATGTGAATTTTCTATCTATAACATGTAAATTCCATTCTTAGTTTTAAAAATAAAGGGTAATGAAACTGTAAGATCTGTTTCACACACTGCAGGCTAGTGACAAATGAAGTCAAATGTAGTTTATGCCCTATTGTTAGGAAGGGTGGTGAGACATCATGGAAAGCCTGGGGGAGAACACAAAAGGACAGCAGAAAAGTGGTTTGGCTGTTTCTCTCACTTGCTGCTAGGTAGATACATTGCCTCCAACTACCCAAGCTCAATTCCTTGGAGTTTGTAGCCTCCAGAGCTGCTTACAAAAGAGGATTCTGTGATGTTCTAAATCAGTGTGATGAATGTGGAAAGGGGCAAGAAGGGGCTTCGTCTCAAGCACTTAAATGACCTAGAATCTCTCTGGGAATAGAGAACAGACTTTGCTCTACCTAGGCACCCATCTCACTCCCTAGCTTGGACTTTCAAGTTTTTGGTGTCAGATATGTATTTGGGGCATAGTCCCACTCCAGCTAACAGACTGGTGAATAATCTTTGTCCACTCTCACAATCCTCAGTTTGATATCTCACTACGAACTTTTAGTAGTTCTTTATGCTTCAATCAAGTTCAGAATGTGGTTCAAGGTCTGTTGTGTTGTTGTTTGGAGTTTTGCATGTGTGTGTGTGTGTGTGTGTGTGTGTATGTGTGCTGCCTTCCTGAATCTTTAACATCAAAGGTAGAATATACAATTTAATACCGTTACAGTTTATATTCCCCTGAATTTAACTGTCCTGGGATCTTTCTTCCCTTCTTAAAATGAAACAAATAACTTCTAGTGGAAAGATTTCTGTCATATTTGAATCTTAGGAAGATGCTCATATAATTTACGGTGCTTATGTATGCATTTGTGGTATTTTTTTTGGGGGGGGGAGGTGGGGAATTGTGGTACACAGTAAGAGCCATCTATCACATAAAGCCAAGTGAAAAGGGCTGAACTCTTTGAAGCTTCCATAATCCCATTGCATAATTAGTTTTTCCCCTTTTAGGTTTGGATATGGAAAGAAGAGTTTGTATTTAGAAAAGCCAATGCTTTGAAGTGGATCAAAAGTCTAGAGCCTGAGGGTCCCAGCTGGTTGTTCAGAGCAGGCACCAGAGCTGGATGCCAAAATGAATCCAACCAGAACAGATGCCAGATAAATCAAGAGGAGGGAGCCAGGTAGCAATGGCAGGTCAGGTGGACCAATTAAAGGATAACCACAATAGCCCTGCCCCATCTAATCCAGACCTTTGTGACTCCAAAGCCACATCACGCCATCTCCTTCACTACCTTGCAGCTAAACTCCCACAGGGATTAAGTTCAAATCTTTCTTCCACTAATTTCACCAGGTGTTCTATTCACCAAAAAATTACAATTACAAATGCCACCTTATTATATTGGGGGAATAAACTATGGGTCCAAGTGAATGAGAAATGCTTCAGTTAATGTAATAAGCTAGGTGGTTTGCAGCTTTGACCTTTCTCGGCATTGCTGGAAGCACTTGATTTAGAACTCATCAAATCTGAAAGGGCCGTGCTCACCTTACCTTTGGACTTATTCTTGCAAATACAAATTATAATTTTTCATTTTGCAGCAACAGGGCCCTCACTATCCAGGAATATGTTTATAAAGATGTGTTCTGAGATCTAATATACCATGTCTAATCTCCACCTTCCACATTTCTTCTCTTCACTGCTCTCCATGCTCACATAGATTCTGTGCCATACCAGCTGCTTTTGGAAGCCCTTATATGCATATTGATGCCTGAGGATTAGATCCACTTCTAGATTCATTGAAATGAGTTCCTTTGAATTTTCTTTGTTAAATTCCAGTTATTATCTCTGCATGATTTATAGATGTTTAAGAAAGAAGATGCTGAGTTTTGTAGCCATATACATAATAGAAACTCTATAAAAATATTTCAAAGGGAAATGTTCAGAACTTGTGAATGAAATGGGAGAAAGGAACATAAGGTGAGCAAAAAGGGAGCCACATTTAATTAGTGTTAACTAAGGGCAATAATTATTTTGTCCACGTTTTATTAACTAATTCATTTTTAATTTGCATTGAAATGATGAATAGGCATTTTCCCTCACTTATTCTTTTGCATGCAAATCTGTTTCAATGTGATTAATATTTTCCCTAATAAGAAGCTGAAGACATAAGTAATCATAAAACCAGAAACAGATAAGAACTCCTGTCCTCACTATTTCCTACCACCTTTCAAAATCTTTCATTTTATGAAAATATTAATATCATGTAAACTGGAAACACTTTCTTCAAAGAAATATTTACTATCTATAGCCTACCAAAAAAGTTCAAGTTTCCAAAAGTAGTCAACGGTATGCCCTTAATTTACCAGTCAACCTGTGTTTTACACTGTCCCCATTAATTCTTTGAAATTTCTCCTGATGACTTAATGTGTGCCAGGTACTGTCCTCCCCATCATGTGCCTAAGCCTGTAGTAAACAGAGTATTCACTGCATTCAATGTACGTGGTCATATGTTGATATTACCCTTGTAGTTTTCTGTGACCTCCTAGACCATTTCAAAGGCCACTTTTATTTAAAAGTCTTTGCTGAGTCATGCTTTACTGCCAATTTAAAGAATCATCTTTGCAAATATTAGATGCATGGGAAATATTTCAGTAATTTATCAAATACAAGTGAGCATCTTCTTGCTCTCGTCAATAGTGTTGAAATTATTTTTCTCTATGACTGGTTATTTTCAATATGCTCTCTTATTATAGTAATAGGATTAGCTTTTTTATTTTTTCTTAAAGCATCAGTACAACTCATAATGACACTTTTTCTCCAAATTTGCTTCTAAGTACATGCATGAAGTCTTTAGGAGGCATTTAAAACCTCAAGACTATGTCATGATAATCACCAAGGAGACCAGTCAGTGTCTAAGTGTCATTTGAAGAAGGAAATAAGAAGGCTTATTTAGTTTGGAATATCATGATATGACAGAAAACATTATATAACTTTAATATGTAGTATCTTTTCATTATTTTTATATGACAACATCTTTTTCCTCTCTCAAGTTTTAAGAAGAATTCCATATTTGCCAGATTAATTTCTAAGGCTTCACTGTGTAGAACTGGGGTAATACTTGAGAGGGAGAATTAAGAACACTGATCTGAGTGATTCATACTGGAAAGGGCAGAGATTTATTTATAGTTAAGACCATGAGATGGGGGTTGGGGGTGGAAACAAGACAAGCAATATCTAGAACACACTGTGTTTGAGGGAGAGTTTGGAGGAGTTTCAAGAACAAAAGGGAGAGTTATTTGATTAGCTGCCATGATATAATTTCAAAAGATTATATCTAGTCTATTGGATTAGATATATCTATTAAGTAGATATATTTAATCTATCAGAAGATAGATTTATGGTTATTTTTTTTTCCTTAATATGAAACTCTCCTTTTTTTTTTGCAGTGAATTATTATTTGAATTACTTTTATATCCTTTGGATGTCAAAAATTTTTTTTTTTTTTCTTGGATGTGACAGTAGATGTGCCAGTTTCATAGGAGTTCCATTTAGGTTGTTGTGTTAGGGTTAACAGAGATATAGCAAAGTGGAAATTTCTTACAGGCATCGAGAGATATATGACTTGAGTTTAGATCAGAGATGGCTTGGAGAGATTTATAAATCATTTGTGTGGTTGTGGCAGCTGACACCAGGGGAAGGAAAGAGCTTTTTGAGGAATGTAGTATAGGAGTGAAAAGCTCAGAGACCACAGCTTCAAGAAACCAGTTATCTAAAGCAAGACTTGAGGGGTGGGGCATACAGATACTGACATTAGATATTCAGGAATGAAAGGGTAAGGAGTCTTGTAGTTGGCTGAATAGGAATTTAAACAAAATAGGCCCAATGAGAACGATCGAGGAATGCAATCTTACCAGAAAAGGCTGAACATTTAGGGTTCGAGGTCAAAGAAACAGAGAATATGAGCAAGGACGCAGGAAAACCACGGGCAAGAGCTATGATCATCTCGAAAGAAGTGAGCTGTGCTGACAGAGTGGCTGCCAGCTATTTATTTTAATGGGGAAACTCTGGCAGAACTTGTATCAGTCTTTGAAGAGAAGACCTTTAAGTGGCAAGTTGTCAGGGTGGGAGTGGGGAAAGAGGCCATGTCAGGACCTGGGGACATTGGAAGGACATCAGTAAGAATGGCAAACTAAGGGCCTCTGAAAACCCACTTTTCCATAAAAGCGACAAGAACACCGACAAAAATTGTCAAAATCAACCATTTCCCAGTTCTGGAAAGTAATCAAAGACTTGCAACAATCTGAGGAGTGTTTATTCAAGGATCTAGGGGAGCAGTGTTCCATCCTATTCAACTCAGGAATTCTCTGAGCTTCTCTCTCTGGAGGCACCACCACTGTTCAGGGCATTGTAGGGGTTCTGATCTGTGCTTGGTAACAACAAAACCCACTGAGTCTCCAGCTCCCCCTCTTTCTTCCCCTATAAGAGTTTTACTTGATTCAGATAAGAGAGCTCAAGAGAACACAAAGTTCTGTGGAGCTGCGAAAATGGGATCCAGAATGGAGAAGAAGTGGTGGCAGTGAGGTGCTGTGTATATCTGTACAGAAGAAAGAGAATATTTACAAGTTGGAAGAAACCTATTTTATTACAAATAGTTTTATTTTCATAGTTCCTCCTAATTCAATTATATTCTTATTTTTTTGATGAATGCACTGAGTAATTTTTGAAGATCCACCCATTCAAATGTGATATTTTCATGACTATTACAATTCCAGAATGGCATTAGATATTATTATAATATCACTTTTTTCCTCAAACTTTATAAGGTGTTTTATATTTTTACATCGTGCTTTTATACACAGGATCTCATAATCCTCATGAGAGTTCTGCAAGGAAGGTGACACGATTCCCATTTTACAAATGAGCAAACTAAGGTTCAAAGGGATAATCCAATTTGCCTAAAGTTACCAAAAGGGTGAATGGTGGTCAACATCTTTCCTCATATTTTCTTCCTCTTCTCCTCCTCTTCCTCCTTCTTCTTTTAAAATATTTTAGGGTAAACTTTTAAAAGCATACAGTCATAACCATCACTCAAGTCAAAAAATAAAACATTAAAAATAAATAAATAAATAAATAAAACATTACTACAGACATAGAAAACAAATATGGTTACCAAAGGACAAAGGAGGTGGGAGGGAGGGATAAATTAGGAGTATGGGATGAACAGACACATACCACCATATATAATAGATAAACAAGGATTAACTGTATATCACAGAGAACTATATTCAATATCTTATAATAACCTATAAAGGAAAAGAATCTGATAAAGAGTATACATGTGTGCATATATATGTATATATATATATATATAACTGAATCACTTTCCTGTACACCTGAAACTACCACAATATTATAAATCAACTACAGTTCAATAAAAAATTAATCAATTACTTTAAAAAGAATAAAAATGAAACATTACCAGAGCCCTGGAGGCTCCTTCAGTGTCATCTCTTAGTCATTATCCCCTCAATACCCACAAAAGTTAAATACTATCTTTACAGATATGATGGCACTTCATGTCCTTTACATGTTTATCATCTAAACATTCATCTCTAAAGACTATGACTGTGTTTGTACTTTATGTAGTACATAGAGTCTATATATGTGTGTGTGTGTGTGTGTGTATAAACATATATATGCCTGCATGCATGTGTGTATGTATGTACACATACACATACGTATAGTTTGAATCTGACAGCTTTCATTCAAGCTATTCTTATCCATGTTTACATGTAGCTGAACTTTGAATATGTTTTTGTTGTATGCCACATGGTTGTGTGTGGTGTACATTAATATACCACAATTTATGTATCAGTTCCATTACTGATGGGTATTTGGATTGTTTCCCATTTTCAGCTATTTCCAATAATGCTGCTGTGAACATATTTGTATGTGTCTCTTTATGTGCCTGTGCACACATTTCTGTTGAGTATATTACTAGAAGTGGGACACTGGGTCATTAAGTGTGCACATCTTGAAGTTTGGTAGAAAATGCCAACCCATTTGTACATCATTCTTTGTGAAGTGCCTGTTCCATTCTACCATTTGGTTGTCTTTTTCTTATTGATTTTTCAGAGTTTTTTAAAAAATGTTTTGCTTATCAGCTCTTTCTTTGTTCTGTGTTAGAAATATCTTATCCTATTCCATGATTTCCTTTTTACTCTCCTAATGGTGATAAACTGAAATTCTTAGTTTCATTGATGTTTTTCATTATGTTAAGTATGTTCTATGTATTATTTAAGAAATACTTTATCCTGATACCATTAAGATATTTTCTAAATAAACTCCTAGAAGTTTTATTATTTAGTCTTTCACATGTAGATCTAAAATCCATCTAGAATTTTTACTTTGTTGTTTATCATATGAGGTATGAGTTCTAATAGATACCCAATTGTTTTGGGATATATTTAAAAGATTCTGCAGTGCTATCTTTTTAAAAACCTCAAGTGTCTGCATGTATGTGGATACATTTCTAGAATTTCCACTATGTTCCATAGGTTTATTTATTTTTTCTTGAACCAATACCTCAGTTTTAATTATTGTAACTTTAAACAAATCTTAATATCTGGTTGCATAGATCTTCTCTGTTCTTTTTCAGTATTGTTTTGGATAGTTGTGGTCCTTAGCATATTTGTATGCAAACTGAGGAATTAATTCCTCAGTTTTCACAAACTTCCCTGCCTCCCCACCAAACACAAAGAAACTTGGTGAAATTTTATTTGGAATTACACTGAATCTATATATCAGTTTGTAAAGAATTGTCATCTGTATAATACTGAGTCCTCTAATCTATGAACATGGTATTTTCTCCCATTTACTTAGGCCTTCTTTTATTTTGCTCAATAATATTTAATAGTTTCCTATATATAGGTCTGATACATTTTTAGAGTTTTTTTTTAACACAAAGAATTTGATAACATGATGCTATTGCAGAGCATCAAAAAGAATTTAAAATTTTATTTTTCCAAATGTCTGTTGCTGGTGTGTAGAACTATAACTGACTTTTGTATGTTGACTATGTACTCAGCAACCTTGCTAAACTCACAAATTCAATATTTAATCTGTATTTTTTGTTTGTTTTGTCATGTGATCTGTGCATAATAAAGATTTTAATTATTTTTAAACCAGGCTTAACATTAGTTTTGAAAATGTCTTTTCATTAACCTCAAAGATTGTATCTGCTCCATTTTCTCTCTCCTCTTATTCTTGTCCTCTAACTTTCCATTTTAAACTTTTCCTTGTATTCCCTATGTCTCATGCTATGTCTTCTCTATTTTCCATATTTTTGTTACTCTGTGCTTTATTCTGAAAATTTCTTTCTATTTCATCTGGCTGTTGACTAATCCTCTCTTTTGTGGCATCAAATATGTTGTTAAATACATACTAATTTAGGTAATTTTAAATTTCAATTCTAATATCTTCTTTGGGTCTTTTTCAAAACTTTTATTTCCTTTTATCATAGTGTCCAATTCTCAACTTTTTCCTTCACCTTCTCTCTGAGTTTTAGATTTTCTATCTTTGCTTAAATATTAGTCCAGTACTTAAACTAGATTTTAAAAATATTTTGCCCAGCTTTTCAAGTGATCCTTGTTGAAAAGGTTGCCCTGAGTTATTAACCAGCTATCCATTACTGGAGTCAGAGTCAACCATCATCGGACTTTTTAATCTTTTCACAGATGCCTCATTTTAGACACAATGCCTGCCTTTCTGGACCTTTCATGTGGCCAAGGAGATATGGTACATGCCCACTGAGCAGTTACAGAGCAATATAAGACAATCAGTGATTAAATACAAATATGAGTGATATAGACATTACGTGCTTTGGAAATCAAGGGAAGGTAAAACACTCTGTGATAGATTTCTATAGCAGAGAGGATATAAAGAATTTAGAAAAGTGCACAGGAGGGAAGAAGGCCATCTGAGTGGAAATGTCTGAATGGGAGTAAACATAAATCTAAGGCCAATGAGAGAAAAGAACATGGGCAGCTCCTGGGTTGGGAGGGTCTTGACCCTCTAGGAGGATCATCCGAAGATTTTGTCACTTCCAGGGGAGGCAGATAAATACGATTTGGAGTTGAAAGTCCATATTAATGAAAATCTTAAAAGTTAAACTGAAGAGTTTGGGGCTTTATTTTGAGAACAATGGCAGGCTATGATAAACTTTGAACCACTGATTTACATAGTAAATGAACTGCAGAGGTCTTCCTGAAAGTGATGGATGGATCTGAGATGAAAAAAATAGAAAAAGAAAAATTGAGCAAGAAAGACTTTGCTTGTCATATATAAGCCCCAGGCCTAAGCAAAGACCATGCCCAATGGTGATAGCAAGAAACAATGGCCAATAAATGAAAATAAAATGCATAAACAAACTGTGGTATATCCATATAATGGAATATTATTCCTAACCCTTGTTCTTTTACTGTTCAAGGAAGAATAAAAAGAGTCCCAAGACTATGATATCTCTCAACAATACCTCAAAAAGACTAGAGGTTTTGATCCAGAAGTAATTAATTTTACAAATAAAAAAATGTGTCGTGTCATTAACTGCACTGAAAGTGTCATAGAGCAGTTCACAGATCTGCTTGGGTAGAAAAAAGTATACACAAATTAAAAACAGAGGACTAAGAATGAAGACTTCAAAAGACCTACAAAATTCAAAAGAGTTTAAATTTAAAAGGAATTATCGGTTCAAGTAAGGTTGTAAGCTTCAGGCACAGTCAGATCAAGGGGCTCAAAAGATGTCAAGATTCAGTCTCTTTCTATACTTGTCGACTCTGCCTTCCTCCTTGTTAACTTCATTCTTAGGTAGGCTCTTTATACATATTGTTCTCCAGTTGTTCTAGGTTTCATTCCTGATTAACCCCTATAGAAAAGAAAAAGGCTTTCTCTCCCAAAAGTTCCAGTAAAAGGACCAAAAGCACTTTCATTGGCCTGGGATGATACTGAACTAATCCCTGAATCAATCACTAAGACCATGCTCTGATTGGCAGGTCTGGGTGACATGCCTGCTCCTGAAGCTGAGTGGTAGGGTCAATCACACATGAACCACATGCAGAGAGGGGAAAAGAAAGTTGCTACATTTAGCAAATGAAAATTCAAGACACACAGTTAAATTTGAATTTCAGATGAGTCATGAATATTGTGTCATATGAGTATGTCTTATGCAACATTGGGGACATATTTACATTAATATATTATTCATTGTGTTTCTCTGAAATTCAGATTTAACTAGGAGCCCTATATTTTATCTGACAATTCCAAAGAAGGTGTTTCTATAAAGGAAAATTGGAATGCCATTAAAGAAGGGGGAATAGGTGCTCAGCAGACAAAAATGCAAATATCTGTGAAGATTGAGCTAAAGAAGACGCCAGTATATCTCTTTATCCTTTTGAAACTCTACCATCCGGGGTATTGTAAAATCTCTTTAGTATAGCCAAGGGATAAACAAATGTCATGCTGACAATATGCCAAATTTGCAATCCTAATATTTAAAGCACTTAGAGAGAGTATAAATTTTTCCAAATTTTGTCAAAGCAGTTCATTCACCGATAAAGTCACTTTCTTTTTCCTGAATGTTAAAATAAAGAGCTTTGTTTCCATAAACCTGAATGTTCCAGGAGGTTTCAATGAAACTAAGTGTATCAATCCCCAAATGTCCATTTAACTAAAGAAGTAATTCACTGAAGTACAAAGAGTCACAAGTAAGTCACAAGTAAGTAAGTGTACCATTCAAAGCTCCCTCAGGCAGAAGTCAGAGGAATATTTGATCATTATGATCTCTTGATTCCAAATCTGAACCCTGATTTACAAAACATAAAATTTTATTTTGGCCATTTATAGAATCCAATCTACAAAATTAAATCCCAGGTCCACATCATGATTGGAAAAATCAAAATTTATGAGTTTTGTGACTGTAGCACACTTGCATAAAGTGTTTCATAACAAAAACATTTTGCAGAGGGACAAAATACTCCAAGTGAAATAACCTAAAAGATAAATAAGTGCCCATAGGTGTGCATACATAAAAATTCATATAGAGAAATATTTATTCTTACTTATTTCCTATAGGAATATAAGTATGATTTTAAGGACAGGTGATTTTTACAAATTACAAATCTTCCATGTAGTTGATTTTAAAAAAAGAAGTTTAACCAGGCTTCAGACCCTCCCCTGAGCCACCCTGGACCTTCCCCCAACGTCTACCTACACCCATCCAAGCTCAGTGTGCCTCTCAAGAATCAACGGGAACAGCCAAAAGGAGCGAGGTGGTTGTCTCACATCATGTCAATGCATCTATTTTCCATCCTTATTTGTGGTTGCAGTTTTCCATGTATCATCCTTTCCCTCTCCTCCTTCTCTTTATCTTTCTGCCTTCTCACACTTGTGTTTGTGAAACAACCTTAAGATCTTTTTACAGAAGCAAAGCATAGCAGCTGGGGGCTGTTTGTTTCACATACCTTCTGGTGAGTGCCGCTCCACAAATGTCCAATTTGCACTTCCATCCTGCCAGTCTACAGGGAATTTTCTGCTATTCATTGCTTTATTTGTGGACATTTCTTTGTTGTGTGTGGGTGTATATGTGGGGGTGGGGTTGGTGGGGAGCAATGTGCTCTTTGGTTGTGATAGAGAGACAATGTTTAGTGGTTCAATGGAACCACACCAGCTTTCCTAATAAGAGAATAGATTGGTACTTACTAGAAACAGTCGTTTGCTACAAGGGAAACAACCAACATCTTATTTGCATCTGTGCATATCAACAATGCAATTAGGGCAGACTTCTTAGAGAATTAGATTGAGATGGTAATTAATGAATTGTGCCATGAATTTTAATGTGATCATAGAGAAGTAGATTATTTAGTATTGCCATATTCTCCCACTTTAGAATAAAATGCCCTGGGACCTTTAAATGAAAATTCTGTCAAAATTGCATGGCTACTAGGGAACTTATAAAAGCAGGAACTACTTGCTTAAGATATCTGTAGCTCAAAGGTTCACTACATTAAATCTCTCCAATGGAGGTGTTACTTATGGTGCTTCAATGCAGGGTACATGATGAAATGGAAATGAAGTTTAGAAGTCCAAGCTGAGGAAATTAGGCAAAAGTACTTCCACATTCTAAGCAGAAGTAGTGGGCAGCCCTATCTTATAGTTACTAAAAACTTATCAAAACTCATTAAATAATCATCGCCCCTCATTCCTATTACTCACTTCCATTTAAAAGGGGAATGAAGAGTCCTTGAGTTTGAGCATTATGGACCCAATAGCTGTGACATTTTCCCTTTATCCCACCCAAAGGAGAAAGGTTTAAGAGAACTACCTTAGGAGGGTCTATGTAAGGCCAGACGGGAAACCCCGTGCCTGACTGGACCCTATAGTTGCCGCCATGAGCAAGGAAATAAGTGGCTTGTGTCCCAGGAGCTTGTGTTCCACCTGGTAATTTCACAAGGCCTGAGATTGCCTGAAGCTACAGGTGAAAGCAAGGGCTGAATTGGGAGAATCCTGCACTTGTGCCAGTTGGCTTGGTGGAGTGTGTCTGTCACATTGGCTCAAGCCCTCATGATTGGACCCTGACCAAAAGGGAGGTCAGTAGGGATTAGCAGATACCAGCAGCAAGAGTTTGAGAAACAGGGGATTCCCATGGTCAGCCAAAGAGGTATTGCTCACATCAGGGAATTACACAATGACAAGGTTCCTGTGTGTTTTAAGGGTATCCAGGATTTGTTTTAAGACACAGAGACACACAGAAATGACTGTTATGAAGAAAGAAGTTTATAATACTCACAGATCCCTAGAAACAGGAAGTGTGCCAAGGCACACAAAGGGACCACATGGGGAAGTACCAAGGTCAGTCAGCAGGCAGAGGGAGGAAAGGGAAAATGCGGGTGAGAGCCTTTATAATGGTTTCCACAGGAAGGAACGGGTGAAGGTGGGCAAGCAGGCTTGGGATGGACTAGTTGAATAATTTCAGCAGGGTCTGGGGCATAGGGTCTATCCCTAGTTATCTGGTACCTGTCCCTGGAGAGGTTAGGGCAGGTGGATAGTAGCTTGGAATATGACAGCCCAAAAAAGAGGTGGTGGGAGTATGGGCTTTGAATTGGTTAGTTTGTATATGAAAGGTGTGCTTCTGGACAATGTGTTTAGTATCTCAAGGAAGTGGCTAATCCTGGGAGGGGTAGTCCTTCCAGGGTCAGCAAAGCCCCAGATGTCAAAGCAACAGGATACAGAAAACAAAAGACATGGGTAATACACTATAGGTGCCCACAAAGACCCCATGTCTGAGCTCCAAGAAGAAGCTGGTATTTTGATGTCTGCTGCACTGGGAGGCTTGATAATGAACCAATGTTAGTCAAGAGAACCACAGCTACACCAGGGGTATAAACCCTTGTTCCTCTCCCCTTAAGTCACTCTCCCCAGATGTGGGAAGGACAACCAGAGTGACAGATATATGGCCAACCACTCTTAAAAGATGTAGGGACTCTGCTCAAAAAACTGGATTTAGAGCAGTAATGTTCTGAATTACTGAGGTTGTGTATTTAAAATCAGATGTACACTCAACAACTTCTCAGCCTTTGCTCTACAAACTTAGTTTATTTAGAGTTATCTATCAACCCAGTTTCTCAATTTTTTACTTTTCTTTCTCTTTATTTAGTGTTTAATATATGTCTTGCAATGTTTTTTTCCTTTAGTAATGACATGAGATGGCTTTTTTGTGTGTGTGCCCTTAAACATTTGAATATCTTTTTGTTGTCTTCACACAAAAAAATTGTCTAGGTTTTAAATTTGAATCAAAACCATTAGTATGGCTACGTTTTTGTGTGTGGAATTTGGTTGTGAAGAGAAGGAAAGCTGAAGATTGTTCTTAATGTCTATTATTTTTTAGGTAATCTGCTTTTCTAACTTGATTCATGTACAGTAGAGCAGGGGTCCCCAACCCCTGGGCCACGGACTGGTACCTGTCTGTGGCCTGTAAGGAACTGGGCCACTCGGCAGGAGGTGAGCGGCAGGCGAGTGAGCCAAGCTTCACCTGCCACTCCCCATCGCTTGCATTACCGCCTGAACCGCCTGCGCCACCACCCAACCGTGGAAAACTTGTCTTCCGCAAAACCGGTCCCTGGTGCCAAAAAGGTTGGGGACAGCTACAGTAGAGTTTTATGTTTTTAATCCTTTTAATTCAAAAAAAAAATCTCTTCTATGTCTTGAAGTGAGTCCATGCTTATTGATTTGGCCTGATACATAATGACGTATTTTGATCAGCTGACTCAAATTTCTTTAATCAGGCTAATGTCTTCTATTAAAATTTTATTTGTTACTTTTATTTCATGGCCTCTGCTTTTTAACTGGAAAATTTTCAGTATTCTTAAATTGACCTCTTTCTATTTTCCATCTCCTCCCTTCCATTTTGTGATTTTTTTTATTGTTTATCGATTAGGAATATGTTCAGATGTAAATAATAGAATACATAGCAAAAATGGATTAAACAAGTAGGATTGCTTGTCTTAAACAACAAGGCCAGAAATAGGCAGCACGCAGCTAGTGCAACAGTTATAAAATAATATCAATGTATTAGGCTCATTCTCTTAGTTCTTTGTCTTTGTGTGGGTGCTGTTGACTCTTAGCTGTAAAATGGTTACTGCAACTATGGGCATCATAACCGCATTCCAGAGAGGAAATAGAGAGGGGAGAAGAAAAAGACAAAGCAGGCTTTCTCCCAATGATATTCTACCTTTTTATTTGCAATGGATACAGCCCAGAACTACCTCTGTGCCCCCTTGACCAGAACTGGTCACATGCCATGCTCAGCTGGAAGGTGGCTGGGAAAGGGGGTTGTGAATGGGGTGGGTCAGCCACCAGAGCCACCTGCTCCAGTCTTCATGCACTCCCCCTTCATCCTGGGAGAGATTTGCAAGTTAGTCTTTTATGTAGCCAAGCCAGCTTTCTAAAACCAACTCTGTTTGTGTCCCCAATGCAGATTTTAATTCTGTGATTTTTCTTTCTGGTTTCCATTTTTGCTTTTTAATTTTGGTTTAGTTTTTTGGTATTTCAAGCATCTGCATTTCTATTTCATTCTGTGTGTCAGCCTAACTTTTACAACCTTATTCTGATCTCTCCTTATGATTTCCTTTTTTGTTGTTATTTTTCTATGCAGACCATGATTTTGCCTATCTTGTTGAAAACAAGAAGTCTATTTTTTTTTATTTCTTGTAATAAACCATTTATAGTGATGCAATTTCCTCTGAGGCTTTCATATAATACTCGACATTTTTTATGCCAAGGATATTTTTCCCCAAAGGCTGCATGCTATTAATTTTTATTTTTTTAATTCACTCTTGATTAAGGATGAATCTACATATATAAATCCATATATATCCCTTGTTTGCCTTTTCCCCTGCTCCTAATGTCCACTTCAATGCTTATAGATCAGCCTCATTCTCAGACTTCATGTAGTGCATGAGTTGATGAATTAACAATTGATTTCCCCCTCCCCCAATCCAATTTCCACTATCCATTAGCATTTATCTGTTGGTCTGAGGTGGGAACATCTATGCTTCTACTTCTCAGTTTTCAAGTATAAGATGAATTTATGTTTAGTACAATTACAGCAATGCCTGACACATGGTTAGATCTCAATATATATAATATCACCATTATCATCATCATCATCATTAGAGGGAAGACTCATGTTCATCCACAGACACGAATGTAAACTCCCACACTGAGATAAAAGGAATGAACACCATCTCGTGAGAGCATATAACAAAGGAACCTGACCTAGCCAGGGAGAAGGCAGAGGAAAGAGACTGTGGTTGTGTTACAGAAGGCTTACCCAAGGGAGCAATGTTTAAGCCGAGCTGAGAGAGATTATATATCAGTCAGGAGTATTTTGTTTGTCAGCAGATTTCTAGCAAACAGATTTAAATAAAAAGTCACTGATTGATTCAAGGAATTGAGAACTCCAAGCTAGGCAGTCTTCAAGCTGGATCCAGGTAATTTGTCTCTCTGTCATCTGATTCTGCTATCTTCTGTGTTGGTTTAATTTTCCAAAAGACTCCAGAATTCTCAGAAAGACCAAAAGCAGCTCCATGCCCACTTTCTACCATGTTTGTTACCCAAAAAAAGATGACTTCTCATTCCCAATGATTCCAATGTAAGTCTCAGAAATAAGTCCTGTGCCCTTCCCTGCATGAATTGCTGAGACCAGAGAAAAAGAATGTCTTGAGTGGCCAGGTCTGAGCCCTGTTCCTTTACCTGAATGAAGGAATGACTGAGAGGGAGAGAGAGCTCCCTTAAGAAAAAGAGAAATTATTACTGAAAAAAGAAATGGGTTCTGGGCAAGCAAAAGCAACAGCTGTAATACAAATAATGAAATCCGTATGTTTGGAAGATCACTTCATGCAAAGGAACGATGCATGCAGAACAGCAAAGACCAGTGTCCAGGCTTCATTGTCCGCTGACTCTTTTTGTGTGTCTCTACTTTCAGTACCTTCAGTGTAGTGTCTGTTGAGGGCTGTGGTCTTTGAGTGGTAGTATAAAAAGGAGTACCAGATCTGGCCATATCTGAACACCCCTGAGCAAGTGCAGTGTTTGTAATTTGAATACATCCTATATCTCCAAGACAGGGTCGAACAATGAGGAGAAGCCCTTCCTCTCATGGAAACTGTTCAGTTACATGATTTTATTTCAGAGGGTAAAGTGTCCATGGGACACTGATTATGTTCAGCAAATCCACTCAAACCAGCTTTTAAAAATGTGAAAGAGAGGGGCTTCCCTGGTGGTGCAGTGGTTGAGAGTCCGCCTGCCGATGCCAGGGACACGGGTTCGTGCCCCGGTCCGGGAGGATCCCACATGCCGCGGAGAGGCTGGGCCCGTGAGCCATGGCCGCTGGGCCTGCGCGTCCGGAGCCTGTGCTCCGCAATGGGAGAGGGCACAGCAGTGAGAGGCCCGCGTACCGCAAAGAAAAAAAAAAATGTGAAAGAGGAACTAATTAATTCTGTAATTAAAGGAAATTCCTCTCAGACTCCCATAAAGTGCTGACTTCAGTTTCTAGTGTTATGAGGTTTTATCTTGAATTTCTAAATTGAGAGATGTGAGAGGCTATTTTCAGGGACTAGATAAAATAGCCCGATACTATTTTATCCCTGCTGATGGTACAAGATATACTAGAGAAGTAGTCAGCTCTGGGTGGCCAGTTGGTTATCATGCTTGTTAGAGGAAAGCTTGCTTCTGGACTGGCACAATACTGACAGGACTTCTACTTGGCATAGGTTGGTGGGCTGGTAGAAGGAAAGTTAATCACTGGGTCAACAGTTAGGATGGATTCAGCCCTTGGATGCCCCTCTTGCCCTAAAACTCTCTGTCTCCATTATTCTATATTTAAAAGAATTTGTAAAATGGTGACTAATGAATTCAGCCTGTGGATAAATCGATTGACCTGCTTTGTGCATGGCACACTGCCTCCCGTTTGTTACTTATTTGATGAGAATAGAGAAAGAAAGGATAATTTATAAAACAAATGAATATGTTAAGTTAAAGTAAATAAACAAGGAGTCCTTTAGACTGAGGTGGCTCTAGTGCCTTGGTAACCTAAGTATCGAAACCAAAACCCAAGCCGGAGTCAACTCCTATAAAGGCACTCGTATCTAAAAAAGCCCCTAAATTTAGGAACAACCGATCACAGATCGCCAACTAGGCTTTCCAAAATTAGGCAACTGCTGAAGCTATAGCCTACCAAATAATGTCCCCACTTTGCTTCCTTTCTCCTAGCTCCTGTGGGTGGAGTGCTCTGGAGCACTTCAGTTTGGCACTGCCCAATTTGAATCCATCCTTGCTCAAACTCTTGAAAATTTCAGTGTGCCTTAGTTTATCTTTTAGCGGTTACAATTGTCAAGTTATTGTGCAAATAATTTTTAAAAAGCAGATGCTATAAAATTTTCTGCAGGTCACAGAAATTACCAACTCTTCCTGAAGGATTCCACCCAAATGGGTCCATTTAAGACAGAGTGAACTCATCAGAAAGTAGATGGTGTGGAGTCTTTTAAGTCCAAGGGAACTGCTTAAGAGAAGTTATCAAAGACTGAAGGTCTATGCTGTGCCTCATGGAATGAGAACGGTGCCATTTGACAGCAGTAGAGGCTCAGGGTAGGTAACCATGGTAACTGAAGCTGGAGACATGGGATCCAAATGTCAGATCTGCATGAGGGGCAATGTGGAAACGACTTGCAAGTTGTAAACCTCTCTACACAGTCCCATATTGTTGTACATATCTATTCCACCTGGTTAGTGAAGGAACCTATACTCTTTTCATCCTCTCAGTGATAAACAGTGATAGGCTGTGTTCTCTTTTTTTGTTTATAACTTACTATAAAAGTACATTTATAATGCAAACTAAAGAGGCACTAACTAACCCTGAGTATCAATACTAACCATGTGTTGGGCACTGACCAAAAGAATACATATAATTACTCACTTAGCAGTCACCAAAATATTTAGGGCAGAATCATTATACTTATTTCACAAAGGAAAGACTCAAAAAGCTCCAAGTACATCATTAATTTGCCCTAAATAACATAGTAAATAGCAAGCATGAAGGAAAGGGGTACTGTATATTTGGCAAGTGGAAAATGAAACAGAAGAGTTAGAATAAAAAAAAAAAAAACAGAGCCAAGGACTTTCAGAACAAGCATTATTTAAAGTATTACTATGATAGATTTAAACTTCTAAACTCAGTGATCTAGAACTCAGAGGATATACACAGATTTATTGCTAATTTTTAATTAATTTATTGATTGATATTTTTGGTATTGACTCTACATCATTCAACCCTGAAGACGGCTGGGTAGAATAAAAGGAATGTCACTAGGCACTATGGTCATTGCTGCCCAGAGTGGGCTGTGCTGGTCCCAACCCATGGCTGCAGGCAGGGCCTCTTCCCCTATGTAATCCTATCAGAACTTATTTTGTTTATCAATAGCGATATCCATGATTCTTAAATATCAAATATTCACTATATCCAAGAAGCAAATATCTGATCCAAAACGTAACGCAGATAATTACCGAATCAGATATCCCTGGGAAGGAATTATTTTTAAACAACCATAGCTATTTTTATTACACGGACATTTAGTCTCTCTCTTTGCCATGTTTAACTTCAAAAGAGAGACGGTAGGATCAAAAGAAAAATGTAGTATGGGTTCCATGACAGCTTAAAAGAGATTTTAACAATTCAGGATATAAAGTAAAACCAGAATCACTTTAGGAGCTTAGTCTTACCTGGAAGTTATGTGGAGACACCACTGCTGTCGTTTTTAATAATGGAAGAGAGACTCAGAGATTTTTCCCCTTTTCTTTTTTCCTTTTTCACGGGAAAATGGTTTTATAAGCTGCAAATAGTATCAATACCTGAAATGTACTTAAACATTCCTGAGACATGTACTAGTCAGAAAACTTCACTATGTACTGTATTTTTCCATCTGTAGAATTAATTCAGCAGGGTTCTGTGATCTGCAGTCCTACTGAATAACTTCTTGTGCTATTCCAGTCAGTAGGGCATGATGAAAAAATGGTTGAAAAACTATACAGATTAGATTACATATCTAATTTTTATGACAAAACTCTAAAACAAGTTTTTAATTCCTGAATCCTCTCTGTGAATTCCCCCCTTTCTCCCCCGTATCATTTACTGAATCGCTCTCTCTACGTATCTCATTTCCTGTTCTTGCTTGCTTTGGTTATGCGTCATTTCTCACCACTTTCTCACTCAATGTACTTTCTTTATTTCTACCCTTTCCTTTTTGCCATTTCTCCCTTCCTTTGATTCTTCCACTATTCATCCTTCACTCTAATGAGCAGACCATTACATATAATTTATCTATATTTAAAATACTGACTTTATGAAATAAGCATTCTGGTCCTGACTTTATTTTCCATATTAAGTGAATTGAAAATCTTACATTCTCTACTAAAACAAAACAGAACAAAACAAAACCTCAATATCAACTTACTTTAGAGAGTGAGAGAGAAAGAAAGAGAGGAAGAGAGAGAGGGACTCTGTGTGTGTGTGTGTGTGTGTGTGTGTGGTGTGTAAGAAAGCACCTAATGACTTTTTCCCATTGGATTATTTTTCCCAAGGACAGAGGATGGTAAGCAGGTGGAGAGGGAGAGAGGGAGAGAGAGATTAAACTCAGCAGAATATCATGCCCATCTTATACCAGTATTTTAAAAATACATGCTAGATTTTGGCAGATTTGGGGAGTGCTCAGTTTTCCAGTCACACATTAAGCAGTGTGTTGTAATTGATGATGGTCTGATTTTCACCAGTTTTCTCTCCATTTGAAAGTTTTCCCTTTTTCTTTTGATTCTTTATGCTCAGGTATTAAGACTATCTCAATTACACCATGATTCAAATTATACTATAAGCCATTGTGTATCAAAACTATTCTGAACATAAATTAACAGAATAGTTATTTAACACATGCATTGAGATTTAACAAAACTTTATGCATTAAGGTTAATTTTTCAAAGTATGGTAAATTTTTAATTTATGCTTTAATACTGAAGCAACTGTATTACAGCTAATGAGATTAAATGTGTGCTATTAAATAATTACCAAAATATATTTTGCTTTTTAGCAAAAAACAGACATATATATATCAGTTTCTACATTTAAAGCCTCTATATAACAGAAAGGAATTTCACTTTTAGTAAAAACTAATCTCTAAAATTTTACAATAGTACTTCTGGTGTGTGTATATATATGTGTGTGTATATGTAGTCCACATAGATATAAGACTGATATAATTTTTAATTCCCAACGCATCATTAAAATTATATATGTTAAACATTTTGACAACTATCTTAATCCTGCTTAATGCAAAACACAATTTGAGAAGTACATCTGAAAATCTTATTATTTTTTGTTCCCCATATTTCATGTTAACTCATGAAGGAAATCAAATTGTCAGTTAAATCAGATGCATAAAATTTGATAAAAGTCATTCCCACTTTTGGCAGTAAATTTCTGAGTGTGGCATACATTTTGGAAAGTTTGGCTCATTTCTGTTTCCTCCTCACAATGTGTAGATTGTGTGGTCAAATTTCTTAGTGCTCCAGCTTTGTTTCTGACACCTTCCACAGGTTCAGAGGTGTGCTTCCTTCCTGCTGGTCTCAATCCAAGAGAAGTCTGCCCTTCTGCAGCTGGGTCCTCACTGCCCTGCTGCCCTCATATGGGCTGTTTCAGCAGCCAGTTTTATCTCCTTTCTTAGTCCATACTCTGCTCCCTCTTATACTTCTTTCATCATGTCCCTTCCTGTTACCAACAAAAATGCTACCAAAATGCCTCTTCTTTCACTATAGATGGGTCTGTAGCCGGCACCAGCCTCCTTCAGTCCCTTGCAGAATTCTCTACCATGTCAAATTGCAGAAGTTAACACAAATTGGGAGCTTATGCCGTGGCAATTACTGAGTGAGGTACTTCATAAAGCTAGGAGGTAGATGCATTTGTTATTCCTCTTTTATAAATGAAAACACTAAGCCTTAGAAGAGCATATGGTTAGTAAGCAGTGGAGCTAAGATTCAACTGCAGAAGCAAGATATTCTCTGTTCTGTTAAATTATTTTCTTAACTGAACTAAATATATTGCTTCTTATTAAAAATAATGCTAATGATAATAATAATTAGAGTAGGGCAATGGTTGTGAAAGGTCTGTGAGTATTATAAAACATTCTACCAATGTAGGATATGAGAAAATAATATTTTTTAGTGTTCAAGCCATTTTATTTCACCTCATTTAACTACTTTCAGAAAATTATGCTGATTGTTCTAATAATCTGACTAATTGAAAGCGTTCTGTATAAACCATATATGGGTTCTCAATTTCAAAGAGTTAGAAAAGCAAAAGTTTATTCCTTTCCAGGGCAACTTTAATGGGATGGCCTCTTTCTTTGGCAGATGAGGAAGATCTTACAGGGACTTAAGGTCATAAGCTTGCAAACTACTTAACTATATTATTGTACAATAAGCATGCATTAATCAGGCAGCACCCATAATCAACATGAAAGAATTAAAACAGCTTTTACTATTAAAGCATTACTATTGATTTATATAAACATGAAAATAATATTCCTTCTAGGCCCATTACACAGGTAATAATAACCATTCATTTAATTAATACTGACTCACAGTGAAAAATTCAATCTGAGTACTTATAACATCCACATTAAAATCAAGAAGGTTCATTAGAATTAATACCACAATAAATATAAAATGAATTAGTAATGATTACACCATTATTTTAAAGCATTCCTATTTGTACTCCTGTATTTACTTTAATCACCATGGCTCTAAATAGCAATTAACAAAAGCTGGGCTGGGCATTTTTGTGTAGAAATAACAAGGCATATAAATGCGACCCAGTGCAAGCCCTGCGCGTTTTTATCTGACCTCCTGCGTCAACACACCCAAGAGTATGGGAGTTTACTTTACATATTCTATACAACATTGGTGAGGAAAATAAAATCATTCTACAGTTTGGTTTCCTCCCCGTTTTTGTTTTTAAACATCTTTATTGGAGTATAATTGCTTTACAATGGTGTGTTAGTTTCTGCTTTATAACAAGGTGAATCAGTTATACATATACATATGTCCCCATATCTCTTCCCTCTTGCGTCTCCATCCCTCCCACACTCCCTATCCCACCCCTCTAGGTGCTCACAAAGCACCGAACAGATCTCCCTGTGCTATGGGGCTGCTTCCCACTAACTATCTATTTTACGTTTGGTAGTGTATATATGTCCATGCCACTCTTTCACTTTGTCTCAGCTTGCCCTTCCCCCTTCCCATATCCTCAAGTCTATTCTCTAATAGGTCTGTGTCTTTATTCCCATCTTGCCCCTAGGTTCTTCATGACCTTTTTTTTTTTTTTTTTTAGATTCCACATATATGTGTTAGCATACGGTATTTGTTTTTCTCTTTCTGACTTACTTCACTCTGTATGACAGACTCTAGGTCCATCCACCTCACTACAAATAACTCAATTTCGTTTCTCTTTATAGCTGAGTAATATTCTATTGTATATATGTGCCACATCTTCTTTATCCATTCATCTGTTAATGGACACTTAGGTTGCTTCCTTGCCCTGGCTATTGTAAATACAGTTGCAATGAACATTGTGGTACATGACTCTTTTTGAATTATGGTTTTCTCAGGGTATATGCCCAGTAGTGGGATTGCTCGGTCATATGGTAGTCCTATTTTTAGTTATTTAAGGAACCTTCATACAGTTCTCCATAGTGGTGGTATCAATTTACATAACCACCAACAGTGCAAGAGGGTTCCCTTTTCTCCACACCCTCTCCAGCATTTATAGTTTGTAGATTTTTTGATGATGGCCATTCAGACAGGTGTGAGATGATATCTCATTGTAGTTTTGATTTGTATTTCTCTAATGATTAATGATGTTGAGCATTCTTTCATGTGTTCGTTGGCAATCTGAATATCTTCTTTGGAGAAATGTCTATTTAGGTCTTCTACACATTTTTGGATTGGGTTGTTTGTTTTTTTCATATTGAGCTGCATGTGCTGCTTGCATATTTTGGAGATTAATCCTTTGTCAGTTGCTTCATTTGCAAATATTTTCTCCCATTCTGAGGGTTATCTTTTTGTCTTGTTTACGGTTTCCTTTGCTATGCAAAAGCTTTGAAGTTTCATTAGGTCCCATTTCTTTACTTTTGTTTTTATTTCCATTTCTCTAGTAGGTGGGTCAAAAAGGTTCTTTCTGTGATTTATGTCATAGAGTGTTCTGCTTAGGTTTTCCTCTAAGAGTTTTATAGTGTCTGCCCTTACATTTAGGTTTTTAATCCATGTTGAGTTTATTTTGTGTATGGTGTTTCTTAGGGAGTGTTCTAATTTCATTCTTTTACATGTAGGTGTCCAGTTTCCCCAGCACAAATTATTGAAGAGGCTATCTTTTTGCAGCTATATATTCTTGCCTCCTTTCTCATAGATGAGTTGACCATTGGTGTATGGGTTTAACTCTGGGCTTCTATCCTGTGCCATTTATCTACGTTTCTGTTTTTGTGCCATACCATACTGCCTTGATTACTGCAGCTTTGTAGTATAGTCTGAAGTCAGGGAGCCTGATTCCTCCATCTCTGTTTTTATTTCTCAAGATTGCTTTGGCTATTTGGGGTCTTTTGTGTTTCCATACAAATTGTGAATTTTTTTGTTCTAGTTCTGTGAAAAATGCCAGTGGTAGTTTAACAGGGATTGCATTGAATCCGTAGATTGCTATGGGTAGTATAGTCATTTTCACAATGTTGATTCTTCCAATCCAAGAACATGGTATATCTTTCCATCTATTGGTATCATCTTTAATTTCTTTCATTAGTGTCATAATTTTCTGCATACAAGTCTTTTATCTCCTTAGGTAGGTTTATTCCTAGATATTTTATTCTTTTTGTTGCAATGGCAAATGGGAGTGTTTTCTTAATTTCACTTTTAGATTTTTCATCATTAGTGTATAGGAATGCAAGAGACATCTGTGCATTAATTTTGTATCCTGCTAGTTTACCAAATTCATTGATTAGCTGTAGTAGTTTTCTGGTAGCATCTTTAGGGTTCTCTATGTAGAGGATCATGTCATCTGCAAACAGTGACAGCTTTACTTCTTCTTTTCCGATTTAAATTCTTTTTATTTATTTTTTTTCTTCTCTGATTGCTGTGGCTAAACCTTCCAAAACTATGTTGAATAATAGTGGTGAGAGTGGGTAACCTTGTCTTGTTCCTGATCTTAGAGGAAATGATTTCACTTTTTCAACACTGAGGACAATGTTGGCTGTGGGTTTGTCATATATGGCCTTTATTATGTTGAGAAAAGTTCCCTCTATGCCTACTTTCTGCAGGGTTTTTATCATAAATGGGTGTTGAATTTTGTCAAAAGCTTTCTCTGCATCTGTTGAGATGATCATATGTTTTTTCTCCTTCAGTCTGTTAATATGGTGTATCACATTGATTGATCAGCATATACTGAAGAATCCTTGCATTCCTGGAATAAACCCCACGTGATCATGGTTTATGATCCTTTTAATGTGCTGTTGGATTCTTTTTGATAGTATTTTGTTGAGGATTTTTGCATCTATGTTCATCAGTGATATTGGCCTGTAGTTTTCTTTCTTTGTGACATCTTTGTCTGGTTTCGGTATGAAGGTGATTGTGGCCTCATAGAATGAGTTTGGGGGTGTTTTTCCCTCTGCTATATATTGGAAGAGTTTAAGATGGATAGGTGTAAGCTCTTCTCTAAATGTTTGAAAGCATTCACCTGTGAAGCCATCTGGTCCTAGCTTTTGTTTTTTGGAAGATTTTTAATCCCAGTTTCAATTTCAGTGCTTGTGATTGGTCTGTTCATATTTTCTATTTCTTCCTGGTTCAGTCTAGGAAGGTTGTACATTTCTAAGAATTTGTCCATTTCTTCCACGTTGTCCATTTTATTGACATATGGTTGCTTGTAGTAATCTCTCATGATCCTTTGTATTTCTGCAATGTCTGTTGTTACCTCTCCTTTTTCATTTCTAATTCTATTGATTTGAGTCTTCTCTCTTTTTTTATGGTTGAGTCTGGCTAATGGTTTATCAATTTTGTTTATCTCCTCAAAGAACCAGCTTTTAGTTTTATTGATCTTTGCTATTGTTTCCTTAATTTCTTTTTCATTTATTTCTGATCTGTTCTTTATGATTTCTTTCCTTCTGCTAACTTTGATGTTTTTTTTTCTTTTTTTTCTCAATTGCTTTAGGTGTAAGGTTAGGTTGTCTATTTGAGATGATTCTTGTTTCTTAAGGTAGGATTGTATTGTTATAAATGTCCCTCTTAGAACTGCCTTTGCTGCATCCCATAGGTTTTGTGGCATTGTGTTTTCAATGTCATTTGTTTCTATGTATTTTTTGATTTCCTCTTTGGTTTCTTCAGTTATCTTTTGGTTATTAAGTAGTGTATTTTTTAGCCTCTGTGTGTTTATATATTTTCCAGATTTTTTCCTGTTATTGATATCTAGTCTCATAGTGTGGTCAGAAAAGATACTTGATACGATTTCAATTTTCTTAAATTTACCAAAGGTTGGTTTGTGACCCATGATATGATCTATCCTGGAGAATGTTCCATGAGCACTTGAGAAGAAAGTGTATTCTGTTGTTTTTGGATGGAATGTCCTATAAATATCTATTAGGTCCATCTTGTTTAATGTATCATTTAAAGCTTGTGTTTCCTAATTTATTGTCATTTTGGATGTTCTGTTCATTGGTGAAAGTGGGCTGTTAAAGTCTCCTACTATGATTGTATTACTGTCTATTTCCTCTTTTATGGCTGTTAGTATTTGCCTTATGTATTGAGGTGCTCCTATGTTGGGTGCATAAATATTTACAATTGTTATGTTTTCTTCTTGGATTGATTCCTTGATCATTATGTAGTGTCCTTCTTTGTGTCTTGTAATAGTGTTTATTTTAAAGTCTATTTTGTCTGATATGAGAATTGCCCCTCCAACATTCTTTTCATTTCCATTTTCATGGAATATTTTTTTCCATCCCCTCACTTTCAGTCTGTATGTGTCCCTAGGTCTGAGGTGGGTCTCTTGTAGACAGTATATATATGGGTCTTGTTTTTGTATCCATTCAGCCAGTCTATGTATTTTGGTTGGAGCATTTAATTTAATCCATTTATATTTAAGGTAATTATCGATATGTATGTTCCTATTACCATTTTCTTAATTGGTTAGGGTTTGTTATTGTAGGTCTTTTCCTTCTGTTCTGTTTCCTGCCTAGTGAAGTTCCTTTACAATTTGTTGTAAAGCTGGTTTGGTGGTGCTGAATTCTCTTAGCTTTTGTTTGTCTGTAAAGCTTTTAATTTCTCTGTCAAATCTGAATGAGATCCTTGCTTGGTAGGGTAATCTTGATTGCAGGTGTTTCTCCTTCATCACCTTAAATATATCCTGCCACTCCCTCTGGCTTGCAGAATGTCTGCTGAAAGATCAGCTCTTAACCTTATGGGGATACCCTCATATGTTATTTGTTGTTTTTCCCCTGCTGCTTTTAATATTTTTTCTTTGTATTTAATTTTTGATAGTTTGATTAATATGTCTCTTAGAGTGTTTCTTCTTGGATTTATCCTTATGGGACTCTGTGCTTCCTGGACTTGATTAACTATTTCCTTTCCCATATTAAGAAAGTTTTGAACTATAATCTCTTCAAATATTTTCTCTGTCCCTCTCTTTTTCTCTTCTTCTTCTGGGACCCCTATAATTCCATTGTTGGTGTGTTTAATGTTATCCCAGAGATCTCTGAGACTGTCCTCAATTCTTTTCATTCTTTTTCTTTATTCTGCTCTGCAGTTGTTATTTCCACTATTTTATCTTCCAGGTCACTTATCTGTTTTCTGCCTCGGTTATTCTGCTATTGATTCCTTCTAGAGAATTTTTAATGTCATTTATTGTGTTGTTCATCACTTTTTGCTCTTTAGTTCTTCTAGGTCCTTGTTAACATTTTCTTGTATTTTTTCCATTCTATTTCCAAGATTTTAGATCATCTTTACTATCATTATTCTGAATTCTTGTTCAGGTAGACTGCCTATTTCCTCTTCATTTGTTAGTTCTGGTGTGGTTTTGCCTTGCTCCTACATCTGCTGTGTTTCTCTGTCTTCTCCTTTTGCTTAACTTACTGTGTTTGGGGTCTCCTTTACACAGGCTACAGGTTCATAGTTCCCGTTGTCGTTGGTGTCTGTCCCCAGTGGCTAAGGTTGGTTCAGTGGGTTGTGTAGGCTTCCTGGTGGAGGGGACTAGTGCCTGTGTTCTGGTGGTTGAGGCTGCATCTTGTCTTTCTGGTGGGCAGGTCCACGTCTGGTGGTGTGTTTTGGGGTGTCTGTGGCCTTATTATGATTTTGGGCAGCCTCTCTGCTAATGGATGTGGTTGTGTTCCTGTCTTGCTAGTTGTTTGGCATAGGTTGTCCAGCACTGTATCTTGCTGGTCGTTGAGTGAAGCTGGGTGTTGGTGTTGAGATGGAGATCTCTGGGAGATTTTCACCAGTTGATATTACATGGAGCTGGGAGGTCTCTTGTGGACCAGTGTCCTGAACTTGGCTCTCCCACCTCAGAGGCACAGCCCTGAAGCCTGGCTGGAGCACCAAGAGCCTGTCATCCACATGGCTCAGCATAAAAGGGAGAAAAAAAGGAAAGTAAGAAAGAAAGAAGAAGATAAAATAAAATAAAGAAATTTAAAATAAAATAAAATTAATAAAATAAAAACAATTATTAAAAAATATTAAGTAATAAAAAGAAAAGAAAGAAGGAAGAGAGCAACCAAACCAAAAAAACAAATCCACCAATGATAACAAGTACTAAAAAGTATACTAAAAAAAAAAAAAAAAAAGCAGAAAAAACAAAAACAACCAAAAAAAAACCATACAGACAGAACTCTAGGACAAATGGTGAAAGCAAAGCTATACAGACAAAATCACACACAGAAACATACACATACACACTCACAAAAAGAGAAAAAGGGAAATATATATATAGTTGCTCCCAAAGTCCACCTCCTCGATTTGGGATGGTTCGTTGTCTGTTCATGTATTCCACAGATGCAGGGTACATCAAGTTGATTGTGAAGATTCAGTCCGCTGCTTGAGAGGCTGCTGGGAGAAATTTCTCTTTCTCTTCTTCGTTTGCACAGCTCCAGGGGTTCAGCTTTGGATTTGTCCCTGCATGTCCTCTGCATGTAGGGTGTCTGTTCCTCACTCAGAGAGAACGGGGTTAAAGGAGCAGCTGATTCGGGGGCTTTGGCTCACTCAGGCCGGGGGGAGGGAGGGGTATGCATTTTGGGGTAGAGCCTGCGGCGGCAGAGGCCAGCATAACGTTCCACCAGCCTGAGGCGCACCGTGTGTTGTCCCGGGGAAGTTGTCCCTAGATCACGGGACCCTGGCAGTGGTGGGCTGCACAGGCTCCTGGGGGGGACGGTGTGGTTAGGGACCTGTGCTTGCACACAGGCTTCTTGGTGGCTGCAGCAGCAGCCTTAGCGTCTCATGCCCGTCTCTGGGGTCCGCGCTGTTAGCCACAGCTCGCGCCTGTCTCTGGAGCTCCTTTAAGCAGAGCTCTTAATCCCCTCTCCTTGCGCACCAGGAAACAAACAGGCAAGAAATAGTCTCTTGCCTCTTTGGCAGCTCCAGCCTTTTTCCCGGACTCCCTCCCGGCTAGCCGTGGTGCACTAACCCCTTCAGGCTGTGTTCACGCAGCCAACCCCAGTCCTCTTCCTGGGATCTAAGCTCCGAAGCCTGAGCCTCAGCTCCCAGCCCCGCCCACCCCGGCGGGTGAGCAGACAAGCCTCTCGGGCTGGTGAGTGCTGGTCTGCACTGATCCTCTGTGCGGCAATCTCTCCACTTTGCCCTCTGCACCCCCGTTGCTGTGCTCTCCTCCGTGGCTCCGAAGCTTCCACCCTCCGCCACCCGCAGTCTCCACCCACGAAGGGGCTTCCTAGTGTGTGGAAACCTTTCCTCCTTCACAGCTCCCTCCCACTGGTGCAGGTCCCGTCCCTATTCTTTTGTCTCTGTTTTTTCTTTTTTCTTTTGCCCTACCCAGGTACGTGGGGAGTTTCTTGCTTTTTGGGAGGTCTGAGGTCTTCTCCCGGTGTTCAGTAGGTGTTCTGTAGGAGTTGTTCCACATGTAGATGTATTTCCAATGTATTTGTGGGGAGGAAGGTGATCTCCATGTCTTACTCTTCCACCATCTTGAAGCTCTGCCCTTCCTCCCTGGTTTTAAATGTTCATTCTTTCTCAGTAGCCACATTCTGATTCAAGATGTTAGCAGAGTGCCCAGCATATAGTAGAAATATCATAAATATTTCTTACATAATTTATGTGCCCCCATAATATATACTGGTCTGGAAGCACTCTGTTTACACGTGGATGTTTAATTTTAGTGTTGATTACAAAGAATTTGTCATTGACTAGCTGTATATGCAACCAAACTGGACAGGTGTTATTTAGTATAAGAAAAGGGGGAGAAGGGATAAACTGCCCTGTGCCTGCCAGCTGCCCCTACTGAACTTGGATAAGGAATATAATAAATTACCTTTTTTTGAAAAATGAGTCATTCAGGAGGGAAATTAAGGAAAGAAACTATAAAGACCTTCTTTTCATTCTCTCTATTCCCATTTTTCTTGGCTGAATCATGACATTTCAAGATGTTAGGAAGCTGTTTGCCTCAACAGGAGTAGCTCAGATGCAAAAAGACAAAGAGGAAAAGAAACTACACCAACAAAACTCTCCTATCCACCTTGAATCTCCCTGCTAGTGAAGGGTATCTCCATACTGGCTCTTGCAGAATCTTAAGTACTGATCATATTTGAATTGGAGAATGTGGAATAGAATGGAAACTAGTTAAGTTACTGTTAATTGTTTTAAACATTATCTGAATGGATAAAGAAGATGCGGTGTGTATATATGTATATATTGAACTATCATTCAGCCATAAAAAAGAATGAAATTCAGCCGTTTGCAGCAGCATGGATGGACCTAGGTAATATTATGCTAAGTGAAGTAATTCAGAAAGACAAAACCACATGAAATCACTTATATGTGGAATCTAAAATATGATAGAAATGAACCTATTTACAAAACAGAAACAGACTCACAGTTGTAGAAAACAAACTAGTGGTTACCAGTGGGGAATGGCAATTTAGAGGTATGGGATTAAAAGATACAAACTACTATGTATAAAATAGATAAACAGCAAGGATATATTGTATAGCACAGTGAAATATAGCCATTATCTTGTCATAACTTTTATGGAGTACAATATGTAAAAATACTGAATTACTATACTATACATCTGAAACCAATATAATATTGTAAGTCAGCTTTACTTCAAAAAACTATTTATTATCTTTATTCACTCATAAGTTCTGGGTAGTCAGAAGTCTATCATTTCACATACTATTGACAATGTGATAAAGGAGGAATTCCTCCAAAAGAATGTCACAAAGCCCTCAGCACATTGGAGGGGAAACCATGGGTATGTTTTTGATACATGGGAGAGGATGCTTCTACCTGGAAGTTTGGTTCTGTTTGGGGTTTGGAGGCTGCGTGATGAGTGCTGTCGATTATCAAAGTTCTGCTCCACACTTGCCATCGAAGTCATCTGCCTTTGCTTTTAGTTGCTTTAATTCTTTGTTCTCCCCAGCTATGTGACTATTTGTCCATCAGAGAAGCTAGGGATTTGCTGATGCTGGAAAGAGTGACTGCGTTTCAAGACACTGAGCCCTGAAAACCAGAGACGCGATAAGCAAGATCGCATTTATTTAAAAGATAAACAGTAAATCCAGGTAGAGAAACAAAACACAATTTATTATCCTGTTGATCACTAAGAGACTAATGCCTTTCCCTTTCCTAAAGACATTTATCCAATACGCTTTGTATGCACCACAGCAACAATCTGTAACCCACTTACAGAAGTGTCACCAATACAGTGTTCGATACCAGTGTTTGAAAATGGTGTCATTTCTAAGGGGAGGCAGCTTATGCAGTTCTCAGACTGGCATCAAACCACATCAGGTTCTCTTCCATCTCCAGCCTGAGGCCATTCTCTTCCTCTGAAGGAGAAAGGAGGCTATTCTCAGCATTGAAGAAGAAAATTCAGAGTGTTCCTCCCTTTCTATACCTCCAGGTCAACACTCTAATCTGACCTAAGAAGAATCCACCATTTTTTGCACACCTACTTTGTGCCAGGGTCCTTACATAAACTTTTGTTATATCTTCATAATGACTTTCTAATGCATGAGCATACCCATTTATAGATGAGATTCTATGTAAATAACTCATCAAACAGATTATTACTGTACATTGCAAAGATAAAACAACCTTTAAATGGGTGCCTCCACCCCCAAAAAACCTCTGGCTATTTAGTCATGAAATTCCATAACTAAAGGAAGTTCACAAACTGAAGAGTGAAGATTAAAATACAAGGCGATGGTTACACAGACACCACCACGAATCTCAGAGCCACCTCTGCGGGCACCCGTGGGAGGTTATTTGTAAGGACATTGTATCCTAGCCCTGCATGTGAAGTGGGTGGACTCTTCTCACCATACTTGTCAAAAATATTTTATTAAACACCAGGTCTAAATACAGAATACTGTGCTAGGTACTGTAGGGGTTTTAAGGCTTTATCTCTAATATGTGAGAACACAGGCTTTTCTCTCTCACTTTGGATCAAGCTATTGCCTCTTTTCAATTTGCGTGATAGCTTTTGAGAGCACTCTTGGAGTTCATAAAAGTATCTGGGCACTCTGCCACCATCTACTTTAGTCTGTAGCATGGTGGGAAGGAGGGTGAGAACAAGGAAAGTGAATAGAGGAGAATCTAGATAGATGATGTTCCAGTCTAAATAGACTAGGGAGGATGAGAATGTAAGGAGAAATCAAGGGAAGTGGAGGTTAATAATAATAATAATAATCAAATCTTTGTCAGAGCTTGCTATGTTCTGAGCACAGTCCTAAGTGCTTTATGCACGTTATCTAGTTAAATCCTCATGATAATCCTTTCATTTAGGAACTCTTATTGTCCTCAAGTTGCCAGTGAGATAGCTGAAGGTTAAAGGTTAGCATCTAGCTCAAACTAGCTAGTAGGTGGCAACATCTGGATTCTAATTCAGAATGTCTGACTCCAGTGCTTGCCTCCTTAATCATCATCTGTAAGGAAACAAAAGGAAAAAAAAAAAGAAGCTTCAAGAACATAATGGAAAGAGCAAGTATGAACCTGTGCTCCTAATGCTATTGGCATGACATGGAGTCGGGAGCCAGTATTCAGGACCAGCCTGGCTCCCCTCAGGAGGGGGCCATCCAGCAGCTGTTCTCCCTGCTGTTCATTGTGCCACACTGTCTGCCTCTCCCTTTTGCCTCCTCTCTTGAGTTGGCAATACCTATTGGTGGAGAAACGATGGGCTATGCAGTAAGTGGCTTTGGAGCAAAAACATTTTTAGCAAACTTTTTACTGAACTATAATACACATACAAAAAAGCAAACACATCACAGGTGTTCAGTTCAATGAATTTTCACAAAGTGAGCACATACCTGTGTAACTCCACTCATGTAACATGTGTACAACCTTTGTAACCAAGCAACAAAATATTACCAGCCCCCGCCCCATTCCCCTCATCTCCAGTTACCAACTCCCTTAAAGGGTGGCCATCTGACTTTGCAACTATAGATTAGTTTTGCCCATAAAAATGAATAGTACACATATATTTCTGTGAATGGCTTCTTTTTAAAAAATGTTTCGTTTGAAAGACCTTCATATGATAGCAACTAGCAACAGTTTATTTATTCTATTGATGTATAGGATCAATTATTATAAATATACTATCATTGATTTATCCAGTACACAGATGATGACTATTTGCATTGTTTACAGTGTCTGATGCAGACTGTAGAAAAGTCTTAGAGCCATCCAAGGACAGTTTGATAGGAAACAAAGCAAGAATCCTAAATTGTTCTACCCTTAGTAGAAGGACAAATTAAAAATAAACTAATTACACAGAAGAAACAGCAGAAATCTCTCCTATGAAAGATGATAGAAAAAAATAGTACTTGAGAATTTGTAAATACAAGTTGTTTTTTATGTATTCTATTTTATTTTTTAATTAATTTATTTATTATTTATGTTTGGCTGCATTGGGTCTTCATTGTTGCACACGGGCTTTCTCTAGTTGTGGTGAGTGGGGGCTACTCTTCTTTGTGGTGCGTGGGCCTCTCATTGCAGTAGCTTCTCTTGTTGCAGAGCACAAGCTCCAGGTGCGTGGGCTTCAGTAGTTGTGGCACACAGGCTCAGCAGTTGTGGCTCACGGGCTCTAGAGCACAGGCTCAACAGTTGTGGCACACGGGCTTAGTTGCTCCACTACCTGTGGGATCTTCCCAGACCAGGGCTTGAACCCTTGTCCCCAGCATTGGCAGATGGATTCTTAACCACTGTGCCACCAGGGAAGTCCTGGTTTTTATGTTTTTTAATTATTTAAATTCACGTTACCTGCACAATTAGCTTCCTAGAATCTCAGGCCTTCAAACTGTAAGCTATAAATCCTCAAATAAATAAATTCATACTGTGTACTTCAATCCAGAAACAAAGTATGCCCACAGATAAAATTCTAAGGAACATGAGTTATAATCAGGAAAGATAAAAACACTCAAGGGAATGAAGTCTTATAACGTATCGTCTGCAGACAGCTAAAACTCCCCTCTGCTATTAGCATTTAAAAATATGAAATAGAGGTCACACATAGGAGCACTGAACAATAATATTTTTAAAAGACCACTTAGATTTGTAAAATATCCATAGAAAAGTCTATAAATTAAACTTAAAACCAGAAATCTAAAATTCAATGAGTAGGTTGAAAAGAAGCCTGGACAGGGGTGAAAACATAATTTGTAACCAAATATTTAACTCAATAAACTACATAGATTTTAACACAGTAAAACAAGGAGATGGAAAATCTAAAAGAGAGATTGAGAGATATGAAGATAAATGGAGAAGTTCTAACATCCTGTTGGCATTCCAAGAGCTCCAGTGCAGGTGGGCATCATCCAATCTGCTGAGGGCCTGAAGAGAGCAAAAAGGCAGACGAAGGGTGAATTTGCTCTCTGCTTGAGGCAGGACATCCTCCTTCTCCTGTTTGTGGACATTGGTGCTACAGGATGTCCAGGATTTACACCATTGCCCCTGGTTCTTGGGCCTTTGGACTCCAACTGGTACTTACATCATTGGCTCCCCTGGTTCCTAGGCCTTTGGGTTTGGACTGGAACTACACCACTGGCTCCCTGGGCCTCCAGCTTACAGACAGCAGATCATGGGACTTCTCAGCCTCTGTAATCATGTGAGCCAATGTCTAAAAATAAATCTCTTTTTATTATATCTATATATATTCTATCATATCTGTTTCTCTGGAGAACTCTAATACAAGTAGTATATAGTGGTGAAAAATATAAACTATAAACAAATGCATAGCATGAATACATATCAAAAATATAGCATTATAGAAGAATGAATAAGTACATATAAGGATTTAATTTATATAAAAATCAAAATAGGTCAAATTAAATTGTATTTTGTTTTGGATACATACATATATAAATGGAGATTCCATAAAGCAAAACAAGAAGATATTTATAAAAATGTCCTCTTTTAAGGGAGAGAAAGAGCAAAGAATGAACAAGGAGGTAAGAAAGACAGAAAAAAAAATTGGTGGGTGGGGATGGACTTCAAAACAACTGGAAACATTCTGTTTCATAAACTAGGTGATCAGCACCTGGATATTGGTTTTATTTTTCTTTAAATTGTATATATGAAGAGTGTATGCTTTTTTTTTACTTTATAATTTAAGAAAATGATTTTGTACTATTAGAGAAACAAAACAGAAATGGAAATAAGAATTATGAGAATGAACTCTATGTAAATATGAGCAACACTGTGAATGTAAAAATTACCAACTATTAAATTAATCTTTGGCAAAGAAGAATTTCAACATACTTTTTATTCATAAATCTTTAAGCCACACGTGAAGAAAATGAAGAAATAGAAGTGGAAAGAGTTACTCTGACCTTCTAAAAATGAAAGGACACACACTAATAAATTACTGAGGTATTTTAACTTTCTTTTTTGTTATTTTTAGATGAATTACTTGATAGTATTTTTAAAAGATGTTACATGTTTATTATTAAAAATTCAAACAATACTGTAAACCATAACTATAAACTGTTAACTAAAAATTATAAAGAATTACACAAAATCTCACCACCCAGAAATAATAATAGTTAACATTGAATAATCACATGCACCAAAGAAATAATAGTCAGTTAGGAAAAAATATTTTTAATAAATGAGATAAAATTATGTATGCTCCCTGTAAATTAAGAAATCATTAAAATTAATTTTACATGAGTTTAATAGGGAAAAAATGAAGCTCAAGTAAATATTACAGTAATGCTAAAATTTAGATGAAATATTTTCAATCACAAGGGAAACTGCTTTCCAAAAGGCCCTATATGCTTTCAAAAATATATATATTATGAAAATCATCAAGCTATTGGGATCATTCTGTCTTACTTGCACATTACATCTTATCTCCTACTATGGCATATGTGAAACTAACAATCTTAGATTTTCTTCCCAATTCTCCACTTCCTGATTTTGGACAGTTAGAGTATTATATTTATACTAATAATTTTACATTTTTACTAATTTTAATAATTACACATTCTATTATTGATATGTTATTATATGTAGTATTATAAGTAATTATTTTAATCACTTATACTTTATTCTCTAATAATTATAAACAGTTACAGTTCTTTTACCAGTTTTAACATGTTTGAATTCTTTTTATTATTTTTTATCTTTTGTGTGGCTTGAATATATGGGGGGGGCGGGTGTTCTTTATTCTTTTTTTCAAGAGGAGTTCATTTTTTTCTCTTTTTCTGAGTCCCTGTATGTTGCAAAATATCTGCCTATTGTCTTTATAGTCACATTACATCTAGGCTAATATCTTTTAGTCATATTTTATTTTTCCTGAAATTTTCTAAACATTACTCTATCACATTCTAGTATTGACTGTTGTGTAGAAATCCAAAATTAGTCTTATTTCCCCCCCTTAGGTAATGAATTTTTATGGATGCCTTCAAAATTATTTCCCAATCTTTGCCATTCATTTTAACTAACTGAGATGTGGTTCTGTGTGATGTTTCAGTTCCTGAGATGCAGAGGAGTTTTCACTATGTAGATTCAATGTATCTCTTCATTCTCTGGGGAAATCATCCTTCATTTTAACTTTGTATACATTTTTACTGCTCAGTTTATTGGGTTATTCAGGTTGAAGGTAGCAATGATACATTAAGTTGAATTCTCTTTTCCTATCATGTCTTTTATCTCTACTGTAATTGCTTTAATCCCTTTACCTTTTTTCCTTTGTATTCATTGTAATTATCGTGAGTTAATGTTAGTAAATTGAAATTTTTTTCATGAATCAATTTATCTTGCCTGCTTACCCCTTCCTTCCTTCCTACCTTCCTTCCTTCCTTCCTACCTTCTTTCCCTCCCTGCCCTCCCTCCCTCTCTCCCTCCCTCCCTCCCTCCTTCCCTCTTTCTCTCCCTGTTTTGCTTTTCTTCTTAGTTTTATATAATGGTTCTCAATTTTTTTTCTTGTCTCTTCAATCTCCTTCTCAACTCATTCTATTATTTTACTCATTTTGTCTTTGAATTCTCATTGCATTTCTAAGATGAAACATATTATGTTCCTTTTACTTTTCTTCATAACCAATATTCTAATACTGCAAGGTTTTCGTGCCATTTATTATATTCTTTTTATGCTTAACATGAGAAAGCATATTGACTATAAAAGTAAAAGACTGTCTGTAGGTCTCTATAGGGATCTTAAAAGTCTAGAAAATACAAATTACATTTTGTCAATAACATTTTCCTTATTTCCAGACATTTTTGACAACCTCTATTTACTATGACAAAGTGTGATAGAATCTCCATGATTTCTTTTTTATTAATCTCTACCTAGCTAATTATCTCTTCCATTGAGTTATGCACTAAAGACTAGGCCCATACCTGATGTAATAGGAGATGGCAGTGTGCGTGTCTGTCTGAGTGTTTGTGGGAGTGTGTGTGTGTGTGTGTGTGTGTGTGTGTGTGTGTGTGTGTATTATGACAGAGAGAGAGAATGATAGAAAGATCATATGACTCCTCTCTCTCTCTCTCTTTCTCTCTCATCAAATGGCCTATACTAAGACTGACTTTGTGTAGTTTGAGGGTAACCAATCCTAAGAGAATAATTAGGGATGGTAACCATTAAATTATTAAAAACAGATTCTGTGTCAACTGAAGATTTTTCTTGAAATTTTCTTTTGTAAGATCTTGCTCTAAAAACAATATTGGTTAACCACTATTTGATACTAAATTTCATGTTTAACTTATCCGTTCTTCAGGCAGAAAAAAAAAGATTTTTAAAACTAAAAGATTCTTGAAATCTTAAGAAGAAATGGATGAAGTATTCTAAACATGAGTGTGAAATTACTAATGTAAAGTAACCTTTCCTGGATAGTGAGACTAATTCTTTATCACAGTGCTCAATAGGTTTTATTTTGAGGTCGCTTAGGATGGTTCATAAGCCCCATGTCAAATCCCCTAATATTCCTTTAGCATATTAAGAGATGATGCTTAAAATTCTGAAGTTTCTGTAAATGAAGTTAGAATTCTCCCTGCAGTGTATATAACCGATCATTTTCTGAAAATAGGTTTTGGTTAGGATGGGGCACATCTAGAGAACTTGGCACTTGAATTGGAGGAATCGTCTGAGGGTACAAGACCACGAGGGGCTCATGTGACAACTGACAGTTATTTCACAAATTGGTCTAAGCTTGGTCTTGCTTCCTTCAAAATGCTTTTCCCAATGGCAACTCTGCCTGTGTAGGACATATCCAATCAATGGACTTCAGCTGTCATCATGGTCGACATGGATCACTGAACTATTGAGTAGACTGATGATCAGTATTGACTGTGAATGTTTCTAAAATTAAAATATTGGATATACTATAGACTATTTATTTCATGAATGTGGAATATAGTCACTGAATCATGGCTCTTTAATTCCCATAACGATTATATCATTTTATCCAAACCTAACATTTTTCTCCTAAAAGAGGGAGAAATTTAATGGCTACATAAGAGATGTAGATAAGAGCCTAAGATTTCTTGAATTCAACATTTTTTTTAAAAGAAATCAAAACATGCTCTAAAAAGTCACATATATATGGTAATTATTCTTGTGTTCTGTATATATGCTTTAGGTCTCCTATGTAAACTCTGTGAGTGTTAAGGGCAGTGTTAATTAATTTAATCAGCTGTCATTGATGAAGTGGGCATTATAACATATCAGGCAGTTTCTATGTACATAAATTCAGGCAACTTACTAGATGCAGAGATAAAATAGTGCCATGCCTTCTGTTGCATGGGCAGAGACAAACATGATGAAACCATCACAATAATAAATATGAGCTTTAGAGGAATGTGAGTCCATTGTCGGTGAGGTACCTGGTGAGTGCAGAAAGAGGGAACTAGCTAAAGGATGCAGGAAGGATGAAGTTTGCTGAGGAATGATCTCTACCTGATGCGATATTAGAATAGGATTTCACTTAAGAAAGGTAATTAACTATGCAAAGAGAAGGGTGGGGCTGGGGTGAATGAAGAACAGTCCAGTTAGAAGAAAAAGTGCTTCTACAGCTAAAATCGCACAGCACATTTGAGAATTTGAGAGTAGCCTAATGTGGCTGAGTGTAGAAAGCAAGAGCAAGTGAAACATGAGGCTGGAAAAAGAGGCAGGGATAAGCAAAAGCAGAGGCTTAGAGTAGGGTGACTTATGCCCTAGAAAGTCTAAGACAGTCTCAATTTATGCCTGCTGTCTAATGTAATAATAACATACCCTTTCACTTTCAAATGCACTCCGGTGTGCTGAGGAATTTATATTATTACCCTACTTAAAGGCCATATTAAAGTTTTCGGTCTTTATTCTAACTTCTAACAATGGGAAATATTTAAAGTGTTCAAGCCAGTAAGAGATGATCACTTTTAAGGCTTGAAAAAATCATAGTATAAGGTGTACAAGAGGTTGATGGGGGCAGTGATGGATAAAGGAAGATTAGGTAAGAGGCTGATGCAAGAATTGCGGAAGGGATGGCTCTTCAAGGTGATACTCGAAGAGACAGAATAAATGAATTTGAGTCAATCGGTGTGTACTTGTCTAATCATATCTGCCTCAGCCTGGACAAGAAATTAGTCAGACTTCGGAGTGTGTTGAGACTACTTGCTATTCAAAATGAGAGAAACTGGTGGGAAACCTGTGCTAGGGATTGTAGAATTGTAGTTAGAATTGCAGAATTGTAGTTAGATCAAAGAAAGAACAGAAATTCTGGCAGGATAATTAACATTGCCATTTGGGGATTGATGGAGCTAGGTGAGGTTCACCATGTTCCATCAAAAAAAAAAAAAAGAGATTCTGGGGCTCAAGGCCACATAGAGATTTTTCTTTGTAGCGGATTGCCAGTTACTTGTATAAATACCAGTTTATAGTATTGTGAGGAGGTTCTAGAATTCACATGTGGAGCTCATCACTGCACATCCCCATAAAGGGGACAAGTGTTTTACATGAGTATTTAAATGATTTCTTCAATCTGTCCTCTGGCAAGGTGTAGTAGAGTACAGTTTTAAAAATCAGAAACTTCTTAAGTCAGATTATGAACAATTCACAGCAAAGTGCTGCTGAACAGACTTAGATTCCACCTCAAATCCAAGAGGTCATTGAAATACATGTGATTCCTGAACCTCCTTTAAGAAGAGAAAAATAAGGGACACAGCATGGAGGAGGCTTAAACGGAGGAGCCAGTTTGAGAAGTGATTATGTCTGGATCTAGGATGATGGAAGTGGATAGATTTGCCACATGTTTTGAGTTATAAATGAAAGCCTGTTGACAGAATCAGTGTAAGTTTTAAGGGAAAGGATAAATCAACTCTTCCCTTTCAGAAAGTAGATAAATGATGATGCCTTGTTGATATAGGGAAGAATGAGAGAAGAAAACATTTGGGATGATGTGAATCAAGAGCTACATTTTTGGCCTGTCAATTGGAGATAACATTTAAGTTAATAGTTGGTTTAAGAGTCTACAGTGACTGTCAGATGCTGTAGATGCTTACTGAATATGGTAATTTGGTGGCCATTAGCATATAGATGTTATATAATGTTATACAAGGTCATGGGATTGGAGGAGATCATTAGGAATAAACATATTCATTTGAAGTTCGGTTGGAAGGAACTGAGACCAGATGGCATTACGTGATAATGAGTGGGCCAGAGCAGGCAAGGAGAAGAAGGGAAGAAGCACCAAGACGAAGGAAGGAAAGAGTAGCATTAACAAGAGTGTGTATGGAGAATCAGGAAATATTGGAGCAGCTGCCCTGGGAGGTTTGGCTTTGGGGAGAAAGATAGATCAAGATGACTTTTTTTTCTGTGTGGCATACTGTCTAACCTTCTCCTTAATATTCCCAAGAGATTTTCAGAGAACATATTCATGATTTTTCAGAGATTTTTGTATGAACTCATATTTATTTTTCTTTAGAATGTTTGACAAAGCAGACTGGTCTTGAGGTAACTAGGTTATATTTCAGTTGCTCACATATTATTTCATTTAACTCATTCAAAACCCGATGGAGGTGATTCTATTATTTTTCCCATTTTACATTTCAACATAAGACTAAATAGTTTGTTAGATTTCAGAATGCTTCCCATGAGATTCCCAGGAGCAGAGGTCTTCGAAGCTACTATCTTTTTAGGTGGCTACTCCAGGTTTCTGTAATATGATCCTAGACTCTTTTCTCAGTGAGATTTCTGGTTAAATAGCCTGTCTATCCAGCATCTGTTTTCAGGGCCTCCATAAAGATTTCCTACCTTGAGAATTGGTTCTCATTTCAGATATCTTTCCCTTCTAAGCACCATCCTAGTCCAAATGTATGCTCAACATGTTAGCTAGTGACTTTTTCTGCCATCAACTTAGGTAATTTATAAGTTTAATATGTATTCTACTTATTATAAACACAATTTTACTTGATAATTTTCACTATAATCCAGGTTCATAAGTAATATTATGTAGCACATGCACCAGAAACGGAAACACTGAAATGTGTTTAAATAGATATATTTCACCTTCAAGGAATTGAGGCTTTCTCCACAAACTTCTGACACCCAAAGATCACATAAGTTTTCCAAGGTCACAGCTAAAAATTGATAGCATCAGGATTAAAATTCAATCAGTTTTGACTCCAGAATCCTTGCTTTCCATATTCCTAGCATAGTAAGTACTCAGTTCATGTTAGTTCCTTTCTAGTATGCACTAACTGAATATTTGTGAACAAAAGAAATCAGTATTCAGAGTCTGGTTTGTAGTTATATATTTGTAATATACAGATCTTTCAGAGAAAACATTAAAGTTTATGAATATTATTAGTTCATCACTTATACCATGGAAATAAACATACTCTATTTTCCAGAATATGCTACCAATAAATAAAAAACAGGGACTTCCCTGGTGATGCAGTGCATAAGACTCTATGCTTCCAATGCAGGGTGCTTGGGTTCGATCCCTCGTCAGGGAACTATACCCCACATGCATGCCACAACTAAGAGTTCACATGTCACAACTGAGGAGCCCACATGCCACAACTAAGACCCAATGCAACCAAATAAATAAATAAATATTTTTTAAAAATAAATAAGAAACAGCTACATGGTACTAGAGAAGTTTTTGGAGCACTAAATCACATTACATTATTTTAAACACATGTTACTTGTTGCCAGGAGAAGCAAAATAATCACTAAGACTTTGACAATCATTTAGTCCACACTTCCCCCATACACACTTTTTATCAAATAATAATGCTGAAAGTGACTTGCCCACAGTCACATAGTTAATGAAATAATTAGAACCCAAACTCAAATGTTCTGACTTTAATTTTTGTACTCTTTCTATTACATAACACTTTTCAATTGTTGCTGTTATCCATGTTTACCTTCTCTTTAGGATCTGAGATATTTGGAAAAGAAGTTAAGTATATGGGCTACTTATCATTCATATTCCTCCACCCTCTCATCCCATGAGGTATAAGCCATTTTCAATGCTTTAGAAAACTTTTTTTTTTCAAGAATGTTTGCAAATTAAGTGTCAGAGTTTCTACCTTAGAGGCTAACTGTTTATACAGATATGCTAAACCAACAGGAAAAATGGACAAAATAATTTACACTGGCAATACAGAATATTCTTTATATTGTTGTTTAATTAATGAAAAGTTAAATCTGGCATTGTGCAAAGCAGTGGAGTTCCAGTGTACATTCAGGGGGTGGTGAGGGATCACATAAAAAATTTCCCTAACTTCTTGCGCATGTGTTTTCTGCATCCCACAAGATAATTCTCATTGGAATGTTTACTTTTGCCTTTTCATATTGAATAGTAAATATTCTGTATTTCCATATATTGTTATGATGACTATGACAGATTTCTGAACAATTTTTATTACCAGTTACTCTCAGCCTCATGAACTGAGGAAATCATTTTATCATAGGCTAAGACATTTCTTCGATATGAAGCTAAAAAGGAATTACTTTGACACAGTAGAATGCAATAAAGCAATTTGTGATCAATTTGAAAGAGATGAGTGAAAAAGAAAACAGTCTTTGGCCTTGGGAGTGTCTGCCTCTTGCTTTGATATCTTTTCTAACACTGCAGAAGCAAGCTGGGTCACTTTTCCTCCTCCCAGGCTGTTCACACACCATCTGTCAATGTTGTAAAAATACAAAAAACACTGTATAATTATTTTCCTTATGAAAAACATGAATGCAAAGTTTCTTAGAGCTAAAACTTTCTTAGAGCAGCACAATCAGCTGCAAGTCTGCTTCTAAAAAATCTATGTAATACTCCATTGCTACCTTAGTACTTATTTATCATAATAGCACCTTATCAAGAAAAAAGATAACATATATCCATAAAATAAAATACTATGCAGGTGTTCAAAAAATGCAAGATGTTCAATATATTTTGTAAAGTGAGAAAAATGAGTCATAAAAGAAAATGTTATGCCATTTAGTAAATATTTAGAATATGACACCATTTCAGTAAACACACACATATACACATGCAAACAATAAATCATTTTGGGAATAGGAATGAATTTACTTCACAGCAGTGGGGCAAAGCAACATCCTATGTCTTTATTTTCCTGTCTCTCCTAGCTGGTAGAAAGTTCAATCTCAGTAATATTTTCACTGTTCCTCCTCTTTCCTAAGTATATACAAGAGTTCTGAGAGCTTAAAAGTCATAAAACTTTAGGAAAAACTTCTGTCCTTGCTTCTATTATGGCCACCAATGAGATTAGACCTTCCCAAGCCTGGGTAGTATTTTGGAGAGTGAGTGGCTTTGTTGCTCATAGAATCCACCCTTCCAAGTCCGCTCAAAGACCAAGAAATTTGTTAGACTTCCATGGCCCGGGTCCTTACAGTTCCTTTCTGTTCCCTCCCTGAACCTCTCTGCTGTGGTTTCTGCCATTTTTGAAGGCACTGTTCGGGACTGTGGACAGGACTCATTTCAAAATATCACAAGAGTACTTCTTGGTTACAAAGAGAGAGCTGGGAGGTATGCCTTAACCAAATAATCCAAGTTAGCATCACCAGGAATGACAGAAACAGACATCATATGCCTCCTGGTGGGATGCAATGCAAAGTCCAGGACAGCACAAATCTAATATTCCTGCCAAAATGTTTAACTCGAATGCAGTAATGAGGGAATTATTGGACTAATCTAGATTTGAAGGCATTCTACACACCAATTAACCTACATTCATCAAAAATATTAATGTCATGAAAAACAAATAAAAAGACAAGGGGACCATTATTATATTAAAGGAGACAAAGATACATGACAAATAAATGCCAAGTATGTTCCTTAATTGGATTCTACTTCAGGGCGGGGGGCAGGGGGTATCAGCTGAGATACATTTTGGAACAGTTGTATATCAGATGATATTGGTCTGTCACTGTTCATATGGGAGTATGACAATGGTTTTGTGTTTACGTAAGAGAATGTCCTTGTTCTAAGACTATATATGTTGAAGTATAAAGGGGTCAAGGGTCATAATGTCTGTATGTCTGCAACTTACATTCAAATATTTCAGCAAAGTAAATGTATGTAAAAGAGATAAAGCAAATGTGGGAAAATGTTAATAATTAGTGAATTCAGGTGAATATTTTATGGGTATTCATTTTACTTTTCTGTAGGTTTGAAATTTTTTAAAATAAAATGTTTGAAAAACAATTTTAAAATGTTTTTAAAAACAATTTTAAAATGTTTGAAGGTAAAAGTAAGATTAAAAACAAAGATAAATTTTAAGTTTTGAAAATGAAAAGACAGGAAGGCTCAGTTGTTTTGGGGGTGGTGGCAATGATGGGTAAGAAGCGTCAGATGGAGAAAATTACCTCTCATACTTTTATAATTACCTTACTGCTGAATATTATATATAGCCCATTTCTCTGAAATTAATCTGGCATATTAAAAATAAAGAGCAGGGGCCTCCCTGGCGCAGTGGTTGAGAGTCTGCCTGCCGATGCAGGGGACCCAGGTTCGTGCCCCGGTCCGGGAAGATCCCACATGCCGCGGAGCGGCTGGGCCCGTGAGCCATGGCCGCTGGGCCTGCGTGTCCGGAGCCTGTGCTCCGCAACGGGAGAGGCCACAACAGTGAGAGGCCCGCGTACCGCAAAAAGAAATTAATTAATTAATTTTAAAAAATAAAATAAAGAGCAAAAAACTCTTGAAGCATATAAAACAAACCACAGATAAATAATGGATGAAAGAGAGAGGGGGAGAAAGTTTGTGTATGGGCTGGGGTTAATACAAGTTCCTTCCACCAGCTAAACCACAGATTGGCCAACTACAGCCCTTAGACCAAATCTGACCCCTGATCTAAATCATAAATATATTTGAAGTTTTAAAAAATCAAACATATTTTAGTGTTTCAGTCAGAAAAATAAAAAACAGAAAGGACTAACTTGCTCAAAGCTTAGGTTTTCCAGACTTTGCTTCATCAAATGCAGGCTACATAGCTTGGCTTTCTAGAAGAAGGGAAGTCATAAATAAAATGAGCACATAAAGAAAGAAAAACTGGAGTATTCATTTAAAATAGTACATTAGGACAGATGGGCAAAGTGTTTGATAAGACTTATTTTCACTGCCCAGTGCTTATAAAAAATATGAGCTTACTTTTCCAGGAATCATGAAACCCATTTGCTGAATCATTTGCTAATTCCACTGACGCCTCGAGAGAAATGTGTCAAGTATTTTGAAGTTTTCTAAATTCGGGTTCAGAAAGGTTAAGTAGCTTGCCAAGCAGCACAGCTCAGCACAGCTCAGCAAATTACTGGAAAGAAAAAAAAGAAGCACTGTACTTGAATGTTGGTTGGACCTATCCAGAAGAAAGTCAAGAATTTCCTTTGGGACCTTTACGTGAACTAGAACTTTTTGTACTTTAGGAGAAAAGGGAAAAACGCTGGCTGCCTCCTAAAAAGTGTGTTACTAATTCGATTTACAGAATTAGCTGTGTCTATTTTAAGAAGGTAACTCAACCCTGCTAGTAACCTTGGGTTTGAAAAGGTTTTAGGTCTCAAATTTTAAAAATGTAAAGTTTTTCTGTTCTTATAAAGCCCTGTATCATTTTTTTTTGATAAAAGGCAGCCAACAAATTCTCTCCTGTCACTATTAGCAATTTATGCCTTAAAGAAACAAAGACCAAAGTGAGTAGACTTGAGTCTATTCCCCTACTTCTCTTGGGTGAGCTGAAATGGAAGCATTAGCAGTGCCCACTGCCTCACTGCCTTCCTCCACACACAGCTCTCACCACCAGCAGGCATGGGAAAGAGGAAAAGCCAAGCACTTTGCTTCTTTGTGTTTAAATCTAGCCTCACCTGATCTTATAAGAAGCTCTGCAATATGAATTGTAGCCCGCAGCTTGTCCTGCCCAGACACGAGGTAGCTGGTCTGTTGTACCCCTACATCAGTTGGTCTAGCTGTGGGCTGCCTCTGGCACGATTGCATTTCCTTCTAGGAGTGCCAAGCGGGTGGCTTCTACAGGGTGAGGTGGCCCCCATCAGCCAATGGCAATCCTCTGAGAAGAGACAAGAGTGAGCTGTCAGCAGCAGCTGAAGGACAGAAGCACCGTGCTGGTGAAGGCCGCCAATAGCATCTATGCCAATAGCCAATAATCATATAAAAGCATGTTTATGCTCATGAATTACAAAAATGAAAATTAAAGCCTAATGAGATACCACATGTTCCATATGTGTTTGAAAAGAATATATGTTCTGCAGCTGTTAGGTATGGGCTTCTATAAAAATCAATTAGGTCTAGTTGGTAGCCATTCATTTCTATCTTTTCTGCTTTGCCGTCTACTTGTTCTGTCAATTACTGAGGAAAGGTTGTTAACATCTCCAACTATGATTAGGTACATTTTCTATTTGGCTTTTTATTTCTGTCATTTTGGCTTTTGAAGTTCTGTTATTAGAAACATTTAGGATTACAATGGGATCTTAGCAAGTTGAACATTTTATCATTATTTTGAAGTTTACTTTGTGTTATATTCATTGATTATTCATGTTTCCATGCTCTCTACTGAAAGAGAAAGAAGGGGGGTGGAGAGGAGGAAGGAAGGAAAGAAAAAAGTCCAAAAAGAAGAGCAGTCCCTTGGCTTTTTCTCCATGAGTGCTGGTTACCTAGGGAGGAATATCTGCGCTCCTACTAACCCTGTGCAATTCATTGCTCTCAATGTTTTACTTACAGAAACTCACAGAGGCATTAAATAATAACCAATAAGTCCACTTTCCAGAAACCATGGTCCATGTGCTCACTTAGAATTTGAGTCTATTCTTAGTTCTTTTTGTACATACAATATCCCTGACTTCATTTATGCCTTGTGGCTTAGACTGGGTCATAATACATCTTCATCTGAATATACAGTCTCAAAATTCAGTATTCAAAATAAGATAGTCATAGGATTAGCATTTCTTTCTTTTAGAAAACTGGGTTTTGGAGGAAGGAGGTGAGAGCGGAAGGTCACGTCTCAGCTATGTCCTGTACAATATAACAAACGTATGTTTTGATGGGTTATTTCCATTTTGCTTTCTATAGTTTTTTAAAAACTTGATAATATCCAAATTTGTTATACTGGCCAAGCACACACCCAACTTTCCTGATGACAGGGCATGTGTCCTTTTTTTTAAGTACTTTGTGGTTGATATAAAACTATATAATAGAGGGAGTTTTAAAGGCAAACTTATGTGGTATAATAATTCTGGGGTGTGCTGTTTTTTAAAAGTAATGTTTCTTTGACAGCATTTTCATGCTATTTTTGCTCTAACAACTTAGCTTACGATAGACTCGAATTTGCACAAAATCAAACCCTGACCCAAAACCTGGGTTTATCCAGGTTCCTCCAAAACTACACCAGGCACATTTCTCATTAGGCATCTGTTTATTCCAAAACATACACATACACAGGGGATAGAATTAGATAACACTTTTCTGGCTTACTAAATGGGTTAGACTCAGTAAATATGGTACTTGCTTTTCAACTGATTCTGCCATCTGTCAGCAAACTTATTGCTTCTAGCAGGGGTTTTTCTTGTGATAATTTACAAGTTGTTTTTCTTCCTTTGTTCTTTTTGGGAAGATACATGTCCTTAAAATTTAAGGGGGAAATAACACGTAAAATAAATTCATCCACAAAACAGAATCAGCAGAGACCAAAAGGCTGCTGGAGAGTTAAAAGGAACATGAAATTTAACCACAGAAGATAATTTTTTTCTTCTGGGGAGGGAAGGAGAGCGAGTCTCAACATTCTGCAGGTGACTCCTCCATCCCAGCTCCAGCTGGGAAGCATCTGTACAAAAGAAACAGCCCACAGTAGAAAGAATTCATTTCTCAGGAAAAGATGCAAAGCAGGGAACCCCAGGCTCAGGGAAGTTTCCAATAAAGCCATCTAGTTCTGGGTTCTGCTCTGTGTCATGATCATAGCAGCTAACTTTTCCATAGTGCTTGCTCTATAGTTTATACTACTAGGGTTTATTGTGTTTCGTGTCTGCCACTGCCTCACTGAATGCCATTGGGAAGTCACTCAACCTCTCTAAGCCTCAGTTTTCCTGAGAAACAAGTAAAATAGCATAATGTGTTTAGTGTGTTTATTATGTGTTCAATAGTGTGTGTTCAATATTATGGTAGCTAAGGTTTACAGATATCCTTTTAAAAAGAGCGAGCTTCTTGAGAGAAGGACTATGTCTTCTTCACTATTAGATGCCTAGTGCCTTCCCCAGTGCCCAAAATGTAATAGAAAGTTAATAAATGTTTGTCAAATGGATGGATGGATGGGCTGACAAACACGTAAATAAATAAATCTCATTATTTTTATTTGATTCTCAAAGCAACCCTACTAATTATTATTTCTCACATTTTATAGATGAGAAATCAAATCCCTGAAAAGTTCTGTGACTTGGCCAAGCTCATATGATTAGCAAGTAAATTGAGACTCGAACCCAATTCCAGTCATTATTCTTGATACTAAGAGAGTTCCTGAAATGGTAACAAGGGTTACTATTTAATCCACTTGTCTGGTTTGTACACACAATTTTAAATATTTGCTTAACATCTGTTAATACCTTTATAATTCACAAAATAATTTGGCTTTCATCTATATGGCTTGAGAAATGTGGGTTTTTGTTTCAGATGGCATGCGGGAAAAATGGGAACATTTCTGAAACCAGGTTTTTCTCTTTTTAATGACTCCAAATTTAAAATGTAGTCAGAGAAATTAAAATCCCCTCCTAGTTCTATCTTTTAAGAAATCCACTAGTATAACCATTGCTATTTATTGACTGCAAGAATTGTACACATTTTATTCCTATTTCTTACAACAACTTGAAAGATTAGGCATTATTACTCACAATTCATGAGTGAGTAAATAGAAATTCAAAGAGTTCAAGTTAAAGTCTGCCTAAATAGTGCTAAAGTTGAACTGATCTGAATTTTAAGGAGGCTCTCCTCTATGCCAGTGCTTTCAAACTGTAACGTGCATACATCTGTTAAAATTGCAGATTATGTGGGTCTGGGGTGGAACAAAAGGGCCTTCATTTCTAACAAGCATCTAGATGATGTCAAGATTGCTACTCAAGATAGGCCACACTTTGAGTAGCAAAGCTCTTTACCACACTACCTTCCCAAATTCAGAGACACAGGCAGTCATCTTTACTATGGCCAGAGTTCTGCTTATAAGAATAACATTTTGCGTTCTTTTATCTTGTGTGGATAACTTACCAAAATAGTCCCTCATGTATTACCTAATTCTGAACATTTCTCCTTTCTTTTCAATCCTACCACAGTATAGCAGAAAATTTGGTGTAGCTGCAGTTGAAGACTTCTTCACCAGCTTCTTTAAATCAGAAGATTGTGTAAAGAATCAGCAGTTGTGTTCCTTAGTAAGTGAAAAGAGGAAAGAAAAATAAGAAAAACAATAATTAACATAAGCAGAGAAAGAAGAAAAAAATATTAAGCAGTGAAGCAGAAAGCTTGTGGCCTGAGGAGAAAAAAAAAAAAAAAAATAGAGACAGATCTTAATCACTCCAGGGAAATTTCTGAGGAAATTCTATGCAGGAGCAAAGAAGCATGACAAGGGAAAAAGAGGAATGAAAAAGCTATAAAAGATATTTGACATCACGGTCTTAACTAAACTGTGATGTGCAAGTGGAAATCAATAGAGGCTAAATATTTAAGCATAATGACTGCCTAAAAGTGATGAGAGGGAATGGAAGCAGTACCTATGCATTTTATTGAAGCCATTGATGGAAATGAGACAGGAGGAGATACCAGAGAAATAACAAGTGCGACAGAGTTATCATGGAATGAAATCAGAGAGGATAAAGAAAGAAGACTCATGAATCAAATTTCAGCTTAGACCATGAACAGAAGATCAAATTGAACAAATGGCCAAGGAATCAATAATAAATCTGAATGGTTACGGGTAAAGTGTGGAGTTGGGTAGAGGAGGAAGGGAGAGAAAAAAGAGGCCAAAAGTCTCTTAGGGGGAAGGAAGAATAGTGGTTAATCAAATTATCCAGAAAGGAAAATAACCATGTCTGAATAAGGTACCTAAGATTCAGAGAAAGGATCACTTTCAGCCTGTTGTCCTACTGTCCTCCCCCACGTCCCCACCCTGACCGCCCCTTCCAGGCTTTCCCTATGGTTTTCTTTCCATGGGATTCTATGAAGAAAAGCAATGTTTTGGTTGCAGTTGAGAAGTGCTTGGGGGTCATTTGTTTGCTAATATCAGAAGCCATGAAAAGAGATGCAGGAGAAGAGGGGAAGGCAGAGATTAACACAAACAGGGACAGAGGCAAATTTTAGTAACCAAATTTAATTTCATTAGTTATAAAACAAAATGTATGTAAAGTTTGGGTTATATGTCTTATGCTTGATCTGAAATGTTCATATGTTTTTCAGATGCAGTTTAATATGCAAGAATAATAAACTGATATTTTATTAAGCACTTACTTTATACTTAACATTGATTAAATCTCTCACACATCATCTTGTTTAATCATCACATGAATCCTAGCTAGTAGACACCACTATTATCTGCCTGTTATAGATGAGGAACAGGAAGTTTAAAGATGAGACATTAAAGTAGGCTGAGGGCTTCCCTGGTGGCGCACTGGTTGAGAGTCTGCCTGCCGATGCAGGGGACGCGGGTTCGTGCCCTGGTCGGGGAAGATCCCACATGCTGTGGAGCGGCTGGGCCCGTGAGCCATGGCCGCTGAGCCTGCGTGTCTGGAGACTGTGCTCCGCAACGGGAGAGGCCACAACAGTGAGAGGCCCGCGTACAACAACAACAACAAAAAGTAGCCAAAGTGCAAGTTTTTTGTCTCTTAGTGGAGAGAGTACTGCACCCTCGTTCTTATAAGGTAGTTTCTGGCCCCTGAGAGGCTGGGTACTCAGGGCCAATGATGACCTATGGCCATCTTAAACATGATTTGCCTTTGGAACTCCATTCAGTTCCTCCTTCCTCCCTCAGCGGCATTATCACTAGCCAGTTCAAGTAGCCGGTGACCAGGCTTCTCTCACTCTGTGTAAACAGGGGCAGATCTGATATGACCACAAATGATCAGAGAAATCAGCTGATTGCCCAGAGACACTCGATCAGATATCCTGATTCCCAAATAAGTTCCCTTTCTATCAGATGGCATACAGCCAGGCTCACCCCAGCCCAACACAACTATGTAAGTCTACAGATATTTTCTAAGTGCCTAATATCTACTGGTCCATCTGCTAGTTGCTGGAGATGTGGAAGAATAAGTCTACCTCCCTTACCAAAGAGGAATGCAGACAATTATTATAATATTGGGTGATGAGTTTGATAATGAGGTGGCCCAAGGGAAGCCCAAATTCTTAAAAACTTTAAAAAAGGCAGTTACTTTGTTAGGAAATCAAGAAAGTCTTCAAGCAGCATTTGAGAATAGGTAGAGAAGAGAACATTTGAGGTGACATTCTAGGTAGAGAAACAAGTATGAGGGAGATTTGGAAAGTTCCAGATGTGTTTAGGAAGGGAGAGTGGTTCAATTGCACCGCAGGATAAGGTGTATGTAGACAGATAATATAGCAAGTTAGAAAAAAATTGAGATATATTTTTGGCCTCTCTGCCAGGCTGAGAGCTTTATGTCTCATTCTATATGTTTGTGTTTCCTGAAGTATAAGACCAAGATAACCAGTGGTTAAAAATATTATTTGAAAGAGTACACAAATTTGATTTTGTGTAATATTTAATCATATGGAGAGAACACTATTCCCATCCTTGGAATCACATTAAATAGAAAGTTTTTGATAGGCACTAGGAGTTGAAACACCTCTTCCAAAATTGTTAGCCCCCCTCTGTAACAAAAAGAGTGAGGATTTCAGGTTCAAAGTTTTCAGCAGAAACATGCCTACAGTTTAAGAATTTGTTTTATTCAAATCCTATTTATCTAATAGTTATCTTTTTTTATGGCAGTTGGTACTGGCTTTTTCTATTCTAGTATTAGCATTGTTTCTTTTTGTTAAATAGATCTAATTTAGTTTGTAAAAAGGGATTATGTAAATATAATTATTGATTAAATCATAGCAGAAGCAGAATACAGAAATGGCAAAACATCAATCAAGACAGTGATATGTGAACAGCCAAACTTTAGAAAGAAAAACACTATAGTCCAACTGTGCCACCTCAAGAAAGCCCAGTTTTTAGGGCATTTCAGGGAGGAAATGGATGATTATGTCAAGTACTCTACAAGGTCAAAGAGGATTTGGTTATTCAAAGGGCACTTCCAAGAGCCTTCCACAGTAAATTTGGATGAAAACCAGACTAAGCAAGGATTTAATTGGTAGTAAGGAGGTAGACATGACCTAGATAGTCATGGACCACATTTGGAAGGAAAATGTGGTGCTATAGGATGGGAAACCTTCTTCATTATGTTTCCAGCTGGGCTGAATACTCAATGTATAAATCTGGGAAGGCATTTGTTCCCCAGAAACTCAATTTTACCTTGGTGGTATTTTTTAAAAAAAAAAAAAACACCATCTATTTCTCCTCTTGAATTAGAGCTCTCAAATATATAAACCACTTGGATTAACCTGACCACAACTTCTACCAGTCCTACGTCTAAATATGCCATGCACCAAAAAAAAAAAAAAAAAAAAATCCATGAGGTAAGTACTATCGTTCTTCTCACTGTGAAAATCAGAAAACGAGGGTTAGGGAGATTTATTAGCTCGCCCTAGGTGACACTGACACAGTAAGGCCCATACTTAACCCTCAAGCAATATAATGCACACTGTTGATGCCAATGTGTTTTGGTCCCATAAAACCTAAAAAAACTAAAACAGTATATAATATGGTTTGTCCAAGATGAGATTATAACTTTGGAAATGTTCTCTCAATATATGATAGGTTTTATTAAGAAAAGTGATTTATTTTTGGTTACATACCCTATCCTTATCAAGTTCTAGAATATCTCTTTATCAAAATACATATTTTGGGGCTTCCCTGGTGACGCAGTGGTTGAGAGTCTGCCTGCCGATGCAGGGGGCATGGGTTCATGCCCCGGTCCGGGAAGATCACACATGCTGCGGAGCGGCTGGGCCCGTGAGCCGTGGCCACTGAGCCTGTGCGTCCGGAGCCTGTGCTCCGCAATGGGAGAGCCCACAGAAGTGAGAGGCCCGCGTACCGCAAAAAAAAAAAAAAAAAAAAACACATTTTTTTCTTAACCTTCATTGTAGGCCCAGCTCAAGAATCACATCCTTTATAAAGCTTCTCCTGACTGTTTTCCTCTCTAAATTCCTACAGCACTCACGGCGCTTGCCCCTCCATAGCCCACTTGTTATATATATATATATTGTGTTTTTGTGTACACTATGTATCTTGGAAACCACATAAAATTTTACATGTCCTCTACCACAATGGACACCTAATAAGTTATTTCATGGAACACATTAAAGATCCACCACTAAATTTAAAAATCAACAGAAAATTTAAAAGTCCACACCCAAAACAAAAACTCTTAGAGATGCTTTCTCCATCTCCAGTTTATACTCCAATTGATAGTCATAGTCTCAGCTTTGCTAATGTTCCCATACCTAAAGCCAGATTGCATTGAATTCGTTAAAGCTGAAGCAAGCTTATTCAGTCAGCTATAAGTACAAATGTTTACTGGAGCACAAACTAGGAGGAAGCCTACAAGAAGAATAAAGGGAGTAAAGCTTTTGCAATCCATTTTCTTCCGAGGCTCATTTCTCAGAAGCAAATATTTAAATGGTATTTTAACTGTTGTTGAAGTTAGCCAGGTTTAACAAATCTAAAGATAGAAGAATACTAAACTAGGCCTAAATAAAAAAAAAAAAAAGAGAGGTGAGGATGGAATACAAATTAAAACCAAAATTCACCAACCAGCCTGAAGTTTCTATTACCTACAGTTCTTTCCTTTAATGTTTAGTGTGCCAATTCTGACATTGCAATGTATTGATCTGGTTATTTGTCTGTCACCTCTGTGAGACTGTGAGCACCTCACAAAGAAGGACTGTGTCTTTGCATATCAAGGGATCAGTCCTGAATGATTTTGGTCCAACACTAACATCTGTGCCCAACCAGACCTTTCCTGGATAGTAACAATGGTTAACATTCATTTAGTGGTTCAATCTCTATTCTATTTATGTATGTACTAAATCACTAGCCTTTCCAAAATCTCATAAAAGAAGTGCTTTATCATTCCCATTTTACAGAAGAGGCAACTGAGACACAGAGAGGTTAAAAAAAACTGTCACAGCAGAACCAGAATTTGAAAACAGGCTGTCCTGCCCCAGCCTGCACACTGCTTACCACTACACTGCAAAGCCGCAGTTAGAATGGTATTCGTGACTAGAAAAAGTGGGTGGAAATTTATAAGTCTGAACTAAAACCTCTGTACTTTTGATAAGTACCTCAGGTGATTCTGATGTACATAGTGTGAGAACCACACATTAAAAACACAATTCTAAGTAGTAGTCGTAGAAATATTCTTAAGAACTGATGTTTATCATTGCGGTTCAGCAAACATTTCCATATACATCATCTCATTTCATCCTGATAATAACCCTGCAGGGTTATTGTAACTGCTTCTCATGTTTCTGAATAAGAAAAGCAAATCTCCGAAAGCCTACCTGTGACCACATTGCTATAAAACACAGATTTTCCAGTTTCAGACCCTGTGCTCTTTCATGACATGAACACCCTAACTGGCCTTCATAATTCTGCTTCTGCCCTTCTACAACTCATAGTCCATACGACAAACAAAGGATCGTTTTAAAGCATAAATCTCATAATGTCATTTCCAGTGGATTCTCACTACACTTGGGTAAAATCCAATTTCCTTACCATGACCCAAGAGCCCCTCATGATCTGGCCACTACCTGCCTCCCTCACCTAATCTCTTACCCTCTTCCCTCCCCCTACACTCCAGCTACACTCTTTCCTTTCTAACCCTTTCACATCATTTTTTTTTTTCTCCAGCTGAGCCTTAGTCCTTTTCCTATTTCTTATGTATTTCATACCATTACTTGAAATGAACCAATGGATTTATTGATTGATCATGAAGATGATGACGGAGCCCTTGTCTGACTTGTTTAATAGCTAACACTTACAAAGTGCCAAGTACGGGTCCAAATACTTTATACACGTTGATCTATGTAATTTTTATGACTGAGAATCCAGGACCTTGCCTGAGGTCACCAGCTAGTAAATGACAGCAGAATTTTACCAAGAGCCTGTGCCTTTCACCACTTACCTGGACTCTCCCTCAAAGGGAATAAGTGATCCCACCACCTCACCTTTTGAAACAAGCCCATATCTCTTGCCATCACTCAGACACTCAGCCCCCGACCAAGCCACCAGTGTCCATGGTTAAGCTCAGTCTGAAATGAGACATGTTTGATGGAGGCAGGCCCTTTACCCCCATTCCAGTCCCATCTCCAAAGAAATGAATTTAAATTAATGCAAGAAAACTAATTAGAAACTACAGAATGAGAATTCAGAATGCCTAAGAATGCCCTTAAGATCAAAGTAATGTCAGAGAATGTAGACTTTAGAATGACTCTGTATTTGGTGGTGATGGTGGGGTGGGGTGGGGGAGGGGGTGAGGAGAGGGGCTGTCAGAGTTGACTCCGCATGATCTCGGTGGAAACACTGCATAATGAGCATCCCAAACCAACTGAAGTAGAAGGCTATTAATCAAGCTGAAGTAGCAAGTGGCCATTTTTTTCCATTCCAGACATCTCACTGGTTTGGAGGTCAAATATCTATTCTTCGTCAAGTATAAAAAGCTGCCATTTGGGAGAGATTGGGTTTTATAGTATTATTTTGCTTTGTTTTTCTTTAAGACATCTGTCATTTCTGAGAACAAAGATTTCTGTTCTGTGGTTCTTAATAAGCTTTGCAAGGTGGTTTTCCTGACATATGAAGAAGTCATTTGAATAATAAAAGCTCATATTTATAATTACAGTGAGTTAAATAGATTTGCTTAGCTTAGAGTTTGGGGTTTTTCATAAACAGATGTGAGTCCAGAAAGGCTCTATAACTCCAGCAATCTTACTGCTTTGGGGTTGCTGAAGAGCTGAGAAGCCTGAATGGGAGTTAAAGGAGCTTTCCCCAACTCCCTAAATAATCACCATGATACCTCAACCTGAGTCTACTCCTCACAACCCAATACTATTCACGTTTACTAAGCATTTGCCAGTATGAGGACAACGAATGAGCCTGACTCTAAGCTGATAATATTCACCCCCTAAGTATTCAGAGAGGAGCCTTTTATAAAATGCTTTGCTCTGTTCTCAGAGTATATTGATGACCCATAGCTCCAGTTCTAGTTGAAGCTGCTGGTTTCAAAACAGTGGTGAAAAGTGGTCACCAGGCGAAGCAGCACCTCGGGTCTAGGCCTTCCCTTACAGCCACCTCTCCTCTTGAAACTCACCAGCTCTGTGAGCCATTCCTTCAGGTCCTTGGAAGGTGATGGAGTTAATTTCGTGCCAAATTTTGAAAACTGCAATGTGCTTCCTTACTTGAAAATATGTGTTTGGGGCAATGGAACTTTTGGTCACTAATTTTCAATCACTTACGGAGTGGATTATCTTTTACAAATAAATTTTTACACCGAACCTCAATACATAAAACAGGAAAAAGCTCAGCCACTCTAGTTGAAGTACCATTTCATTTACTTAGAGGTCCCCTAATTGTTCTGCCCCTATCCATAGATACCTCTAGCAAAACCTAGAATTCTTCTATCCATAGTTTGAAGACACTGCTTAGAGTCATCCTATCAGATCAGGGGATTTGGCCAAAGCTCTGATCTTTTTTTTTTTTTTTTCTTTTTGCGGTACACAGGTCTCTCACTGTTGTGGCCCCTCCCGTTGTTGAGCACAGGCTCCGGACGCACAGGCTCAGCAGCCGTGGCTCATGGGCCCAGCCACTCTGCAGCATGTGGGATCTTCCTGGACCGGGGCACGAACCCGTGTCCCCTGCATTGGCAGGCGGACTCTCAACCACTGCGCCATCAGGGAAGCCCCAAAGCTCTGATCTTGAGCTTCAATCGGGACTTTGTTCATACATACTGAACACACTGGACATCTGTGGGATGCTGAGCAGGCCCAGACTTGTGACCTAAAGCTCTGATAATTTCTTTAGCCAAATCCAATTTAATATGTGCAGTGCATTTAATAGTGTTTCCCCTAAATTTATGACCACCTTAGAATGTGACCTTTTTGGAATAAGGGTCTTTGCAGGTACAGTGAAAATAAGGTTCAAGAGATGAAATCATAGTGGATTAATGTAGGCCTTAAACCCAATCAGAGTGTCCTTATACAGCACACAAAGGAAGACAAAGGGAATAAAGTATTGTGAAGCTGGAAGAAAGGCACGGGACAGTTCCTACCTCACGGTTTCCAGGAGGAACCAACCTGCCAACACCTTGATTTTGGATTTCTGACCTCCAGAACTGTGAGACAACTCATTTTCTTTGTTTTCAAGTTTGCGGTAATTTTTTACAGCAGCTCTAGGCAAGTAAAACATTCTGTCTTTCACTTAGTAGGCAAATATTTGTGGAAAGAATATTTGTTGAGTGAATATAAAAAATCAGCTCAATTTGATACAGTCACTGACTAAGGAAAATAGCAGTAAGTGTTTGAGGAGGAGAGAGAACGCTTATGGCTGGGGCTAGAGGAAACCCATTTTTCCTTTAACTCTATTCCAAGATAAGACTCAGGCAGAGCCTCCAGAGGAGCAAATGTGGGTGGTTAATGGATAAAGGACTAACCAGGGAAGGTGAAACTTGCTATTGGCTACCTGAGGAGTAACAGGGACTCCCTGAGGCTTTCTCAAAGATGTCCTGGCACAATGAGAAACCATTCAGTTTGTCTTAGGCACTTAAGTACAAATATCATAATAGCAGATGAGAATTGGTAAACATATAATTTACATAAAGATTCTTTTAAGGATATTATTTTTCAATAGGTACCAATAATAGCTATGAAGTTGTTATGGCTTTTTATATTGCATACCATATTGCCACCTTGGCTTTTATTTTTTTAATCTATGATCATCAGGTTCCATTGGCTGTGTTTTGTGGGCACACTTGTTATCTGTTTGGTGACTCCTTTCTCCTTGCCTGACAATAGTTTTATTCTGATGCAGCGTACCCCATGACTAAATTTCTACTTACCGATGTCCCTGAAGAATTCATGAAATGTAATGAAGTAACTATTTTCCCTGTAATTTATGCATACATTTATATACTGAACAGTAGTTTAATCAAACTCCTTTGCCTTGTGTAGTATAATAGCAATATCTAATGAAAACATATGAAGTATGTGTTTCATAATTACCCCAGACAGTTCATTTCGGTTTGCTTCCTACTTAATCCTGAAATTCCTATCTTCCTGCACTGTAAACACTTTCTTTCCTTTCTCATCAATCTCAGTTATGTAAATGAAGCAGGGCGGTGGCACAATTACTTTTTTTCTGGATGTTATCAAAGGCTCTATTCTCAGAGAAACAGCTGACAAGGGCACCCGCTAAAAATGATCTTTTAGTTTGCTTAAAAGACTGAAGCAGACGTAAAGCAGAGAGAACTTTGCACACTCCACCAGAGTAGCACTGCTGGGGCGAGTGAATGCTGATTTGCATGTGTCGTGGAAATGCCCCTCATGTTGCCAGGCCCAGCGATAGTCATGAACCTCATTCAGTCCTGTACTTTTTACAAGCACACTTGGAAAAAATCCATCCCAATAAAAATCACTGTCATGGAACAAAAGCAAATTGCTGATTGAGCATCAGCATAGTGATGGTCCCTTTGACTTTGCAGAAATAACCACGCCAGCCGTCAGAGAACATTGAACTTCCTGCTATATATAGGAAGTCCTCTATGATCTAGATTCTATGCTGGTTTCCTATCAACGATGAAGGCAGAGGGTAAACAGAAAACTGACATATCTCTTTACATTTTCAGAGCTAGTTTAAATGTCTTTTCCCTTATTTCTTCTCATCAGGATGATCCCTTTTCTGTCTATTTCTTTTAAGGGAGAAATATAATGTTTTGTATTCCCCACTTTCACTGTTCCAGAGGCTGTTGATGAAAGAGACAATGGGACCATGGAAAAACACACAATAGTTGACCCAGATATTCTTGGTACCTACTGTGATCTCAAGTAAGTTAAACAATCTCTGAAGGGTCAGCTTTTTCATCTGCCAAAACTAAGATAATGCCATCTATCACTTCAGGTTGCTGTGAGAATAAAATAATAAGTATGGCATAGTTCTGGTCACTCCAAAACAAATGTTTCCCTCTTTATTTCTAAGACATTTTCTATCTGCCAGGTGAAATGAATCTACATTCACTTATTTGATAAACAAGTATGGAACACGCACCATACTGGAATTTGGAAAGCGAACATGGTCATTGGCCACGTGAGTCTGACTCTGGCAGGGAGGGTAGACATTAACCAATTAATAGCACACAAATTATATTTGCAAACTCTATGTACACCAAAGGAAAACCTCAGGATGTGCAGGCATCATTTGTATGGGGGAGGGTAACTTCTGAGTTGAGGTGATTAGAATGAATAGGATTTAACTAGGTGAAAAGTAGAGGGGAAAGGAGGAAACAGTCCTTGCAGAGGTTGGCGGGCATACAGAAAGGTATAGAGGCTGATAGAAGCAGAAGAATTTGAAGAACTTTAAAGCACTCTTAAACCTCTAGGTTAGGAAATTCTTGGGCTTATTCTTAAGATCTCCAGGGAAGGATTTTGCATACTTTCCCTTGACAATTTATTCCAAGTGTTTTCCTGAGGGGAGAAACAATATATTACAGGAAACTTGATGTTAACTGTTTGTAAAGTATATCTCAGGGTTACACGACAATATAGTGGTTTGAATAATTAACTTGTATTTATTCTTATTGCATTTTCCCCTTTCCTATTGAATGAAGTAGTCAGATCCTAACACTCTCTTATGGCGCTAAAGGTCTTTGTTTCAAAGTATAATAAAAATTTACTGGGATACAAATTCTTAAAGACTAAGCAACTTGAACGGACTATGGAAAGGAGACAGAAGTAAAAGTGAAAAGAAGGTCAGGAGCAGGGAGGAGAAGGAAAATGAGATGGAAAAATCTTGCTAATGTCTAAGATTATACTCTCAGTCGTCACCAAAGAAGTTAATTAGATTTAGTTTATTTTAAAGAAAATAGAGGAATGTGATGGTTCTTAAATTTTCAAGTGGGTAGAGTAAGAGTTACACTTTCTACACACTACAGTGAGAAAAATATTGTTTAAGTGAAGGATTTTTGACATCCCCAACATCTAGAACTTTCTCTAAAATGTACACAGTGGACCCTGTGCTGTGCTGAAGGGAGCACCATGGTAGGACCATGTTGGGAGACCTCTGGAGATTTCTGGAGCTAAGACTTGTGTAACAGGCCCTTCCAGACCTGCTGCCCTCAGTCCTTCCTGGACACGTCATATCCACAGACTGGTCATCATTACAGGGCACGTGTCATGACTAGTCATTATTAGATAACTTGTGGATAACTCAGTACAATGTCACTCTCATACAATCCCTGTGCCTGAATGTCTATTCTCTGAGATATAAAAACCAACCTACTAATTCACTTTTCGTGTTCTGCTACACAATAGTCAGGTTCTGCCACAAGAGGAGACACAGGAAGGCTTAGGAAAACAGTTTACTATACTCATAGTCCTAGACAGGGATCAATAAATGCCACACAGGGTCACAGGAGAAGTACCAGGCTTGGGTCAGGTGACAGGAGCATGGGGACAGCTGAGACTAGAGCCTTTACTTGTGTTTCTTCAGGAAAGGTCAGACAGGGTGAACAGTTTAAGGTTGTCTAGTTTGAATAATTTCCATGAAGTCTAAGCTATGAGGTATGGTCCTTAGTTGCCTGGTACCTGGCCCTGGGATGATTAAGGCAGAGGAATATTCCCTCCTGGTGTGTATGGGGCAGTAGATGAGTTGTGGCTCTGGATCGGTGAGCTTATCAAATGCTATTTCTAAGAATTGGCTAGCCCAGCGAGGTGCAGTCTCTCCCTAGTCAGATAAGTTTAAGAGGGTAAAAAAAAAATCAAAATATACAGAAAATAAAAATATATATGCAATACAGTCACCACGCATATGTAAAACTCATGCCAAAATTCACCTTACATATGTAAAACTCATTTTACTAGAGCTTTAAAATCTTATTGAATTAATGCTTATTGTGTTACTATTTATCATTTTGTGACATTTTGAGAATTGCCTGAGCCTTCTGATTTTCAGCCTTGAGAAGAATATGTACTGTTTTGTACCTCCCAATGTCCAGTCCCCTTTTCTTTGGGTTTTCCATAATTCAGGCATCAATATCTCACCCATACATGTACTGACTCTACCCCCACCTCCTGTGTGGGTCCTGATTGGCTCAACCAATGAATAAGCAGGCTTCATCCTCCTGGCCATGGTGATTGGTTCAGAAAACATGACCAATTGGACCAATCGGACACCCAGATACATTTTTATGTATTTTACGTTAAGAAGTTTGTTTATGATCTTAGAGAACTTCTGCAAGATACACTTTCACTTCGTATTAGGTATGAATAAGAAGCAAATACTTCCCACTAGCTGTGGACAGCCAGCTTATGATTCTAGAGAAGACAGGAGAGAAAGGAAGAAGTGGGTTCTTTGGGAGACATTGTTGATCTATGGAATGAATCTTCACCTGTCTACTTCAGGACTTCTTAGTTGTGTAAGACACTTTCTCACTCCCTTTTTAAAAGTCACTTGGACTCCAGTTGTCGTTACTTGCAGTAAAGATTTCTGACAGAAGGTCCTTGTTTTCTCTCCAGCATCACTTTATTTTGATCATGGCACCAAGAGAAGAGAAAGCTTACTCAATTTCTTTTCTTCTGTGTTACCATGGAAAAAAATCAGGTGAATTAGAAAGGTGAATTACAGCTTTACTAGGTAATGAATTTTGAATAACATAATAATAGTGTTTAAGAGGAAAAATTAGACAAAAATTATAATAATTATACTTATTATGAGCAAAAATACACAATTTTATACCCACGCTCATAATTTCCTGACTTTGCTGCTCTCTGTTTTTCCTTGTGGAGAGGCTCTCCTGGATTTCTGGGATGATGGAGCCAATGTCAAGCTCCTTGATGGAGTAGAGTTGACTCTTTTGTTTTTTGTTTTTTTTTTTTTTGGTAAGCGGGCCTCTCACTGTTGTGGCTTCTACCGTTGCAGAGCACAGGCTCCGGACGCGCAGGCTCAGAGGCCATGGCTCACGGGCCCAGCCGCTCCGCAGCACGTGGGATCTCCCCGGACCGGGGCACGAACCCGCGTCCCCCGCATCGGCAGGCGGACTCCCAACCACTGCGCCACCAGGGAAGCCCTAGAGTTGACTCTTAAACAACATGGCTTTGAACTGCACGGGTTCACTTAATATGCAGATTTTTTTTTTTTCAAAAGTAAATACTACAGTATTACACATCCCCAGTTGGTTGAATCCTGATCTTCGGTTGGTTGAGTCCTCGGATGCAGAACTGGATACAGAGGGCCGACTACAAATTATATTCAGATTTTCAATGGGGTGGGAGGTCAGTGCCCCTAACCCCTGCTTTGTTCAAGGGTCAACTGTATATAGTTCTTATTCACAGTACAACTGAAAACTGGAGGTCTATCAGATCATCTTAGCACTTAGACCATGGATTTTCTAATTCCCTCTTCGTAAAGGGTAAAAGCAGGGGAAAACAAGTAGCAGAGAATGAGAAAGAAAAAAAATGCAAAAATAGCTAAATTTTTATTTTTAATGTTTTTTAAAAAGAGAAAGTGTCAAAATAAAATAAAGTGTCAGAAAAATGATTTTTAATTGTCATTCTTCATTATGTTCTTCTGTCCTTTCACAGTCTCAGTCCTCTATAAACTAATAAGGAAAAATGAAAATCAGTTTCATTAAGGAGACCACTTTTGTTGGACTCATTCTTTAGTTGATCAAATCAGGCAGCTGAGTGAGGATGAATCTTCCCTGTGATTAGCTCACACTCCTGAAGTAGCCAGGCACCTGTGAGGATATGGGGTGGAGAGAAGATAATAATTGGGCTCTCATCATTTATAATTATGTGTGTTTCAAGTGGATGTGAACAGTGGGGTTTGAGAGGGCTACATAAAAGGGGAAAATTCTGACATGAACACTTCAGTCATTAACTCGAGTATTCAAAAGGAGAGATAAAGTTTTAAACAATAAAAGCCTTGAGAAACAAAGACCTAAAAAAAATAATGTTACCAAAAATTAGAGCAATTGTTTATTAATTTCATATCATACAGCATCTTCATCATACTAAAGAATTACCATAGTTATTGACTGGACATACAGTGAACTGTTGTTATCCCTTTGTGTACAAAACCCTCTGAAGTCTCAGAAAAAGTTAACCATTTTTTCCTTTTTACATTTAATTTATCGAGTAAAAATTAACAGTAATGAGAAGATTCCAATATGCTACTTATGTGTGTGTGCTTCATAAAAGAACTTTAATAAAATATCACATATTAAAGATTTTTTTTTTCCTTTTTTAATGTAGAACTTTCCCCAAGAGTCTGTTACTATGATGTTTACTCTTATCTCTTTGGAGTTTAGATTTGAGTGTCTAAACAGAATATAAGTGAACTTAATTTTCTCCTTGATATTTTGTCTCCCAGCAAACGTATAACAAGAAGTGAGGTTTAATTAGAGCTTTGGAGTCCCACAGCTTTTCTACCCTTAATTAAAAAGGAAAAATTACTGTCTGCCCTCCCAACATAACCAGTAACTAGTAATTATTTCTATTTAAAAGCAAGCTTTCTATTTAATAAAGCAAGATTAAAAAGAAAAAAAAATCAAACAAGTAGGTATAGTTCCAGCAGACTATAATCTCCATGAGGACAGATGATTTGGTTTACTGATGTATTCCCAGCAACTAGGACAGAATCCGGCATATGTTATTAAAATACTGCGTCATCAAGTATTTGCTGAATAATGTATTCTTCCAATGTATCACTCACGAAATTTCAACTAGGGCTAATTACCATTTAATCTCTATATACCCATGACTCTCAACCAGGCTTGGGTGGGATGGTTATGTCACTTCATCATGAATACCTGTGTCTAGACAAGAGCCCTTTTAAGATAAATACTGCTAGAACTAGGGTACATTGGCACAAAAACAGAAAAAAAAAAAAACATTTGGTCTTTCGCTTCTTACAGATTGATGCTTCCTAGAGAAAGAGCACTCACTGCCTGCTTACAGCCAGCCAGTTGGAGAAAAGGCCCTAATTATCCTCCCAAGTTCTGGCACTCAGACTCTATTTCCTCTTTTGGCTTAAGATCAAACAAAATGTGAAAGTGAAAAAAAAAAAAAATCAACAGGGCAATAATGTTCTTCTGTGCAGAGCACAATCAGAAAATTACTTCTTTTTCTACCAAATACTGATACAAACTCTTCCATTTTATCAGAAGTTTGAAATTTCATGTAATGCTTAGATTTACAAATAAAACCCTATAGGCATATCATGTTTCCTTATTACAGCAAAAAGTCTTTCAAAGGGAACATGCTCTCTTCAGGTACAAAATGATGTCTCTTGCTAAAGTTTAATTTTCAATGTATTTAAATAGATATAAAGTATTTATATTTCTTCATGTTCCTATCAGGGGTACTTTTCTGCTTTAAAATGAAATGTTTTTTGTCTTTTTTCTCTTTTTAGCTTGCCTTGATTCTCCCTCCACTATTCCCATTGTCCCCACAACACACACAATTCCTTGACCTTTTCTTACCCTCTCTTTACCTTTTTCTCTCCCTCTATATGTTAATGTACACAAGTTCCCTCCTCCCTCCCCAAACAGACCTCACCAACTTATACCACTCACCATTTCCTTTTTGAAGAATAGAGAAGTTGCACAGGATGAAATGAACCTTCTAGTTTTCCACGTCTCCTGAGCAGTAGCTTCACTAAAGTTACCTCTATCAGTAGGATAGATCTATGCTGTTAGAGAAGAATTATGTAAAGTTTACATATTTAAATTTCTAGAAAACTACAAATATTTCCATCTTCTCTATTGAACTCAACACATAAAGTACCACTAACCCAAAGTTCATAGCTAAGAGCATAGTTTTCTTAAACTTTATTATATTTAATGAAAATCATTACCAGTTAGCAGGTAGAGAGGTATGTATCTTGTGTATTGAGTCCATTCAAATATCTTAGAGTAAGAGGTCATGTAAAACTTACACACCTAGCACTAAGCTTGTGACACGGAGGATTCCCAGTAAATGTCTGGTAAATAAATGAGTCAGTGAACTTAAGTTAGGGAACCATTGACTAAAACTGCCTGCCTTGGCCAGGCACAATGATAACCGCTTGCCTGAGTTTTCTCGCAACAGGAGGTCCTGATAAAGAATAGGGTGCTGCTGCCAAAAACTAACCAGGAGAATTCGGGAGGGGCCCAACGAAGAGGGAGGAGACGATATGTCCTGCCAACCTCCCAGAAACCCTCACACTGGAATCCACCTCCACTGAGAGATGTGCGTGCCACCAGGAAGGACCCTGAGTCAGATGATACAGCCAGAGACAACCAGAAACTAACCCCATCACCATAAAACCTGAGACTGTGAGCCATGTGGCAGAGCAGTCCTCCAGGGTTCCCTTATCCTGCTTCACTCTGCCCCGGCGCCCCTTTCCAATAAAGTCTCTTACTTTGTCAGCACGTGTGTCTCCTCAGACAATTCATTTCCGAGTGTAAGACAAGAGCCCATTCTCAGGCCCTGGAAGAGGTCCCCCTTCCTGCAACAAGGTGAGAATGTGGTGTATCATTCTGGCTGAAGTGTGGAAGATGAATTGGAGACTGGCCATGCTGGAACTAGTGTAACCAGGTAGGAGATTTTTAATAATATTAAGGGGGTAAGTGATGAAGATCTAAAAATGTAGCAGAAATGGAGAGCAGTGGTCAGATATATTTTAAAGATAGAGAGGAGATAAAACCTCTAGGATTTGTTGCTTAAGAGGATAACAAAGACAGGCAATTCTGGGTACCAGCTGGTATTTACCTAAAACTCTGAAAAAGTCCATGAATACCGTCAGGGTAAGCACGGACATTTATGAGTTTACCAGACTTAGAGGGACAAGTACTGAATTTACTAAATCAACTGCCCCCCCAAGTGTCCTTCACATGGTGACAGGGATAAATTTGTATGCTTTTTTACTTCTTGATCTTGTTAAATTAATTAAACAGGTAGGCCATTAGGTGTAAGCAAACCAAAACTTAAGTCTGTAATGCCTCAAGTTTAAGAAATGGAACCCTGGGGCTCCCCTGGTGGCGCAGTGGTTGAGAGTCCGCCTGCCGATGCAGGGGACACGGGTTCGTGCCCCAGTCCGCGAAGATCCCACATGCCGTGGAGCGGCTGGGCCCGTGAGCCATGGCTGCTGAGCCTGCGCATCTGGAGCCTGTGCTCTGCAACGGGAGAGGCAGCAACAGTGAGAGGCCCGCGTACCGCAAAAAAAAAAAAAAAGAAAAAGAAATGGAACCCTAAGGAGGGCCAATCACAAACAGCCAACCAGGCTTTCCCAAATAAAGCAACGGCTTCAGCTATCATCAGTCAAATAATTTTCTTGTTTTTCTTTTTCCTCTTCTCTATAAGTCTTTCCTTTATGTCTACTGAAAATAAATAAATGCACAACTTGTGAGTTAAGTTCTATTTGGGGCAAAATGAGGACTATAGCCAAGGAGACAGCATTTCAGATAGCGCTGAGAAACTGCTCCAAAGAGGCAGGGGGGAAGGTCAGTGTTATGAATGATTTTAGTGAAGGGGGTGCACGCCGTCAAGCACATATTTTGGCAGAGGCTTTCCGCTAGTCACCAGGAGCAGATGATGCCGAAAACTCCGCCTCAGAGTTTTGGGTGAAGTAGAAGAAAATAGTTGTTTTTGTTTGTTTGTTTGTTTGTTTGTTTGTTTTGTGGTACGTCGGCCTCTCACTGTTGTGGCCTCTGCAGTTGTGGAGCACAGGCTCCGGACGTGCAGGCTTAGCGGCCATGGCTCACGGGCCCAGCCGCTCCACGGCATGTGGGATCTTCCCGGACCGGGGCACGAACCCGTGTCTCCTGCATCGGCAGGCGGACACTGCACCACCAGGGAAGCCCGAAGACAATAGTTTTATTGCTTTGCCAGGTAAAAGGGGACACAGCGGGCTCATGCCCTCAAAACTGTGTGTCCCAACCCGGGGGGGCCTTGGTGAGGAGTTTTATAGCAGCGGTTCAAGGGCAAGCTTGCTGATAAGGATCAGCGTATGTACAGGGCCTGCATTCCTTTAACCTGGTCTCAGGTGGTCTTCTGATGAGCTTCTGTGGTTCTCAAGGTTATCAAACTGTGACCTTCTCTCTGAAATGAAGAATCCTTCATCGAGTAGTTGACATCTTCCATTTGTTGGGGGTTTTGGTTCCGCAGAAGAGCTCAAAGATAGTTATATGTATCCCTTGAGGTGGAACCAGGACCCTGCCCCAGGGCTGCACTACTGTTTCCTGACTGCTCCTCTCTCGTCTCTGCATCCCCTCCCTTTCCTGATGAGCAACTCTTTGAACTTGCCCTTTGGAACTCAGAGAATGTCATGGAGGTTGAAGCCTACTCCCTACAAACAAAAAATGGGGGACACAGAAAGTTTTCCATGCCCAGGAGCCCCAGATGGTCCTGCTCAGTTTCACAGATGTCACCACTAATGATTTTAGTTCTTTTCTAGATATGAGGAGGTGCAAGAATTGGGCTCATAAAATCTTCTCCTGAGAATACCTAACTATCTGAAGACCTGTTCTGCTAGTTTTTCCCAGAACACAGAGTGACTCATCCTGATCTCCTCCCTGAACTCCTTTCAGGATGTGTCTTGCAGAGGTAGATGGCAGGTGCCAATATTTAGTTGACACCTAGCTCCTGCAGTGGTGCCCCCCTAAACAACTCTGGTTTGGTGTTGCACGATTTAATTTTTGCTCAAATATACTATTAAAATTTTTAATATGCCTCAATTAAACACTCCCATTTGATCTGCTGTACTTTACAGTAGAGATTTCTTTTGTTCGTTGAATTCAAAGTACTCTTCATTTAGTTCTTATAACATTATTGACTCCTACTGATCTCGGACAGCCTTGGCCTGCAACGGCTTGAAACAGGGTTTCAGTTCCCAGCCAGAGATTGAAGTCAGACCACGGCAGTGAGAGGGCTAAATCCTAGCCACTAGACCACCAGGGACCAGTGGCCAGTGACAAGGCCCTGGCCTGTCAGCTGTGTAGAAATGAATTTCCACATAGAGACAGAAAGTAGTGAAGCAAGTAAAGTGTTTATTAGGAAGAAAAAGAGAACGGTACGTGTGGATAGACACACAGGTAGGCTCAGAGAGAGAGTTTCACCCTCGTGGTACTTTGAATCACTTTTATGGGGCATTTCTTCTGGGTTTCCTATGACCAATCATTTTGCTTTGCCTGTTGCTGAGTCCGTATTTATGGACTCCATTTATTCTCAGGAATACTCCATTAAAAAAATACTATTTCCAAGCTTGCTTGGTTTTTTCTTTTTCTTCCTCCTTCACTATCACTGACCTAGATTCCCCACACCAGATGTGTTCACCTGGATCTCAGATTAAAAGGAGGAATGTTCACTCCCTGCTCCTTATGTGCCTCAGGTCACAATCTGGAGAATTCCTCTACAGAGAGAATGGTTGGAAAACATATTTCTAATTCTTAGGAGGAGGTAATTAAATAATTTCCTTTTATGATACTCTCTTTGTTCTCTTCTTGAAAGGAAAGAGCATCCCCTTTATCACTTTAAACAGGGCAAACTAGTATTTCTAACCCTCCTCCCAAAGTTAATTAACATGTAAATACTTGTCAGTAAAAGGTAACACTTCATCAATTAGCATATAAATGGGCCAGGGACAATATTCTGCCATAAAGAGACAGCTTGGAAGATTTTGCCAAATGTATTTGGAAAGAAAAAAATAAAATAAAATAAAGTCTTTATCATTTCCGTGCAAACAGTTATGAAATAGAATGTCATCCGGAGCCTAGGGTAAAGGGAGAACGATCCTGCCTGGATAGAATGAAGTAAAGTTTGCATACGCAGCTTGGTTTTATGTACATGTTTACTCAAAAAGCAAAGATGGAAAGTGACTAACTGCTTATGTCCAGAAAACACATCATGTTTTTTTTTATTTTATTGGATACCATCAGTGAAGGAACAGAAAGCCATGGGTGGGAAAAGGATTTAAGGGCTAATTTTTCCATATTGGGTGTAATGATGAGTACACTCAGGAAACTGTACATGCAGGGGTTGTTTCCACTCAGCCCTGAATTTGTGTTTCAAATGAGGTAATTGTGCACCTAATGATGCATTTGCACAAGCAATTACCTGATTGGCATATGCCAGGTGAGCTTTTGAGAAATAATAAGGCAAATGCACTTTTGCTTGGCACCCATGGAACCTTGTCTGTAAAAATAAAATAATAATTATAATCATATCATATTTGTGACATTCTTATTAGAATCATGTGTGAATGAGATGTTCATGCTAATAAAAGATAAGTCATTAGCCTAAGAGGAAAATACACTCTCTGGCCACACTGGCAAAGATACTAGTTATTCTATATTTATTACTAAAGCTACAACATATTCTAGTTCATGCAGGAAAGCCCAGGATTTGTCATCAGAAAACCTGATTGAAATCCCGTGTAGCTGTGTCAATTGCAGATATCCAAATTTAGGCAAGTCACTTAAAAACACAGAATCAAAGTTCTTCAAAATGGAGACAATAGTTTTGTTCATGTGGAAACTGAATCTGATTATTATTATTTATTGCATCTTGTATTACTAGTGCTGGTATTAGTACATTGTACTGATGCCTGTTCCAGGTCAAGGTGAACCCTAGCAGGATTATTTCATCTGTTAGTGTTGGTCGGATTGTGGTTCCCTCCTCCACTTGTGGGGGCTGATCACCAGGGCCCCATCTCTCTCACTACCAGGTAACAGGTGACCCAACTCAACTGAAGTCATCCTGGACAGAGCCACCCTTGAAGCAAGTTTCCCTGACTTTCTCCAGATCTAACAAAGGATAGAATGAGGTGAAATCTGCATACTCAACTTGGTTTTCTGTACATGTTTACTCAAAAAGCAAAGACGGAAAGTGACTAATTGTTTATGTCCAGAAAACACATCATGTTTGTTTGTCACATCACGTTTGTACCTTGAAGCTCAGCCTAGTCCAAGGTCCAAAGTTTGGATCAAAACCAGATTTGTCTTCTAACATTGAAGAGTGAGTATATTTTCATGGCACTTAAGCCTAGGAAGTATGATTCCCAGAGGAGAGTGGAAAGGATCTGCACATTAGCTTCAATCTACCCAGAAGCTGACCTTTTCCTCCCTGCACCCTAGAAAGTCAAGCATTCAAGGAGAACTTTCTGTGCTTATAGAAATGTCCCATAATCTTCACTGTCCAATAGAGTAGCCACTAGCTCCATGTAACTGTTGAACACTTAAAGTGTAGCTAGTGGGAACTCAGGAACTAATTTTTTCTTTAATTTAAAATAATTTAATTTAAATGTAAAGAGTCACATGAGCCTAATGGCTACCATATCAGACAGTGTGACAAGGTAAAAATTAGACTTTTTATTAAGTGATAATTCAACACTATGGACTGTGAATATCATTTACTGCCCACTGTTTTTTTACTCCTACCTTTTAAAATATTCAATGCCAATCCTCCCTTTTCATGGCAATCTTTGACACTTTTTAAGCCGTTCTTCTTAACATCAATAAGCTAAAAAATGCACAGAGATCTAAGGACTATAGTTAATTTACTTTTATTAGAATTCAACCTAAAACAAAATAAAACAAGACAAATAAATAAGTAACAAGGAAATAGAAAGGTAGAAATTTTCTGAAGCTTTCAATATCTGCATCTGATTATTGAAAGGTATTAAGTATGAGAATAACATCTAATTGACATGAACTATTAAGGAATCAGAGTCTGTGCCCTAACCAAGTACCCAAAATCCTGTAACAAAGAAATTATTCCTAACTTGACTGGGCTTTGAAAACATAGGTAAAATGATAACAGTAATAATAATATAGTAACAGCAAGAGTTAATCATTTATTATGTCTTAGGCACTCATCTAAGAACTTTGTATACTTTATGTAATTTATTCTTCATGTAGCCTTATGTGATGGTTGTTATTATTTTCCCCATCTTACTGATTAAAAAACTGAGACTTAGAAAGGCTGCATAACTTGTCCAAGGTTATAGCAAGAACACGTGGCAGAGCTGAGATTCAAAGCCAGATCGGCCAGACTCCAGAACCTACTACCCTAACCATTGTGTGATGTGGTTTTATACTACTTCAAGGTAAGAATGTTCTAGAAAAGTGATGGACTTTCTTAGGCTCCATAGAAGAACAGAAGTTTCCATGCTAGACAACCACGCCACCAATGGATTAATATCAGTGAGTGTGCAACTCGGAAAATTGCTTCCTGGGTAATTTAAGGGAATATTGGGTCAAAGGAGTCTCCATCCCAATATTTCTCTGGCAAACAGTCAAACAATGATCTCACTCCTTCCTAAGGGCTGGAATGGAATGAACCACTTGAGTCTTGTTTATTGGGAAGGCTAACTCCCCGGAATAAACAGCCCAGGATTTACAGAAGCACGTGATGTGGTCAGTGTAGGCTGTGGACTCACGTCCCACCATGCTTCCTGACAGCCCCCTGACTCTTTTCCTTCTATGAGTCTCGCTGTGCTGCCTATATCAGACTGGGCTTTTGTGAATGATTTATAGCACGTTTGAGATTGCAATTCTTACTGAAGTGTAAATAAAGTGGTGAGGTTATCTTAGGATTGAAAAATGGTGATCTGGTCCAAAATAAAAATATTCATATTTCTGGTTTCCAGAAACCAGGAAGGGGAAATAGTGGTCACGGGCGGGAGGTGGGGGAGCAGGAGGTGGCACTTTCTTTTGATGACACAAATAACTTCAGCATGTGTGTGTGTGTGTGTGTGTGTGTGGTGTGTGTACACATGCATGTGTGCACGTGCACACACAGGCATGCACCTACATTTCAGGCCCATCAGTGTTCACTATGCTACCCTCTACCTCCCTCTCTGCCTATAAAACTTGTGAGCAAGTGATCTTTGAATATGTTCTCCCCAGAATCTAGTCATACTGTCATTATTAAAAATATTTAGAGCTATTTTTGTTTTTTGTTTTTGTTTTTGGCGGCACACGGGCCTCTCACTGCTGGGGCCTCTCCAGCGGCCATGGCTCACGGGTCCAGCCGCTCCGCGGCATGGGGGATCTTCCCAGACTGGGGCACGAACCCGCGTCCCCTGCATCAGCAGGCGGACTCCCAACCACTGCGCCACCAGGGAAGCCCTAGAGCTATTTTTAAAAAAATGTTAATGAAACCTTCCATAGATTTGGAAAAATAATTAAATGTAAAATATAGCAGAAATAGGGATATTGGTGACAACTGAAAATACTAACTTTACTGGATGATAATTCTATATACCAGGACATGATCATATCCAATTAAGTCGAGCTCTATTCAGTAATCACTGTGTAATGGGATAGACTCACAGAGTAATAGGATTTATTCAAGGCAAGGATAGAGGGGCTTAACACACATTAGATATCTTGAATGCATTAAGAGTAAGAAAAACTGATTGATGCAAAATCATTTGGAGGAAACAGAGAAAACGAAAATATTCTTAAGGGTTAGATGTATGGTCTCTCTGAAGAGTCTTAATGGACATTTATAAACTTTGTTGCCCAGTAATTTTCATCACCAACTTATCTGAAAATGGAATTAAAAAGCGAAAGCTCGCAATATGAAGACTCTCACCCTTAAACTCTTTTTGTAAGATCACTGACCACTGCTGATCAAGGTTTCGTCTGGAAAAGCCAGGACAAGATCTCAGAAGGTCACGATGGCCCTGAACACATTGTTTGGCTTCTCAGAGAACTTTCAAAAGGAACTGTGAATGCTTTGTCACGCTTGAACTAGATATTAGTTGGCTAAGCTGAGAATCAAATATGGGAAATTAGTTGCCATTAAAAGATTGCTTCAGGCAGTTCATTTCTCATCAGCCAAGCTGTGCAGACCTCCTGCTGTGGGCAGTGAACATTAGCTTACTAAATACTTCAGCTCATCAGACACTGCATTACTCACGGATGGGCCTGAATTTTGGTGATGGGGGAGGGGGAAGAGGAAACAACAGTTAAACAGCATAACTATTGGCATCTATATGGGTAGAGATTAATGCTCTATGCTATTAGAAAAAACAATAAAAATTATTGTTCATTGACATGTACAGATACAATTTATTTTTAAGAGGGAAATAAATTGGTTACAAAGCCATTTTTACATGATTTTATTTTTGGTTAAAAAGTGTGTGTGTGTGTGCCTGTGCGCGTGTGTGCTTGGTTATGTGTGATTTTAACCAGAAAAAATAAACGGTAAAATCGTTACAAGTGTGATTTGGGGGGGTGGCATATTAAGGATGGCTCTTTATAATTTGTTTTGTCCATCTGTATTTTCAATAATTTTATAATTCAATCATTATGACTTTATAATAAACACCTATGGCATAATGACATAAAAAATAATAGACATTAAACAAAAGATCATGTCTTTTTCTCCTTCTTTTTGAATTTTTTTTTTTTCCTGTTGAGGAACATTCATTCAGGGAGCCTTTCAAATACATGAAGGAGAAAATACCAGAGTGAGTATAAATGAATCGTGAATAGAAAATGCCATATGTCTTGGGACTTCTCCTGTTCTAGCAGCCCTAGAATTATGCTGCATAGGACAGCCCTAAGACTGGGCATTGAGAGTCACCTGAAGTTCTCACTGGCCTTCCTCCATCCCTAAAGTTTGCACAGACTCCCCTTTGGTTCTCTCATGTGACAAAATTTGCATATTCCAAAATAGTGTCATCTGCATACCCGGAAGTTTGGAGCCAGAAGCTCTTGATCTGAATCATGGTTCCACTGGATAATAGCTGTGGAACATTGAACAAGCCACTTAATAATCTCTGAGTTTCAGATCCTTTATCCGTAAAGTGAAATGGTAAAGCCTACCTCACACAATAACCTTCAGGATTAAATTAGATAATGTACGTAAAGCCCCAAAGGGAGGTAATCTCTGAGTTTTGGTTATTCTTACTTTCCCACTTGTCAGGCAGTGAAGCTGCAATGAAGACTATAGATAGGAAAAGGGGTGATGATGGTAGAGTTTAACGCAGGGTATAGAAAGTGTACCCTGACTTAGCAAAGTAGAGGTGTGGATACGAGTCACTAAAAGTGCAGGTTTTGACTGGTGGATTGCCCACGAATTACAGAATCCATTACTGCAAGATGCTTAAACCCTACACACTGAGAAGGAGGCTTCCTAGAAATACAAAGCTCCTGAACTCTTGCCAAATGATCTTGATAAATGTTCCCAGGATTCCAAGTCCATCCTCTCCTCTAAACTGGGGATGTCATCTACTTTGTTTTAATGAGTTGTTGCGAGACTCAGAAACTCTTTATAAGGTGAAAAATACAACCTAATTATTTTTCAGTAGGACTCTGGTTTACAAGTAAGTGACAGAAACCCTAATCAGAAAAATGTAAACCAAAAGAAGAAACTCTCATAGAATCAAGTGCAAGAACAAAGTTGGGTTCCAGGAATTCCTAGTAAAGTGGCCAACTCATCCCAGCTTGCCTGGAACTTTCCTGGGTTTAACACTGAAAGTCCACTGGACTGGGAAACCGCTCAGTGAAGGCTGTTCACCACCATCCCTCATGGCTGTGTCCCCTCTGAGTGTCTGCTTCATTTTCTCCCTCTGCTGACCAGCTTTCTCCATTTCTCTGTCCACATGGTTAGAACCACAGTCAGAAGCATGTTCTAATCTCTACTTTTGTTATAGCATGGGCAATTTCATTTCTTATTGCCCATGATGTACTATACTTTACAATAACCCCATTTTTAAAAGTCTCATACTTTGCTCTCAGGAAATAATCAAAATGATATGCTCAACATCTGTGTTTTTATAAGGAAAACCTGCTTAAGGAGGCACTATACTGGATGAGTTCAGTGCACTCCTGAGATTACATATTTTCAGATGAAACCATTTAAACACACTCTGAAAAATCATGGAATCCAGGAAGGGTCCTTGTTTTTAAGGAACTTTCATTAAAATCTGCTCTCCTGCCTGACAGTAAGTTCTATGAAAACAGCAACCTGGCTATTTTGCTAGCCATATTAATGCTAGTGCTAAGACCCAGTTGGTCAAGAGGATGAACATGTCAGGTAGATGAAAATGAAAACATGAAATTTAAGGGTTGAGATGTGTGTTACATGGCCTATAGGATAGAAACTCAGAGAATCAATGGAAGCTTTTGTAGAGTACTCGACTTGGTAAAGACTTGGAATGGTTGAGAATAGAAATACAATGAGAAGGGAAAGCCAGCTTCTTTATTGCCTTCCTCATTCGGTTCCTGACTCCGTAGTAAACAACAAGCATAGTCCATGTACCAGAAGACTAAGCTCAAAACCCAGCTTCTGTGGATCAGGGGAATGGCTTTGCATATTGTGTCACGTAGCATTTCCCCTCTTTGAAACTTACACTCTCCAAAGATGTAGATGCAGAACAATATCAGATGTTGGAGCTACTGACAGTTCTCTTCTTGATCAACCCCAAGTTCCTTGTATTTGAATGGATTCTTTTTAAAAGCATGCAGGTTTTATGAATGTTTTCTCTGAAATTTGATTAAACATAATGGAAAAAATAGCTGGTCTGAACCTCATTTTCACTCTCTTTTTAACCTTTCTTCCCATTTCCTCACAGCCTCTTCTTTTCTAATTGCCCAGCTCTACCTCATTCTTTTTTTTTTTCTTAGTTGAAGTATAGCTGATTTACAATGTTGTGTCAATTCCTGCTGTACAGTGAAGTGATCCAGTTACAACATATATAATTCATTTTTATATTCTTTTCCATTATGGTTTATCATAGGATACTGAATACAGTTCTCCGTGCTATACAGTAGGACCTTGTTTATCCTACTTTCTTCTTGCTCATAGATTTCTATTGGACACTTCTACTCTGGCAGTCAGCTATGGGCCTTAATTGACATGTCATTAAAATGTACTCAGGCACCGTTTGAATTGGAACAAGAATAAATTCCAAGCAAAGGGCTCGAGTCAGCCTTCCAGATTTCTGTGTCAGAGTGCCCCCTCAGAGGAGCAAAGTCATTTTTTCCCATTGCCTTTCTCCAGCATTGCAGGGATTCTAAATAAGCCAAACTGGAATAAAATCTCCATGACGCTACTTCACCACTTGCATTTCAGAGTGGTGACTGCCCAACAGTTTGCACTGAACCATGTAGCACTTGCGCATTTGGTCTGACAGCTCTTTTATTATAGATGAGCACCCCAGGTCTTGAGAGGTCCACTTGGTCCAATATTGGTTTCATTTGGGCATTACATTTTGATCAGCATTGTTTACTGAGCAAGCTCTGCTAAACCTCCCCCTGTACTGATTGCCTGTGGGGAGAAGTGGGCCAGCTCAGTTTCCTGGTTCCAAGAAAGAGAATTCAGCAAGCTGAGGGGCAAATTACCCCAAACTCCAGATCACCTATATAAACAGTTGTCATATGTGCCCAGGAAAGAGAAGCGCTATTGTTTGTCTTGCTCAGTTTTTCTGGAGCCAAGAAGACAATTGCTTCCATGCAAACATGGACAGATTAAATATGCTACATTCTGTCCTTTTGCCATCTGCTTCTTGCTTATTTTATTTTAAGCTGCATGACTAAACTTTATTATCCGACGGTGAAGGTGGGCTCTGTTGTTGCTGTGCTCAACTCCTGGAGGCTTGGAATGAATGTGAAGTTGCAGGGCTGATCTGCAAAGAGTGAGTCAGAAATCAATTGGCCACTGTGCAATGATCACTCGCTGTGTCAATACGGAGACATTAGCATTCTAAGATTCCTCCTGGCAAGATTCACAGCAGGAGGGAGGGAGTGATGAAAGGGGAACAACAACAAAAACCTTGTTTTGTTTTATTCCTCTAAATATCTGTATTTGCATAATATCCCCCCTCTTTGTGCCTGCTTCCAAGTGCTGCGAGGAAGATTCTGTTCCCAAGTTCTGCATCTCTAAACTTTTCTAGAAGATTTTGTGGTTTCTAGCCTATCTTTCTTGTCTCATTGCCCCAAATATTTTAAAGTCTTCTATCACTGTAAGCTAGCAGAGCACTCCTTAGGAACTTCTAACTATTCCTTTCTACTCCCATTCATTCTAGTTTCTCCCTCTTTTAATCTGACTTCTAGAGCTGAGATTACAGTGAGGTAAGAAAGGTACACTTCTCAGGTAGAAAATTTAAGGGGACACCAACAAACTCAGTAACCAATATAAATAATGTTTCAGTATAATGTATTTTTAAAGTATGTTTCTAATTAAACTTTTTTTTAAAATTTTGAGATAATTGTAGTTTCACATGCAGCTGTAAGAAATAATATAAAGAGAATTTCCTACCACTTCGCTTTACGCAGCTTCCCCCTGATGGTAACATCTTGCAAAACTATAGTAATAATCACGACCAGGAATATTGACATTGATACAGTCAAGATATAGAGCATTTCCATCACAACGAGGTTCCTCATGTGCCTTTTTATAGTCATACCCCCTCCTCTCCAACACTTACCTCCCTCTTGTCAATCACGAATGGCTTCTCCGTTTTAATAATTTTGTCATTTAGAGCATGTTCTATCAACAGAGTCATACGGTATATAACCCTTGGGGATTTTTTTTTTTTTCACTGAGCATAATTCTTTGGAGATTTATCCAGGTTGTTGTATGCATTGATAGTTTGTTCCTTTTTTTTGCTGAGTAGTATTCTGTAGTGTAGATGAGCTACAGTGTGTTTATCCATTCACTCATTGAGGGGGATCTGGCTTGTTTCCACTTTGGGGCTATTTCCAGTCAAGCTCCTATAAAACATCATGTACAGATTTTTGTGGGAACATAGTTTTCATTTTAGGGGGATAAATGCCCAAAGCTACAATGGCTGGGTCATATGGCAGTTGCATGTTTAGGTCTTTAAGAAACGACCAAACTGTTTTCCAGAATGGCTGTACCATTTTACATTCCCACCAGCAATGTATGAGTGATCCATTTTCTCCCTCTTTACTGGCATTTTGCTTAGTCACTATTTTTCATTTTAGGCATTCTGATGGGTGAAGTGGTTTTAGTTTGCATTTCTCTAACGCCAATGATATTTAACATCTTTTCATTGCTTATTTGCCAGCTGTATATCCTCTTCAGAAAAACTTTTCTTCGTGTCCTTTGTCTATTTCCTAATTGGATTTTTTGGGGTTTTTTTTTACTGTTGAATTTCAGAGTTCTTTATATATTCTAGATGCTTGTCCTTTGTTGGATTTGTGTTTTGCAAATATTCTGCCCCCCACCGTTTCTGTAGCTTGTCTTTTTATCCTCTTCATGGAGGATTAAAAGAGTAAAAGTTATAAATTATGATGAAGTCCAATTTATTAATAATTTTCAGTTTTGGATTGTGCTTTTAGTGTCAAGTATAAGAACTCTGTCTAGCCTCAGATTCCAAAGATTTCTCCTATGTTTCCTTCTAAAAGTTTTATAGTTTTATTTTTTTGTATTTAATTCCATGTTGAGTTATTTTGTTGCGTAAGATGTAAAACGTAGGTTGAGGTTCATTTTTGCCTATGATGTTTAATTGCTCTAGCACTATTTATTGAAAAGGCAACCTTTCCTCTCTTGAATTGTTATTGCACCCTTGTCAAAAATCAGTTGAGCATATTTAGTTTGTCTATTTCTGAGTTCTTAATTCTGTTCAATTGATCTATATGTCTACCCTTCCATCAAAATAAATACAAAAAAAAAATCCATGACAAACAAAATATCAAAATCGTAAATGACACAGAATCAGGAACAGTGCTGTGTTGTACCATATCAGAGCCTGAGGCAGAAAAAAAAAATCAGTAATAGCGATCCTACTGGTGATTCCCAGTCATCAGTATGAACAACTACCCACTTGAACATTTTCTAACAAGTCAACACACCACATACCTGTATGTAGGCTGGAAAATAATTCATTTCTTATTCAAGACATTCCCAAAACACATAACAAAGAAGGATACCAATAAAGGTAAATATAAAATGTATTTCTAAATATCTGAATAATTTTAAATCTAATATCTTTCAAAGTTTTTATCTAGATGGTTGGCACTGTGTAGATGTAGCCAACAAGAACTATAAAATACAAAAAGTTTCATGGATGGGAATATTTATCACTACTATAGCCCTTCTGTGTAATTTATTTTGCATATTGCTTAAGAAAGGGGGCAAAGCAGTTGCACAGATCTTGCCCATGAAGTAATTAAATAACAAATAATAGTGACTCTCTCTAGTGATATAGTATGGTGAGAATGAATTGGATCTCAACCAATTATTTTTTGCAATTTTGAAAATGTCTTTATAAGTGGGGTGAAATGAAAACTACTTAACACCTATGTCGTGGACGTCAGCAAATCTTAAAGGACACTGGCCTTCAATGACAGGTAGGCCTATTCTGGGGTGTATCAGCACAAAATCTTCCCTACCACAAAGGGTGTGTAATTCAAATATAATGGTAAGAAGGACCTTTTTCTTTTATATTATGCATGTAAAATCTTCAGAAATTTTTTATTTTGATATTCATCAGGGTCTTCTTAAATCTGTTAGCAAATATTTGTTGATAGCCATGTTCAAGATGCTCACGTACATGTATGTAATTAATTGATAAACTAAATTCTTTATATACTTTGACAGGCATTTCTGAATGACAAACATAAGAAAACCATTTTTTTTTGTTTTTTGCTTCAAAATTAGTATAGTTTATTGTAATAACAATTATTTTTATACAATTTGGATAATTGAGGTGTTAATTCTTTGCAACTATATGGATCCCAAGGGACAAAGGTATTAGGCAAACTCAGTGAATTCTCTTAACAATCCTGAAAGGTATTAGCATTCCCTTTTAACAGATGGAAAAACTGATGACCTTGAAAGCAGTAGAGTTGGACCAAAACCCATGATCTCTGACTGCTGATCCTGTTCCCTTCATCATGTATGTAAATAAACTCTCTGCAGATGACAAAGTTTTGTATGAATTATAGACATTTTTGTTCCTATTACAAAAGAGTATTCTTCTATATGAAAATGAATGTGGAAAATGGCTTACAAACTATGACTTTGAGTAGACCCTAAATGCCAAAAGACAAGTAATCAATTTCTTGATAGTTGGTTTTGCTTTATTGTTCATTAATGTCCAAATCCTCTTTCGTCCCCAGGCAGAAACACGTACTTCACTTTTCTCACGTTGGGTTTTAAAATTGTTTTTTTTCTGAAGAGTTACCTAAACCAACCAGTTCTGTTGATGCATTAGTTTTGTAAAAGAACAAATGTTTTGCTCAGGTAGGCCAATTCGTTCGTCTAATATCATTCAGATCCTTTCAGGCTGCATGTGAGACCTCGGATGCAGGCTTGCATTTTAGTTATTTTTGAACATGAGAACCAGACACATAATTGGTGTCTGGAAAGGTTCTTGCCTCCACTTGCTGAACATCTTACTTTCCATAAAATCCTTAAGGCTGTATAACTTATTATATTAAAACAAATTGCAGGACTCCTATGTTGATAAATTAGAAAACTCCCCACGATTTTCCTTCTCTGGCTCCCTACCACCTTTGACCTTCCACCTTCTTCTATTGTCCTATTTGTTATGGTCCCTGGCACATGCCTGTTTCACAAGGTGTCAGAAATAGATTAATGGGTGTCACTGTAAAAAAGAAGAAAACATAAAGCTTACCATTTCTCAATGTTTACTGAAGTGACAACCTAATAATATTTTAGGTGGTGGGACAGAGGGGAGAACCACATGAGTCAGCCCAGGAAACTTGCAAAATGATTCAATTAAATTGGAAATATTAATTTATTTGAGTGGACATCTGTCAGCCTTACTCTGTTCAGTCCAATGTTAATTTTATATTGACTCCAATTTCATGAATTCATTGCTGGTATAAGATTATAGACTCACCAATATTTTCACAAATGTGCCGCATTACCCAGATATACCTCTTTCAACAGCATGTAATTATGATGAGCATAGATAACAGAGACTGAACTGTTTTAGTGATTTATTGGAAGGGATTGTTTTAGAAGGGACAAAATATTCCTATAAGAATGAGCAACAGTAACTATTTGCATGAAGGAGCTAAAAAGCAAAAAATGTAGAAAAGAGTAAAAAAGAAAAGGCACAGAACTGACAACCAAAGCAAAAGGTAGAAAGAAGAGAGTAGAGCAGGTACACACATGTTGTATATTTTTTAAAAAGAATGTTAAGAATGATGCATGACCTACAGATGGTCACAAAAATTTTTGGAAGGATATGGAAAGAAATAATAGCCTTTGAATTTAACCTGGAGAAAATTGTTGGTGATTCTAGAGAGAGCACTTCTGTTTGTTATAGTGAGAAGACCTAAGGCAGCTGGTAGAACCATAACAAGTAATCAGTTATCTGCGTTTGGAGGTGTCCATTAAGAGGAAAGTTCCCAGGGGAAAATGGTTGGACATAAACTATTCTATCCTCATATGCTTCCAGGGATGTGGTCAACATTCCTTCCTCCCCTGAGCGCCTGTAGTCTATCCATCTGTGACCCTCATTTGACACTTAGAACCTGCTGGCTTGTATTGTTCTTTATTTCTTAAAGAGTTAGGCTACTTCCAAAACAGGCTGCAAGCCCTTTAACAACTGCTTTGTATTATCCGCCACAACGCCTTGTACATAACCGTAGTGACAGCAATAGTTGTCGAGGTAGTAATGATAAAAGTAGTACTAGAAATAGCTGTTACTATGACTGTGCTAAGTACTTTATATGTTTTATCTCATTTAATCTTTCTCCCAGGGTAGCTATCATTATTATCTACCGTCATCCTCAAATTGAAAGTGAGGATGCTGAGACGCAGATTTCATAGCTTGCTTCTGCTCATATAGCTTGTAGGTGGCAGAGTTGGGATTCAAATTCAAGAGTTTCAGTGGCCCAGCTTTAGTGAGGAGGATTTGCTACATTCTCTTTCTTTTGCTGACATCTAAAATTCTAAACAATGAGAATTTTATCAAGGTATCAGGGCAACGAGTTGTTTTATGTTTATCACTGGAATCCTAAATTCTTTTGGCTATTATGATTTTTAACCAACAGCAGAATGGTTTACATCTGAGAGCAGCTTGGGTTCATGGTGGCTCTGGTGAAGGTGGGGTATCTGAAATAAAGCACTAGATCTCTGACCAGAAAGGTAGATAAGAAGTCTAGAGCACATTGTCTGTCAAATCAACCACTCATGGAAACAGAGCACAGGGAGGTCAGATAGGGTCGACAGATAAAACATAGAACACCCAGTTAAATTTGAATTTCAGATAAACAACAAAAAAAAATGTTAGTATAAATCTATCCCCAATATTACACAGGACATGCTTATATTTAAAAAAATTCATCTTAAGATATAAAATCCAAATTTACCTGGATATTCTATGTTTTTATTTGCTAAATCTGACAACCTTAAGGCTGGTGCATATTTCCCCCATCATTTGAGATGCTGAGGAAGTAGAGCTGAAGCATAAGCCAGGAACGGAGGAAGAAAAGGAACATTTCTGTCATTCATTTGAAAACCAGAACTGCTGTCAAGTAAATTTGACCAACTTAAAAGAATTAGTGCTTTTGTTTTGTTTTCAGTCTGAATCATATTCATTCAAAATACAGAAAATTATTTAACTGAGAAATATTCTTCAGTTCTTTGTATTTTTCTATCTCACATACAAAAAAGAACTTGTAGACCTTAATGCCGCTTCTACATGCAATAACTGATTTTATTAGTTTCATGGGTTCTGCAAGGGAAACACAAGAAATTGGGTTCTAGTTACGATGTGTGAAATGTGTCCACTCAGAATCCGGGGAACCATTTATTTTCTCCCAGCAGTCCCATCTGTCTAGTCTTCGGCAGGAAACCACAGGGCCTTTGAACTGCAAAAGGACTTCAGAGGTGTGGACAGATTTGTCTGCAGATTTGTGGTTCAATTGAAACTCTCCCTGTGATAACTCAGATAATAATATTTCTGAAGTTCCATCTGACCAAATTTGCTCTAAACATGACACTTAGGAAACAAGAGCTAGTCCCTGACCCAGTCTAGCAGACTGCAGTCAGCACCCAGGCACCCAGGCACCCTAGTAGGATTTGGGGAGCTTGAACACATCTCACAAATGGTCTCCAGGGTCTTCAGTTCCCACAGGTCAAGAACTTGGACTGACTTTCCTTTCTCCCCTCTCATTGCCCTCACCTCCTATTCTTCCCAACAGTGCTCCTTTACTCTCAGAGTTTGATGCGTTGGGTGGGACATTGTAACCCCCTTCTGGGAGTCACAGTGCCAAGTTCCTCTTGGAATGAGAGAGAGATTCTGTTCATGTTCATATTATAGAAACATTTCAGAGGGACAAAGAAGGAGATCGGCAATCCATATTTCTTTAATTCATCAGAAATTGTCTTTCTTTCTACTTTTTTAAAGTTTAAGAGTAAACTACTTACTTAATTCCTAAAGGTGACCAATCACTTTGTGCTAGCATTACAAAGAGCATGGTTTCATCCCAAAGTTCTCCATTTTGTCAATCTAAATAGCTTGTGATAGGTTATTTTCCCAATCAAAATGTCAATCCTCTGAACTTCTTTCTATGTTATCCTTCTAAGTTAATCCCATTGAAAAATGAAGTAATTTTCATCTTATGAAACTAGATTCTAGAAGGAACACTTTAAGACATGAGGCAAATCTCTTTAAGATTTCATGATTCAACCATATCTGTGGTATCACAGGGAAATGTTAAATCACTATCATTCCTGTTGGTTATTTATTTTAGAAGAAAAACGTAAGAAGCAACTGACCTTATCAAATTGGAAAAAAAAAAAAGAAATCTTAAAACTCAGAATATAAATACCCACTTAAGTAGAAAAATAACATTCCACTGAATTTCAGAAAAGGAATTCAATTGTTTATGATGAATGACAATGATTCTAAAAATACATGTATGTGAATGTAAACATTTGTATCTAAGATTTGTTTTGTCCTCATACAATTTTACTGTTATAAAATGAAATTTTGTTGCTGTCTAGTTTATAAGGTTGATGAAATGATATATTTTGAAACAATCCAAGTTTTTACTTTGGAAAAATAGTAGTGTTGCAGGGGTAACTGTTACTAACTGAAATACTGTTAGTATTTCAATTTTCTAGTTGCCAACAATTTATTTAAATGTTTTCTTGGAATACTTTGCAGCCCTGAAAATTTAAAGACCAATCAAAGAGGTGGAGTAGTTAGATCCAAGGCCCATGTGTCGGACAGTAGCTATTGCCCTACAGTGGTTAAAATATTCAAGATTCCAGGAATTTCACAAGAATATCTTAGGAAAATACGAGGAATGTCATGTATTCTGAGCATGAAATTTGTCTTTGACATACATGTGTTTTTTATCATAAACTGAATAAATTTGGTGTTATTTTCTCCTACAAATTGGCTGTAGCTTACATTTCCCTTTGCATTTCTTTTAGAGGGGAAAAACACAGCGTAGGACATTGCAGGACTCTTGAGCATTGAATCAGGAGAGGACTTATTCTCCAATGTCCAGCAGCTGATGACTCAGCTTGTGGATGACTTTGGACTCTTGCATTTCTGTGCCAGCCCCTGCTTTGAGATTATAAATTTCTCATTAATATCTCCACTGGGCAGAATAAGGAAAAGTGTCAAAACAAAATAAAATAATTATTTTTTCTGTTTCTTTCAAAACACAGATATTAAACACAGTAGAAACTATTATAAAATGGCATTATTAAACTGTGTGGATTTTTTCATTGACACTTTTATTAAAAGAAAACAACAACTGAACAACTACTATGAATAGGTACAATGAAGAATACCATGGTGAAATAAGTACACAGATGAAACGCAAACAGAAAACTACTTTATAGTGTGAATTTTACCAGCTTAGATTTACAGGTAATCAGAAGCAGACTCCTCTGTCCTCTTTGTGTGTCGTGAATGTGTGTATGTCGTGCATTTGAGTGTGTGTCTGTATGTCATGTCTGTGTTCCAGCCGGACAAATCGATTTCTCTGGTTTTTTTGCCTCCAGATTAGACAGATTAGATTACACGAAGGGATAAACCCGTAGCAGGGGCTACCACCCAACCCAGCACTCTTTTCATGATGTAGGTAGAAAGTGATGAGTTGTAACATTCTCCATAACCCCATATCTAATATTTATATCTAGTGCTATCACAGAAATTATATGTATAAAAATGCAGGTTGCTGAATTATTAACATTATTTCTATTAATTTAATGAGATATATTTGTAAATTAAAAAAATAATTTCCAAAAGGCCAAAATCATTTAGACTAATTGATACATTATACAACCTAACTGTGTAATTGATTTTTTTTTTTTTTTTTGCAGTATGTGGGCCTCTCGTTGTGGCCTCTCCTGTTGCGGAGCACAGGCTCCGGATGCGCAGGCTCAGCGGCCATGGCTCACGGGCCCAGCCACTCCGCGGCATGTGGGATCTTCCCGGACCGGGGCATGAACCCGTGTCCCCTGCATCGGCAGGCGGACTCTCAACCACTGTGCCACCAGGGAAGCCCTGTATAATTGATTTTTTAAATGAACTGGTCTTTGGGTGTTCAGTATCCTATAATAATTGATTTCTAATAAATGGTATAAATAAATGAGTGATTAATGTACTTATATAGAAAGCAGTTGATATTTCTTTAGTTTGCCTGAAAGACCCAGTATACTGATGCAGAAAGTCCATTAGAATGCTCAGCATTATTTAAGTCAGAATGTCATTGTTACAAACTGAAAATTTTAGACTGCAACGAAAAATGCCCATCACTCATTCTTTGACTCTGAATGCAAATGATCACTTAGTTTAATAAATAAAATATATCATTTACTTTAGATGTAAGGTTAACTGAATTATGCATTGTGAGGACTGAGAGGTTCCAAATATTTAGGTTCCTAGGGTTGATCTCAGTGACGAATGAAGAGGTAGCAGTTTCCTTTACAACAGAAAAGGGTTCTGTCAGCAGAAGATATTTACAAAAGCACATTAAATAATGAGTGTGTTGGGGCTGTTTTTCAAGTTGATTGGGAAGGACATTCTCTTTTAAGAAGAGATATATGACTGCATATAGGAGACCTCCTGGTCACTGGCCAACTGTTAATGTTCAGCACTTAGTATCTCTGGCTCAGAGCCAGTCTTAGCATCTCAGGATCTGTTAAGTTGTTCCTTCTCCTAAAAGGCAATTGGCACTTGAGAGCAATTCTGACATCCAAATGGAAACTGTAAGCCAGAAAACACAGAAGGAAATAAGTGGAACTATTGCATAGATATTAGAGGTACCTCTGCTGTTTATTCACAAGTGTCAGAATGGCATACAACAGGCAAGGAACCTGTGTTACTAGTTGGCTCTGTAAAACGAATTCTTCCTTCTGTGCGTACCAGGATTATTTCCTGTTGAGGGCTTTCCCTCTGTATCATTGAGTAGAGCTTGGTGGTACTATCAGTCAAGGAACCCCATCCTTCTTCCATCCAGGTGGCAAGCATATGACCTAAGTTCCTTCCCTAAAATATAAATCATGTCAGGGAATTAATATATTTGGATGTGACTCATTCCAGCCATAGTGCCTGGAGAAGACCGTCATGATTCCTATAGAGATGATCCTGAGTCCCTTGAAGCTGCCTGGCTCCTGTCCTTTCTCTGCCTGGTTTTCAGCCTCTTCTTGATCCTGAAACTTTCCCATAATCTTGCAATATGTTTTTTTTTTTCTTCTTAAGTTAGCCAAATTCTGCTTCCTGCTGCTGACACCCACAAACTCCAACAGACAAAAGTTTCTTATTTTTTGGTTAGTTTGAGGTTGAAGAATAAATAGGAAAAAAAAAAAAAACCTAATGTTTAGTAGCTAGTCTGTGGTAGCATAATTAATTACTGGCTCAGGAAGTATAAGAGAGTCATATCAAGTTAATACAATTAAAAGCATCATCATTCTTTTCAAATACTGCATCCTTCATCCTAATCTAATCTACTAAGCATTGGTCCAGCTAGTCAACTCAACAAATTCCAGGGCTATTTTCAACCAACAGTTGTTTATTTTTGTTGTATCAGTTGAGATATAGATAGATAGATAGATAGATAGATAGATAGATATAGATATAGATTTATTTGTTATATTAGATTATAGATTTCTCAAGGATTGCTGTGCTTTATAAAAGTATGTTTTCAGTTTCACTAACCACTCAATCTTCCCTCTTGCAGCTGCAGTATCCAGTCTTCCTAAATGCTGCTTTCAAAAGGTGGAGGAACCAGAGTTAGAGATCTTCTTTCTCAGGGATGCACGTTATCTCCTTACTTTTTATTTTACCTTTATGTTGTCCTCCTTCCACAATCTGGGATAACTGGTTTCAAGTCTTGGAAGTTGGGAAGAAGGGTGTGTAGTAAGCCTTGATTTTCCCTATCACTTATTCACCTCCAATTATATTTTAATATACAAATCCTTCCTCTTTGCTTTAGACTTAAGATTCTGAACCTCAGAAGCCAAGGTGTCCTGGTGAACAATAAAAATATACACTAGTTAAAATTTCAAAATATTACCCTGCCATACTACAATGATTCTTCGTTGTTTAACGAGTCAAAATTCATATGGAAATTCCTACTTTGGTTCAATTTGATTAATCTTATTTCTAATCAAATACTTACAGGAAACAACAGGTTTATTGGGTTGTGTTGGTGAGAAGTAAGTGTGTCCCTACTAGCCTTTGTTAATCTGCACCTGTGTGTCCTGTGACCAGAAAGACTCCATCATGGAAGCTGGGCAGAACTTTATGGAGGTGGTCCTCTTAGCCAGCTTCCTCCTGAAAAATACTTTATTAACTTATGTCTGAATTATTGTGAATGGGGAAAACTAATGTCCCATGAGATATATTTCATAGACTTTTCAGTGGAGCAGAAACCAATAAAAGTATGATCGACTCTGTCAATATAAGCCAAACCTTTGGGCAAGGACTCCAGTGGCACAAGATTTTTACATTTCTTCACAGAAAATTTCATTTCCTAACTATATTTGGCTTATTCTTATTACTTGGTGTTTGAACACTAATCATTTGGGAGCAAAGAGAGATGAACCAGAGTGTCCAGGGGAAATCACGCTGGAATTACAAGTTTGACCAAAAATGATGAGTTTGCACACATGTAATGGGAACACAAGCTGTTATTCCCTTGATAACTCCTCAGAAAGTCTGATATATATAACTTCCCTCATACATTGGGTTCTTGGCTGAGATAGAGCCAAGAACTGTTAAGATACTCCCTGCCACTGAGATGCTATTTTTCAGTAATATTGACTTTTAGAAAAGAAGAGGATTAAACTCAGAATGGAGACCTGAACTTTCATCTTAGCTTCAACACTCACTTTCCAAAGGATTTAAACTCAGAAACTCTCATCCTAATTCTTTCAAATGATAGTTTCGTATAAATGCAATCAAAATGATGGTATTGAACAGTAATGTTCAGTAAAAGTTATCTAGAAACCATGCTTATAAAATTCTTCAGTGGTCAAAAGGAATACATTTAAAGTAGAATTTTTATAAATGCAATGTTTAGGGATGGAGGTGTTACATTAACAAGTCTGTGAATACAGGACATTATCATCGGCTAATAGCTAAGAGGAAAATCTTGTTTCCAAGGAAAGCAGACTATTTTTATTCCCTGCTCATTTTGACTTTCATTCTACCTTTCAGAGTTTAGAAGCTCAAATAATTCAAACGAAATGTTTTTCACAGATTTGTAATACCCCCAATGTCATAAAATTCTTATAAAATAAATCAAAGTAACATTAATATCAACCCAATAAAATATTATAAAATAAATTAGTACAATTAGCCCTGTTTGGGGCAGAAGGTTCTGGGAGATAGAATGGGACTTGAGATCAACCTATTCCAAAAACAAAACAAAACAAAGAAAACACATGAAAAAAGCATGTGGGTTAACTAGATTTTTAGTAAGATACTAAACATAAATTTTGGGAGAATCTCACATTATGATTGATTATAACTAGAAAAGAAGACAAGGAAGACTGACTTTTATGCTGAGAGTTTGAGGAAAACATGTCTGAGACACGCCCTTCACATATAGGACAGTTTCTTCTAGGTGAGAAAAAATATTTTATTTCTTGCTGTGCACACTTATGATTATTAGTTCACTGGTTATGTAGACATGTGAAGAAAGCACTCAGTCCTTTCCAACATTCTCCCAGACAGAGGCACCCTGATCAGCACAAAACAGAGGAGAAAAGGCAAGCAAATTGCACCTTCCCCCTGTGGGTGAAGATAGTCCTAAAACAGATCAACCAACAACACGAAAAGAATAGCTCTAAATCCTTAGTGAGCTATTTACTTGGTAAAGAAGAAACCCAGGTCATCACATGCACCATGAACAAGGGACTCTCAAACAGAACAGGATCAAGATGAGTCCAGCTGCCATGGTGTGAAGAGCAACCACCAGACTTCAGGGCTCAGAGATGTTGGGGGTCAGAAGTTCCTGCTGGCACTTGCATTGTGAGACTCATCTGAGGATACAGACAAGGTGTTCATGTTGCTGAGGGTTCATATCAATTGTTTGTAGTTTTTTTTTTATTTTACATTTTTTTAATATTAAGAAGTTTTTTAAAAATTGTTTACAAGTTGCCTAAATCTAAATACCAGTTCTTTGAACTACTTTAGAAAAACTGATTTTAGCTTTCACTTTTGAAATTAAGAGGAAAAACAACTAAAAAGTCATTTTAGTGTGCGGTTTGAATCACTTTACCATTAGAAATTGTCTCATTAGCTAAGTTAATAAGGAGTGGCATTAGAATTTTGCTCTTATTCAGATCACGTAAAAACCATCAACGATCATTGTTAAATGAAGTGACTCTTAAACAAATAAGCATGTGACTGTAAGTTCTTCGAGCTTTGTGGAGTCAGAAGCAATGCAGCTTAGATGGAAGCCATACCAGAGCTGAGGACACCTGGGTCAGAGGCTCTAGCCCATCTACAGCTGTACCAAGAAAGTGAATGCAAAAACTATGTCTAGTAAGTAAATTGTAAACAAATGATCTGTACATTCTATACTGAAGATTTAGGCTCCATATGCTTATAAAGTGAAAAGTGTATATACACACACACATATAGTAATAATTCACATTATTATGAAAAACATTTCTGACACATACATTCTCAGGAGAAGTAACTGTCTTCTTTTCTGATAGTTACCTTTATTTTTCCAAGCTCCTAGATGGAGAAAACCAGCCATATCCATCTTTGGAAGTCAGTCTGATAGACAGCATGGACTTTGGAGCAACAGAAACATGGGTTCAAGTCCAGAAGTCTCAAATTTTCTGACCCTCAGGCTTTTCACTTGTAGATGAACAAATAATTCCTTGTACTACTAGGTACTCCACTCATGCTGACCTACTCCTTTCTTAGTAGTCAGGACCCATATGTTTTGCACAAGTAAGACCCAAGTTCACATTTATTGAATTAATTCATAAATAACTGCCACAAATTCAAATCAAAATCCTTTCCTATATATCAGCCTTTGTTTGTTTACTTGTCTGATGCAAGAACATGAATCATTCCCCTTTTGTTTGACTTCTACACTGAGCTGATTAATACACTTCTCACCTTGTTCAACTTCCCTTTCTCAAAAGAACAGTTTTCTTTCCAAACTCGCAGAGGTAGTACTTGCCCAGCCTTTGTGCAGAAATGTCCAATGAATGTACAGGATGAAAAGTGGTGCAAGAATCATTCACACTTTGGTAAGTAATCTACGAAGTAACCTGGAGCGAAGCACTCTACTCCACAGAGGTGATGGTTTCCACATGGCCAATCTTACAGGCTCTCTCCTACTCGATCCTGGAAGATGGAGAAACTGGCCAATCAGCAATGGGTGGAGATTGGGCAGGGCATGCAGAGACACTGATGAGACTGGCCGCCAATAACAGGTCCTTATTGTTTTTCTGGATGGTCTTTCACTTCTAATTCTTCATCACACTTATCCTTAAAATAAGTCTCCTTTTCCTTAGAGTGACTTATGTGAGTCTCAGATCCAGGCAACCAAAAGAATAAAGGAAATTAAGCTTTCTGCCACAACTTTCATCCGAAGTACATCCAGTCCTTGGCTACATTGCTGAGGCTACACTAGGAAGACACCTGGAAGGAATGTACTGCAAACCTGGCATTGCTTTGATTCAGGTATCCCTGCCCTTGTCCAATTGCACTATTCTATTTGCATGTGTTCCCCTTGGGATACTCTCTGTGCCACATCCCTGCTCCACAGCATGGGCAATCTTAGGTAAGTAAAAGCAGAACCCTGCCCTTATGCAATTTAAAAAATCATGCTGTCTCAGAGAAGAAAGAAATACAAGTGGGCAGAACCTGTTCATAGCACACACCCTGTGCAGACGGAGTTATCTGTACATAATGTTCTCATCTCCCTTTGAGAAGTTGTCTATGCTCCATGAAACTTCTGAATGCCGCAGAAGTTTGGGCAGCTCACTCTGCGCGGTTTATACCACTTTCGGCTCCCAGGATGTCCTGTTTCACTTGGCAAATTCTTTGAGCTCCACTGAATCCCCCTGTGAGGCAGAGAGCAGAATCTTGTGTCTAGCAAAGAAGGAAGAATACACACACACACACACACACACACACACATACACACACACACTCCGAGTCCTTATTGACTATACACTGCTTGGACTATTAAAGGAGGAAGGTGAGAGCTGAAATGCATTACTTGCATTCCAGGCAGCAATCAACTACACTTTGCTATATAGCACTGATCAGAGTTTTACTAGGCTACACTTAAAGAAGTCATCATTTGTTTTTATTTTCAGAGAGTGCAGGTGGGACGAAGTGTGGTTATCAGCACTCCAAGCCAAAGGCTGGGTGGAGAAAGCACAGAGGTGTCCATGTATCCAAAAATAATCCCTAGCACCAAAAGAGGCGGAGACCTTATTCACCACCAGTAGTAAATGGTTGAGAGAAGTGGGAAACGTGGAGCCCCAGACACTTTATCGCCTGGGGTATATTTATGTGATTGAAAGGGAAAAGCCCACTCAACCAGCATCACGTAAAAGGAGCTTCTGTGTTGGCAAAGTGTTCCTGCAGTTCACTCACCCTCTTCTCCTGGAATAGCACTTGACCAAAGCAGGCAAGACACACCAGCTCCTACGTCACCTCCACACCCCGATTTCAGACATCAGGGTGCTGCCTCTGGTCTGGGCGCTTACGGCAGTGTGCCAAAATATTATCTGTCTCTGTGACCTGCTAATTGAGGCAACCAAACAGCAATGCTGGTTAACCAAGTCTGATTGATTGTTCTCTTTTGCCTTTGGGAATTCGACGAGGGGAGCTATCGTTCAGGGAAAGTGAGCAGCATGACTGCGGCTGGGGTCACGTGGGTGGAAATGGTGGAAATGCAAGCAGACCCAGTATCTCCCAATCCCACCAGGGTACAAATTACTAACAGCTCTCGTCCTGGAATTCAGTATCATTTTGCAAATGGAGAGAGATCGTTTTAAAAGTTCAGGTTGGGCTTCCCTGGTGGCGCAGTGGTTGAGAGTCCGCCTGCCGATGCAGGGGACACGGGTTCGTGACCCGGTCCGGGAAGATCCCACATGCCGCAGAGTGGCTGGGCCCGTGAGCCATGGCCGCTGAGCCTGCACGTCCGGAGTCTGTGGTCCGCAACGGGAGAGGCTGCAACAGTGAGAGGCCCACGAACCCAAAAAAAAAAAAAAAAAAGTTCAGGTTGAACCAATTTACCATATGACTCAACAAACTCCACCACTAGTAATCCACCCAAGAGAAATGAAAACATTTCCAAAGGTTCATCAGTTGGTGAACAGATAAACATAATGTGGTGTATGTATTTGATGGAATACTATTCAGCCATAAAGAGGTATGAAAATACTGATATATGCTACAACATGGGTAAACATCAAAAATATTGTGCTAAGTTAAAGAAGCCAGACATAAAAGACTGCATATTGTATGATTTTATTTATATGAAAGTTCCAGAAAAGGCAAACCTATGAAGACCTAAAGTAGGTTAGTGGTTGCCTAAATCTTGGGGTGGGCACAGGGCTGACTGCAAATGGGGACATGGAATCTTTTGAAAGTGATAGAAATGTTCTAAAATTGAACTGTGTTGATGGCTGCACAACTCTGTAAGTTTATTAAAGATCACTGAATTGTGCAGTTCAAATGGGTGAATTCTACAGTACGTAAATTATACCTCAATAAAGTTATTTAAGTAAAAATATCCCAGGTTGATCATTCAGCTTATATCTAATGAGGGAAAGGAAAAAAGACATTGTGCTGAAAGTTTCTCCTGTTCATGGAAATCACCTGAGCCCTTTCCATCTGTGCATTTTTACCTCAGTCATCCCAAGTGAGTGGCCAGCATGCATTCGGTCTAAATTACCTTCTTTTGGGTCTCTTTCTTTGCCTACCAAATGTTAGAGAATTTCAGGTAGAAAGAATTGGGGAAAGGAAATGATTACCTTTACATTCCATTTTTTTTTACTTGTCACAGTGAAAAAGTAGGCAAAACAAGAATATTGGCATCAGAAAATTGCTCTTTGTCATTTTATACTTCCTCTATAAAAAGTATTTGGGTAGCCATTTCCATAACCCAGGCTGGTATCCTACAAAAGCATAACACATGTAGAGTAGACCACAGCATGTATGACTGTTACGAGGCTGGGGAAGATTATAATTCAGTAGACAGTAGAAAGTCCACTGGGGAGAAACTTCTTCCTCTTGCCTCCAGAGGCATCTGACCCACAGGAGCCATGGTGTGTAGCTTCAGTAGCACATGCTTACAGATTGGTGAACATCAGAAACATTCGTTTTATTAGGTAGTTGCATAATAGCCTTTTATTTTTGATTATTTATGCATTAGCAGCAAGCAATAGCGATGTGCTATGTAGGAAAGTTATTATTTGCTAATTTGCTGCTTTTAAAATACACGGCACACTATTATGTATCATGCATTACAATTACAACAACAGTTTAATTAATCACCAGCACCCTGTTTTGTACCAATCTACAGCAGAATTCTGGGTAATGGTGTTGTTTACCATTTAGCAAGTAGCGACATTTCACTCTGTTTCACTACATTAAACTGCTCAAATAAAGCAAACGGATATTGAAAAGAGTTGGCCATCTGCCTTTATTTTCTTTTACTTTTTTTTAAAACGAAAAAAAACAACTCTCAAAAGAGAAAGAACACAGCCATGAAACTGATAGTGACAAAAAGCACTCTTTTTTTTTTTTTTTAATCGGGTCAGAATCTCATCTCAATGCAGTTCTGATGAATAGTTTAAAAAATAAAAAAGAAGTCCTCTTTGTGGATTTGGAGTGGGTCTCAAGACCAGCCGTGAAGCCTAATGATTATTTAACGGTGCCGCACTTGAGGCTGGCTTCTGAGAGCCTCCTTCCCCCTTTAAGAGTTTGATGAATAGGTCTTGTGACAGCCATTTAGGAATAAACAAGAATTCATCAGTCTGCATAAGAAGAAGCCAGTTTATAGATTAAGTTTCCTGAGGTAATTCATGAGGTCAGTCCCATTTAGATGGAGACTGTTAGGGCCTGGCTCTCGAGAGTGGCCATACAGGGGAGTCACTCCAATGGACCCTGCTCACACAAAGCCCCCTTTCAGGGAGAAGCCTGCCATTTTTATGACCCTGCCACTAGGATGCACATCAACTTGTCACTGTGCAGATCTGCTAGGGCAAGACCTCATCACTCTATTAAAGAGCTCTGTGACCCTATTGATTTGAAGTATTTAAAGCAGGGGTGAGGTTCAAAGCAATTTCTTTTCTATACTATTACTCAGTCTCTCTGTGTCTTGGCTCTAAAACATCTGCTGTCAGTTCCTTTCTGTCGTCTGATTCTGGAATCTGTCACTGGAGAACAGAGTAGTTTTATTTAAAATAAATTGGATTCCTTTTCAGTTTTCAGCATCTCACATTGTGATCAATGGTTTATGCTCCTTCATCTGCCGGGAGACTTAACTGCAAGTGTACCCTTTTATGTCTCTTTAGGGCAAGACTGAAGCAGCATTAGCCTCTGAGACTTTATAATAGAATCAAGTCTTAGAAGTAGGTAGCAGCCACCAGCTCCTCTAATTGGCCAATCAACAAAAATAACAACTTTTCATTAAAAAAAAATACAGCAAGAAGGAAAGGGGGGAAAAATGCATCTCCAACTGTGGATCCAGGACCCAAATGCTAATAGCATCTTTTTTACTTTTATTTGCTCCAAGAAATGAAAACAGAGTAAACAACTCAGTTATTTTTAAATGTCCACAGGTAAGGCAAAACTGAGAGTCAGTTTTGAAAGGTGTTTTGGAAAACAATGCAGGCTGCCATACTTGTTCTGTGAAACAGCAGGAAACAGAGTACCTTCTGGATAGTTAATAATACATTAGGCACTGTGCATGCATTCCTGAAGTCATAGTGGGAAACTGGTAGCCTTTAACTGGTCTTGTTGGGAGACTGTCCTCAGCCAGTGTTATCAGGAAATTTGTTTGAACAGCCAAACCTGAGTTACAACATTATATTTTCAAAAACTAGAAAATACTGTTTTCAATAATTATCTTAAGCTCATGAGCAAAGGAGAGAATACAAAAGTTCAGGATTGGTGTTCGATTTAACATTGTTACCAATAAGTCCAAAAAAGTTGCTTAGACTCCTGGTACTTCATGTATAGACCAGGGGTATCCAATGACAATAGAAACACCAAGCACTTCACTTCTAGGAGTCTCTTTTAAGTGTATCTTATATTATTCCCTGGTCTCCGTGTGGATGGCATTTCTCTAAGAGGAAATATTCTCACGGAGTCAGCTGTCACCTCACTTCATATGACTTCCAATTCTTCATGTCCATCCTTAACAGCCTCTTTGGCTCTGGTCAGAGCTGGGGTCAGGTGTCCAACACTGTGGGCTATCTCCCCTCCCCTACAATGCAACCTGTTTAAATTTGAAACCTTACTTGACATCCATCCTACAGTCATCTTTTCAATTCAGCATTCTCTCCTCTAAATGGTGCTTAATGTCTTCTTGGTCGCATATGTCTTTCCCCCATACCCTATCAGGTGCTCAGTCCTATAGAATCTGCCACTTGAATGTCTCTGACCCCACAGCTTCTCCAGAGCCTTAAGATCTGGGTCATCTCCACTCAGATCTTTGGTACATTTCACCAACAGTTGCTTCCAAATTGGTTCATCTGGCTTTTGCCTATCTTTTACCCCAAATGAATCCTCGGAAACCAAGTTTTGACAAAGACACTGGACTATTGTTCCATACGACCCAGGAAACAAACCCCAATTTCCTCAGCCTGGCATTCAGAGGCCTTGCGATTCCAATCCCTGCTTCCTTTTGCCCATACTATGCTTCAGTCTAACAAAGCCATTGGCCATTCCAGTCTTCACGTCTTCTCTCTCCACACACTCTCCCTAAGGGAGCTCATCCACTAGAAGGCTTTAGAAAGCATCCCTATGCTAAAGACTTCTAGCTCCAGTACCATCTTTCTATGAGCTCCAGACCTGTGGATCCAACTGCTAGTGGAATCTCCTCTTAGATGTGTCCTAGGCAATTAGAACACAACAAAGCTCAAAGTTATCTCATCATCTACTCTTTCAGATTGTTGCCTCTCAGTAAATAGTGACACTATTCACCAAGTTGCTCGTACCAGGAGTCTTCCTCCCCATCACCCCTAACAACAAGTCAATTATTGACTCTTCATTTCTTCTGCTGTCTTCACACCTCTCATCTCCACTGCCTCCACTCTGGTTTGGCATCCTCTCCAGTTCAACTTTGAAACATCCTGACCCAGGATTCGGTTCAAGAACCATTGTTTTGCTTCCTCAGGGAGAACTGAGACCCCATTATACATTGCACATACCGATATTATTTCACATATCAAGGTTTTGCATTTATTTGTAGGAACCACTTCATATACAGCCAATAAAAATATTTATTGAATGAGTAAATGAACAAATAAACAGTCAGTCCTAACAGGAGGAAACAGAAACTAAGTTTTCCTTTTTCTAGCTTAGGTTGATGTAGAATTAATGCCCAGTTAACTAATGGAAGCATACAAATGAATATTGACAATGTTCACCACCAGATCTAACCCATTTTTAGTTTTAATACAATTTACTCTGAGTGCTAATATATTTAAGTATACAGAAAAATAGCTCATTTTTACTCTAGCCTTTCTTCTTTGTGAACATTCTTATGTCATGTCTATGGGTTATAATGACACAAATATGAAAATTGCATCATTTATTCTATGCTTTTTTTAAAGGTAGTTGTGCCTCAGATGATGCAATATGTTGAATTCTTGTTGATCAGAACATACTGCAAACTTTTTTTTTTTTATTTTGTAACTCTAACTGTGTATCCTTTCTAGCTCTTTTATTTGTTTGGTTTGGTTTGGTTTGATTTCCAGCATAAAAATTGTGGTGCCGTAGCTTTGAGGTCAACAGTAAGTATACTGGTTCAGGTCTCCCTGAAAATTTTCAATAAAGATAGCACAAAAGATTTGAAGGAGATAATAGTTTCTGTTCATATCCTCTGAGGAAGTAATAAATCATATTCGACAGTGTTTCTTATACCTTTAATATGGAAGAGGAAAGAGTGAGAAAAACTTGTGGATGTCAATACAAGCAGAACACCATTACAAGCAGATATCATCTTGAGTGTGCAGTGCTGAATATGTTGGAATTTATGGCACGCGTTCATAGAGTGTATTTCAGAAAGAAACTAAAATTAATGAACCAACTGTGCTCCATTCAAAGAAAAGTAAGATGAAAAAAATACCTATCTACAAAGAACTGATGATTTCATATTTGAGTACCGCTGTTAAAAAAAAAATGTAAATGTTAAGTCTGCCCAACTTCAAACCCACTCTCTTTGCTAATCTAATATCTTCTACTTTCTAGACTAGGGAGAAATGATCTTGTTTATTTTTTTCAAACAATTATTTGGATCTTAGAGTAGACACAAAGGAAACTTCAACTAAAACTATAAATATGTCTTTTTATTTTCTGCATAGGTGCACGTACCGAGACATTGATGCGAAATCAAAGAATAGAGGCTTTCTCTTCTCAAAAGATAAGGACACAATAAATTAGGTGGAAGAAAGTTATATTTCTTGATAAATCTCCCATATATCAGTTTTCAAATTCTGCCATTTGTGTATGTTGATCTTTCACCAAAGTTCTGTATATTTTTCTGTAGAAAGTATATTCAGGATGCTCATTTTATGCAAATGCATCAGGTTTATAATTCTAAATATTGAGTTCCCCTGTTACTACCAAAAATACAGTAGTTGAGATATTTAACAAAATCATAAATAAAAACAGGTTTTTTTTCCATTTCTGGAAATAAATGATTAAGATATTTATAAATTGAGCCTAAAGTTTTTCTTTGAAATTGTTAGTGAATCACCAAAGAAGAAAAATATTCATCTATTGCCTTTTTACTAGTACAATTCAAATTTCTCAGATTAGATCTTAGGTCTGTTTCTTTTTTTTTTTTTTTCTTTTTGGAAAAGAATATTGGAGAACCAATATGAACAAACAATTCAGAAATTAAAAAGCATCCCCCCATTTACATTTTACTTCAAGATGGTGTCACTTTACTATCTACCTTGATTATAAACCTTTATGACACAGTATAAATTGTGAAGGAGTCAGTATATAGAAGCTAATTTTTTTAATCCAAACTTTTAACACATCTCTATCTTTGTGCTATTAATGTGATTATGTTTCAGATTATGTGGAAAGCACTAGGGAAAATGATAAATAAAACTCAATCCCTATATTCAAGGAGCCTAGTGGACAGACAAAAAGATAATTCATAAATTTAATACATAAATTTGATCAGTTCCCCTATTATTGGTACACGTTAACAAGCAACATACAAACATGCATGATTTTTGAAGAATAGGGATTATGTAAATCAACTGATTGCATTTATTAGTAGTTACTTTTGGATGCATGCCTATAATGGCTTAGTCAAATAGGGGTTTATTTTAACATAAGAAGGCTGGTGATGTAATTCTTTAATATCACCAATGTGCCAGGATTCTTTTATGTTTCTTCTATGTCATCTTTACCATGTGACTTTCATCTTTGAGTCCATCTCACAGTTAAAGATGTCATTCCACCTTCAGGTTCACACATGTGATCCAGATAAGTAGAAGAAAACACCAAGAAGGGCAGGGAGAGACTTTATCAAGAAAAGAAAGCTCTCACAGAAATCCCCAGAAAAACGTCGCTTCTGTTTCATTGGCTAGAACCATATTGCGTGGTCACCCCTGATTGCAAGTGTATCTTGGAGATATAGCTTCTAAGCTAGAAGTACTGCTGCCCTAAACACAATCAAGGTTCTATTCCTAAGAAAGAAGGGAATGTGGATTGTTCAGAGAGCCAGAGTGTCTGCCATTAAAATCCACTATGCGAGTAGCTTAACTTCCTAACTTTTATATTCCCATATATTTATAATCCCAATATATTAGGTCCAGTTAAGAGGGACCCTGCTCTGGGTCTGGTAATTTAAAGAACCTTCTCTGGCCCCCAGTGCCATGCCTCTGTTTATGGGAGGGGAGTTTACTGGACCCAGGGGAGGTGTCTCATGGAAGCTGTGTTTCCATCCCTGTCAGATCATGCCTTGACACTCAGGCCAAGGAATCACCTGCCCAAATGACTGAGGAGGCTCTTCAATGGCCTGGGTGGGACTTGTCTTTGGGTCAGTGCTTCTGAAGTCTGAATTCACCACTGGGTATAAATGCCCCTCCACCTAAGGGGCGGCCAAAGGACAGCAATGGATGTGGACAAAGTTTGGATATGTAGGCTGGGTGTTTACAAGTATGTACACAAAAAGCCTTATGAGGCAGGAGAGCCAAGGGTGGAAAAAAGGAGTGGGAGTCAGGCTAAACTGACAAAGTACTTTGGAACATGAACATTGAGGAGTCCAAGAAGTCTAAATTCAAGCATGGTTTTCCAGGCATTATGAAAATATATTTATCAAGTTTGCAGGATAGGACATATTTTATTAAAATGTTGAGTAACTCATTTGAAACTTACATTTAGACCTATGGTGTGTGGGTCTCCATTTGTACTCTTACCTTCACCCACACAAATGTTGGGGGTGAAACGGGGCCAAAAGTTCATGGGTTCTGAGATAATGAGTTCTTATCCCTAAATAGGCATTAATTTAATGTCCTTCCATACTTTGAGAAGGTAGATGCTGATATAGCTGACTGTAGTTCAAATGTTTAGTCACATAATAAAACCAATAGCCCCACCTAACCTGACTGATATTTTGTTAAATCTTGCTAAATGTGCATATTGACTGTATATTATCCATTCTCAATTCCTAATATCTCATGGAGAAGGAGCATGGCTCCTTTAAGTTAGTTAGTTCAGCCTAGCACACAGAATGGTTCAGTGTGATTCATTTAATTAAAACAGCAACTAATAATCCAAGAGATGATGATTATACTTATATATAACAAGTATGTTATAATAGTTATAATAGTAATTATTATTATCATCATCATAGAGAGTTCCATCTTGAACACTTATAGTTCATTTAATCAGCAGATATTTCATGGTCCTCCTCTATATGCCAGGAAGTATTCTAGGTCCTTAGGATATAGTTGTGAAAAAGACAGACAAGGTATGTGCAAGAACAGTTGGTGCCTTATACACATAAAGGCATCTCCCAGTTAATATTAGTAATTCAGAAGTTTCTGAAATTTAGACCTTGTCCATGATACAGCCAAGCAGGAGGCTATTTCTCATTATTTTAAATAGGAAAAATTACAATGCATTTTATTGTGGCCTAAATCCCCAAACCAGCTTCTCATATTCACTAAAAAACAGTAAAGCCTTACAAAGAAGTAAAAACTACCAGATTAGACTGCAAAATACTGAAAACATCACTTCATTATTAAGCAGTTAATGTGGTTGCTAATAAACAATTCCTTTACAAGCAATAACATTGCTCTTCTTAGAAGCACCAAGAACTTGGGAAACACACAGCATACATCCTGTTGGCTGACACGATGTACACTGGGAAAGTCAACAAAGTGATTCTGCTTCCAGCTAGAACCAAACCAGTTTTCTCACCACAAACAAGGACAAGACTGAATAAAATACATGAAACAACAGTTTTCAGACATTAGGTAATAAGGCAATGCAGGACTGTGATCCCTGAGAGAAAGGAAACAAGTAAGGTGAGACTACAGTGACCACAGTCCCCGTTGTGGAGGCACTTTCAGAGCCGTAGTGCGGAAAGGAGAGGCCCAAATATCTCAGTGAGTGCAGAAGTCTCACTGAGACGAGGGAGCAGACATCTAAGTCTCGGAAGGCCAAGATACCCAAAACTTATAGAACAGATAAGCGAAGAGGAAGGAACTTCACAAAGAAAGAGTTCCAGAGATCTGCCTAAGGGTCCCTTTGAATATTTGGCTAAATATCCATCTGCACACATATATGGTGAGACTCCAGGAGGCCAGGAGGTAAACAACTATTGGGGAAATAGCAACCAATGGGAAACTGTAAGCTGAATAATTCCCAGATATCACACGAGAATGAAAGATATTCATGTTCTGGACAGCCAGAGTGGAATGATCACATTGGATACCTAGGGCATTCGGTACTATTTCTATGTACTGTCAATGAGCAATTTAAAGTAATTACTATAGTTTATATTAAGTATTGACATCAGGCCCATCTCTTCCATCAGGTATTAAAATTCTTCTGGAAATGTACCAGGTTTCTCTTAGCATTTCAGAACTAGGTCGCATGTACATTCTTAGTTCAGGAGCTGCACTTTCCTTGAGATCAAAGGATCTTTTTCAAATAAACAATTTAATTTTTCTTACATATGTAATACAGTCACATTACAAATAATTTGTAAAATAGAGAAAAAAAGTCCCAAATAATAATAAAACTTGGGTCATGTTTGCAATAAAAAAAAAGGAGGGGGAGGAATTTTATCGGATGAAGAACATTTCTGTCAGAATGTCATTGTTTTTGGATATCCATGTTACACATATCAAAACCTACAAGATGTGCTGTGATATAGAAATATGTTTCACTTTGTTTAAACAGTGTTTCCAAAATCTTTTAACACAAAAAATTTTTTTTCACACAACAGTTACGCTCTGACCAGTGTTTTCCAACAGACCTTTTTGTGATGTTGGAAATGTTTCCTGTATCTTTACTGTCCAATATGGTAGCCGCTGACCACAAGGTGAGTCCTTGAAATGTGGCTAGTGCAACTGAGAGAAAAAATTTTTATTGTATTTAATTTTTTTTTAATTTAAATTTAAATAGTCAGGTGGGGCTAATATCTTCCGTATTGAACAGCACAGCTCTAAACAATGCCTATTGCAAAGAATATACATTTGAGGAAACCACTATGTAACAATAATATTGTTACATGGAAATCAAGCTCAAAGTGGTTAAGCACCTATTCTAAATAACCACCAAGTGAGAACAGAACAAGGATTCAAGCCCAAATAAACCCAAATAACTGATTCCAAACTCCATGTTCACAGTTCTACTCTGCCTCCAAGATGTTACAGAGATGAGTATTTGATGATAATCTCAGTATTTTTTAATTTTATATTTTAATTTAATCCCCGTATTGTATGTTTGCTAATATCTATTCATAAATTTGATTTTTTCCATTTATTTTGCTTAAGGAAATCTTATAGTTCCAAATGCTTTATAGACAATTCTTTTCAAATAAAATAGTTACATAAGTTTTAATTAGATATTACCATTTTATTGTTGGAGAAACTGAAACATAAAGAAGAAAAGCTATGCAGTAAATTCTGTATCTGCTTTATATTGAAGACATTTGAAAGCTATATAAGCAAGACTAGAAGTGGAAATAATTTTGATCATGTATATTAACTGAGTTATCTTAAAGGACAAGAGTAAGTATTCACTATGTACACAGAAATAATATTTTACTCCTTAACAGTGTTAATTCACTACAATGCCCAAAGTGTCAAAGCCACTTTACAGAAGTCTGTTTAGTTTGTAGTATGGTTTAGTAATGTATACTTTAATCAACATATAAGAGCTGATGGAAATGCTCATAAATTTAGCTTTAAGAATTATATATCTCGGATTGTACTGATGTGTACTAGACATGGCCTCCATTGAGAGGTTATTAGATTTACTGACAGTTTGAGGGCTCCAGTTCACCCAGACAAGACTCCATTACATGTAACCAATGATGATGGTTATACATCTTTTAAAGATAATAAAGAAATTTATTATATCAAATAGGAAGAGACAAATAAGTCATGTTTGGACCTTCAACTTTCTAAGATTGCTTTTCAGAATACTATCTGAAAAAAACATTTTTTACATTTTAAGATATTAATTTTGATATTTCTAATTTACATATTAGGTAAATATTTTATATACTTTGAAGATTATCCATAATTTTCAATGAAAAATAATGCAAATTTTTTTAAATATTTTATTTAAAGTTTTTTTAAATGGTACTTACACTCTAGTTTTAATTATGTGACTATTATAGGCATTGGGAAAAAAAGAATGAAAAAATAGAAAACTGCTACAAATGGTTATGTCCAAGGGATAGGATTATGTGTTTTTTGTCAAAGTGTTTGTAATGTAATTATATTACATTTATAAAGGGAAAAATAAATTATTTTTAGCATATCAATACTACATCGAATCTTCAAAAATATAACTCAAAGGAGATACATTCTTTTCCTAACTATACAAATTGGTTGACCAAGCTTTGATCTGAAGTATTTAGAAAACAGTTAAATTAGAATGAGTTTTACTTTTTAAAATGGACTTGCATGGCAAAGTGAAGTGAAAACCGTGAGCTAATTATGTGGTAAATTCAATTAGTGAAGTCACCTAATCTAAATTATTCAGGCTCATTGTAGCTCCAGGAAAGCAAGGCCACCCTGCCCAGGACCCAGCCATGTGCAAATAGATGGTTAGTAAATCCTGCCAATGGTAAGAAACAAAATTGATAATTTTCTTCCTATTCTAACTGCTTTCTTTTTACTTGGAGTATGAAATGTCAAATAACTTCATCAATGGGTTTATTTTAAAAAAAACAGTCAAAAAATTCATTCCTATATCTACTAATTTTTAAACATATAACTTACTCACAACTGAATATTCTCAAAATCATCTGCATACGCCATGGGTGACCGGGATGATAGATCAAGGGAAATTGGAGAAAAGAAGATACTTTTCCTCCTATTTGAGGTTTGAACTGTTGAGGTAAGAAAATGAATAGGCCATCACTATTTACTCTTTGCTTGCAGAGCAATTGCCTTCTGTCAATTTGAGATAAATTCCATACTATCCTCATGGAATAATCTAGATTAAAAAGAGAAGAGATGCTATCTAGGACTTCTGCACAAATATCTAAGCTGCTCTTCTTAACTTTCTCCTTCCCTGGTGGAGAACAGTGTCAAAATGCCATTTTGAGAAATACAAACTCCGTATCCCTTATGATTACATTAGAAGCCCTGGATAATCCAGGATAATCTCCCCACCTCTAGATCCTTAATTTAATCACATCTTCAAAGTACCTTTTGCCATATAAGGTAATATTTACAGGTTCCAGGGATCAGAACCTGGATATCTTTGGGGACCATCATGCAACTTACCACAGAAATGTCAATGGTTCTGGTGGCAGTGGTAACAAAGATGGCAATGATGTTACTGTAGACCATAGCAGAAGTGTTGGCAAGTTCCATGTTATTAGTATGAACTGTGATGGTGAAGGTGGCAGTGCAGGCAATGTTGATTCTGGCAAAAGCAACGGTGATGTTAATGTGAGCATAATGGCCGGACTGGGACATTAGCGAAAGGGATTTAGTCTCCATGGTGGGTTGAACACAGTGTGTGTCACAGTGAGGACAGTACCTTTGACTGACTCCAAAGGACAGAGCAGAGCGCCCTAAACGAACTAACTATAGCCTGGCCTTCAACAAGTAAAGTCAGCTATCTGAGCAGCCTAGAGCAGCAGCTGAGATAGCAAGAGATAATGTCTCACACTTGCAGGGGAATAGGTTTTATATGAAGATTTCTTCATGAAAGAGAATTTGCCAACAAGTTTGCTTAGGCTGCAGTTTCTGAAGCCGCTTGTGCGTTCTCCCTCAGGTAAAGGCTTCCTCTCAGGCAGCAGGCGTCCAGGAGACAGGCTACGGATTTTGACAATTAACTTCTACAGTTCCCTGGAAAAATGACAATCAGTGCACCAGGCCGCCAGTCGGGAAGATGATTGTTTTGAAATCCAGTTTTTCTTGGCGTGTGGATGTACTGTAAATGCCCCCCAGCTCTACCGCCCTATGGATTAAACTTTCCTAGAGAGAAGTTTCATCAGTCACCTCCAAACGTTGTGCAGGTAGAGGCTCTGATCGCTCCTTCTTTCAGCATGCTCAGCACCCTGTCCTGAGAAGTCTGAGTTTATTAGACATCTATTATAACTGACATATTGTTACAGTGGGGGTGAAGAGATGCATTAGACAGATGATCTTAATTGGCTTTCTTCCAAAAGAATTTTTTTTTAAGAGGAGACAGCTGAAATTCATTCACATTTACAATTAGTAAAACTTTCTTTCATTATTGAAATGCTTGCTGAAACAGCAGCCACATCAGGGTGACAAATCCCGTTATCATGCTTTCTGCAATTGTCTCCCCAGAAGATGCCTATTGAGAGCATTGTCTGGGTTTGTGTATGAGACTGACAATCAAGCTCCAGGCAGAGGGTGGGGGGAGCTACACAGCCCGTTCCAAAGTGCTTTTGTGTGTGTGTGTATGTGTGCGCATTTGTGGTTGTTCAGTAGAGAGATCTAAGGTTCTGGAAAAATCTGAGAACACACTATGCACGCTAACAAGATCAGTCATCAGGCATTAATGGTATTCTCATGCTTCTCGCCTTTAGTTTTCTGTTTTCTCTTATTTGTCTCTGGGAGCGACGGCAGGTGCTATTTTTTGTGAGGCTGTTACTGGGCAAAATGAGGGTGGGGGAAGAGATCATTTTTTTAAAGTGAGCAGTTAACAGTTGAGCTCACATGGTTGACAATAGAATCGTTATGAAGGGCACAAAGCATAGAGTGTAAAGATTACCTCTTACGAGTCTTTTGGAATGAACTGTTTCTGAAGGGACTGAGAAGGCACACTTGCCTCGATCCTGGCATCCCTTTTCTTCCAGGTGAAGGGAACTAGACAAGCCATGCTGGTCTGGCACTGGTAGACCGCTGAGTTTATCAAACTTAAAGGTATTTCTCTCTACGGAAATGGAGAAGATATAGGTAAGACCTTAGAATGTTGAGTGGAAGGAGAGAAGTGGAAGGAGAGAAGTGTAAGGAAAGTGGGGAGGGAAGAAGCATCAATGAAGCAATGCAGATAATTGCTGTTTCAGTCCCCGTGGGACATTTGTCTCATTTTCTTCCACCAAATGAAACGCCTAAGTGATGTTGTTTAAATACCTTCGTTTACTTATTGAATTGTCTGACATGTACCATGTTGTTTTCTCCCATATTTATCTTGAGTGCTGACAGTTCCTTTCTCCTTGGCCAATCCACCCAGAAGCATGTTGGCTAGTTCAGTCTGTGCCCATTCCCTTCTCCAGAGAGCCCCCTCTAGTTCTAAAACCACGATTCCAACCCAGTGAAACCTGCTGTCCTTTGACAGGTAGCCTTGCTCTGATTGAGAAAAAGCCGTGCGCTCACTGTCATGGTTTTGCTGAGGTGTATCAGGGCAGACACACAGTATGAGGTTGAGAGGTGAAGCAATAAATAATGCTGCTTGAAAGAGACAAATTGAACTGTGACATCAGAAAATCTCCTGCCCCTGGGATCCTAGGGTGACTGGAATGAAGTCTGAACTCTGTACGGCATTATCACCGATACCTTTTCAAGATTTTCATGCTTGATGGAGATCAAGAAAGTAAAAATCTTCCCAGGTTTTAAGCAGCATGAGGGTACAAACCAATTTCCATCATGATCACTTCTCTAGGTCCTAGCACACAGTAGGTGCTCAATACATTTTTATCAAATGAATGAATGGATTACCAAGTTTAACTCAGCTTTGCCACTTATTGTGTGACAACGATAACTTTCATGCTTATACTAAATATCAGACATTCAGCACCATAGGCAAAACATCACAAAAAGTAGTGCTTCTGCTTTCAAAAAAGCCTAGATTTGAGGATAGGAGATTGAGATATAAACCAAAAGGTGTTGTAAGAGCTCTGATAAAAGCATGCTCAGGTTAAAGGAAAAAACAATTGTTCCTGTATGAGAGGGAGGGTCAGGAAAATCATCTTCTATAAAGTGACTTTTGAATTGAGTTTTAGGAGATGAGTAGGAATGAACCAATTGTCCAGGTCCTTGACTTGCCAGCCGTAAACCTGACTCTGCCTCATCATAGTCACAGCTGTGCCCCCTCCACGGCTTTGAGTTCATCCTCTGTGATTCTCTTTGAACAGTCATGGAAGACTCCGCACCTGGATACTAGCTCATTTCACTTGCCCTCCTATCACCATTAGCTGAAATATTAGCCCTAGAAATCTTTCATTCTCTCATCCCAAACTCCTCTGGCCTCCCCATCACCTACCTCCATGCAAATGAGCTGAGAAGCCAAGGGGTGGATTACAGAGAGTTCTGTATTCAGCGATCTAAGGAAACAAGGTACTTATTCTGCAAATGCAGTTTCCAGGCTCTACTTCCAACCAATTCTCTACCTGTAACCCTCTCCTGTATGGAAATTCTAGAACCTCCACTCTTCTAACAAATCTTAAGTGCATATTCTCAAACTCCCATTTCATGGAAAGTAAATTATATACTCAGACTCATTAAAAGATACTTTTTCCCTATCTTGGCCTTTACCAAAATCATTCTGCTATTTTCCTTACACCTTCCCTAATGGAAGCTTCTTATTCTCCTGACTTTCATAACCCCACAAGTCTCATGAGATTTTTGGCATTATTCTTCCTTTGCCGGGCTATTTCCAAATTATAATACTCCATCTTTGAGTTATGTGGCATCTGGTCACACACGACTGACTACTTCTCTCTCCCAACTTTCTTATGCCCCTCATTAATTATAAATGTTAGCATATGAATCAAAGCTTTAGCTCCAATTTAGCCACCATCCTAGGTGGCTCCAGCAGATATGTGGAAATCCCATTCCAAATCCAGATCTCACAGTTCCTTATCATTCACAGTTCCAGTGGCCATGAAAACCACTCCTTGAATTTGTCATCATTCTGAATCATTCTAACATGTAATATCAAACTTTAGCATTTAATTCTTTGTCAACAATTTCCTATATTTTCCAAGCTGTCACCTCTCTCATACACCTATTCCCACCACCCCTGCCCTTTATGCCATAGAGCCCTGAAGTCTCCAGATCACTTCATTGTCTGTCAATCACACAGACTCCTTTCCCTGAAAAGCCCTGACCTATGGTGATTACACAAATATTCTGTCAACAGTCACTCATTTTCCTCACAGTCCTTATACAATGTCAGATCTTAACTCCATTCCTGGGACATTCACATAATTCATCTTCTCTACTCCTATATCCAAACTCTAAGTACTGCTTGAGAAAATTCCAACAATCATGTGGAGTAGTAACACAATAAAAGAGTGGTTTCCAGCCTCATCTGGACCCTTGTTATTACACGGCATTCCTTTATTTGTCCTTGGTCCTTGGTCCAACCTATCCATGACCCCTGAAATGATTAATTTCATGTGTCAACTTGGCTAGCCTATGGTCAAGCACCAGTCTAGGTGTTGCTGTAAAGGTATTTTTTTAGATGTAATTAACAGTTTAATCAGTAGGCTTTGAAAAAAGCAGATTATCCTCCATAATGTGGTTGAGTACCATCCAATCAACTGAAAATCTTAAAAGACTGAGGTCTCCCAAGAAAGAAGGAATTTTGCCTCCACTGACTTCAAGCATAAGACTGCAGTATCAACTCTTCTGCCATCTCCAGGCTGCCAGTCTGCTTAGCAGATTTCAGACTTGCCAGCCCCCACAGTTGCCTGAGCCAATTCCTTAAAATAAACCTCTCTCTCTCTCTCTCTTTCTCTCTCTGTAATAGAACACTATTGGTTCTATTTTTTTGGAACTAGTAAAAATACCTGTTAGTCTCAGAAACTATGAAACACTTCACCCAGCAACTATTAAAGATATCTGTTGCTCTCCTCAACCCCTTTCCCAATTCCCACATCTCTCATTTTCAGGACTTTCTTGCTGCACGCAGAAAGTTTAGGCAATCCAGCCTGATCTGACTCAACTATCCAACATCTTATTTCTGATTACGACATACCTAGGTGCCCACTGCCTAGGTAACATCTTTAATGTTTAAAGAAAAAATTGAACACTAATTACATGCCTACAATGAGTGCCAATGTGTTTTACCACGGCGGTGATGGCTTATGCATCCCTTGAATCTTCCCCCACTGAAATTTTCTTTCTACTGTGAAAAACATCATTCTCACTCTCAAACCTACCATTCTTCTTTGATGTATAACAAACATGCACTCGTAGTTTGGGTGACTAAATGGATTTAGGACCTAGAACAATAGGGGTTATTCTTAATATTGAAGATTAGACGTTACTATCCTAAAACGCACTGGCCATTCCTTATGACCTGGAATTTCATACTGGCGATAAGCCCCTTAAAGACCCAGCTTGATGCCGTTTTCTCAGGCCTTTCTCCCTAATACCCCCTCAGAACCTGACCATTACCCATCTTTGATATATATTTTTTTCTGTTTCCTCACTTCTCTCAAGAAATGTTCCTTCTAGAAACTTCCAATTTGTCCTTCTCTATAATGCAGAGTAATTCTACTCTATCCTGGCATAATCATAGAATAGCAGTTCTCAAAGTGTGGTCGGGGACACTTGTAGAGTCACTAGGACCTTTTTAAGGGATCTGTAAGAGAAAAGCTATTTTTATAATATAATTAAGAAATTATTTGTCTTTTTCCAAGTCATTTTCTCCATAGAGTATAATGAGTTTTCCAGAAGTTGCATGACATGGGATATTGCAACACATAAAATGTAAAGTTAGATATGGGAATCCAGCTGTCTTATATTAACAAAGACTAGAGAGAGATTTGCAAAAATGTGAAACAATAGCACTCTTGTCACTAACTTTTTGAAAATATAACTATTTTTCATAAAAAGATGTCATTTCATTAGAATTTAATTGGCTTGTTATTTTTAAAAAGTAAAAATAAATATTTCTTAAATTTCTATTTCTATTTCAATATCTAATATGGTAAATACCAATAATAACAACACATAATTACAACACATATGATACATAAAAAGAAACCCTTGGAGGCCTTTGATACTTTTTTAAGAGTATGAAGCGATCCGGGGACCACAAAGTTTGAGAGCCACCCAGACCATGATGTTAGATTACCATCTTTTACTCTCAAGAGGTCTTTTCCTTTTGAAAGTCAAGGCATTTTCCTTTGGAAAACTCAATTCTTCTGATATGAATTATGAAATTTTCAAGAATTAAAAAACATCTAAAGATTTTTTTTTTTCTGCTAAAAGCCAAATAATCTATAGCCCTACATATACTTTATTCCTTCCCTCTGCTCACACTAGTAAGGATCCTCATTCCAGTCAACGCTTATAACTATGTTCTCAGTTTCATCTCATACCATTTATTTTCATGATCATCCTCAAATACTTTATCTCTTTTCTATTTCTTAGACAGTTCCTTATTTATCCCCATTCTTTTCAGCCTATAAATTGATATGAGTTCACATAATTTATTTTTAAAATTTTTATTGGAGTATAGTTGATTTATAATGTTGTGTTAGTTTCAGGTGTACAGCAAAGTGAACAAGTTATACATGTATCCACTCTTTTCTGGATTCTTTTCCCATACAGGCCACTACAGAGTACTGAGCAGAACTCCCTGTGCTATACAATAGTTTCTTATTAGTTATATATTTTATATATAGTAGTGTGTATATGTCAATCTCAATCTCCCAATTTATCCCCCCCATAAATCCTGGTAACCATAAGTTTGTTTTCTACATCTGTCACTCTATTTCTGTTTTGTAGATAAGTTCAAATGCACCCTATTTTTAGATTACACATATATGCCATATCATATGATATTTGTCTTTCTCTGACTTACTTCACTCAGTATGACAATCTCTAGGTCCATCCATGTTGCAGCAAATGGCATGATTTTGTTCTTTTTTAAGGCTGAGTAATATTCCATTGCATATGTGTACCACATCTTCTTTATCCATTCCTCTGTTGATGGACATTCAGGTTGCTTCCATGTCCTGGCTATTATAAATAGTGCTGCAATGAACACGGAGGTACATGTATCTTTTTGAATTATGGTTTTCTCTGGGTATATGCTCACGAGTGGGATTGCTAGATCATATGGTAGCTTTATTTTTAGTTTTTTAAGAAACATCCATACTGTTCTCCATAGTGGCTGTACCAATATACATTCCCACCAACAGTGTAGGAGGATTCTTTTTTCTCCATACCCTCTCCAGAATTTATCATTTGTAGATATTTTGATGATGACCATTCTGACAAGTGTGAGGAAATAGCTCATTATAGTTTTGATTTGCATTTCTCTAATAATTAGTGATGTTGAGCATGTTTTCATATGTTTTTTAACTATCTGTGTGTCTTCTTTGGAGAAATGTCTGTTTAGATATTCTGCCCATTTTTTGATTGGGTTGTTTGTTTGTTTGATATTGAGCTGCATGAGTTGTTTGTATAATTTGGAGATTAATCCCCTGTTGGTTGCTTCATTTGCAAATATTTTCTCCCATTCTGAGTGTTGTCTTTTCATCTTGTTTATGGTTTCCTTTGCTGTGCAAAAGGTTTAAGTTTAATTAGGTCCCATTTGCTTATTTTTGGTTTTATTTTCATTATTCTAAGAGATGGATTGAAAAAGATATTGCTGAGATTTATGTCAAAGAGTGTTCTGCTTATGTTTTCCTCTAAGAGTTTTATAGTATTCAGCCTTACATTTAGGGCTTCAGTCCATTTTGAGTTTATTTTTGTGTATGGTGTTAGGGAGTGCTCTAATTTCATTTTTTTACATGTAATTGTCCAGTTTTCCCAGCACCATTTATTGAGGAGTTTGTCTTTTCTCCATTGTATATTCTTGCCTCCTATGTCATAGATTAGGTGACCATAGGTGCATGGGTTTATCTCTGGGTTTTCTATCATGTTCCATCGATCTATATTTCTGGTTTTGTGCCAGTACCATATTGTCCTCATTACTGTAGCTTTGTGGTATAGTCTGAAGTCAGGGAGCTTGATTCCTCCAGGTCCATTTTTCTTTCTCAAGATTGCTTTGCTACTCCAGGTTTTTTGTGATTCCATACAAATTGTAAATTTTTTTTTCTAATTCTGTGAAAAATGCCATTGGTAGTTTGATAGGGATTGCATTGAATCTATAGATTGCTTTGGGTAGAATAGTCATTTTCACAGTATTGATTCTTCCAATCCAAAAATACTGTATATTTATGCATCTGTTTATGTCATCTTTTATTTCTTTCATCAGTATCTTAGAGTTTTCTGCATACAGGTCTTTTGTTTCCTTAGGTAGGTTTATTCCTAGGTATTTTATTCTTTTTGATGTGATGGTAAATGGGATTGTTTCCTTGATTTGTCTTTCTCATCTTCTGTTGTTAGTGTATGGGAATGCAAGAGATTTCTGTGCATTAATTTTGTATCTTGCTACTTTACCAAATTCATTAATTAGCTCTAGTAGTTTTCTGGCATCATCTTTAGGGTTTTCTACATATAGTATCATGTCATCTGCAAACAGTGACAGCTTTACTTCTTCTTTTCCATTTTGGATTCCTTTTATTTCTTTTTCTTCTCTGATTGCCATGGCTAGGACTTCCAAACATATGTTGAATAATAGTGGCAACAGTGGACATCCTTGTCTTGTTCCTGATCTTAGAGGAAATGCTTTCAGTTTTTCACCATTGAGAATGATGTTTGCTGTGAGTTTGTCATATATGGCCTTTATTATGTTGAGGTAGGCTCCCTCTATGCTCACTTTCTGGAGAGATTTTATCATAAATGGATGTTGATTTTGTCAAAAATCTTTTCTGAATCTATTGAGATGATCATATGGTTTTTATTCTTCAATTTCTTGTTGTCATGTACCACACTGATTGATTTGTGGATTTTGAAAAATCCTTGCATCCCTGGGATAAATAACACTTGATCATGGTGTATGATCCTTTTAATGTGTTGTTGGATTCAGTTTGCTAGTATTTTGTTGAGGATTTTTGCATCTATGTTCATCAGTGATATTGACCTATAATTCTCTTTTATTGTGATATCTTTGTCTGGTTTTGGTATCAGAGTGATGGTGGCCTCGTAGAATGAGCTTAGGAGTGCTCCTTCCTCTCAGTTTTTTGGAAGAGTTTCACAAGGGTAGGTGTTAGCTCTTCTCTCAATGTTTGATACAATTGGCTTGTGAAGCCATCTGGTCCTGGACTTTCGTTTGTTGGAAGATTTTTGATCACAGTTTCAATTTCAGTACTTGCGATTGGTCTATTTATATTTTCTATTTCTTCCTGGTTCAGTCTTGGAAGGTTGTACCTTTCTAAAAATTTGTCCATTTCTTCCAGGTTGTCCATTTTATTGGTTGCTTGTAGTCGTTTCTTATGATCCTTTGTACATCTGTAGTGTCCATTGTAACTTCTTTTTCATTTCTAATTTTATTGAGTCCTCTCCCTTTTTTTCATGATGAGTCTAGCTAAAGGTTTATCAATTTTGTTTATCTTCTCAAAGAACCAGCTTTTAGTTTCACTGATCTTTGCTTTTGTTTTCTTTGTCTCTATTTCCCTTATTTCTGCTCTGAACTTTATGATTTCTTTCCTTCTACTAACTTTGGGTTTTGTTTGTTCTTCTTTCTCTAGTTGCTTTAGATGTAAGTCTATGTGTTTATTTGAGATTTTTCTTGTTTCTTGAGGTAAGATTGTATTGCTATAAACTTCCCTCTTAGAACTGCTTTTGCTGAGTCCCATAGGTTTTGGATCGTCATGTTTTCCTCATCATTTTTCTCTAGGTTTTTTTTTTTTTTTTGCGGTACGTGGGCCTCTCACTGTTGTGGCCTCTCCTGTTGCAGAGCACAGGCTCTGGACATGAAGTCTCAACTGCCATGGCTCACGGGCCCAGCCGCTCTGTGGCACATGGGATCCTCCCGGACCGGGGCACGAACCTATGTCCCCTGCATCGGCAGGCAGACTCTCAACCACTGTGCCACCAGGGAAGCCCTCTCTAGGTATTTTTAAATTTCCTCTTAGATTTCTTTAGTGATCCATTGGTTATTAGTAACATATTGTTTAGCTCCCGTATGTTTGTGCTTTTTACAGTGCTTTTTCTGTAATTGATTTCTGATCTCATAGTATTGTGGTCAGAAAAGATCCTTGATATGATTTCAGTTTTCTTAAATTTACTGAGGCTTGATTTGTGACCCAAGATGTGATCCATCCTGGAGAATGTTTCATGTGCACTTATTTATAAATTGTATTCTCCTGTTATCAGATGGAATGTCCTATATATATCAATTAAGTCCATCTTGTTTAATGTATCATTTAAAGCTTGTGTTTCCTTATTTATTTTCATTTTGGATGATCTGTCCATTGGTGAAAGTGGGGTGTTAAAGTCCCCTATACTATGATTGTGTTACTGTTGATTTCCCCTCTTATGGCTGTTAGCATTTGCCTTATGCATTGAGGTATTCCTATGTTGGTTGCATAAATATTTATAATTGTTATATCTTCTTCTTGCATTGATCCCTTAATCATTATGTAATGTCCTTCCTTGTCTCTTGTAACAGTCTTTATTTTAAAGTCGATTTTATCTGATATGAATATTACTACTCCAGCTTTCTTTTGATTTCCATTTGCATGGAATATCTTTTTCCATCCCTTCATTTTCTACCTGTATGTGTCCCTAGGTCTGAAGTGGGTCTCTTGTAGACAGCATATATATGAGTCTTGTTTTTGTATCCAATCAGCCAGTCTGTGTCTTTTGGTTGGAGCATTTAATCCATTTACATTCAAGGTAATTATCAATATGTATGTTCCTATTACCATTTTCTTAATTGTTTTGGGTTTGTTTTTGTGGGTCTTTTTCTTCTTTTGTGTTTCCCACCTAGAGAAGTTATTTTAGCATTTGTTGTAAAGCTGGTTTGGTGGTGCTGAATTCTCTTAGATTTTGCTTGTCTGTAAAATTTTTGATTTCTCTGTCAAATCTGAATGAGATCCTTGCTGGGTAGAGTAATCTTGGCTGTAGATTTTTCCCTTTCATCACTTTAAATATGTCCTGCCACTCCCTTCTGCCTTGTAGAGTTTCTGCTGAGAAATCGGCTGTTAACCTTATGGGAGTTCCCTTGTATATTATTTGTTGCTTTTCCCTTGCTGCTTTTAATATTTTTTCTTTTTGTTTAATTTTTGTTAGTTCGATTAATATGTGTCTCAGCATGTTTCTCCTTAGGTTTATCCTGTATGGGACTCTCTGTTCTTCCTGGACTTGATTGACTATTGCCCATGTTAGGGAAGTTTTTGACTATAATCTCTTCAAATATTTTCTCAGACACTTTCTCTTTCTCTTGTTTTTCTGTGACCCCCTATAATTTGAATGTTGGTGCATTTAATGTTGTCCTGGAAGTCTCTGAGACTGTCCTCATTTCTTTTCATTCTTTTTCTTTTTTCTGTTTGGTGGCAGTGATTTCCACCATTATTTCAGCTCACTTACCTGTTCTTCTGCCTCAGTTATTCTGCTATTTATTCTTTCTAGTGTATTTTTTATTTCAGTTATTGTATTGCTCATCTCTGTTTGTTCTTTAGTTCTTCTAGATCTTTGTTAAACATTTCTTGTATCTTCTCGATCCATGCCTCCATTCTTTTTCCAAGATCTTGGATCACATTTACTATCATTACTCTGAATTCTTTTTCAAGTAGACTGCCTATCTCCTCTTCATTTAGTTGTTTTTATACATTTTTATCTTGCCCCTTTGTCTGCAACATATTTCTTTGTCATCTCATTTTGTCTAACTTACTGTGTTTGTGGTCTCCTTTCTGCAGGCTGCAGGATCATAGTTCCTCTTGCTTCTGGTGTCTGCCCCATGATTGGTGAGGTTGGTCCAGAGGCTTGTGCCATTATCACTTTGATAGGGGGTTTGACTGGTGTTGTGATGACCAGAGGCTGCCCTTGATATTGAGAGGGGCCTCCCCTTTGCTATGTAGTTGTCACTGCCCTGTTTGGGGCAGGGTCTGCTTTCTAGTTGTTGGAGTAGAAGCCCTCAGATTTGTTTCTTAGCTGTGTTTCTGATCTGTAGTGCAAAGTAATTGGAATTGGAGCACTCCCACTGGGAGAGAAGGCACTGAGTATTCCTCGTCTGGAGGTGTTCACCTGTGAATGTGCTCTGTGTGTCCCCTTTCACCCATTGTTCAGGATCACAAAGTACACTGTTGTTGGCACCGCTCTTGGTCCCAGGTTAACTGTGGGTATGCTGGCAATTGGCCGTGGTGACTCTCAGCCATTGTTTTCACCAGGTCACTGGTACAGATCCACTGAGGTCAAGTCCCAGAACTGCAGTAGTTGTGCACCTGGACCCACTGTAGGAGCTACAGAGGCAACTCAGACTCTGGCTTTGCCCAACTTCTGTGTGTATGTGCCTACAAATCCCACAGCTGCTAAAGCCAGACCCATCCCAGCTGTAGGAGCACTTGCTGGACTTTCAGATGTTTCTCAGGTGCTGAATTTAGGGAACTGTCAGCAGAGGTGTAACTCTGCAGTTTGTGCAGCCATAAGGAGAGATTTCAGCTCTTTTTCCTTAGTCACACAGCCCCTGGGCTCAGCTGTGGTTTCAACCCCACTGCTGCATGTGTTCCATCCACTGGAGTCTGCTCCAGAGATTGCTGGGGCACAGGAGACTTTCAGGTAGGAAGGAGCTGAGGTGAAGACTGGGGCATGTGGGCCACCCAGGTGGGAGGGTGCTGGGGTATTGACTGGAAAGCGAGAGCCCATCAGGCAGTGATTGGGGTCAGGCAGTTGGGGGGGGGGTGGAGGCAGGCGGAGGAGATGATGGCAGGGGCATGTAATCTGGCTCTGGAGGGAGCCCTCCCTAGTGCCTATGGAGGCAGGGGCTAGTCCGTGAAGACAGAGGCTGCAATGGCAGCCCCACCCTTTGCACTCCTCGTTTCTGTGGCAGTCTGGGCTTCCTCCACAAGCATTCCCCGTTGTGGATTTCTTCACTCCTATCCCCTCAGGCTGTCTCCTCACAACCAACAGCAGCCCCCTCCCTGGGTCTGCTCTCCAAACCCCATATTCGAGCACCCAGTCCCTGTGCACACCAGCAGACACCCGTCTCAGGCTTGGCTTCGCAGGGCTGTGGCACAGACCATCTGTGTAGGTATTAATCTGTCCTGCCTACAACAGACTGGTTGCTGGGCTCTCTTCTGAGCCCCCAAATCTCCCCTTCTGCCCCAGTTGATCTCCCTGACAGTGAGGGGGCTTCCCTAGATGAGGGAACCTCTCCTCACCTTCAGCTCCCTAACAAGGGCATAGGTACCATCCTGCTTCGTCTCCTCTTCCTTTTCCCTTCTTTCTTTAATCCTACCCAGTTATGTGGGGATCTTTCTTGTCCTTTTAGGTGTCAAAGGTCCTCTGCTAGTGTTCAGCAGGTGCTCTGTGAGAATTGTTCCATCTGTAGATGTATTCTTGATGCATTTGAGGAGAGAGATGAACTCCGCGTCCTCCTACTCTTCCACCATCTTGGAAACCATGAAGTCATCTAATTTAAAAAGAAATATTTATATTTTCTTTCCCAGAAATATTTATATTTTCTTTCTTTCTTTCTTTCCCAAAATATAAAAATATTTATATTTTCTTTATATTTCTTTCCCATGTCTAATTGTAGACATGATTCCACTGAATTCTGCCATGGTGTCCCCATATGAAGTGGCCTGAATGTTTTTTTACCTTAGAGGTGACTTTTTTCCTACCTGAATGCCTAAAGACCTCAAGACCTCTTTGCTTATCATTGAGATGACTTACATTTTGGTATCATTCTGCATTATTTTTTTGTACTGGAACATGGAATGCTTTTTCTATCTATAGGTTTTTTTAGGGAAATTTTCTTGTATTACATTTTGAAATAAATTTTCTTTTTTTGATTTAAAAAAAGACATATATTTGTTTAATTTAAAGATAATGTATATAACTTAACTACATAAACAAATATAAATATACATACATGAGTGTATGTGTGTATATATATATATATATATATATATATATACATAGATACATAGATATATATATGTGTCTCTTTACTGTAGTGCCACCCTATGACTCTCCCTTTTTAGCTAAATTTTTGTAAAGAAGAGTCAAAACTTTTTTTGTCTCTATTTCCTTACTCTTCAGCTCCTTGCAACTGACATCTGACTGAATTCCTCTACAGCAACTATTTCAGTAATGGTCACTCGTGACTTCCAATGCAAAATCCAATGGATAGATACCAAGCAGCCCTCATCAAAAATGGATACTTGCAACACTTCACACTGCTAACCACACTCACTATCTTTGCCGTCTATGGCCTGTTCTTCATGGCTTTTCTTTCTCTCTGACCATTCTCTCTCACTCTCCTTTTTAGGTCCCTCTTCATACCTTAACTCCTGAAATCTTATTTTCCAGATTTGTGTCAATATTTTCTACACTTCTCTCCATACCCTGATTGGATGTGAAAATCAAACAAAAGGACTTGAAGGAGACTGGCACATTTCTGACTTGGTTAAAGGCTGGTGCCACCATCTGAACCACAGAATATGGTTCAAGAAAAGTACGATCAGGAGAGAAAGTGGGCAGAGGAGGAAGAGGAAGAGGAAACTTGTAGTAATAAGATTTAAATGTGCAGATACACATCAGCTCTAAGGTATTTTTTTCTTCTAAAATCCAAGTATTTGGACCCATTCTTGAATGAGACACAGATTATGGACCAATATAAGGGACAATATAATTATAGAAACATAGGTAACCTGTATGACCATTTCCTAGAACTGCTGTGGACTAAGTAATTTCCCAAGTCCCTTCAATATTTAGATGTTATGATTCTATGGATATCATTATAGTATTAAATACAGTACCAAAGACAAAGAAACCAAGGCAGGCCTACTGAAAATCAGGGGACAAATCACAGTAAGAATGTATTTTCTTCCTTGTTCTGAGGAACTAGGAATTAGTTGTCTAAATCATATAAAACTCTTTATAAAAGACATCCCATGCACAACCCAAAGAATTTCTTCTTGACTGACATTTTAGCAAGCAGAGAACAGTCTTCTAAATTGTTCTCCTTTCCACCTTATGATAAGTATCTTCATTTATTGACCTCAGTGCCTTCTGTTGTTTCCATCTGAGTAAGATTTGTTTCAGGGTTAAATCTGGTGACAGCTGATATGAGATAAATGGATGGAATGATCCCTAGTGTTGCTAAGCAGGTTTCTCATAATTTGGTATTGACATGGTCACTCTTCTCATGGACCCTGAGCATATGAAGAGAAGTGTTTGTTGCTGTACCACTCTAACTGCCCTTTCAAGGAGGGCTCTCAACCCGTTCACTGTTGCTATCTTTTCTGAATAAGTGCAGGGTCTCCTTGACCCTTCAGCTTAATAGCAACTAGGTCATAAGCCACAGTACCCTATAGTGTTTCCAATTTTAAGATATGACAGATTTAAATATCAGGTTTAAAGTAAATGAGCAAATAGGTGAGGATGTAGGGTTGCTGAAAACCAACCATAGTGAAGGGAAAGAAAAAAGAATGAGGTGGAGAAGGACAAGAAGTAGGAGGGGGAAGAAAGAGAAGAAACACATTAAATGCCTGCTGTGTGCTAAAAACCAAGAGGACCCTTTCATTCATATTTTCTAACCTTGTGATTACAGATAAGGAAACTGAAGCTTAGAGGTTAACTAACCTGCCCAAGTGTACACAGATACTGAGCGCAAGGCTCTGCCACACTGGATTCAGGCTGAGAAAGTTAACAGGGAAAGACTAGTTATGGGTAATGAGTTTACAGAAGTTGAGAAAAATACTACAAGGCCTGCCTCCTTGGTGTTTGAAACTTGTGCAACTGTTTAGGTCAACTTATAAAACCCCAATAGCACCAAAATATCAGGAAAATATCACCCAAATTTCCTGCTATCTGGGCTAAAAGAGTATTTACATATGTCAAGGTAAATTAGTTAAACACTACAAAAACTATAACTCCTCTGGAATGGAGTTATGCAGATACTGTCATTACCAAGATATATATATATATTACAGTACTTTGAAAGTAACAAGGTATAAAACCCTAGAAAATTCTATAAATAACACAAAATTTTAAGGATATTTCTTTTCATTGTGAATTTTACAGATCTGCAGTACTATTTCTGTTCAGATAGAATGAATGTATCTAACAATATCAGAACTGCCAGCTGAAGAATATAAATTAATATCAGGAGCTGGGTGATTTCTAACTCCATTATCACTTTGACATTTGATTATAACTGGCCACTGAGATCTTAAACCTTTACAAGCATGTAGCACTTGATAGTCAAAAAGTTCTTCTTCATATTATCTCATTTAATTCTAATAACTCCCTTAGACTGTTTTTGTTCCTTTGTGAGGCTCCAAAAAATGGACTTGCCCAAAGTCACATTTGTAACAGGTATCAGAGTAAGGATTCCAGCCTAAGTTCTCTGCTTCCACTAAAATATTATGTTAAAGCCATGTTTGTGATAGTTCATAATATATTTATTCTCTGATGATAAAACCATTTACATAAGTATATTCACATGACTTCATTGAAGTTAAACTTAATCACATCTTAATGGTGATAGCAAATAGTTTCAGTTCAAAGTAGACTAAAAAAGCTATTTTATGACTTGACATTTTAGATTTTGTCAGAAATGCTTAGGCATAAAGGAAAACACTAACTGGTCCTTGAATTTATCTGTGAGTGTCTAGGTTAGGGAAGGAATGTTAGAGTGCAGAGCATTATGTATCTGTAATCTGATAAGCAGCTTGATAACCAGAAGCTGAATCCAAAAAGTTCATCTTGAATTGCACTCTGGGCTGTGATGTGTCTCTCCATATATCTGTGTATGTGTACGCAAATACGAAGTATGTAGATGCATGTATATTTATATCTATACACATATGTATTTACATATACATAGTAATATGTAAATATAGATGCCACTTCCTAAATATCAAAAACATGCAGTCTGCATGAGTCTGCTAGAGTGTGAGGATTGTGACAGATCGCCTGGCGAAATGTTACCCATGTTATACACAAGACAAAATTAACATCACTCCCTCACTGAGCTTATTAAAAATTAGGAGAATGAAATAAACTAAAACTTCCCATTAGAAGTCAAACAACATATAGGTTGGCTTTCTTCTCAAAGCTTCTCATTGTTCTGACAGAACATGGGAATCATTTAAATCATTCAAATTATTATTTGTGGAATGTATCTGGAGACAAGCTTGGGTGTAGGTGTCTAAGCTGCAGAAAAGTGAATAAGCTTGCTTGGCACTTACATTCTCAGCTGGGCCTTCTCTTTCTTTGCACTTGACTTTCACTGGCCCTCAAGCTACAAACCCATCACTAGCCTCTTGCTGGGAGAACAACTGGGGCAAACCCTGCTTAGTAGACCCTGTCGTGTTCCACTCTGGTCCCTCAGAGCCCTTTAAAGATTTCTGGGCTTTCTCTTTGAGCATTTCCTTCTAACTGCCCACTTCTGACTCTGGAGAATGGTCACTGGGCTACTGTAGTGTTTTGCTGGTGCAGAGGGCTATTAAAAGTGCCTGGAGGTTACATGTCCCTAAAGTATGTCAATCAATGACTGCCAGGTAGAGGTGTATGAAACTCTTGCCTGAGTTGGTACAAAATCAGAAGTGTAATTCATACTGCGTAGCTCCCCTGCAGGATCAGGCTGAGACAGAGACTTTGCCTGGAATCACACACTTACTCAGCTTTTTTTTTTTTTTTTTTTGTGGTACGCGGGCATCTCACTGTTGTGGCCTCTCCCGTTGCGGAGCACAGGCTCCGGACACACAGGATCAGTGGCCATGGCACACGGGCCTAGCTGCTCGGCGGCATGAGGGGTCTTCCCGGACCGGGGCACAAACCCGTGTCCCCTGCATCCTCAGGCGGACTCTCAACAACTGCACCATCAGGGAAGCCCCCCTTACTCAGCTTTCTGCTCCCACTTCCTTCCCTTTCCTTCCCTTCCCTTTCCTGTCTGTGGGCTTACAATTTCCAAATGAACTGCTGCGGGGGGCAGGAGAGCAAGATGATAGAATGGTCAGGAAACAATGGTAATGTGAATGCTACTGGACAAGGAAAGATAGTTGCATTTGGCTGATGGCTTTTAAAAGTCACTAGTGCTTTCTCTTTGCATTTGAAGTTGGCTGTCTATTGGCTCTTACCTGTTAGCTTTAATTCATGCAATGAAAAGGAAAGGGGAAAACAACGTGGTCTCTCATTCTGTGTGATGTTAACCCAGTTTTTCTGGGCATGGGACAGAGATTCACAGTAAACATTGCAAAAACAACAGAATAAACATTCTTCTCAAGTGCTCATGGAACATTCTCCAGGATATATCACATCTTGGGTCACAAATCAAGTCTTGGTAAATTTCAGAAAATTGAAATCATATCAGGTATCTTTTCCGACAATAACGCTATGAGACTAGATATCAATTACAGGAAAAGGTCTGTAAGAATTACAAACCCATGGAGGCTAAACAACACACTACTTACTAGCAAAGAGATCACTGAAGAAACCAAAGACAAAATCAAAAAATACCTAGAAACAAATGACAATGAAAACACATTGACCCAAAACCTATGGGATACAGCAAAAGCAGTTCTAAGAAGGAAGTTTATAGCTATACAAGCCTACTTAAGAAACAAGAAACATCTCAAATAAACAACCTAACCTTACACCTAAAGCAATTAGAGAAAGAAGAACAAAACAACCCTAAAGGTAGCAGAAGGAAAGAATTCATAAAGATCAGATCAGAAATAAATGAAAAAGAAATAGAGGAAACAATAGCAAAGATCAATAAAACTAAAAGATGGTTCTTTGAGAACATAAACAAAATTGATAAACCATTAGCCAGGCTTATCAAGAAAAAAAGGGAGAGGACTCATATCAATAGAATTAGAAATGAAAAAGAAGTAAAAACTGACACCGCAGAAATACAAGGGATCATGAAAGATTACTACAAACAATTATATGCCAATAAAATGGACAACCTGAAAGAAATGGACAAATTCCTAGAAATGCACAACCTTCCGAGACTGAACCAGGAAGAAATAGAAAATATGAACCTACCAATCACAAGCACTGAAATTGAAACTGTGATTAAAAATCTTCCAACAAACAAAAGCCCAGGACCAGGTGGCTTCACAGGCAAATTCTATCAAACAATTAGAGAAGAGCTAACACCTATCCTTCTAAAACTCTTCCAAAATAGAGCAGAGGGAGGAACACTCACAAACTCATTCTACCAGGCCACCATCACTCTGATACCAATACCAGACAAAGAAAGAAAACTACAGGCCAATATCACTGATGAACATAGATGCAAAAATCCTCAACAAAATACTAGCAAACAGAATCCAACAGCACATTAAAAGGATCATTCTCTATGATCAAGTGGGGCTTATCCCAGGAATGCAAGGATTCTTCAATATATGCAAATCAATCAACGTGATACACCATATTAACAAATTGAAGGAGAAAAACTATATGATCATCTTGATAGATGCATAGAAAGCTTTTGACATAAGTCAACACCCATTTATGATAAAAACCCTCCAAAAAGTAGACATAGAGGGAACTTTCCTCAACATAATAAAGGCCATATATGAGAAATCCACAGCCAACATCATTCTCAATGGTGAAAAACTGAAAGCATTTCCTCTAAGATCAGGAAAAAGACAAGGTTGCCCACTCTCACCACTATTATTCAACATAGTTTTGGAAGTTTTAGCCACAGCAATCAGAGAAGAAAAAGAAATAAAAGGAATCCAAATTGGAAAAGAAGTAAAGCTGCCACTGTTTGCAGATGACATGATACTATACATAGAGAATCCTAAAGATGCTACCAGAAAACTATTAGAGCTAATCAATGAATTTGGTAAAGTAGCAGGATACAAAATTAATGAACAGAAATTTCTTGCATTCCTATACACTAATGATGAAAACTCTGAAAGTGAAACTAAGGAAACATTCCCATTTACCACTGCAACAAAAAGAATAAAATATCTAGGAATAAACCTACATAAGGAGACAAAAGACCTGTATGCAGAAAATTATAAGACACTGATGAAAGAAATTAAAGATGATTCAAATAGATGGAGAGATATACCATGTTCTTGGATTGGAAGAATCACTATTGTGAAAATGACTCTGCTACCCAAAGCAATGTACAGATTAAATTCAATCCCTATCAATCTACCAATGGCATTTTTCACAGAACTAGAACAAAAAATTTCACAATTTGTATGGAAAAACAAAAGACCCCAAATAGCAAAAGCAATCTTGAGAAAGAAAAACGGAGCTGGAGGAATCAGGCTCCCTGACTTCAGACTATACTACAAAGCTACAGTAATCAAGACAGTATGGTACTGGCACAAAAACAGAAATATAGATCAATGGAACAGGATAGAAAGCCCAGAGATATACCCACGCACATATGATCACCTTATCTTTGATAAATGAGGCAAGAATATACAATGGAGGAAAGACAGCCCCTTCAATAAGTGCTGGGAACACTGGACAGCCACATGTGAAAGAATGAAATTAGAACACTGCATAATACCATAAACAAAAATAAACTCAAAATGGATTAAAGACCTAAACGTAAGGCCAGACACTATCAAACTATTAGAGGAAAACATAGGCAGAACATTCTATGACATAAATCACAGCAAGATCCATTATGATCCACCTCCTAGAGAAATGGAAATAAAAACAAAAGTAAACAAATTGCACGTAATGAAACTTACAAGCTTTTGCACAGCAAAGGAAACCATAAACAAGACAAAAAGACAACCCTCAGAATGGGAGAAAATATTTGCAAATGAAGAAACTGACAAAGGATTAATCTCCAAAATTTACAAGCAGCTCATGCAGCTCAATATCAAAAAAACAAACAACCCAATGCAAAAATGGACAGAAGACTTAAACAGACATTTCTCCAAAGAAGATATACAGATTGCCAACAAACACAGGAAAGAATGCTCAACATCATTAATCATTAGAGAAATGCAAATCAAAACTACCATGTGATATCATATCACACTGATCAGAATGGCCATCATTAAAAAATCTACAAACAATAAATGCTGGAGAAGGTGAGGAGAAAAGGGAACCCTCTTGCACTGTTGGTGGGAATGTAAGTTGATACAGCCACTATGGAGAACAGTATGGAGGTTCCTTGAAATCTAAAAATAGAACTCCCATATGACCCAGCAATCCCACTGGGCATATACCCTGAGAAAACCATAATTCAAAAAGAGTCGTGTACCAAAATGTTCATTGCAGCTCTATTTACAATAGCCAGGACCAGCAACCTAAATGTCCATCAACAGATGAATGGATAAAGAAGCCGTGGCACATATATACAATGGAATATTACTCAGCCATAAAAAGGAAGGAAACAGTTATTTGTAGTGAGGTGGATGGACCTAGAGACTGTCATATAGAGTGAAGTAAGTCAGAAAGAGAAAAACAAATACTGTATGCTAACACAAACATATGGAATCTAAAAAAAAAAGAAAAGAAAAGAAAATGATCAGAAGAATCTAGGGGCAAGACAGGAATAAAGATGCAGACCTACTAGAGAATGGACTTGATGATACATGAAGGGTGAAGGGTAAGCTGGGACAAAGTGAGAGAGTGGCATGGATATACATACACTACCAAACGTAAAATAGATAGCTAGTGGGAAGCAGCTGCATAGCACAGGGAGATCAGCTAGGTATTTTGTGACCACTTAGAGGGGTGGGATAGGGAGGGTGGGAGGGAGGGAGATGCAAGGGGGAAGAGATATGGGGACATATATATATATGTATAACTGATTCACTTTTTTATAAAGCAGAAACTGACACACCATTGTAAAGCAATTATACTCTAATAAAGATATTTAGAAAGAAAGAAAGAAAGAAAGAAGGAAAGAAGGAAAGAAGGAAGGAAGGAAGAAAGGAAGGAAGGAAGGAAGGATAGAAGGAAAGAAGGAGGAAGAAAGAAAGAAAGAAAGAAAGAAAGGAAAGAAAGATATTATTATCTTCATCATTGTAGATGTGGTTAGTTTATAAATGTCCTTCCTTGTATTTTCCGGATTTAGTATCAAGGTTATTCAAACATCATAAAAAAGTTCCCAGCTTTTATTATTTTCAGAAACAATTTGTATAAGATGCAGATAATTTATTCCTTCAAAATCACCTGCAAAATCATCTGTAAAATCATCTGAATTTTTCATGGTAGGTTTTTGATTACTGAAATAAATTCCTTAGTATATTCAGATTTTTCAATATTTCTTGGGTCCTCTTTGATAATTATTATTTTCACAAAATTATTTCACCAGTTTCAAATTTATTGGCATAAATCATGAATAGTATTCTTTTGTGTTTTGCATCTCTTTTTTTTCATTATTCTTATGTTCCATTTTAAAATTTCTAACATTACTATTTCTACTTTCTTGTCTTTTTACTTGGTTGATTTTGGGAAGTTTCTTAATGTTATTAGTCTTTTCAAAGAAATCAGTTTTGCTATTGTCAATCTTTTCTATTGTTTTAAAAAATATGTATTCCTTTAATTTATGCTGATTTACATTTCCTTCTTTCTATTTTCTTTGGATTGACTGTGATGCCCTTCTAATTTCTTGACTTGAACACTCAGTGTGTAATTTTTCTGCTTTTCTTATGTAGACATAGCCTTTAAGCACTAATTTAGATTCATCCCACAAGTCTTGATGTTTGGAAGTTTTTTGTTTTCCTTCTAAATACTTTTTAAATTTCCATTATGATTTCTTCTTTAATCCACATAATATTTAGACGTGTGGTTTCCAAATGTATGTTATTCTTTTGGCTCTGAATTTATTTCCCATTTCTAACTTCTAATATAATTTTATCATAGTAAAAAATGTGGCCTTAATTATTCTGATTCTGTGGTATATTTTAAGATTTGCATTTTGGACCATTCTATGGTAAATTTTTGGAAAGGTTCCATATGTGCTTGACAAGAATGTAAATTTCTGAATTTGTTAGTTACAAGGTTCAATACATGTTCATTACATAAAGTTTATTAATTGTGTTGTTCTAATAGTCTATCTTTTCAGTGTGAATTGAATACTGTTTACTATTAAGTCTATGTGTATAATATTATATTGAACCCAAGTTTCTTTAGCTCATATTTACCTAGTATACATTTTTCACAGCTTTAACTTCAACCCTTTTTAATCATTATTCTTGATCTTGTCTTCTTTACACAAAATAACATATGGAAGGCTATATTGTCTCTTCGAATGATCCCTTGCTCTCTTTCTTCTAGAGTAATGCATTGAAGGTACTTGTACTTACTTCAACAATCACTTATTAAGTGAATCATGCAGTAGACAGTCTACTAATAATACAAATATGAATAAGACGTGACTTCTTTTCCTAAATACCTACAAAACTAGTGTGTAGACCACTGTAAGCAGAAAACTGCAGTATAAAGGGCAGACGCTAAGACAATGGTATGCACTTGATAAATATCTCCTGATCAGGCCAAGCTCTAATCGTTTCCCTACAATGTCTGGTGAAGAATACCAGTGCTTTCTTCAAGCAAAATATCTAGGCTCTGTGCACATTGATTGGCATATGAAAGGCAATTAGCTAAGGGAGGTCCAACTTCATATCTGCAGCCACTATCTGATATCTCAACAGATTTATTCAGATGAATTTACACATCCTTTAAAAAAGTACCACTGAACACAAGAAATAAAAATGCCCTTAAGCCACAATTTAAAAAGCAGTGTATATGGTTAAACCTGATCTGTCTGGAACAAAATTACACAAAAAGTTCAATAGAGTGTGTTGTGTGATTGAACCATTATGCATGCCTTTGGGATCTTGAGAAGCACCAAACTTCAGAGAAGTGAATTAATGGACAAATAACACATGTCAACAGCCATTAGAACATCACTATTTTCAGTAAAAAAATATAAATCTTAACATAAAAATAATTTTATATATTTATATAAATTTATATTATATTAAATTATATTTTATATATTCATAGTATACATATTTCTATTTTATTAAATTATATTATATATAAATTTATATTATATTGAATTACATATATTTATATTTACATAAATTTATATAAATATATGAATAAATATATAAAAATATATTTATATGTTTATATATGAATATGCACATTTATGTAGTAATACAACTGTATATAAATATATGAATTATATATACTATATAAATATAATATATATAAATTTGATTATATTTATATATCATATGTTACTATGTAATTTATAAAACAAATAATATATATTATATAAATTATTTTTGTATATATTTATGTATAAACATAAAATATATATTTGTATACTTTTAATTATGTACTATACATTTATACAAAAACTTGTTATATAATTTATATTATATAAATATAATGCATGCAATTTAATATATAAATATATATTTATAAATATATATCATACATAAATATAATTTATTAATTAATATATATTTATTTAGTAATCATATATTAATTAAATATAAATTAATATATAAATTATAATTTTATTTGTATAAACTACTGTATAAATTATAAATTTGTATAACATATTAATATATAAATTATATATTAACTAATATGTAAATATATATTAAATATACAAATATGAACACATTATGAATATAATTATGTATAATATAAATATATAATTACATATGATATAAAATACATTATATATATTTTATTTTATACATATATTAAAATTTTATACATACTTTTGATATATATTTTATATATTTTTTATTTATATGTAAATAAAATATATAATATAAAAATAAATTATATGCATTATATATCCTGTATATTTTATATATAATATATTTATATATACTTTTATATATAAATAAATATATATTTATATGTATAATTATAAATATAATATTATTATGTATATTATAAAATACATAATAATATTTATATATAAATATCATCATATAATTCATAATATACATAATTATATAATATAATTACTATTTTATATGAATATAAATTTATATATATAAATATATATTTTTAAATATATAAATATTTTATATATAAATATATTTGTATATTATTATATAATTTATAGTATATAAGTTATATTACATACATATATAATTTACATATAATATACATAATTATATAATACATTTATATATAAATATATAAAATATATGTTTACATGTTATAAAATACCTAAAAATATTGGTATAGATACATTTATATATTATATAATTATATATAAATATCATTATGTAATTTATAATTCATAATTTAATTACATAAATATCTAATTTATCTAATATATAATGTAGTTATATATAATATAAAATATATTTATATATTATAATTTCCATAATATATATTTATATATAAATATTATTATATAATTTCTAATAGTTATATTTTATATTATATAAATATAATATATACATTTAGTATATCAGTATTACATATATTGATATATTATATATGATTCAAATTTTACATTTATATATTATATAGTTTTTAATATTCATATATTATATTTACATCTTATATTTATATTTACATATCACAATATTTATTATATCTATATATTATGTAATTTATAGTATATATAATACATATTGTATATTTATATATTTAACTTATAAAATATAATTTTTATATTATATAAATATATATTATACATAATTTATATAAATAAAATATAATATATATTAAAAATAACGTATAAAAAATAAAATAATATATAATGTAAAAAATATATATATAATAAGTAAAATATAATATAATATATATAATTTATATTATATAAATGCATGTTCAAATATATATTCATTATATTATATTTAAGTATACTTACATTATATAATTTAAATATATAATAATTTATATTTTATTAATATATATTTATATATAGTAGCTAAATATATATCTCATATATCATTATATGGCATATATTTATAATATTATTATACATTCATGTTTATATAAATTTTAAAGTAATATATAAAAACTTATATAATAATATAAATATAACCTATAAATTTTACATATAAAATTCAATATAATATAAATGTAATGTAATATATTAATATATGATGTATAATAAATATATAATTATACTATGGCATACATTTATAAATATGTAAATATAATATATACATATATTTTATTTATTCATATAAATATACAAATATTTATATATAAAGATATTTATATAAACATATGTTAAATTATATATTATATAAAAATTTACATTATGCTAAATTTTATATATTTATATAAATTTACATTATATTAATTATATTTACATAAACTTTATATATATAAATGTATTCTAAATATTTATTTATTTTATATATATATATAAAATCCTTTGCAGTTTTGTGATTAGTGATCATTTGGTGGGCAGTCATTCTGTGGTATTGATTCTTTCAAATAAAATAAATTATTATTGGAAACTTTGGGAGCCACTGAATCATGCCAGCAGACATTTATCAGTATCCTACTCTGTCCAAGCATAGTTCTATCTTAGATTTGTGGCCAGAGGATGCAGGAAGGGGGTCAAGCGGGGAGGTTCTGAGGGGCCTTCAAACACCAGATCACTGGATCAAATAGGTCTAATTGAGGATAGGAAGACAAGACACAGAGCCTACAGGATTAACACCGTAAAGGAATCAGTAAATAAGGATGTTGTGGATTGAATTGTGTCCTTTAAAAAATATGCTGAAGTCCTAATCCTCATACCTGTGAATGTGAGCTTATCTGAAAATATAATCAAGTTAATGTAATCAAGTTAAAATGAGGTCATACTTGATTATGGTGAGCCCTAATACAGTCCCTGGTATCCTCATAAGAAGAGAGAAATGTGGACACAGACCCACAGACATACAAGGGAGAACACCATATGAATACAGAGGCAGAGACAGGCATGATGTGTCTATGAGCTGAGGAAAGCCAAGGATTACCATTAGCCATCAAAAACTAGGAGAGAAACCTGGAACAGATTCTTCCTCAAAACCTCTAAGAAGAAGGCTCCAAGACCTTGATTTCAGACTTTGAGCTTCCAGAACTGTCAGAAAATAAATTTCTTATGTTTTAAGCCACGCAGTTTGTGGTGATTTGTTACAGTAGTCCTAGGAAATGAATAAAAGAGGGATCCAATTAGATAGAAGGATGGTGAACTTCTTAGAGGTGTTATCTGAAAAATGTGGGGCTCTTTAGATGGTGTCTTGGGCCAGTGTCTAATATTATAAGCATTGGGCTATGAAACAGTGATTCTCACCCTTTTGATGAACACAGATCGCTTAGGTGGGGCAGAAGACATCACAGTCCATTTAGGTTGGCCAAAGACCCATGCTCTCCATTCCTGCCTGTTCCTAACTTTCAATGAATAAAATAATGTCATTTGCAGCAACATGGATGGACCTAGAGATTATCATACTAATTGAAGTAAGTCGGACAGAGGAAGACAAACATCAGGATATTGCTTATGTGTGGAATCTAAGAAAAAAGATACAAATGAACTTATTTACAAAACGAAACCTCACAGACATAGAAAACAAACTTATGATTACCAAAGGGAAAAGGGGGGGCATTGAGGGATAAATTAGGAGTTTGGGATTAAAATATACAGACTACTATATATAAAATAGATAACCAACAAGGACCTGTATAGCACAGGGAACTTTACTCAATATTTGTAATAACCTATAATGAAAGAGAATGTAAAAAAAGAATATATATTTTTACATATATTTATAATGGAATCACTTTACTGTACACCTGAAACTAACAAAATATTGTAAATCAACCATACTTCAATAAATATTAAAAATAAATAAAGAAACCAGTGATCAAAAAAAGATGAACAAAATTCACAAGTTATTTATAAGCTTACATATAATTTTCTATTATAAAACAACGACATAAAGTTAAAAATAATCTAGTACTTACTTTGCATTTATTATGATAGTATATTTTATTTAAATAGAGCAAATGTATAGGCAGCACATGAAGAGTCAAGGCAGCATCATTCGGCAGATGATGTGTGTGTGTGTCTGCTTTGTCTCTAGATGTATGGATGATTCATCTGGAACTCACTGCAGGCATGACTTAAAGTCTAGTTATTGGAAAATTATAGACCAAAATAATGTTGATGCAAATGTGCAGAGCTACATATTGTAGGGTTAGCCAAACAACCCACATCATACTAAAATTAGTAATGATGAAGCTGAACTAACAGTAATTTATAATTCTAAGGCAAGATTAGCATCAATTGAAAATCACTACAAACTGTTGATGTTCTAATAATATTGTATCCTTCCCCCAAATTGTTAGAAATTAAATTGACTTCATGCATATGCACCTGTGAAGGAAGAGCTGCCATTTGTTCGAATATATCAGTATGTACCCAAATATTAATCAAGTGCCTTCTAGGTGTGCCAAGCATTTTTCTTGATGCTGGGGATAGAGCAATGAACAAAATAAAGTCCTTTCTCTCACAGAGCTTATATATTTCCAAACACGTACAATATGTAATAAACACTGAATCCTCAGTGAACTCTGGCAAATCTAATTTTGTTTTATTTTTTGTTTTTTGTTGGTTTGTTGGTTTTATTTTTTTTTAACATCTTCATTGAAGTATAATTGCTTTACAATGTTGTGTTAGTTTCTGCTTTATAACACAGTGAAACAGCTATACATATATCCCCATATCTCCTCCCCCTTGCATCTCCCTTACACTTTCCCTATCCTATCCCTCTAGGTGGTCACAAAGCACCAAACTGATCTCCCTGGATGATGGGCTGCTTACCAGTAGCTATCCATTTTACATTTGGTAGTATATAAGTCCATGCTACTCTCTCACTTTGTCCCAGCTTACTCTTCCCCCTCCCTGTGACCTCAAGTCCATTCTCTATGTATGCATCTTAATTCCTGTCCTGCCCCTATGTTCTTCAGAACTATTTTTTTAAATTAGATTCCATATATATGTGATAGCATACGGTATTTGTTTTTCTCTTTCTGACTTACTTCACTCTGTATGAAAGACTCTAGGTGCATCCACCTCACTATAAATAACTCAATTTCATTTCTTTTTATGGTTGAGTAATATTCCATTGTATATATGTGCCACATCTTCTTTATCCATTCATCTGATGATGGGCACTTAGGTTGTTTCTATCTCCGGGCTATTGTAAATAGAGCTGCAATGAACATTTTGGTACATGACTCTTTTTGAATTATGGTTTTCTCAGGGTATGTGCCCAGGAGTGCGATTACTGGGTCATATGGTAGCTCTATTTTTACTTTTTTAAGAAACCTCCATGCTGTTCTCTATAGTGTCTGTATCAATTTACATTCCCACCAACAGTGCAAGAGGGTTCCCTTTTCTCCACACCCTCTCCAGCATTTATTATTTGTAGATTTTTTGATGATGGCCATTCTGACTGGTGTGAAGTGATGCCTCATTGTAGTTTTGATTTTCATTTCTCTGATGAATAGTGATGTTGAGCATTCTTACATGTGTTTGCTGGTGATCTGAATATCTTCTTTGGAGAAATGTCTATTTAGGTCTTCTACCCATTTTTGGATTGAGTTCTTTGTTTTTTTTGATATTGAGCTGTATGAGCTGCTTGTAAATTTTGGAGATTAATCCTTTGTCAGTTGCTTCATTTGCAAATATTTTCTCCCATACTGAGGGTTGTCTTTTTGTCTTACTTATAGTTTCCTTTGCTGTGCAAAGGCTTTTAAGTTTCATTAGATCCCATTTCTTAATTTTTGTTTTTATTTCCATTTCTCTAGGAGGTGGGTCAAAATGGATCTTGCTGTGGTTTATGTCATAGAGTGTTCTGCCTAGGTTTTCCTCTTAGAGTTTTATAGTGTCTGGCCTTACATTTAGGTCTTTAATCCATTTTGAGTTTCTTTTTGTGTATAGTTAGGGAGTGTTCTAATTTCATTCTTTTACATGTAGCTGACCAGTTTTCCCAGCGCCACTTATTGAAGGGGCTGTCTTTTCTCCATTGTATATTCTTGCCTCCTTTATCAAAAATAAGGTGACCATATGTGTGTGGGTTTATCTCTGGGCTTTCTATCCTGTTCCATTGATCTATATTTCTGTTTTTGTGCCAGGACCATACTGTCTTGATTACTGTAGCTTTGTAGTATAGTCTGAAGGCAGGGAGACTGATTCCTCCAGTTCCATTTTTCTTTCTCAAGATTGCTTTAGTTATTTGGGGTCTTTTGTGTTTCCATACAAATTGTGAAATGTTTTGTTCTTGTTCTGTGAAAAATGCCACTGGAAGTTTGCTAGAAAGAAAGAAAAAAATAAAAGAAAATAAAGTTATTAAAGTAAAAAATAATTATTAAAAGTAGAAAAGAAAATTAAAGTAATAAAAAAAGGAAAAGAAAAAAAGAAGAGAGCAACCAAACCAAAAAACAAATCCACCAATGATAATAAGTACTAAAAACTATATTAAAAAAAAAAAACAGACAGAAGCCTAGGACAAATGATAAAAGCAAAGCTATGCAGACAAAATCACACAAAGCATACACATACACACTCACAAAAAGAGAAAAAGGAAATATATATATCATTGCTCCCAAAGTCCACCGCCTCAATTTTCGGATGATTCGTTGTCTAATCAGGTATTCCACAGATGCAGGGTATATCAGATTTATTGTGGAGATTTAATCTGCTGCTCCTGAGGCTGCTGGGAGAGATTTCCCTTTCTCTTCTTTGTTTGCACAGCTCCTGGGGTTCAGCTTTGGATTTGGCCCCGCCTCTGTGTGTAGGTCGCCTGAGGGTATCTGTTCCTCACTCAGAGAGGACGGGGTTAAAGGAGCAGCTGACTGGGGGGCTCTGGCTCACTCAGGCTGTGAGGCGAGAGGGGCACAGAATGCAGTGTGAGCCTGCGGTGGCAGAGGCCAGCCCGACATTCCACAAGCAGCCTGACATTGCAACAGCCTGAGGCGTGCCGTGCGTTCTCCCGGGGAAGCTATCCCTGGATCCCAGGACCCTGGCAGTGGTGGGCTGCACAGGCTCCAGGGAGGAGAGGTGTGGATAGTGACCTGTGCTCGCACAAAGGCTTCTTGGTGGCTGCAGCAGCAGCCTTAGCGTTTCATGCCCGTCTCTGGTGTCCGTGCTGATAGCCGTGGTTCACGCCTGTCTCTGGAGCTCATTTAGATGGTGCTCTGAATCCCCTCTCCTAGCACACCCTGAAACAATGGTCTCTTGCCTCTTAGGCAGGTCCAGACTTTTTCCCAGACTCCCTCCCGGCTAGCTGTGGCTCACTAACCCCCTTCAGGCTGTGTTCACGCAGGCAACCCCAGTCCTTTCCCTGGGATCTGACCTCCGAAGCCTGAGCCTCAGATCTCAGCCTCCACCTGCCCTGGCAGGTGAGCAGACAAGCCTCTTAGGCTGGTGAGTGATGGTCGGCACTGATCCTCTGTGTGGGAATCTCTCCACTTTGCCCTCTGCCCCCGTGTTGCTGCACTCTTCTCTGTGGCTCTGAAGCTTCCCCCCCACCACCCCCCAGTGTCCGCCAGTGAAAGGGCTCCCTAGTGTGTGGAAACTTTTCCTCCTTCACAGCTCCCTCCCACTGGTGCAGATCCCATCCCTATTCTTTTGTCTCTGTTTTTTCTTTTTTCTTTTGCCCTACACAGGTACGTGGGGAGTTTCTTGCCTTTTGGGAAGTCTGGGGTCTTCTGCCAGCATTCAGTAGGTGTTCTGTAGTGGGTGTTCCACATGCAGATGTATTTCTGATGTATTTGTGGGGAGGAAGGTGATCTCCACGTCTCACTTTTCCGCCATCTTGAAGGTCTCCTCTTAATTTTGTTTTTAATATTAAAACGTGATAGGTTGCTATCAAGTAGTCTTAGCCATATATAAGAGAGAAGTCTAAAGAATAATGGATCATTCACACTCTGAAAATGTCTGACATTTTTGGATCAGTCTACAGTCCATTAGGAGGGTAATTTGCTGCTCTCTCATAGACCACACATCACACTTAAGGCACACGTCTCTAAAACATATCATCTAGATCATCTCAGATAACTGCTGGCATAACTTGACCTTTGACTTCCCGAAATGACTCAAATGTTTTCTCCCTCTGCATTGGAATATGAGCAGGACATCAGCCTCATTCTGATCTATTCAGTTTTGGAGGGTAAGAGATGGTAGGAGGGTAGTCTGTTCTTCTTTAGTGTTTCTGTGGAAAAAACTAGAAGTCCATTCTGCCTCTTCTTCTATTGGGACATAGTGGACATACTGGCCCTCTGCCAGCTTTCTCCAGCTAGTTCCTGCCCAAGCAGAGATGGAAGTTTGCATTGTACTGCAGTCTAAGCTATGCAGGTTTAAGGGGTTTCTAATGTACTTGTTTGCCTATTTTTTACTCATTTGGAGTCTTCTCTGTTAGGTCTGTCTTAAATTCCTATTTCAGATTTATCCATTTCACTTATTCAACCTTCTCAGATGTCAAAGTTTAATTTTTTAACAAGTAACAAAATGACTGTTATACAAATAAAAGGTTAGCACATATCAAAAATTCTTTTGACTTTTAATTAGGGAACCAACAGGGTGGTAAAGCTGGTTCAGAGGCAAATTTGAGGACAAGACATTATCTAGTTACTCAGGTAAGTCATGTTATAGTAAGTTTGCTAAGTTAAAAGTAAACCTGGTCAATGTCCATCAGGACAATAAAGTGATAACCTTTAGGGTTAATCTACTCTGTGGACAGAATCATTTACATATCTCTTGAAGAGACTCTCCAAGTTGACTTATGTCTTCACAGAGTCTGGGCCCTAACCAGCAGTAAGCAGGAGGTAAAGCAAAGATTTAACCCTTAAGAGGGCCTGTTAACCAATGCTCCAGTAAAATATTGCAAGGACTTGCATTTGCCTTATCTCGAAAATTTAAATAATCTTTGCTAACACAGTGTTTTGCTTTTCTGAAGACCACAGTGACCAAAAAATGTTAAAGATATGTCCATATTATTATGTCTAATGCTTGATTATTGGTTATATTTTGAGTACTCATTTAACACCCATCTTTAAAAGCTTTGGCTAAAATTTAAAGCCTTACCAGACTTATAAAATACAGTGGTACAACCTGTCTCTTTCTCTGGGTCTCTTTCTGTGTGTGTGTGTGCGTGCGTGTGTGTGTGTATTTACCTCTCCAATAGAAGAGGAGATGAGATGGACTTTTCTTGTGCTAGCATTATTGGTTCCAAGTCCCTGTCTTCCATCTAAAATTGCATCCTCCAGGCAGAATAATCTGCTGGATAAGAATGTGAGCTTTGGCTTCAGACAGCTCTGAGTAGTAGTCTTGGCTCTTTTATTAACATTGTCTTCTAGCAAGTTAGTTAACGTTTCTGAATCTCAGTTTCTGCAACTCTAAACTAGAGAAGTAACACCTACATTGTAGGGCTAATGTGAAGATTGCATCTGAAGACCCTAGAACAATTCTGGCACATAGGGAAAAATATAATAAATATTAGCTGTTCTTCCCTTTTCTTAACTTTATAAACCCATTCATCGCACAGAAAAATACTACACCAGGCTCTTTAGGATAAAAATGTATATTTTATATGGATGTTCAGGGTAATTAAGACAATCACATTGTTACTCAGTCTAATTTTAACAATTTTAAAGTGAAATTTTGGTTTGTTTTACTGTATTTTATTTATTTTGCTCTAAATTTTCTTTGATTCTGTAGCTTCTCCATGGATCTAGATCCTCAAAATAAGTGTGCTTTGCTGACATCAAGCTTCTCTCCAAATGCACTAGAAGTTATATGTGTTTATAACACTCATTCATGATGTCACTAGATCCTTATCGTCATTGCTTCTGAGTTAGTAATAGGGTGAAGGCATGATACTCTAGGATCTACTTGTGAACAAAGGAGTATGCTCTTTGTGTTTTATTCTTAATGTCAAAATATCAAGTTCTCGTCTCTGTGCATCTTGATAGCCCTCCTCAAATTAGACTCATGGGCCTTCTGTTTAAAGCTAAGATATATTCAATCATTTTAGGTAAAGAGATGTATAAATTGAAGTAGCATCTAGAAGAGAATCTCACTTAACTATAACTTGCTCATGATAGAATTTATTTCTTGGAAAAGGCTTGTGCCAGAACCAAGCTTTAATATCCTAACTTTTAATTTCTATTTGTGGCCTGCCCCATGGATGAGGAAACACTAGAAGCTAACATTCTAGCTAGGTACAAAGTCAGCAAAATCAGTTACAGATACATAAAGAAATTCACTGTATTCTGAATTGTTTCATCAACAGTTGAGGAACTGTAGGAAAGGTAGAGAATTGTTCCTTTTAGCCTGAGATTTAACCAAAATACCTGTCACCTGGTTGGTTGTTCAAAACTGTCTTCTGAGAAACTACTAGAAAAGGGAAAAGGAAAAGAAAGAATAAGAAATTCCATTACCCAGTTTATAGGTGCTGTGGGTGCTGTATTATTTGATTCTTCTGTGAATTTTTTGTTATTGTTAAATGAGATGAAAGGCTATAAAAAACACCATAAAGATGTGAAGTGTTACAATTATTTCCACAGATCAAAATGAAAGCTGGAGAGTTTAGATGTGTAACTGTGCATTTTCACTGATGCTGTTGGCAGATTCTCTCTGAAGCAGCAGTAGCTGTGACATCCATGTCAGCACACATTGCCCGTAAACAAGGAAGACCTGCCTCAGAGTGGGGTTGAGGGAATTGATGCCTCACTTGAGTGCTTTGAGAGGCCAAGATCAAAAGCACTTTTAAGCATATCATATAATTATCATCATTAAGAAGCATGAGGCAAAGAATCCTAAACTCCCAAATTTTCAAAGCAACAAAAGCCGCACAGATTTAATGGGACTTTGAAGTCAGATAAATCTCCAGGTATTTTTATTATAGAAACTCACAACTAATTAAGGAAAATTCTATCTGGGCCAGTGTTTAATTATGTTTGCTTGTCTGCTTGTGTCATGTACTGTGTTCTGAAAGTAGAAGGGTATCAGTTTGATTGTACCAAAGACTGTGCTGGGACCAGCCAACAGTATTCATTTTGAACAAAGCATGGCATAGCAGGGTTTTGATCTCTTTTGTCTAAATAAAGCTCTTAATAAGCATTGGTGATTTTCGTAATTGTCTACATAGCCCAAAGGTTAGCCAGAACTTTCTGTGCAAAAATCTCATCTGCTTTACATTACAGGTAATGTTATTAGGCCATTTACATAGGAAGATGCTGGAAAACTCTGTCTGATAATAAAAGAAAAACAAATGGCACTAAATACATCACTGGAAGAGGTGATTTATATAAAAGCTAGACTAGACTGATAAATGGTAGCTCAAGAGTCAGATCTTGCCTAAAGTTTTTTCTTTAGCATACAACATGGTCCACATTGTGGTTTTCCTAAAAATTTTAAATTGTAGACAGCATTCAAGTATTAGGAAATATCCCATAATATGTAAATTTCCTGAAATTCTTAAAAACTTGGAAGTTCTGGAAATACTGGGCAACGATGGGCTGGTTTTGTCTTAGGAGAAATGTTGGCCAATTCCCCACAGACCCAACCATAATGAATGGGTAAACAAAATGTGGTACATCCATACAATGGAATATTATTCAGCCAAAGAAGAAAATAAGTATTGATACATACTACAATTTGGATGAACCTTGAAAACATTATGCTGCGGGGAAGACAGTAGACATGAAAGACCCTATATTGTATGGTTCCATTCATATGAAGCAGCTAGAATAGGGAAATCCACAGAGGCACAGAAAGCAGATTTGTGGGTGTTAGGGGCTGAGGGAAGGGGGAAGTGAGGAGTGAATGCTGAATGGTTATGGGCATTCTGTGTGGAATGATACAATAGTTCTGGGACTAGATAGTGGTGATTGTTGCACTATATTGTGAATGTATGTAATGCCACTGAATTGGACATTTAAAAATGGTTAAATGGCAAAATTTTGTTATGTGTATTTTACTATAGTTTAAAAAAATCACAAGCTACCTGTCCTCACAGTGTTCAGGGCACTGGAAAGACGTGGTTGATACGGCAGAGCACACAAGCCCTGCTGGCCCCACCCCCCTTGGCTGGTGTGAGTGGGACAGAAAATGGTCTGAGTTGCTCCAGCCCCTCTCTGTGCCCCACTTCTGGGGTGACAAAAATTTCGACAAAAAGTTTACTGTATGTGGTGAAGCCCTAAGCCTCACCTCCAGCAGCATGCCCACTGGTACTCATAGGCTGGTGACCTACGTGGTCAAAATCCACCTTATCACACAGGGCTTCTCTGAGGCCCTCACAGATCACTGCTTGTGGAAGCTACCTTGGACCTGTCACTCTAGGCCAGCTGCTGAAAGCTATCCCAAATTTGATGGTACATCTCATGGCTGGTCCCACCAGAAGGGAGCCAGGTTCACGTAATCTCGGCACGTAGGATCCCCTAGCTGTAGGAATTAGAATCATTTACATCTCTGTTTCCTCCATCAGAAGAGGAAGCCCCAAGTGATGAAAATATAATAAAATAGCTTTTATCTATGACATGCCTGACACTGTTCTAGGCATTTTACTCATTTAATGGTCAAAATGACTCTGCGAGGTGCTTTTATAGATAAGAAAGTTCCAGAGCCCTTCTTTAACTTGCCCAGTGCCCTTTAGCTACCTGTACACAACTTGAGACACAACGCAGAGAGCCTGTCTCCAGCGCCAGTGCCCTAAAAGAGCATATTTACTACACTCTTCAATCTCTATAAATTACAAGCCTTTGGCTACCCCTACAGAAGAAAGCCTAGAAGCCTTATTAAGTGTCCTCTGAATTTCTCCTGGGGAGGTAAAAGGGGATATGCTGGGACCTTAGGCAGATGGTGGTGAGGGTGGCAGTGGGGAGTTTGAGCCTAGAGGGTGGACACGTACCTGAAGAGCACTGACTCCCAGAACGGTGTGCTCTGGGTTGGGGATTAGAAAGGAGCACTCCTGCTGCGTGGGCTCTGACCATGGGGAGGCCCTGGACCAAGAAGGCTTTGCCTGTCCTCCAACCCCAGTGTGTCTTGGCTGTGCGAGGTCCAGTCTGCGCACCCTGGTTAGGAAAAAAACAAGTCTTCCTTGATATTCTACACCATCAGTGCCCATGACCCTGGATACAAACCTCCCCATATCACCAGCAGGATGAATTACACTGTGGCCATCAGAGCCAAATTCATAGTGTGAACGCTATTTTTGTTTCAGCAAAACATCATCGGTCACCTAAGTTAACGCTGGGTTAGATTGCTCAATTTTTTTAGTTTGGTTTATCTTTCATTTGAAAATTCAGTTTGATTTTACAGTTTTATTAGAGCCTAAGTATAAGAAATATATAGAACTACAAGCATTTTTTGTCTTCATGCAACATGATATTAAAAAAATAATTTAAGTCAACAATGAGGGTTCTTGTGAAATATTTTCCTTTAAATGAAAGTTTGAGGAATATTTGATTTTGCTAATTCCTCCCTTTCCCAGTAGTAATCCTCCAGATCATTTACAAAGCGGTCTTTGAAGTAGAAAAATAATGTCAAACTAGTCATAAGTGTCCTTCACTGGTTCCCATCTCATGAATGTCCCCAGTATAATCACCTCTCAAGTTCTGTTGATTTAGCACCAAAAATCTTGAGGCCCTGTTCTGTTCTTCCTTGCCTGCTGCCTTCGTGCGTTGTGGGTTGCTGATCAGCTCTTCGATATCCCCATTCACTATATACCCAGTGAAAGGCATCCGTGCTGTGCCAAGCACTGTGCCAGGCACTGGGAACACCGGAGGACCCCAATCCCTTCCCTGGAGGGCAGTATAGTCTGTCAGGGGAGAAAGACCCAGGAACGAAGACACAGCACAGTAAGGGTACTGCAGAAGGAAAGAGGACATTACTCTGCAGAGGAGAAAGAGAGGGTGTGCTGCCAGAACATCAGGGAGGATCACAGAGGAGGTGCTTTCTGAGCTACATCCTGGCTATTCACCATGTGATATTCACCCAAAGTAGAACACCTAACCTTTGCACAAGTCCTTTTTTCTTATGCAGTGTTTTCAAATAAAGTATAGTAAATAGCATAGAGGACATTTTCTTTCATTTCACTTTTATTTTTCATTTGCCTGCAGGCATTCAATCAGACGAGCTTAGATCTGAATCCCTCTTTCATTTACTAGACCTATTATCTTGTATAAACGGCCCCTACTCTTCCAAGCCTCAATGTCCTCATCTACACAATAGGTGTCATATGATGCCCCCTTCAACTGCTTGTCTTCATCTAATCAGATATTGTAAATAATATGTTAGGCCCAGAGCAGGACATATATCAGGGCACCATGGGTGGTGACTGCTGATACGTTTTATCAGTAGGACTCTTCAGATGAAAAGCTGGGAGAAAAATCACATGCTGAACTATAACTTGATCACACTAAGATCTTGCGGAAAAAACCTAATTGCCAGGTTCTGGATACGTTGGAATGAATGTGCTTCGTTTCTAATACAGTTGCCAAGAGATTCAGTTGATTTTAAAAGCTGCCTTCCAGAGGCTAGACAAAGTGTCCCCTTGTGATATACATGATGGTACTTTTATTTTTAGCTACATCAACCAACCAATCATAATAAATGTAGGTCATAATATGATACCACAAAAGAGTCACCCATAGGAATATTACATGACCACTAAACAGTTCTAACACTTGAGTAACTGAGAGAAAAATTTAAAACAATTAACGAATTTTTTAAATCCCCAAACACACCCATACAATGTTATTTTGTGGCCAGGCTCAGCATACTATGTTCTTAGTATGGGTTTTAGTAAAAATAAGTAAATAAACAAAATGGAGAAAGTTCAGAAAGAGAGAGAACATCATTCGTTTCAGGTTTTCAAGGGATGTTTGACCTGCATGTTTTTGTAAAGAAACATCTGTCAGGGTTTGTAAACCCACCAGAGTGCCAGGATTCACTTGTTTAATGTGAGGAGAGATTGTAGAGTCAAAAGCCCCAGGCAGAACGAACAGGCTGGTTGCCCCTGGGGAAGCAGGAATTTATCCGAATGCCTGATGCCATTTTGGTGCCAACTAACAGAACTCCTTGATATTAATGAGGCTCCACCATTTCAGAGCAGTTACATTAATTGACATTAATCAAAACATCTATTGGAATGTTCACCCATTCTTTCAGGGCATCAGTCAGAGGCCACTGTGTTTGGGGGCCCCTCTGTCAAATAGCAAATGCATTGCTTTCAGAGTCCTGAGCCCCAGAGGAGGCTTAGTAATTCCCACTGACCTTTGTGCATTTCGGCCACCTCGCTCACCTTTCAATGGTGCATGAAGCATCTGGTATTTCTATTTTCTGTATTGGCAATGGAAAAATGGAACCCCAAAGCTGTTTTTTCATGCTATAATTGCCTTGGAAATTTTCATGGTGGAGATGCCGAGATGTTGACAGCTCTTTCAACTATTCCAACCAAGCTTCCTGATCCATTCAGGCAAAGGGGAACAGCTCTTAACCACGGACAAAGCCTCTCACTGCTGGCTGCCCCACCAGACTCCACACTAGTTTCAATGGTGATTGGCAACCAAAAGGCACAATGGGACAATTTCACAGTTCATTATCTAAGAACTAGTGGAACCTCAAGAATTTCTTTGAGGGCAAGTACACAAGTGTTGTGCACGTATCTAAATTTGACAAAGTTACTGACATTGAGAGTTGTTGAGCTTTGGTCAGAATTACCTAAAAGGAGGTAAGAACTAGACTTTGCTACATAACATTATTTGTGGTAGTAATTGAAATAGCTTTACTCTTTGTTTAGGAATTTTGTGAGGCCTGTTTGAAGGCAGGAGAATGAACTTGCAGGGTCCTTGCCAGCTCCATGATTTTATGAGCCCACAAGCAGGCAGAAAATATACACAAATAGGCTCCCTAGAAGATTTTGGATCTTTCCAATTTGGCCAGAACAATGTCAGGAGAGACTTTTCATTTTCATTTTCTTCACACAGTCTGAACTGAAGCAAGCACAGCCCGTGGTGTCTGTGCAAATGAAAGCCGACTACAGGCTAAGAAGTCACCACGTTCCAGCTGAACCTCAAAGAGAGGTGCTATTTGTGCAAATTCTGGGAAGTGTGAGGGTTCTGATTTCACTAGAGCTTGGTTTGCTCACATCCAACCATGACCAGGGAAGGGAGAACCTTCAGCCAAGTCTGAAATCCGCTCAGCCCCTGTGGGATTTGAGTTTAGCTCTTTTAAAACAACATTTTGATGAGTTGTGTGTAAATGAATCAGAAACATATGGATTCAATTTCCCTTGAAGTGTACGTGGGTTTAAAAATTAAGGGGGAAAATGTGTGGTGCTTGGGTATGTATCAAAGACAAAATGTTTAAAAAATAATGCAAGATGCTTTGCAGAACAGAAAACACTCCTTCCTTCTCGAAACCAGAGCAATCACAGCACATGAAGAGGCCAGTCCTGTGACTCTGAAGTTACAAAGTATGCATGGGGCCTGGCCTTCTAAGGTCTGCTGTTGCTCTGCTGGCAGCCTCCTTCGATGTCCCAGGACCCTGTGAACAACACCCAGCAAATGAAAAGCAGACACCATGCAACAGGGAGGCCAAATCATATCTGAGCTGAAAATTAAATCACTAGGCAAGCCAAAAAGATTTTCAAAAAAGGTACTTGCACTCTCTTCTTAAGTTAATTTAATTCTAAATGGAGGACAGTCTGCAGACTGAGATATAAACTGAAGCTGAGACATATAAACTGTGAATTCTGTTTTCTGAACCCTGAAGATTCTCAGGGCCCAAGGCCATGAATATCAGTGAAACAGACTATTTTGGAACTGAAACTTGGCCAGGGAAGAACCCAGCTACTGAACCCCTTTTGGCTTTTGGAGTGTGTTTATTTTTTTCCACAACCTTGCTCCTATACTACCCCAGTGGCAAGGATCAGTTCCATTATAAAACAGTGAGTCCAGACTTATGGCCAGACACAAGCCATATTCTGAAACTATTTAGGGAACAGATGATAAAAGCTGTTGCTGTTAAGTGAAGACATTAAAACAACCTGCTGGGTTTCCCTGGTGGCGCAGTGGTTGAGAGTCCGCCTGCCGATGCAGAGGACACGGGTTCGTACCCCGGTCCGGGCAGATCCCACATGCTGCGGAGCGGCTGGGCCCGTGAGCCACGGCCGCTGAGCCTGCGCATCTGGAGCCTGTGCTCCGCATACTGCAAAAAAAAAAAACCCTGCTATCTACTATTACAATAATTGTGTAAAGAATAGGACAATTCAGCATCAAAAATATATATAGATCAAAATGAAAAAGAAATGAAAAACAAAAGGAAGTCTTTCCTAAGGTAGTTAACCAACACGCTGACATTTTTTTTAAAAAATAAGCTATCAATAATGTCTAGTGCAATTAAGCAAAAACTTCATATTTTATCTTAAAATTTTAATTGTTTTTCATTCTTAATTGGAGAGGTCTAGCTTATTCAGATAAGTGATGGAAGAAAATCAGATTACAAAGAGACAATATGCCATCACTATTTCATCGACTGGGAACATTTGAGAGAACTGAGAAATAGCAGCTCCACAGTGCTCTTGGCCTTGGATGCTCCTCCTGTCTTCTGGGTAAAGTCTATGGAGGAGAAAGGAGAGACCAGATGTTTGGCCCTGGAAGGGGCCAACAGAAAGGCTGCAGACTGATTCAGCATGATTCTTTCTACCCATGACTCTGCTGGTCCGAATGTCCTTGTAGCGCAAGTGTCACGGTGACTTCAGAGCAAGACCTAGCCTTGTAAAAGCTTTATCACTTATAGGCCCTGGCTTGCCAACTCCATTGGATTCAGCCCAGTTCTATGAGATTAGATTCATCTCACTGTTGTCTCACCAAATGCTCATCTACCCTAGGTCTCCTCCCTCCACTGACATGGACTTCCTCTCCTCTCAAACAAGTCTGAGTTATCCATAATCACACCGAGCATTTTCCTTGCTCTTACATTTAGAAAGAATATCTGTTTATTTAAACTAAGGTTCCCTGAAAGGCAGATTGTGGTTAATCAAACAACTGTATTTACACAGTAGTTCTCTGAATTGGTTCCTAAGGTCATTCTTTGCTTTCTACCACTAACTTTCCAAGTGGAGAAGAGGTATAAGCCACTAGTTCTCTGCCCATCACTTCAAGTTACCCCCTCTTTTTCTCAGCAAATTGCAGCATAAGCAGATACCTCCCCTACCACTATACAGGCAAGTATTAGACTGAGAAAAATTCATTTTAGTTCTTCTTGTTTAAAAGTAGGAAATTCCTAATACCAGCATCAACTATGTAATGGTTTTCAAAATCCACTCATTCATCAAACACTTACTGAGTGCCTACTATGAACCAGGACCTGTCCTCAGAAACAGAAATATAAAAACACACGAGAAATTGTTGCTACCGTCACCTTTTAGTTTCCAATAGAAAGACACAGATGTATAAGCAAATTATTGCAAATGAGAGGTCTGGTTACTAAGAAGTATATATAGTACACACTAGGTGTGATAAAAGGGGATGGTCAGTTCTACCTTGGGGGAAGGGGGATGGCTTATGAGAAAAGGCAATTTTTTTAATCACCTCCTATTCACCCTATTGATGTGGGAGAGATTCCATCCTAAGGTTATGGGGATGGTCAAATATATAGCACCTAACACCGAACAGGAGACATTGACAACAGTTTATTAGTCACAAATACTTACATCCTGGGGGAGGAGGAGGAGATCACAGGCCATGCAGGGTCACATTAGGTTTGCACTCTGGAATGGAGTGAACAACCAGGGAGTGTGGGAGGCAAGCTTTGTAGTACCAAGAGGGTGAGATGCCCCTGGTTCCCACAGGAGGATGTGATGACTGGCAGGGGACTGAAACCCACTACTCAGAGTTAAGCAAGTACAACACTTGTCCCCTTGATAAGGAAGGTTTTTTGTCTGGGGGAGCTTATCTATAGCAGCAGAATATGGAGGGAAATTTGGGGTGAGGCCAGAGGAGGCCTTCCCAATTTCACCAGACATCAAGGCAGCACATAATATTGAGCCTTAATTTTAGGCCTTAAACCACAGTTATACTGGAGACAAGTCTTGAAAAATAAATGGGTGTGCTTCCACCAGGTGGCTGGATAGGGGTAGACTGGCATTCCAAACAGAAGAGTGAGAGAGAGCAAAGGTCCAAAGGCAAAAGGCAAGTTTATGCTTGATGGAAAATATGTTATACTTTGAAAAAAATGAAAAATTTCTACAGTTGTAGAAAAGAAACCACAATCTGTCTTTGAAGGTTAAAATATTTAAACATTAGGGGTAATGAAAGAAGAGAAGAAATGTTCATTGAGAACAACATGACCCAATAGAAATATAACATGAACCAGAAATTTGAGCCACCAATTTAATTTTAAGTTTTCTAGTAGCCACATTTTTAAAAAGTAAAAAGAAATAGGTGAAATTAATTTTAATGATATAATTTATTTAACCCAATATATACAAAATATTATTATTTCAACATGTAACAGTATAAAAATATTAATAAGATGTTTACATTCTTTTTTCATACTAAGTCCTTGAAATTCAATATGTATTTTTATAGCTACTGTATAACTCAATTTGGACTAGATGCACATTTCAAGTGCTCAAAACCACCCTTAGCTGATGGTTACCATATTGGACACCACAGATTTAGAGCGTCTTGAATTAGCTTAAGTTTGGAACAAAATGCTATGTAGTTTTCTCATCTGTAAATCATCTGTTAAAATAGAAAGTTCACACAATTGAGTGTAAGTATTTAGATGAGGGATGGAAATGCCTGGTATGTGTATTGTTACTGTCACAAACTCCTTACTGTAACAATTACAGATAATACTTCTATCCCAACACACTTTCCTGCTAAGTCTGCAGGCTGCCACTCTCAAAGACTGCAGTTGGCACGTAAGATGAACCCATATGCTGTCCCTTTCCCAGACATGCAAATATTAAGTCTCCTTTCCTAACTAAGCTTGAAACACTAGATTTTAGGACACTGGAAATATAATTCAAAAGAAGTTAGGGCAGTAAGTTTAAAAATACTCTTCAATAAATATCATTTATTAGATCCTCTAGATGACATCTGTAACTTAGCTGCTTGACCACATGACTATACAGATATTTTATATCTGAGGTAAAGTACCCTCTAAAAGACCTTATTTGTTTTTGAACTTCTGCATAGAATACTGATGGTTTTCAACATATTTACACTGAGTTCTTCAGAAAGTAAAGGCAACTATAATAAATAAGCTGTGTAGCAGATCCCTAAAGACACAATCCAATGATTCACACACACATACAGTTGCTCAACTTACCAAATATATTTTTAGTATGTCTATGTGACTCAGAGAATAACATATACCTGATTCAACATAGTTTTGTCAAGTCTGAATTTTTTGGTTAAAAGATCTGCTTTATTTTAATGATCTATTTTCAATTGTCTCTATGGGTTTTTTTTCTCTTAGTAGAAGTATTTTCTCTTCTGACTGCACCTAGATTCTTTTGACATCTTAAAAATGCCTTTGCCTAAGAATTCATATTTCATGCCATGTATTTACTATATGACATGGTAAATAATTTATTTTTTGACATAGAGTGATAGGAAGAAACCTAGGAAAGGAGGGGCAAAGATTCAGAGACCTTGTTTTCATATTTGTTCTTAGTGTTTCAAAATGAAAAGTAATTAGTTCTTACATATGTGGATTGTGATCTAACTGGGAGAATACTGTGCCCACAATGTATAGGATTCAAAGCATGGAAAGGTAATGGAAGGAGGCCCAGTGTAGTCTAGCAGAGTCAGGATGTGCACTGATAAATAAAGGCACAGTTTACAGGATTATTAAAATATTTATGAGGCAATATTAGAAAGCTCTGCTAGAGGTTAACTAATAAAGTACTCCGTAGAACACCTTATGGACCAAACCAACACCATTCTCCATTAGGACAAAGTGGAACTTTCTTTCTGATCATATAAAAGGTCCTTTGCTTGACGAATTTTTTCCCCACGAAATATATGCATTTCAGACTGAAAATTCCCCCAGCCCATCACTCTAAATTTTGTCTTTGACATACATTAGGCAAATAGAAAAAAAATTAAAAAGTAATGAGGAGGGGGCCGAACTGCTTTCAGAAGTTCCCACATATGTACTAATTAGTGATTCCATCTGAAAATATTCCCAGAAAGCTGGATGAGTAAAGCAGACTGGGATAAATAATGCAAAGACCCTGTGGCATTGTCACAAACACCATAAGCAGGGGTGTTTATGAGTTCAGAGAGTCTCCAAGTGCTATGCCTGAGAATAAAACATCAATGAAGTAAAACTGTGCTAATAACCTCAGGTTATCACATGTGTGAGTGGGAGTGCGCACGCACACACACACACACACACACACACACACCACTTTTTTCTTTCAACCTTTTGGTTCAGCCTAAGCAACACTTTCAGGGTTTATATCTCACTCACCCCCCAATGTCAGGTCTGTTTTTACATAAAGTGAAGTAGAATTTCTTACATCTAGTTTGTAGTGCTGTTGAAATATGCAGTCTTCTTTCAAACACTGGTCCAGTTACATAAGCACATGGAGATGATTAGCTGTGAAATAAGGCATTAGTCCACAGCCTCAAACACCAGATGAAATACTCTTCAATTACAGGTACAGCAACCTCTGCAGTCTCTTTTGTGAAATGACAAGCCTGCTGGTTTAGTGTTCGGATACAACGCCCAACTGTGTTTTTTAAGTACAATTGAGTTTCATCAACCAAACCAAAAATACTGCGGTTGAAATGCATTCTGTAAAGTCAGTGGAAAAATAACACTAGTAGTTCCATAAATGAGGGGTAAATAGCACTATTATGGTAATTTCTGGTTTTAATGCTTTCAGCTAACACAGGAAGACTATGATTTGAAAGTTGCAGTGGAGGTATTAGAAGAAACACCTAGATCCTTCACTAGAAGAGCTACAGAAATGACAGCATAAATTGTGCAATTTCACTCTGGGCTCTCCCGACCACCAAAAAAAGGGGGAAAAAATCATTTAATGGCTTTATGAGTGTGTATGTGATGTGTGCTTGTGTATTTTATTAGCAACATTTCTAAGCCTCCCTCATTCAAGATATTAAGATTGCACATGAATAAGTCAAAGTCTCTCCTCCTCCCAGCCCTGCCCCACCTGCTGAGGAGTACTCTACAGCCTGATTGTCTGAGACAGAGGGGAAGCTTGGGCACCCCCCAGACAACCCACTGGTGTCCAGATTCCCGGCATAGCAGCAGCCCGGTACTTTGCAAAACCAGAGTGGGCTCCCACTCTATGTCAGTGACCCATTTACCGGACTGATTTTACTGCTTCCTCAAACTTATTGGGCATGAAAACAAAGTCTGCTCTATAGAAGTAAACACAAGGTCTGGAAACAGTTTGAAGCCTGCCTGCTAATGAAGGCCTTTGGTCTCTTCTTTCTGTGAAATCAAGGCTTCCTACAAAAGGAATAAACTGCCCTCCATGACAGGGATTCAGGTAACCAGGTATTTACATTTAGACAAGATAGAGTCTCATCTGGCAGGCTGGAAGAATGCCCAGCTGTCAACAATCAAATAAAGGCTTTCAGATATCTTTCTCAAAAGCCAAGGATGCCATTTGAAGAACAAAGTAGTGAGCAATTTCCCACTAACATCACAGGAATTTTAAAAACTAATTCTGTTTGAAAGACATAACCTGCCCATATCCATCGAAAAGTCTATGGTCCAAGACTTTAAAAAATATTTTTATAAATTTTAACATACTAGACTTTTCATTACTGCATAGTAAATGTTTTTTTCTTTAAATGGAATAAAAGATCTGGTGTACTGATTTTTCACTATACAACAAATTTTTAACATTTGAGGCAAAAAAGAGGTTTATCGCATTCTTATGTATATCCCAATATATGTTCTTTTTACAAGTTTGATGAAAATGTCAGAGTTAATTGCTATCCTATGTTTAAATCTTGTTACAATAGAAGATTATTCATACCATACATAAGGGTTCCCTCATTTCTATTCATTTTAATACACTAGGATACTCAGTAGTTTTGTGCCCTAGAATTTGGGTTTTGGGTGTTCCTGGAAATGTCTGGAGAATTATGGGGACAGGGTAATGGAATCCAGAGCTTCCTTGAATGACACTAGGGGTTGGAAAATGGGAGATAGCAATTCTGAGTTCAGTAAGACAACCCTCATTCAGACTACCCTCTACCTCAGCCTTCTTAGCCTCCTGCCTAGGTCCTGGTAAAAGGAATATGCAATAAAACAAAGTAAAATTAATAAATAAGTAGATAATAAATGCATACACAAATACATACATACATGCAATATTCTATCATTCAACAAGTATTTATTGAGTTCATGGCACTGAGAATACTGCAATTACATTAATGAAGGACAGAAATCCCTGCCCATCTGGATCTTATAACCTGGTGGGCATGGGGAGTTGTGAGGAGAAACTGTATCTAAATAACATAGGTAATATATTTACAAGGTACTTAGTTCTAAAGGAAACAGATAAATCAGGGAAGGGAATATGAAACTAAGGAGGTGGGTTGACATTTTAGATAGGTTGGCCAGTTCTGTCATCTAGCTGAGATGATGCTTGAGTAAAAAACTGAAGGAATCGCTGAGGGAAAATCTTTCCAGGCAGAAGGATCAACAAGTGCAAAGGTCTTGAGTCTGGACTGTGTTCAGGGAGCAGTAGGCTGAGTAGGTGAAGTAGAGTAGAAGGTGGGTCAGGGTGAAAGGGTAAAGGCAGGTAAGGGCAGGTAAGGGCAGGTAGAACCCAATAGGGCCAATGTGACCATATATGCTTTTCCTTGAATGACAGCTATTGAAGTGTTTGAGAAAAAGTGTGACGTGATCTCAGTAATGACAGGACAGGGATAGAACAGAGAAGCTTACAATTGGAAAAGGAGACATGTAAGTTGAAACTTTAAGAAAGAACAAGAATTCACTAAGGCTAAGTAGGTTTGGGGGAGATGAGACAGAAAGAATTTTTACAGCCAAAAGATGTGAGATGGCTCAGCGGGATTGGTGCTGTGTTATCTGAACTATTGGCATATGATGGTAGTGATGGTCACACCTTCTACATTCTCAAAATCAGAGGTCAGTTTCTTTCCATGGAAGAGTATCATGAAAGCAGTCCTTGGGCATTGGCTTTTGTGAAGACAGCACTAGCAGTATGCTCTGGTGTGTGTCCCTGTCATACCTGTGGCCTGAGTATCAGCAGTGATGAAAGACATGGCTACAACAGGCTGAAGCAGAAGAGTCAAAGAGTGGTAGATGCCATGTGGGAGACAGCAGAGACCCACCTGAACAATTTACAATTACTGAGACCTGGTCCTGGCTCAGGGCCTTTGTACTTGCTGTTTCTTCTGCCTATAAAGCTTTTCTCTCAGACATCCCTCATTTCTTTCAGTGTTTTACTCAGTTGTCATCTTCTAAGGTAGAACAACTTACAGTTACAATTACTAGTATTTAAAGATCTGAAGCTGGAGTTTTCCAAGAGTTAAAGCAAAGCCAGAGAAATAGAAAACAGAACTGTAGAAACAAGTGCTAAAAATTAAAAATAAATGGATAGAAATAGTGTGAATTTCTTTCAAAGAACTTTTGAATCTGTTGCTTCTTTTTGTCCACATAAGTACACTGTAAGTTAGAGAGGGCAAATAAAGAAAGTGGGTGACAGAGAGAGTTAATGGATTATATAACACCACAGAGAGAATTAATGGCAGATGGGAGAATGTGAATACAAGACCCTTGGTAACTAACTCAAGTTCTTTTAGATCAGTCCCTTCATGCCAATAAAGACAGGCAGGAAGGGGGGGAAGAGCAATGGAGAAAAGGTAGTTTGCGTCTCCTAGAACAGTGACATAAAAGAGCTGTAGGTTGCCCTATACTTGGTGACAAGATTATTTTCATGCAGCACAAAATAAACTTTAGCATGTTTTCAAGATGCTGTATCACTTATTTGTAGGAGAAAGAATTAGTAGAACTTTGTGGGGGGAATTTATGATTTTAAAATTCTTAAAATCAGAATTTTAAGCACTAAAAACCTTAAATTTGGTTACCATATAGCTGATGCCCTTTGGGCTATACATTGGTCTATAAGTAAACAAAACCACAATCATACTGCTTTAGAAATTAGGAACTGTATGGACTCACGGAACTAGATGTGAAAAGGTTGAGCAGGTTGCTGTCTTGACTTAGTCCAGTGGCTCTACTTCTGTTCCCTGTAACTTCCCATGTTTGGGAAGAAGAGGGAGGAGTTGCAGGGACCACGTAAGTGTCCAAAATAGAGGATTGATTAAAGTGTGATGGACTATTATACAGCCATAAGAACATGTTGGAGTACTTCAAAGACTTGAAAGTATGATAATAATAACCATTAAATCAATCATGTTCAAAATGATTCCATTTTTGTTGGAAAAATAATGGTGTATGTTTAGAGAAAGAACTAGACAGATATATACTGAGATGTTAACAGTTGTAAATTATAACTGAGCAATAGAAAGAAGGGATGTTTTACTTCTTTTTTTGATATTGGTATTTTCTAAATTTTCTACAGTAAGCATATATCGCTTACAGTAGAAAAAGTAGAAATTACTTTAATATCATGTAATGATATTTTGGAGTTTTATGTTAAATTTTATATGTAAATTTTCTTCTCTGTTTTATGGTCTGGTATGTCTTAACCATTGATGCTTAAGTTGTTAGAGGTCAATGTGATATGGCTCAAGTCAACCAACCATGTGGAAAACTGCTGTGCTGGACTGCTGGGAGAACTACCACAGCCATCTAAGTAGATTATGTGAAAACAAGACTCGTAGAAATCCTCACATTAAAATTATTTTGAGAATAAACTAGGTTGTTGACAAATAATCTAGGCAGTTCACTTCCATGGAAGAGCTTTCAAAGCTTCTCATGAATTTTCATTTATTGATAATAGCCATCATTTGTTAAAACTCACAATGTGACTGGCAATGGGTAAGGACCTTTATAAAATCCTTTGATTAGATATTAATAATTCCATTTCACTGATGAAGCTGAAGGGGCTAAAGAGGTTATATAACATGTCACACAGATGGTGGAACCAAGATTTGAGCTCAGGCCTACTTACTGAAAAGTCTCTGGGCCTTTTCATAAGGCTCACATTGTTTCCAATCAAGCTATTTGGAGTGCCTTCATTTTATAATCCCCACTCACCTTAGGAAACATTGTTTTTCATTACACAGAAGACTCCAACAGTTCATGATATATTTTGAAAAAAAAGAGATATAGATAATTTTATTAATAAAAACCTTGCATGTGCTCAAATTTAAATATTGTTTATGAAAATTGTTCCCCAAAACATCTTCATTAGAAAGATGTCCTCCCAAATGAATTAGTCCTCATGAACACATTTCGAGTATAGGATCTGTCTTTCGATAGTATGTACTATATCCACATTAGCAAAACATGAAATAACCCATCACAGAGAACTAATTTCCTGGGCTAAATCACAGACATAGGAGTAGACCTTCCACCCAACAGATATTAATAACTAGGAAAGAGACCACGGATATGCTAGAATCAAATCTCTAAGCCGAGGAATGAGCAGAGGAGTAATAAAAATCAGAAAGATACATTAAACTGGTCTTTGATATCCCCCTTCTTTTCTCTGTGATGTCAAGAAATTTCTGGCAGTCTACTATTCCAAAATAGCTTATCCTTTGATAGTGTTATAGTTGATAACATTTATGAAAGATAAGAAGAGAAAAAACAGTTCTAATATCCTTCACACGCATTCATTATGTATAACAATACTTCATACAGATTGCTTCTGACAAAGTGAAATACCTTATATATTAATATTTTTCTCTGGAAAAAGCCAATTTATACAAATATATAAAAATCCATAAAATGAAAAATGTATTCTAGTCATTGAGTACTTCCCCACATAGAAATACAATCTCCCAAATATTCCTCTAATATATAATATACCACTGAAATATAATTGCAATATAGTCATTACAACACTTAGCAGACTATTCTTCTAAATTCTATCCTATCCATTTTTCTTCTCTGTATTATACAAAAATGATTAGTTCATTTAATGATGAAATTAATATATATTTTTAGCACCTTACCTCCATGATTTCACTCTTGGATCTGACCTTTTAAAAAAATGTATTTCCTGGTAGGAAATAAAGCAAGGAATTTCCTCTCCTCTTCTAAGGCTCACACATGCTGTGGTGATGCTTTCATCTAGTGTAAATCAAGTTAAACCTGTATGATATTTGACAAATATTTCACATGTCACAGTGAGCTTTTTGGTGGCTGACTTTTCCTGCTATATGATACATAATACTTTGTTCTTTAACCCACGGAATGGAAGCCAGCAGTATCACAGCAGCATGTAGAGCAAACTTCCTGCCTATATGAATGAGGAGGATCCAGTATCTCCTGCTACAGAAATAACTGCAGAGGAGCACCTCTATTTTATGGCTTTGGAGGATGTGCTACCTAACAGCTAAGTAAGTCCTCCTAGCAGAAGAGGCCCAGGATATTATTTGAACACTGCAGGACAACGTCCATTTGAGATCCCCACAAGAAGGAAAAAACAACTTAGGTGCCAAGATCAATAAAATGGACCAAGAGCTGTCAAAAATAAGACCACACTTTCTTCTTCCCAGTAGAATTCAGAATCTTAGAAGGAATCTCTGCAACAAGTTCATATAATCTTTTACACAAGGAAAACTTGCTTTGCAGATTCCTGCCCTCTTGCCCCCACAGACTGTTTATAAATACCCCCTTACCCCCCACAAACACACCCTTGATAAGAAGTTTCCTCTTTGCACCTTGATGATTCCAGCCCCCTTTATCACTTGGCATCTGCCCACGTCTACAATCACATTTCCTGCTAATCATCTTTAAGACTCAATTAAGCATTACTTCCTCTCTGAAGTAATGTTTCCAGCTCCTTTCCCTGTTCAGAAAATTCAGTCACTCTGTTTTTTATGCCCTTACTCTGTCCAGGACATAATCTATCCAATATATGGCAGCAGCTATAGTTATATTGCATTTATTTATTTACATATGTGACAGTCTCTATTAAAAACTATTGAGAAAAATAATCATGTTTAAACCATTATTTATCTCTATTACACAGAACTTAGTGTATAGTATTTGCTCAATAGATCTTTGATAAATAAACGAATAAACAAATCATAGATTAATGAGAGAAATGTGAAGTTAGAGAAATTAAGAACCTTGCCCAAGATCTTCCAGATAGGGCATGAAGCTACAATTGGAAACCAGACCCCATCTGTCTGACTCCACAACTCACATCTTTTCTACTATATCCAACAGATAAGATAAAAATTATTATTTTCCCTGCTTCAAAAGGATTGTTCACTTCAGTGTTTCAACATTAAGGGAATTTCGTGCATCACCCAGGTTCAACAGCTCAGTGGTTTCCAGTGAACACAAACTCCTCCCCTATTCTCTCTCCACCCTGAGGATAGCCTTGTTTAGTTACAGTGACACCATCTGAAAGAGGACAAGGGCCCAAGGAGAAGGGCCTGAGAACCCCACCCCACCATCTCTCGAGCAGCCGCCTCCAATGCACAGAACACTGAGCACCCAGAGCTCCACCCTCTCCGGCCCCTCATGACTATCCTACTGCTCAGAGTGCTACATCGTGAGCTCTGCTCTCCAGCACCCTATGAAGCCTCGAAATCTCCTCTGTACTGACAGCAACTCAGTACCTCCTTCCCCAGTCCGCCACAAGTGGTCTCCTCTGGTGTTGTCTCAAGCTCATCCCGGCCCCTTGGGAGCCTCAGGCTTCAGAGATCCTCACTCCCAGGAAGCCACAGAACTATGAGAGCTAAAGGCATATACAAAGTTCTTTCTTTTTTATATTCAGTAACATTTGAAACATCATTTTGCTGCTGTTCCAGCACCTATAACAATCTATCCATTCCTCCTTGTAAACCAACATTTAAATGAAAAAAAACAAAGGTTTATCTTTTTTAAATCATCTATACTCAATACTTCCAACAGAACAAAGCTAATTCATAAATATGCAAAAGGACTAAAAGTAGTCGAAATGAGACTTTGCCTATGGTCTTTCCTTTCTCCATCAATTAATACCCAAAGGAGAAGCTACACAATCCTGATGTTTACAGAATGACATCCATCACACAGGTAATTACTCAGCCATCTTAATGCTTCCTTTTAAGTTTGCCCTTAAGAAGCCTGTGATCTCCCAAGTCAAGGGCTTCAGTAAAATCAATAAAACCTCGTCCTATCAGGCCACCAGCCAGATCATTTTCCACCTTTTAACAAGGCAGTGGTTATTAAATGCCTTGTTTGAAAACCCAAGTGGGGTCATCAGACTTTCATGATGAGAATAATCCATCAATTGTACATGTGCTATCTTTTCAGTGTCTTTGATATGAGTGATAAAGTAGGTAATGGCTTACAGTTTTTCAATATCTGAACATGTTCTCCATTGCAGCATAGCAAAGGGAATTTCATGACTGGAGGATGCTTGTTAAGAGAGAAAGGAATTTCACTACATTATTTCAGTCAATGCATAAGATATGCTGTTGGCTCCAGCTTTGAGAGCTAGGCTCCAGGCTGTCAGTGCCTTCTTTAGCTGTTCAATGACTTAGCTATACAATGACCAGAGATTCAGAATCCATACATTTACAGTAAGATACATGTTATCATAATGACTCATACCATACTTTTTCATTAGCAGAATACTCGCCCTGGATTTGTAGGGGGAATTAGAGATCAAGGATCATAGAAACTATGAAGTGTCAATTAATGTTGGACTCTTCTTAAATGCCAAACAATCTTAAAACAACTACAACAAAAAATCAAATACACTTTTTGTGGGTGTTTATGAAAATATCAATAGTTCTGTCCTTGAATACCTTTTTGGCATTGTAATTGCCAAAAACTTGTCTTCTGTCACCATCGGACATCTGTATGAATGACAAAACAATACATAACTTGGCAAATGGAAGCTCCCTTTCTTTATCCCATATCTGTTTGTTTTGGTTGGGAAAGCATTTGGGGATTATGCATTTTCTACTTAAGGCATAATCCTTTTTAGTGTTTCACATTAACGATGAAATAAAAAGGAGACTATCTCAAAACAATCATTGCATTATTCTAAATTTGCAGAATTAATCTAAAATTTTAATTCAAATTTCAGTCTAAGAAAATTTCCATTAAGAGTTGATTATCTGGCATTCTACTGACTAAAAATGACTATTAAGCCAGCACTCCTGCACTTTGTCAGGACAATGATCATTGATATGATGGTAGATATTCTGAGAAACAGCAAGGTTCTTAAGCAACTTTGATATTATTAAAGAAAGATTAAATATATAGTTTTGTTGTTAAATATATTTTTCTACTCTAAGTCTTTGAAATTAGGTAAACCTCAAATGGTTTATCTGGTTATCTCAATTTACCAGATTATTTAATTGCCCAGACACTTGATTTCCAGAATACAAGAGCATAACAGATAATAAGCTGTTCTCATCTTGACTGTTACCTGAAAAATAAGCTTTGGCACCCAGGCCGAAACAATAATGCCACAGAGTCAATGAGACACAAATGCACTTTGTATTTCCTACTTATTCCTGTTCTCTTTAGCTTTTACTGGAATTTATTTAGAGAGAAAATAAATTAGGGGAAGAAATAAAATGGTTCAACTTCAGCCAGTTTACATTCCCTTTGTTAAAATGTAATAATAGAAGGAAAAATAATACTTAAGAAGGTAATGTGAATAATTGCAAGCCTTTTAGTTATGGATTTAAGTTTACTTTCCTGTGTTATTTCTGAAGACACACTCTGGGGTGAATGACGGGATGGTGCACAGCACCAGCTCCGTGCAGGCAGCTGGGCCTCGGCTCAAATCTCTGCTCTGCCACTTACAAGCTGTACAACCCTGGACAAGTTATTTACTATTGTCTGCCTCAGTTTCTTCATCTATAAAATGGGGTTAATAATACTTACATCGTAACATTAATGCAAGGGTAAATGAGTTAACCATTAGGAAAATAGCTAAGATTCTCATGCTGTGTGCACAATGATTATGTGCATTTTCTTATCTAACCTGCACACTCCCTAAGAGCTATAATTGTTATATCTATTCTACCAAGGAAGGAAGTGAGGCTTGGCAAAGTTAAGTGACTTGCCTGAGGCCACTTGCCTAAATAAGTGGGAGTTTGGATCGGTCCTCGGTATACTTTTACTCTTCCCCTTCCATCACCATAGACTTGTTCATGTCCTTTGCACACACTCTCCTCCCCTTTCCCTTTGCACCTGAGGGTCCCTCTGCCTGCAATGCGCTTCCCTCTCCTCTGCCTGCAATGCACTTCCCTCCCCTCTCTGCCTCCATAACTCCTACGTATTCTCCAGATCTCAATTCAGGAATGATTTCCTTACGGGAGTCTTCCCCAAGGCCCCTTGTAGATCAAATTCTTCATAATAAGCTCTCATTACACAAGTCCCTCTACAGTAATATGTTTTCCTATTTGAAGTTTTACAAGGCTTTGTATGACTACAAGTGTGATGAGGAACTGTCTTCTCCCCTAGACTGTAAGTTCCTGAGACAGGCTCCCTGTCAGTGTTTGCTCATCACCAGGTCCTCAGCACCCAGCACTCTTCCTGGCATGAAGGAGGTGCACTATGATATTTTTAAAAGAATTGTGAATGAGTGAGTATACTAAGTGCATCATACATTCTGGCTCTTATTTCTATCTGTTCATTTGCAGATGAAGAAACTAAGACGCAGTCAGGTTAAATAAGCTACCCAAGGTCACCCAGCTGTGGTGTTCTAAATTGGACTCAAACTTAAATCTTCAGACTCTTTGCAAGGCTCTCACCATCATACTCAATTTTTTTTTTTTTAGTGAATATCAAATTTAGATGTTTTCTTAGAATAATACCCCCCCCAAAGATATCCACAGTCTAATCTCCAGAACCTGTGAATTTGTTACCTTATATGGCAAAACAGATTTTACAGGTGATTAAGGATCTTGAGATGGAAAGATTATCTGGGTTATCTAGAGAGGACCAGTGTAATCACAAAAGTTCTTATAAGAGGAAGGCAGGAGGATCAGAGTCAAAGAAGGAGAAGTGATGAAAGAAGCAGAGGTCTGAGTGATGCCATTGCGGGAAGGAGGTCATAAGTCAAAGAATGCAGGGAGCATCTAGGAGATAGTAGGAAACAAATGGATTCTTGTTAGAGTCTCCAGAAAGAACCAGCCCTGCTGACACCCTTCTTGTTTTTAGCCATGTGAGACCTACTTTCAGACTTCTGACTTCCAGAACTTTATGATAATAAATTTGTGTTGTATTGTTTTGGGGTATTAAGTTTGTGGAAATTTATTCACAGCAGCAGTAGGAAACTAGTACAAATGTTAATAACCTCAGGTCCATTGATAAGATTGTCTGTGTGACGATGCAATAATAAAGTATCATTGACATTATGCAGCAAGATCAAGGTCAGTGGATGGATATAAACAACACACAACAATAAGGGACCATTTGTTGAACTCGATCTACGCAGTTAGTTACTCAAACCAGATATTTCAAATAGATGAACAAAAAAACCTATTCTTTAGTCTTTATGCCTGAATAATCTAAATTTAAAGAAAGCAAATTCCATGGAAAATTAATCTCATCTTCTTTTTGTTCTTAGATAGTGCAACATATTGTGAAAAGTCCCTGGCAAAAAGTCAGAAGATTTGATTTTAGGGTCACTCACTACTTTTTAGCCATGTGACATCAGGCTGTGCCCATGCCCTCTTTTTCCCCATTTGCATATTAGAGGAATTGAGAAGCAGATCCTGAAGCTACCTCCCAAATCTACCACTCTATAATCCCATCATATTATTACTTGGTCTGAAAGACTTCACCTTTTCAATTAAGAATGCTTACTGTATTCTAATCTGCTTCTCCCACCATGACCCTTTCCGAGGTTCTTCTTACATATTGCCCCATATTGAAATCTAAATTTTTTTCTAAAGGCAAGCACGCCATTTGTACAATAGTTCATGAAGATTACAAAAGAGTTGAAAGTTCAAGCTGCCACAGGTCATTTGTGTATAAGTCCAGAATAGTCCGTAAACTGAGTGTTAGAACCTGGTTCCACTATCAGTCTGCCTCTAAGGTACAGTAAAATCTACATGGGTCAGGAACCTCATTCTTAATAAATTCTCTGCCCTAACTTACAGGGATATTAAAAATAACTAATAAAATAAAGCTCCTTAAAGCGTGATTTTCAAAAGCTCACAATTTTACCAATGAAATATACATATCCTTTCTCTTAGATTGCTTTTAGTATTTACAATTTTAAAGACTCAGACAAGAGAATAAAAGATATTAGAGAGAGTGATCAAAAGAAATGGGTGACAAGGAGAGTTTTCAAATAAATCTTTGTCTTTTTCTCTACTGGAGACCTGTAAAAGTAAAAAGATTTAGAACAATCAAAATCAGAAATGCTACAGGCGTCACCACACGCCTGCTGACAGAGAGTTAATTTTGCTAATATACTCAGTGGAACTTGAAAAATTGAAAAATCTATTCCCTGTATATTGTAATGGCTCAAGCAATGAAAAATTTATATTAATATTGATAATGAGATCCTTGGAACAAGAAAGGAGCAGGGACTAAAAGAGCATTGTATTTTTAAACATCACACCAGACATAATTTCTGTAAAGACAGAGTTCCTGTCTTAAGTACAGTTTCAGTGGCTTATCTTCATTAAGTAATATATAGGATGAAGAATATTAGTAAGTTAGAGATGAGACAATGAAATGGCCTTCTTCCCAAAGAAACATTTTTCAATTTGCTGTATATATATACATCAATCAGCATTATTAATGCATAGGGATATTTATAGCTCTGTATACAATGTAGAATTGATTCATGGTTGGTTCTGAAAGGGAGTATCTAAGAAACCTGGCTCATGGCTACCTCTAGGACTAGAAGTGACCGTAGGAGCTCTCTCAGGAGCACCGTCAGGGAGAAGACTGATCTGTTGAGAAGCACCAATCTGCCAAACCTATCCTTGTATCTCTCAATGGGTCAGATAGAGCAGCCTCAGTTGTGAAGTTCCCTACACAATCACTAGTTATAGTTTCATAAGGAAGGTAGGCCAGCAGCTTCTAAAAAGAAACAGCGAGTCATTGGTGAAGACCCAAGTTATGTAAGTCATCTAGCAACATCTCAAAATATTAGGTTTCTTCACTTTCCTAAGTCCAAATATTTACTGGGTTTGTTGGCTTGGCTAATATTTATTGAGTGTCTATGATAAGCCAACATAGACAAAGAGTGATAGACTAGAGTCAGAGTTGGAAGGGGCTTGTGGAAAAAGAGAGTAACTAATGGTTTGCTGTGGTACCAGCCTCCAAGATGGCCCCCAGTGATCCATTCTTTACACACTGGGTATTCACACTGCTGTACAGTACTTCATACGTTGAATTAGAGGGGATTGGGTGACCGATAGAATGTGGTGGGAGAAATAGTATGCTGCTTCTGATGTTAGATCATGAAAGGCATTCCTGCTTCAGCCTTGATCTTTTGAATCACACAACATAGGGGAAGCCAGCCACCATGCTGGAAGGACACTCAATAGCCCTGTTGAAAAACAGAAGTATAGATCAATGGAACAGGATAGAAAGCCCAGAGATAAACCCACACACATATGGTCACCTTATTTTTGATAAAGGAGGAAATAATATAAAAAGGAGAAAAGACAGCCCCTTCAATAAGTGGTACTGGGAAAACTGGACAGCTACGTGTAAAAGAATGAAACTAGAACACTCCCTAACACCATACATAAAAATAAACTCAAAATGGATTAAAGGTGACTTCTCTGGCCCCTTTCTCTCGGACCAGTGAACCTCGCCCGGGAGCATTCCCAAATAAAGCATGTTTAAGCTCTCAAAAAAAAAAAAAAATGGATTAAAGACCTAAATGTAAGGCCAGATACTATAAAACTCTTAGAGGAAAACCTAGGCAGAACACTCTATGACATAAATCACAGCAAGATCCTTTTGACCCACCTCCTAGAGAAATGGAAATAAAAACAAAAATAAAGAAATGTGATTTAATGAAACTTAAAAGCTTTTGCACAGCAAAGGAAACCATAAACAATATGAAAAGGTAACCCTCAGAGTGGGAGAAAATATTTACAAATGAAGCAACTGACAAAGGATTAATCTCCAAAATTTACAAGCAGCTCATGCAGCTCAATATCAAAAAAACAAACAACCCAATCCAAAAATGGGTAGAAGTCATAAATAGACATTTCTCCAAAGAAGATATTCAGATTGCCAACAAACACATGAAAGGATGCTCAACATCACTAATCATTAGAGAAATGCAAGTCAAAACTACAATGAGGTATCACCTCACACCGGTCAGAATGCCCATCAAAAAAATCTACAAACAATAAATGCTGGAGAGGGTGTAGAGAAAAGGGAATCCTCTTGCACTGTTGATGGGAATGTAAATTGATACATCCACTATGGAGAACAGTATGGAAGTTCCTTAAAAAACTAAAAATAGAACTACCGTATGACCCAGCAATCCCCCTACTGGGCATATACCCTGAGAAAACCATAATTCAAAAAGAGTCATGTACCATAATGTTCATTGCAGCTCTATTTACAACAGCCAGGACATGGAAGCAACCTAAGTGTCCATCATCAGATGAATGGATAAAGAAGATGTGGCACATATATACAATGGAATATTACTCAGCTATAAAAACAAATGAAATTGAGTTATTTGTAGTGAGGTGGATGGACCTAGAGACTGTCCTACATAGTGAATAAGTCAGAAAGAGAAAAATAAATACAGTATGCTAATACATATATATGGAATCTAAAAAAAAAAAAAAATGGTGCTGAAAAACCTAGGGGCAGGACAGGAATAAAGACACAGAAGTAAAGAAAGGACTTGAGGACACGGGGAGGTGTAAAAGTAAGCTGGTATGAAGTGAGAGAGTGGCATGGACTTATATATACTACCAAATGTAAAATAGATAGCTAGTGGGAAGCAGCCACATAGCACAGAGAGATCAGCTCTACAGGGGTGGGATAGTGATGGTGGGAGGGAGATGCAAGAGGGAGGGTTTATGGGGATATATGTATATGTATAGCTGATTCACTCTGTTATACAGCAGAAACTAACATACCATTGTAAAGCAATTATACTCCAATAAAGATGTTTAAAAAAAAAAAAGCCCTGTGGAGAAATCCACACAGAGAGCAGCAAAACACCTTGCTAGCAGCAGCACCAATCTATCAGACACATGAATGAGCCATCTTCCAGTCCCAGTCAAGTCTTCAGATGGCTCCTTAACCAGCATCAGACTCCACCTTCATGAGAAGCCCTGTGTGAGGACTGCCCAGTGAAGACACCCCTGAATTCCTGACCCACAGAAACTGTGCAAGAAAACAAGTCATTATTGCTCTTTTAAGTGTCTAATTTTGGGGGTGATTTGTTACACAGCAATAGAAGACTAATACTTTCAAATGGATGGCATGAGTTTAAATGTGACCTAAAAGGCTGGGTGATTCTGTAAATTATTTTACCTTTCTAGACTTCAGTTTCCTTATCTGAAGAAGATGGATAATAATAGTATTTACCTATTACTGTGCACAAGGTCACATATTTCTGGACTGCATGACTACATGACCTCTAGAATCTATTCAAACGCTAAAATTCTGAAAGACTATATATATATATATATATATATATATATATATATAAACAAAAGACAAGAAAGACACTATTTATTATGAAGCATTTATTCTATTTTGGCTACTGGACCAGATAGGTACCTTACATATTTGAGGCTGCCTTTGAGTAAAATTTTACTTGATATCAATCGGAGCCATATCATTGAAAAGCTCTTTGTTTTTAGAAGAATCCATCCAAGATGGAAGTTGACTGATAAAAGCTACTGAATTGTCATGAAATTCGACTGTGGCAAATTAATCTTTGTGCAAAATCTGCAAAGTATTTCATCAACCAGAAACCAAGAAGGAAGCTTTATTATAACCTAGTAGTGAGCTGACCCTGTGATCCTCGGAGGACAGGGGAAAGTAATCAATCTCTGGTTGTTTACAACCAGACAAAGTGAGGCTTAAAGGGGAGAAGCTTAGCCCCAGGGGGGCAACACTGCATGTCTGTCGACTTCCTGATAGAGCTCCTGGCCTGGACCCAGCACTCCCCTGGCCTTCGAGCATAACTTACAAAAACAAAACAAAACACAAAACTTTATTAAACAAGTCTTTTGTGATTGAGACCTGAAAAATTCACTAGGCTACAAGTATTTTTTTTGTGAAGCATTCTGATTTGAAATGATATTTTATTTTGTTTTCCTTTTGTTGTCTTTTCCCTGTCTGCTTGCCCCACAGCTTCTGGTAATCGTGAGAACTCTGGACATTATCATTCCACTCTCCATTTTTTGCCAATTCCAATTTGTCCTGAGTCCTGCAATAAATGAAATAAATAATAAATGAAAAGGCCAGAGGCAACAGCACCATCACCCTGCACACCCAGGGGAGAACCCAGAGGTTACAGGGAGCTCTCTGCAGAGAAGATGGAAAACAATGTCTCAGGGGCCCAATTATTTATTGTAGCTGCTGAAATGAGATGATTTATGTCAGTGACAGGCTGTCCTGGAAATAGTAACCAACTAATATAAATTTAGATCTATTATTAAAAAAAAGGCCCTTGGACCAAAAAGAGCCCAACGTAGAAAGAAATTAAATGACTCTGGATTGTACAAATACATACTGCACTTTATATGCATAGACAGGTATTTGGTATTTAATAATAACTGGGTATTCTGATATAGTTAATTGGTGGAGTTTCAAGCTAAAAATAGAAATGTTTTGTATCTCAAAGTCCTAAGGTCACACAAAATAATTTGAGTTGGCCATAGGTGAAAGAGGATGGACTTTTAATTAAGGACCAGGCCTGTCTGGTACTTTTTGTGAATACAGAAGCATTTAATTGGCCATGACCTTGGTAGAGAAACAGGCAAAGGTTAAACTCGCTTGACTGAGATCAGGATTTGGTTACTTCAAAACAACAGCCTACAAGGTCACATACAGAAACGAAAAATTCAAAATGTCAAATAACAAGGCTGGCTCCACTGGACCAGCATCAAAAGGAAATTCATTAAACCCTGGGAGAGTCCAAAGCATGAAATTCCCAGGCCTCAGATAGTCACCAAGGAAGAGGAGTCAGTGGCTGGCTAAAAGCTTAGAAGATCAAATTGCTGCATTGTCGAGAGAGTTGTAGTAAAGTTTTTTGAAGGTGTACACAGTTAAAGAAAAGTGAGCATGGATATTATGTGAATGTGTGTATTATCATTTATAAATATATATGTTCCACTGCACATCATATACATTATAAAATACATGAAAAATAAAAACTTAAAAAGCAACAATAGGGCTTCCCTGGTGGCGCAGTGGTTGGGAGTCTGCCTGCCGATGCAGGGGACATGGGTTCGTGCCCCGGTCCGGGAGGATCCTACATGCCGCGGAGCGCCTGGACCCGTGAGCCATGGCCGCTGAGCCTGCGCGTCCGGAGCCTGTGCTCCACAACAGGAGAGGCCACAACAGTGAGAGGCCCGCGTACCGCAAAAAAAAAAAAAAAAAAAAAAAAAAAAGCAACAATAAATAAATATAATTATATGTTCCTTTATATTCTTCCAATATCTCATCACTGTTTACAGCAATGTTGTCAAGATTTAGAGATGAGGGACATTATAGAAATAGGACCCGGAATGAGGTGGGAGAAAAGAACTAGGCGGCATCATGACTGCTGATATTTTAGGTCTGCCTGCCCAGTACTTAATGTTCAAGAAAATAGTGAGTGAGTGGATATGGTGGACATCAGTGTAATTTCTCACCCCTCCAAATAAATAATACTTTATTCCTTTCCTTGTGATTGTCAAGGACTTGTATCCACAGGGAAGTATAGTCTTGATTTGCCCTCATTCCACCACTTCTTGGACTCTACTTTTCTGCTCTCCACATGGTGGCTGGGAAGCCAAACACCAATGTGAACAAAGAAGTGAAAGTCAATAAACCCTGACACAGATTGTGGCAGTAACAGTACTGATACCAGGATTTTCCCACAGACTGTCTGCCCATCTATGTAGAATGGCTCTCAGACTTCAGTCACCTACACAGAATGTAGATGTCTGAGCTCTACCCCATCCACTTGGAAATTCTGCTTTGGCTGGTGTCCTGTGTGCCTGGAATTCTGTCTTTTATAATTTCCAGATGGTACTGAGGCTGGTGACTAATTGCAGCCCTAAGGAAGTGGCTAGACTTCCAGATCCTGAACCCTTAGTCTTCCTTGCCCAGTCCCCTTCCCTCCACACCATTCTTCTGAAGACAGCAGATTGGAAGATGTTGGCTTTGAGGAATTGTCAGACTCCCTCCATGGAGAGGTCAGACAGGGCAGAAGTGAGTAGGTCCCCTTGACCATCTGTTACACTGAGATCCAGAGATGCCTTCTGCTACCGTCGCAGTGATCTCCTCCAATGACCAATCTGTGGGTGCTGAGCTCAGCCAGCAACCCTTCAGCTCCAAGCCCTGACAACAGGCGTTTCTGTAGGACAACTGGAGCTGGAAGCACACTGGGTGAGGAGTGCTGGGACAGCCTGGGGATACTGTGAAGAAGTGGGAGTAAGGAAGGGCACTGATGGGTATGTGGGACTGGAGAGCATTCAGGACTTGGGCCTGTGGTGGAGGACAGGAGAGGTGCCATTGATGGGATTAGAAATCTACGTGAGGCAGACAGGGAGGGCAGTGAAATGCTGCTAGGGAGGTGGATATAATTCAGTAAGCAATGGGAGCTCCTGAAGGTGTTTTCAGAAGGTAAATAGGGACAGTAAGATGAGCCTGGGGAAACTAATCTCAGAGCAACATGAGTGATATATTAGAGGCATGGGAATTTGAATGCAAGAAAACCAGGCATACTTGCAGGTTCAATAATTCACTATTTGACACCTTGTTGAGGAATTAACTAAGAAATTAATAAGACCTAGAGATAGGGATAAAAAAAGAAATTCTCACCTATGTGTGGCTGCCTACATAGAGATACATGGCCACCTATTCACAGATAAATACATATACATCAGAGTCTTAAAGTCAATCAGCCTGTTTAATACAAAAATGCCTCCTCCACTCACTCCCAGTTCTCTATCCACACCACATCCATTATGACCAAGGAGAAAAAAAATTTAGGATTCTTAATAATTGAATTTCATTTTACACATAGGGAAGGAAATTATTTTTGGTGATGCACTGGCTTTAAAATACAGAAATATATAGCCATATATTTTTGTCCAGAAAGAGGAGGAAATGCTGAAAATGAATGCGGCATAGCCTGCCTTGCCTCCATGAAAACCCCCATCACTGTATTTTAAATTTCTGTTTCCCCTCTAGGTTATAAGATTCCTTAGGGCAGGGGTCAAATCTGTCTTGTTCACCGTGTTAATCCCAATAACTAGAGCAGTGCCTAGCTGACATACAGGAAATGCTTATGAAATACTCTTGATTGGATAAATTGTTTATTCAGGTACATTATAATGTCATAGAAATAATTTCAGACCTCATAACCAGAAACAGCTATTTTAAAACCCTGCCAAATAAATCCAGGCCTCCGAGGACTGAGGCCAAGTGACCTGATTCAAAGGCCATTCAAAAGGGTGGCCTTTTCTAAACATGTTTACACCACGACAGCAGAGCAGGCTCCCCTCACGTTAAGTGTCTGTGGCCTGGGTCTGACACAGGGAAACTAATCTGAGGGGTCCCATGCATGTATTACATGAATCACGGCCAACATAATGTAGCTCCTCAGAGAACTGAATGATCACTTATTTTCATGACCTATATTATGCATACTTGATAGAGTGAAGTTGCAATACCAACTTTGTTCAAGGTCTGAAGACCTTAATTCATATTTCTGTAAACAGTTATTGAATTAACTACAGTGTGTTATATGATTATGAGGATGGATTGGAGAAGCTAAAGGAGGTAAGTATAAAAGTGAAAGTGTCTACATCATTTCATTGGAGGGTGTACTAAGACAGAGTAACCACTACAATAAACAATGGCAAATTTCAGTGGTCTTGCGCAATATACAGTTAATACCTTGTTCATGCAAAAGCCAGGGCAGAGATTCCTAGTTATACAGCCTTCCTAGGGAGCCCACCACTAAGTGTGCCCAAGGCACCCAAGCTCTTTCCATCTCCGGAGACCATTGTCTTCAACACGTGAGCCCCACAGAAGGGAAAGTCAGAGACTAGAAAATCAAGCATGAGAGAGTTGTATAGACCAGTTCTGGAAGTGGCAGATATCAACCAGGTTAATGGGAACTAGGGTTCAACAATGGACCCAGAAGGAAAATGAAGTAGATTTAGAGAACACATAGCATTATTTCTCCACAGATGTTAGCAAGGTTTCTATTTATCTCCTTAGTCAGTGGTTTTACCCTAAAGTTAGACCTAAATCAATCAAGCACAAACTAAGAAGTGATGTGGTACATACAGTAGGAAGCTATAATTATTAAATTGTATTATATTGTATATAATTAATTATATGTAAGTATTTATTAGCACTATTTTTATCAAATACTGGATAATTTTATTCCCATCTCAGTTTCATAAACCTTCTTTCTTATGAACTTTAGCACTTACACACTTGGCTACTTTGGTAGCCATCCAAAATCAGGCTGGCGCTTTCTAAAGTTTTGTTTTACAAGTATGATCCACTTTTTCCATTCTAGTAGAGATGACCTTTATAAATTTGAAGATCTAATCATTTTAGTTAATTCAAAACAGGTGGAAAATACCTTATAGGAAGTCATTTGTTATGCACGAGATCAAGCTGAAATGTCATTGCCTCTCTGTAACTGTCTCTCCTTGAGATTTCCTTTCCCAGATATAATTAATCGCCCCTCATCTGGGCAATCTGTGTTTTCACAGCATTTTACACGTACTCAGTTTTAAAATGAGTCATGTTATAGTATAGTTATTTGCTTATATATTTGTTTTCCCCAGAGACTTGAACTCCTTGGGGCTAAGAGAGTTTGTATATTCAGGGCCCAAAAGAATTGCTGGCACATAACAAGCACAGGGTAAGTGCTACTGAACAAATCAGTGATGTTTCTTTCATCATGCCTTTGTAGCATTGTGTCCACACCAACTTTATAGCACTTAGAAAACTGCACTGTAATTTGTTGTTTTATGTGTTTGTTGTGTTGTATTGTTTTTATGTGTTTCTATGACTCTCTGGCTAGTAAATTGTGTAAATTAGGGCAGGAATAATATCTTATTGCCAATTGCCTACCATATGTTTTTCTATATATTCAAATCCTAACTTGTTCTAAAAATGATTTTGTATGCTTCATACCATATATCCAGTACAAGAGGATAAAAAAATAGATAACTGAAGAAATAATGGCAAAGGGTAAATAAGGATAAGAAAAGTGATCTAAAGAGTCCAAAAGTGAGATGAGTACATAAAATGCCTGGCAGAACACCCTTTATATTATATTTTCAGTCAAACAATCCACAAATTAGGATCTCCATTTCATCACTCTAGACCTTCTCTGTGAAGGAAAGGATTTGACTTTCATGATTACTAAGTTTTCTTGCAGCTCTTTTAAGACAGCTACCATGTCCACTCAAATCTTGTGTCAAAGCAACTTCCAAGGAAGTCTGTAATTTTCTCTCTATTTTACATACACCATCGAGACAATTTGAAAGAACAGCTGCAATATTACAAACTTTTAAAACAATTTCTTGGCTCATATACACAAATGTTGTCTAAGAATCACTTTCACATAAGATCAGAGAACTGAAGTTGCTAGATAAATAATGAATGAGGGAATCATGTTAGTAGGTTTGCTTATCCTGGGACCTCTGGGCTTTGGATACAAAAAGAACCCAACATGCCTCACATAGAGCACGTCTGAAGTGCATGCAGTTTGTTCAGCTGATGCATTCAACTCTCAAGAATCACCATGTGGATATGTGTGAATTTCCATATGCTGGTAGCTCTAGCATGAAGGAATATGACTAAGACCCCAGAGAAGACAAAACATTCCATGAGACTCCCAGGGAATAAGCATTAATGAAAGAGGAATTTTGATAGATGTCAGATTGCACCTGGTGAAAGTACCAGGGTATTTGCATGCCTATTCCTACCTCTGAGCACACTCATACCCATTCACACACACACACAAGCACATACAAATACACAGCTGGTACAAATATGGGAGAGTCCTACAGTCAGGTGAAGACCCAGGGCCATGTGAAGAATTTGGGTCAGGGGAAGAATGGAAGCCTGGAGTACCCAGTCCTAGAGTACATGTGGCATGTTTGTCTCCTTCCACAGTAAGAATCATGAGAAATGGATCTTGCTTATTCATTTACATCCTGCACATCTCATTTAGACCTAGGCATACAATCAGTTATCAATACGAGTCTGTTGAAAGATTGAATAAATAAATCAATGAATGTATGAACGCTAGACCAGAACAGTCCCCATAGACTAGAGCTCCTGTAGAATGACCATCCAGCCTCCTGATTGCTCCTGCTGCCCAGACAGGAGCTAGATAATAATACTGCCTTCCATTATTAGAGTGTTTTAAAAGGTACTAAGGAAGTTCATGTCTGTTAAACACATTTTATCCCCACAACAAGCTCTTGTTATGGAGGGCAGACACCTTGACCCTACCTTTACCTATTAGGGAACTATGGGGCACAAAGGTAAAGTAACTTGTCTCAGGTCATGCATCAGTGGAGCCTATTGATAGAAATGTACCTGAAGACATTCAGAGTATCATTCCCTGTCGCCTCTTCTACTGGGAGACACACACACACACACACACACACACACACACACACACACACACACACACACTATACATCTAACAATCGATTTTCATTATTCGTGGTAGTTATGTTCTATAAATTTCTGCAAACACTGAATTAGTGAGTCAGTGAATACTGAATCATTGCTCCTAGGAAATGTATATGTATATCACATAGATCATAAATTCTAAAAACAACTCAGATCAGTAGATTCTTTATTTTATTTTATGAAAGAGAAAATGAGGCTCAGAAGTGTTGAGGGGTTGCCCACAGCCGCTCCACTGACACTGCCGGAGCCCCAGTAAATTTTAGTGAGGAGGCAAAGTCACAAATACAGAATCTGTGAATGTTGGGGCTTGACTGGTTGTATCATGTCATATCATATCACAGGAATGACCTCTCCCTTATGGCTGGTCTCTTGACAAGGGGAGGAAGGCCAGATTTGTGATAAAAAGATGACCCAGTGGTAAGCAACAGAGACTTCCACCAGCTTTCCACCTCTACATTCAGTCTACAGTCTGTCCGCTACACAGACATAGTTTAACTTCTGGTCTCCATACCTTCAGTATTCTTATAATAATTGTAGGCCCTGAACCAGTATAAAAAGAGAGAGGGGAATGTATCTTATACAATGGACTGTGTTCCCTCTTAGGTAACCACCCCCTACAGTACAGGAAGGGAACAACCTTTGCCAACAAGTTGAGAGTGGGAAGCACAGTGAGGAAGCCACAGCAAGACAAAGGAAGCAGAGGGAGGAAATTCGGATTAGGAGCTTCAGAGAGAACAATTCTGTTGTGCAGTCATCAACGGGGACACAGTTGATTTTGAACAGGTTTTAGGCCTGTCTGACATCTAAAGAGCACAGTGGCAACGTTGCTGGACTAGCAAACAAGGTAATGGAGGCAGGTCAGAGAACAGACAGCAGTGCCCAAGGTGAGGAAAGCAGAACACCTTCTGCCTTGATCTCTGCACCATCAACTGAGGAGAGCAATGAGGGCAGCAGCTCTGAGACCATCACCACTATGCACTGAGTCTCTGCTCCTAACTGGCCCTGTATTAGGTATTTTGCATGTACTAAACATTTAGTTCTCACAAGAACACCACCAGGAACGGTATTGTGCTTTTTCCACAAGTGAGGAAAGTAGGTCTTAAAGAGGTGAAGTGATTTGCCCAGGGCCATTCAACCAGTCAGCAGCAAGGCCAGGACTGAAACCCAGTGCTGGCTGAAGCCAATGGCCATGTCCCCTCCACTTTGTAGTTGCTCAGATGCCTTCCATGGGTAACAGAGAAACACACAGGTATGGATCTAAAAAGAGCTGGCAGTAGTTTCCCGGCACTAAAATTCTCTACTCCATTCAGTAATGAAGCCATATTAAAGGGCTACGCTGAGAGAAAGGAAAATGCAATTCATCAAATTGTTACAGGCTTGTGTTCTTATAATAAGAAATTGACCTTCTGAACTAAGTGTTTCAGTCTACATGGTAATAATGGCCATGTTCTAATAATTATAGATTTTTCATTCTCATTATCATTAAACAAATAATTTGTTATAAAAGACATAGCTCTAAAGTTATTCAACTACCTTATTGTAAAAAAATGTAAAAGGTTTTGGAATCATGTAGATTTTGTATCCTCTTATATATGAATCAATTTTAAAACTAAATATGAAGTAGCATTCAGCTAAATATGTTTGATGTTTTGCTGAATGCAAGACATTTGAAAAAATAATATTCTGGGATGTTCTATGATTCCCAAGCATGGCTGGATATACTCCTTCTTACCCAGGTACACATGAAACCCACCCATCAAAATGTAAGGAAACAGGCAGTTACCCTGTGCTTCCAGGAAACAAAAGCATTACTTCAACACTCTTCTATCCAGCCACCTCCTCAGTCTTTGCAGAAAAACAGATACCTTTCCTTCAGCTCCCAAGTTTTATGTATTGTATTTTTTAAATGATGTACAATTGATTCAGTGCCTTTGAACTTCCTCTAAACATCCAAAGCACTTAGGATCATTAAGATGCTTTCAGAATGCAGAGAATGTATCCCTCAAGTACTCTGCCACTTGCTGTAGATTGAACATTGCCTCTCTCTCACCCACCCTGGGTGTCAGCTCATGGCTCATTACTGTAAATTGCTACCATGGTGAATCATGGAGATGAACTGTGGAAAACTTAGTCAAGAGGAGTTACTAGGCCATGTGTCTGTGGGAGGTGCTAGATGGTAATGCAGGAATATAAGATTCAAGGGTTCTGAAGATATCTATCTTCTGAATCAGTGATCATACTGCTGTGCAGGAGCATAGGATGAAATTTTTTAAAGTGGGCACCACTATCCTGATTTGAAGCCACTCATTCTGAGACGTGCCACAGGTGTAGCAATGTATAGGACCCAATGGGAATGAGAGCAGAGGGTCCAGGCTCGCTGGCCAAAGGTAGAAATAACACCATGTTGAACTGAGTTCATTGTCTTGGGCTCCTCATTTGAGGGATCCCCAATCTATTGTGGTGAATGGCAAAGGGACAGGGACTCAGGGAGGTAAAACAAGTCAGGAGGCTTAATACAGGTAGGGACAGTGAGTTTAAAAATAATCAATACAGTTTTCATAAGTCACACAAGGAAATCAAGTATAATACGCTTATTCTATAGTAGGACTATCCTGATTTCTACTCACATACCTTAGACTTGTGAAATCTTTCAAAGTTGCCATCCTTGATGCTCATCTTAACCTGATTTGCCTTTGAAACAAAAACCTTAAAGGGCAATAGGTAGTTTCAGAACTACTTTATAAGTAGTTTTCTGTGTCTTTCAAATTTTTTGACTCTAATCCATAATAAAAAATACATTTTATATCACGACAAGTACAAATATATAAATACATAAAAGTATACATACATAGAGACAAAAGCTTAATGAAATGATATTTTAATAGGTGATGATGACTGTAGGAAAAAGAAAATAAAGGAAGATTATGACCAAAAAGTGATGTAGTATGCAGTTAATAATTATATTTATCTAGAATATTTCATAACATGGTACAATGTTGACAATAAAACAATAAAATGAAATAAAGGAAAAGATAGGCAAAAAATTGTGTACGAATGGTATGACCTCAAGTTTTAAACCAATGCTACCTTGATAAATTCAGTTTATTAATTCAATTTTTCTTTAGGACTCAGAAGGGAAAAGGACATTCTTAAAATGAACAGGGTCCAAATCCTACTTACTCTACAGAAAACCAACAGAAGTGTGGCTTATCAAGGAAAAAGATGAGAAGTTCCATAAAATTATAAAAAGGAAGCCATGATTTTCTGATAAATTCAGACTGTGTACACAATCTATTTATATTATTAAAAGTATGAGTCTGAATTAATTAGAATAAGAGCAGTCACAACTATTAAGAACCTACATTTGGGAATACTCTTTCACCTACCCAAAAGAAAAATAGAACTAGAGTGATTCATAATTTGTGCCATGCAACTAATGAGAAATATTCAGTTATTTTACTATTTATCATTCATTCATTCATTCGTTTATCTGAGCACCCAATATTTTCTAACCACCATGATATTCCTGGCTCTTTAAAAGGGCATGGAGACCCCAAAGATAAATAAGACAGAGTCTTGTCCTCAAACAGCTCAAAACAGAGTGAATTATCCAGGCTAGTAGATACTGACATTGAACGTGATAAGCACAACACTTGAGTCAAACATAAAGGGCTTTGGGAACAGGGACGCTCTAGGTCTTGGGCAAATGGGAAAAGATTTCTCATTTGGGCTGAGTCTTAAAAAGTGTGTGGACTTTACCAAGTAGACAAAGGAGAGAAAGGCATTCCCGAGAGAGAACAGAGGTTCAAAAGCTCAGAGATAAAAGAGGATGCTCCCAGCCTGGGAACCCATATGTTTCAGTATGACTAAAACATAGGAAAATTGATGGAGAGAGAATGGGAAGAGATGAAATAAGAGGAAAAAACAAAGTGGTTTTTATGCTATTCGAAATGGGTTGGGGTTCTCCTGAATGCAACTGAGAGCCCACAAAATGTCTGGGACTAAGAAGTAACAGATCTTTTTTGTATTTTAGCAAGATTATTCTGGGATGAGTTTGGAGGCACGCCGAGTTAGAGACAAGGAGGTTTATTTAGGAGCTGGACTTAGGCCGCAGACACTTGTCACCAAGAGAATCTGCAAACAGAGACACTGCCCTCAGTGAATCCAACGTCCAACTTTAGATCCCCCAATTGCAACCGATGGAGACATGCTTTTTCTTGAGATAAATGTGTTCTGTTTCCTAGTACTTTGACACAAAGAGAAGTGCTGGCTTCATAGATATAATTAATCCTCTTTTTTCTGCCACTGGGATAAACAAAGGAAGAAAAAAGAAATAGATGTTATAAAAAAATAAAATCCAAGGCAGATCAAAGGGGATGTGGCGGAGGATTCAGCAACTGCCACCCTTAAGCAAAGAACAATAATGAAGAAATGAGTTTTGGCAGCCCAGCCAATGGGATATTAAAGAAATTAATCCAGAAGGGATGTAATGACCTGAAAAAAATGATGAGCAAAGACCAGAAGGATCAGATGCGAGAAGAAGGGAGCAGGCAGGTAAGAGCCATTTTCTTCTCTGTCCTATTTGAAGGATATCAGATTTAAGGCCTCAGCAAAGAAAGAAGATATGAAAAAGCAAGCCAAAGAATTGATTCGAGAAAGTCATTTAAATTTCTTGTTTTTCTTATTCATTTCTGTTGTTAAGGCAAAGAATGGTATTTTAATTCACTGTCATAACAGAAGAACTGGCTATTATAAAGGCAGACTGATTCAAGAATGATGAAGTTCCACTATAGTCAGGATGCATTTTCAGATACTTTGTTTTTCCAGCTAAAGATTAGATTAGAGTTGCTTTTGAGACTCAGACCTTTAATATACTGTATGTTGATGGTTTTTATTTTTTCATTCCAGAATAGACTTCAGTGCAACAGGGAATTAAACTGAAATCATTAAATTATTTCTACTTAGCACTTTAGAGAACATTTCTATCCAGCCTGCCTAAGGTTAGTGAATACTATAATAAATTGTTAATACTGAAGTCTTCGGGATTTATCTGATTTTTAAATGATTTTTCCACCTCATTAGGTAGAGTCTTATTTTCTTTTGGTTCTGTGAGTTAGAAACAGAGAGGATAATCTTGTTGGTCTGAGAATATTTTCCTAACCAAAGGCTCTCAAATGAACTTTGAAATGGCATGGCCAGTCACAAGGACAGGTCAGCATTTATAGCGAGTTCTGACTAAAAGCTGCACAGGTTCAAATTCTCATTTATTAACTAGTTTGTGCTTTTTACACAAAATTGGATATCTGTTCCTTGGGCCTAAAATGAGGGTGCTCATCGTTGGAAATTTAAACCGACCATTCAGTCCCATATTTTTGAAAAGATCCATCCTTACCCATTGTTTTATTAATCAGGAAAATGTGTTACCAAAAGTTCTGATTATTGAAGAAACTGCAGGATAAAAATCAAAATAAGGAACCCTCAGATAATTTGACTTCAGTAGTCAATACTATGCTCCAGAATATGAAAAAAAAAAAAAAGTATGTAACATTATGGCCATTTACCTTTTTTTTTTCCCCACAAAGATATCTTTTTAGTTCTGATATTCCCAATATTGGTTAAGTCTGCCTGTGGTCTGTTTTCTAGAATTTTAGCCTCCGTCTCTCTACCCTAGTTACTGCCCACACTGAAGAAAGAATTTAGACTCACTCCCCATAAGTCAAGGTAAGGGAGAATTTGCCAAGAAACCTGCCCTTTACCAGAAGTGGGTGAAGTGGCAGCCTCAGCAGACAACCTCCCAGAGGCGTTGTCTTGTGGTTGGCTGCAGTGAGAATGTTCTCAGCTTCCTAGGGGAGGGAGCCCTGACCCAGCTTTCAGCCGGGGCCTGCTGCTGCAAAACTAATTACCAGTGTGGAAAAAAAGACTGGATTCAGGTCAATGTTCCCTCAAACATTGTTTACATTTGATTTTAAATCCATACAATGGCAGAATTGACATTTGCAGCTCACGACTACATTCATTTGCAAGGTTTTATGTTATTTTATTTTCAGGTTAGAAATGTTTGAGGAGGCATTTATCACTAAAGCCGTGGCCTTTGCTCCTGGAGCCTTGCCTCCCAAGTACAATAACAAAAACTGCTAATTAAAAGAGGGAAAACATCCAGGAGTGATCACAAAGGGCCATCACTTCCTCATCAGCATAGAACAATAGACCAGCTCCTTCCAGCACTCCAGACAGGGAGGCTTAGTATTGGGAAGCCTGCTCTACCCACCCAGGGCGTTCACTTAATTCTACTGGCTTAAGGACATGAGAGGACATCCAAGATATGCTAGGTTATGCACAAAAGCAAACAATTCCCAAATCTCTGTGATTGAATCCAACAAAAGTTCATTTCTCACAGTCACAAAATCCTTTGTGGTTCCAGGCAACACTCTGGAGAAACTTGCCCCCATATAGTGACTCAGTAATTCCACCTAAGAGAGATGCTGCCATCTTGTCAATATACCATCTGGAATATTACCCTCCTTGTTCTATCCAGGTGGGGAAGAAAGTGCTAGACTCACACCAGTAATTCAATGCTTCATCCAGGAAGTAATGAATGGCACAGTTAATTGGCCAAGCTGGTCACATGACCCCACCTAACTGGAAGAGGGCAAGAAAACATTCTTTCAGAGATAAAATGAAGAGAATCTGATAAGGATGAGCACTAAAGTATATACATAACACTTACATATATATGATCCTTCTCAGTTTATGTAACACTCACATACATTGTGGGATAATTGTTTCTTAAAGAGGGATTCTTTCTCTTTTTCAATAAATTTTTAAATTACTCACAGATACCTCTACTTTCCTTTTCTCATTTATTTGCTCTTTCCATTGACATGAATTTTTTTCCTACCACATATCAGGTAAGTCCGTTAAGAAAAATTGATTTATTCAAGAGAGAATATTCTTATATGTTTAACGTAGCTCTCAAAAATGCATTTTGGTACACTCTACCGCCACAAACTATCATCCAAAAGACAATTTTATGACCTCTATGTTATAGACAAATAAAATAAGACTCTAAGGCAATTGTGTTCCAAAGCCTTCTGAATTAGGAAATGTTTGAATTAGGACCTTCCATTTTATATACGGGGAAACTAAAACATAAAGAGGTTAAGTAAATTGCCAAAGGTCACATAGCTAACTAGTGGCAGGGTCAGTATTCAACCCAGATATCCCGGCTATATATATCACTTTTAACCACAGCCTTATGTACAAAAAAAAATTTTAATATTGCCTTCTGTTAAAGAAGGAGTTAAAGAACATGAGTCTGGACAGGCAGACAGAGAACATATGTTGGAGGGCTTCTTGTGTCATGCTAAGAAGGATGGGTTAATCCTCTAAGCCAGAAACCAGCAAAATTTTTTCTATACAGGGTCAGATAGTAAATATATCATGTTTTATAGACCCTATACTGTCTACAAATACTTAATTCTTTTTCATTGTTTATGGCTTTTTTCATGTATGGAAGAGTTGAGTTTGTACATGAGTTTTGTTTGTATAAAAACAGATCATGGGCCAGATTTTTCCCATAGGCCATAGTTTTCCCTGCTCTAAGCAATGAGGGACCTTGGAGAATTCTAACTGAGCATTGATATAATCAGATTTGTGGTGGGTGGATGATGTTTGTGGTAGATGGTTGGTGAGGGGCAAGATTAGGAAAAGGAAGCAGCAAAAACTGTCCATCTAAGAAATGATGGGTGCCTAAATGGAGGCAGTGGCAATAGGAAGTGGAAGAGGGCATGGACAAGAGAGATCTTAGGCTAGAACACTGATGAGATTTGCCAGTTAACTGTGTGGGCTGAAGGAGGGAAATAAATCCAGGAGGACCATGGGTGCAGAGTGGTACCAGACACCTCTTAAAGAATATCAGAAAGAGAGAGTAAAGGAAGTTGAAGGGGGAATATACCCTGGGATGAAGAAAGTTTGAGGTGTCTGGATTGGCCTGGTGTAGTTGTGCATTAGACACTTGAGCATTTATGTTTGGGACATAGGAGAGATATCTGAGTAGGACATATGGGCTCAGAGTCAACAGATGGATTTTAAGCTATGGGAGTATATGAGACAGCCCAGGAAGGACTAAAGAAAAGAAGAGGCTGATGAAAGATCTGTGATATCAATATTTAAATAAATATCAATATTTAAGGATGCTGTGGAGAAAGAGACACCTGGAAAGGAGACCAAGGAGCTCAGTGAAGAAACCAAATGGGGGAAAAAATTAAGAAGGATAAAGAGGTCGGCAGTGGTAAATACTGCAAGGAAACCAAATAAGATGACTGAGAAGTGTTCGTGGAAGTTGACCATCAGAGGATCATTGGTGGTTTTAGAAAGAAGAGTTATGTCAGACTGGAGAGGAAGGACGCCAACTTGCAAAGAATTAAAGAGAAAGATGAAAACAGGAAGTCAGGTGAAAAGGATTTGTACATTGGGTGATGGGAAGGACCCACATGAGCCAAAGAGAGGAATTCTTTGAAAATATTGGAAAAAAGAGAGAGATAGCTTTATGGAACAATGTTACTGAGAGGTGCAAGGTGGAATCCAGAACACAGGGAAATGGGCTCACTTTAGGTGTGAGGATGCAGAGAAGCAGGAGAAATGCTCAGTGTCACAGAGACTGATGCTCTGAAATAGACAAGCAGAATGGTAAGGAAATTCATAGCTGATGAAACTCTTTTGGGTCTGTGAATAAGAAGCAGTGCCTTAGGTAGCTGTATATTTAGAGATTCAAGAAAGGTGGTGAACAGGGTTTGTTCCCAGGGTCAAAGAAGCCACCATCCATCCGTACCTACAAGTTAGTAAGTCCAGATATTTTTTGCAAGGATCTACTGGTGTAGAAAAGGCAACTTCCACTACCTTTGGAAAATTTTAGCTAAAGTTCCTCTTAAAGGAGTCCCAAGAGCTCTTTGCCTTCTTTGATATGTGGCCAGTAGGTCCTTCACTACAACATTTCTATGTAGGCCAGTTATACCATTAGAATGTGTCTCAGTGGTGTAGGTAACATCTTCAGGTTGAGAACTCATGGTTTAGAGGGGTTAGTTGACAACTAGCTGAATGCAAGAGGGGTGGCCTGAGCACCACAAGAGTGTGAGTGTGGTTAGGAAACCAAGAGAAGGTGAACTGTATTGAAGTTCAAGTTCACTTCCTTCATATGGAGACTTGTGCTGGCCTTGAGCATGGAGTTGTGGTCATGTGGCTGTTTGCAGCAAACCCCACAAAGCACTCGTCCTTTGTAGCCTTATAGTGCCCATGAAAGTCAAGTCTCTGGAAGGGAAAGAAAAACATACTATTAGTTATTTATGAAAAGATATTTTTAACATCCTTCAAAATAAGACAATGTGGGAGGAGAGATTTATCTCTATGGGAATAGCAATCTTGAGAGAAACATGACTATTGTTTTTAGAGATCAGGGAGACAAGGCAGTCCTGGAAGAAGGAGAATCATTCTCAGTAGAAATCCACTGTGGGGTGGGGGTTCCTGGGAAGTAGTATTCTGACTAGGGCATGATGAGCTTATGATATGCAGTACAGACCTCACACGCAAACACTTGGAGAGGCTGGGAGTACAGAGAGGTGTGCTGCCTTCTAATCTGAATTGCAGATGGGAGCAATGATGGGATGGCCTTGAAATGAAGAATCCTGACAGAGCCTCAGGCTTTTCATCCTGAGTCCTCAGATCCCTCAGAGTAGACACAATGGATGAAAGTTAATTGCAATGAGCCAGGGGAGGGTCTCAGTGAAGAGGTGACTCAGGGAACTTTCCTCTCCCCTTACCTCTTTCCCTCTCTCTTTCCCTCCCTTCCTTCCTCCCCTCTTCCTTCCTTCATGTGCCCTGAGTGAGGTTCTGCTCACTGTTGACCCAGTTCCAATATCAGCTCTTTGTGAAGCTTTCCCCGATGCTCCTCTCACCCCCAACACAATTTAGTGAGCCCGCCTCTGTGTTTCCATTAAATGAAGACAATATTTTCAACTCAGCAGCTTGTTAGTTGGCTGTGAATGTGTCTTCCCTTCTCACTGGACTCTGAACACCCAGAGAGTGGCCTGTGCCCACCTCCTTCATCCTTCTTCCCTTGTTCCCTGACTAGGTGCTGCACACGCAGAAGGAATATTTTTTAAAATGTTTGTGAATTTAAATATATGTGGGGATTTTGCAAATCAAGAATGTTTTTGAAACTTCAATTTCTTGGCTAATTAGACATAAAATTAGGAAAGTGGCTGAATGACAAATATTAAACTCTGAATCCTCTTCAAGATGTATAATAATGTGTGGAGCAGCAGGAACCTTTATTCTCTCCCTCTGAAAATATAATTACAGAGCTAGAGAAGACTAGAAGAATCATTTGCCCCATTCTCCCCTGCCTCCAAGTAGGTTATATTAAATTATCTCAAACAGATGAAAATCTATCCTCCCTTTATTTCAAAAAATGAGATTTTAATTCTACCATTCTAGTATAAAAAAAGGCTTCAGTCAATCATCTCATCCTGATTTCTTCTCTAAAGCCCACATGACTCATTTTAAGTTAGAATAGAGCCAGCTTGATAAGATTCCTTTTGTCATAATCTTACAAATTATAAATATATATATAGTCTTGACCAAACCAGGTTTAAGATGTGAAACATGATGGTAAAAGGACACAATAAAATGGTTCTTTAAGTCACTACATATACAGTAGTTTCTTCTCAATCCCTCTTCCCTGTACTTGAAATTCTAGGATGTAGGGACGGATGTAGGGATGTAGGGATCATTTATTCCTTTCTGTTGTCATGAGAATTTTAACTCTGAATCTGTAAACAGTAGTAGTCATCCCTACTAATAATCAGAAGAAACTGAATGGATTGGGAGGAGAAGAGAATGGTGAGGTATGGATTGAGGTTGTAGTGGGGAAGACTCAAGAGATTGGGGGATTGAGGAAAAGCCAACAGAGACTGTCCCACATCATGGATGGAGGAGGGGTGGGGCACACAGCAGGTGTGCCAGCCTAGGAATGGGGGAGGGGATCTCGGAGGACTACCCACGTAGCTACTCCAAGGAGGTTAAGTATAAGTTCCCACTATCTCTTCCATGTCTTCTCTGTAGTTCCATGTGTGGGACTACAGTCAGATTTCAGAAATGGATTTCCATAACTAGGAAGGAAAACAAAAATCAAAGAGGCATTGGATATCTGGAAAGAGGACCAAAAAGGAAAATAAGTTACATATTAGGATAAAATGATAGAGTTAAGAGTAGAGTTTCCGGGGTCAGCTGGATTCAGACCCCAGTTCTGACATGTGTATGTGAATTGGACAAGTAATTTGTTCTCTTTAGACCTTGCTTTTTCCATCCATAATAGGGATAATGATATTTTTCTTACAGGGTCTTATGATGATTGAATAAAATAATAAATATCTGTAATACAACATGTGCTCAGACAATAGAAGTTACTTCTGTATTGCTTATAACAAAGAAAAACATATGTATCAGTATCTTATTAAAGCTTAGCAGGAGGAAGATCCTGAAGGAGAGAAATAATAAACTAATTAGTTGTACAGCATTAATTAGTACTGATTTAAGATATGGAAAAAAACATTGATAGCATCTTTTTATTGTTACATTTCAGTAAAGGTAAAGAACAGAGATGAGATTCCTCTTACCTTTACTTGCAGCCTTCATTTCTTATAAGGTCTTGTTTTCCTCAGATGGGAATTCTACAATGAGGCATAGTGGATGCAGTCATGCCCACTCAGATCCACCCTTGTAAGACCAAACACTCTTTCCTCCAGCTGCTAGACCTGTTGGCAACCAAAGGCTCCCAGCTGAGACCCTTCCCAGGAGAGAGCTGCCCTCAGTCATGGGGAGCTGCCTTACCCAAGACCATGCCCTCCCCAGAGCAGCCAGCCTCTGGTGCTATTTGGTGTTGGTTTACGGAGACCCAGCCCCCATGCCTCCATTTGGGACAACTCAGAAGGGTCCCACGGGGGTCAGCTGAGCCTTTGTTGTGACTGCAGCCTAGTCAGCTTCTCCCTCTGTTCCATCCTGCTGCTTTATGTCTCACAGGGGATGGCCCCGAGAGTATCTCCCAGGCTCCATCTCAGTTTGTTTCTCATGACCCAACCTGTGAGAAAGGGTTTCAGGAAAATTTTGCCATTGGAGAGAGATCACCAGGATTCCAGAGAGGGAAAAGAGAGGGATTTAGGGAGTGATGGGTACCCGTGTGCTCCAGAGGTCACCGATTATGACTGAAAACTTTGTGAAAGAGTTGCAGGCGGGCCAAGAGGGGAGGGCAGAGGATGAAATGTGAGGTGGCTTGGCGTGAGTGTGGAAGATTCCAGACTCAAGAAAGGCCCACAGAATTTTACAAGTCTCCAGGGGAAACTCAAACTCAGAGAGAGAGAAAGGCTGCAGAGTCACCTCCACCTGGCCCAGCCATATCGGTGTGATGAAATGCCAACCTAACGTGGTTATCACTGTGCTAACACCTTATTCAACAAAAGTTTTCTTCTTTAGAAGTTTGCCCTCGACTCTACAGTAGAAATCAAAGAGAAGATGGAATTGTTCTCTTTATCAGTATTTTTCCCCTGGGCCAAAACAATTCCATAACAATACTTAGTCCCCATTCAGCTTTCTATTCTTCAGACAAGAAACTGAAGCTGTTTGCTTTGACCTCTACAAACTCTGGCTTATAGCTTAAAGGGCATAAATGCTCTGTGCCACCAATTCTATGCTATTTTTAAAAGGGCAGATTTTATACTGTACCGTAAAAATACTCACCAGGTGTGCTGTAAACATGACTGTTTGAGAGTTTCCTGGCTAAGCCTTCATAATACGGGATTTATTGAGCATTTTATTATTTCTAGCTAATAGTATACTTATGTTTCTGTTTACACTTAGAGGTAGTGGTGAGTTTGATAAAACCAGGTCACTTCCCCCAGAAACTGATGGTCAGGTTGGCTTTCCATGGAGAAAATCCTTTCAATACTGAGATAAATCCAATAGCATCTTGAAAGATTGCCTAGCAGAGTGGTTAGTTAAGTGCCAAGTGAACAGTCCTTGGAACCAGACAAAACTGCCTGCAAATCACAGTTTTGCCTGTTCCAGGTGAGGGCTCCTCTCTCAGCCCCGGCTTTCTCACCTGCAAACTGGGGAAAATCATGGTTTACATTTTATAAGACATTTTGAAGGTGAGGTGAGAAAATATGAGAGATGCATTGGGTATTAAGGTCTAGGCACAGGTTCTGGGTTCAATAAACACATAAACTATTTTCAAATGTCTCCCCTTCATTTAGAAAGAAAGAACTTCTAAGAGCACAGCCTGTGCCTATTACTTTAAAGGACTGTCTAAAACCCAAAAGAGCTATCAAGGCAAACATCCCAGCTCCCTACACTGCAGACAATGACAAGCAAATTGGGTCGATTTGGATCTTACCCTTCAGGCCAATCTGGAAATCTATTGTTTCCAAGTTCTTCCAAGATTATATTTTCCAAAGAGAAACAAGTCTTTCTCTCTTCCTTTAAAAAAAAAGTCACTGTCTGAGTCAATATATTCCGTGGGTCATGGAAACAAATTACAAAGCTAATACAATGGATTTGAGAAATTGCTAATATAATCAGATTTTGAACAAGCTTTGGAAATGGCTCCTACTTCACAGCACCAAGGGTATTTTTCTAAACCGTTCATTGCTTTCAACAAACCCATTATAAACCCAACTAAAAGTGAGAAAAGCAAATTCAGCAGCAACATCTCTTGTCAGGACCAAGAAACATTCCTCACCAGGAAGCCATTTGCAGAGAAATATTCAATATCGAATAAACCATCTGAATTTTGTCACTCAGAGGAGTCTTGGAAAGAGGGACTTGGTGGAAGAAATTGCAGTGGGAGGGGGGAATGGAGAGTGGGGAAGAGACACACAGAACATCTTTATTGCTATCTACCTAGACAAACAAGGCTACTGGACCTTTCATTGTAGGAGATGAAAATGATGAGATCCCACACCTCTGCCTTTTAATATAATATTTGAACCTCATAATAAAACCATGAAGACTTTCCCTGCTGGACCAGTAAAAGAGACACTAAAGCATGGAAGTCCCTAAGGCCTTGCTTAGCACATTGTAAATACTTAATTAATATAAGCTTTTTATCATTTCCTATGTATGGTGATCCATGTGTCCTAACTGCCCTGGAAAGTCTCAGTTTACACTTGTGGCCTCAACAAAAATACTTATAATGTCTATTTTCACTTTCAAAAATAACCCAGTTTGGACAATAAATTATATGGTAAGCACCCCGGGCAAAATCTGTGACTATCCCACCATTTAGGTTTCTTTTTATTTTTGGAAAGGACATCTGAAATTGCAGTTAGGATTTTATTTTCTTTGGGGAATTACTTTCTTTGATAATAGACATAAGCATTTTTCCTTTTGTGATTTTAGACGTATGTTTTAGTTTTTTTTTAAAAATAAATTAACTTCTGAGCAGTTCTATCAATCAACAAATATTTATTGAGTGTCTACTATGTGCAAAATAGCTTTGTATCCAGTACCAGTCAATATTCAGAAGTGTACTTGAAAGCTTTCATTCAATTGATGAAGATATTCTTTCTATATTCACTCAGTTACTTTTATAAGCCTTTTGAATTTGGAAATATATAAAGACTTTAAATTGGTATGAAAGTGAGGCAGTCATCCAGACTGGAAAACACACCAGACTGGGCATTTGGAGACTTGGGTTCTCTTCCCAGCTGCTAATTAGCAGTGGAATGCTAGGAAGGCATCTTTCCCTCGCTGGGTCCCAGTTTCCTCATCCATAAAATGAGAAAGTCATATGAGATAAGCTCTGAGGCTCCTTTTGACTCTAAAATTCTATGATCTGATGAACCATCTCTTTTCAATTGATTAAAATGAATGTTAAGAGATTTCCTAAAGTAAACAAGCCAGGCATGATTCCAATTTGTTTTGTTTTCCCATTTTTCTTTTCATTCAATTTTCCATCTCAAAGCCTTTGGGGGGATGCAAGGAAAATATATCTGAATTGTCATTTAGAAATGACACCTGAAGTCTTCCCCATTTAGAATGTTTAACATGTTGCCATTTTAAAGTCATTTAGGCAGCTAATTTTTAAGGAAATAAAATCTATACAAAAGTTGAGTTAGTTTTAGCCAAGTAGAGAGTCAACAATCTTTCAGTTTTTTATCTTACAACTTGTAACTCAGAAGGATTAAAAAAGCAAAGGGAGATTGATGAAAAATAAACCCTAATATTCCCGCCACCAACTAAGGGATGGGCCAGCCCAAACCAGCTTAATGTTACATGTGAACTAGCCCCTTCGTGGATTTTCATAGTTTCTAAGCATCAAATGACCTCATTTGTTGGCTCAGTGGTTTAAAAGAAGCATTCTATTTCCCATGATTGTACTTTAATATGCTCTAATCCATAGGGATTATTGTGACAGAATGCTTCAACCCAGTGTAGCGTTCTGGCTCAAATAATTTTCATGAGAGCAAAACTCAGAGTCAATTTATGATCAACAAAGATATTAAAACCTTAAAGTTATATACCAAAATCAAACTATGTCAGTGAATTAGTTTTTTATTTTTAATTTACATTTTTGAAAGTGTTTTAACACCACACACACACAAAAAAACCCTTGCAACTTGAACCTTGATGGAATCAAAAAGGGATCTATGATTTTATTTTATGTACAGCTGGTGGCCAATGTGTTTATCTTGGTAGGGAGAGGGGGCAGGTGGGGGTTAAAAATAGTAGTTAGATAAAAGAATGATCTCAGTATGGAATTTTTAAATAAATGAGAGAAAGTGGATGGCAGAATTGAAAATCTATATACTCCATAGGAAGCCATGTGGGAATAGAAGAAGGAGCAACAGCTCATCTTCAGAAGAAGAACAAAATGAAGACATCATCAAAGCCCAGCACTTATTAGAGGTGGCCTCTCAGCTTCCCTTCTAATCTCAGGCTGCGAATCTAGGGCTCTTCTGAGAGCACTCTTATGTGCCTATTATGCGTCAGGCAGAACTGGCTACATAATTTAAGAGGCCCAGAGCAAAATGAAAATGCACGGCCCCTTGTACAATGATTGGAAAGAATTTCAAGATGGCGACAGCAAAGCATTAAACAAAGGATAAGACCCTGTGCAAATGCACATGTCACATACTCATAAAGCGGACCCTGGTGCCAGGTATATGCACACCCACATTAGATCCCATTGTCTCACAGAATTACACAACAACCTAGGAGGTGTGTACCATTACCCTAGCTTTACAGATCAGACCACTGAAGCTGAGAGAGGTATTTTACTCAAGTCAATCAGCTAATTGGAGCTCATATCTCCTTCCAAACAGGACAAGTGCTTTCCAACACCCCATTCACAATTAGCTTCTCTACAATATACATAGGTCAGTAAAACCCTCAGTATTATAGCTGAACTTCTAGTCTTCCAAAGAAGATCTGGACTTCAATCAGGTAAGCCTCCCAAACCTGCCCTACTTGTTCTATTTGTACGTTGTTCACAGTTTTGCCAGATAAGTATTAGATAAATAAATAAGTGGATAAACATGGCATTTATTACAATAATAATATACTTCGGTAAATCATTTTTTCATTTTTGAAAGCATTGGCACATCATTTTAAAATTTTTATTATTTTTATTGAAGTATAGTTGAAACAATATTATATTAGCTTCAGGTGTACAGTATAGTGATTTGACATTTATATACATTCCAAATTGATCACATGATAAAACTAGTAACCACCTGTCACCATACAAAGTTGTTACAATATTATTTACTATGTTCCCTATGCTGTACATTACATCTTCATATATTTTAAAACTGGAAGTTTGTGCTTCTTAATCCACTGGACCTATTTCACTCATTCCTCCTACCCTCTCCCCTCTGGTTACCACCAGCTTGTTCTCTGTATTTATGATTCTGCTTTTGTTTTGTTTTGTTTTGTTGTTCATTTTTTTTAGATTCCATTTATATGTGAAATCATACGGCATTTGTCTTTCTTTGTGTGACTTTTTTCACTTGGAGTAATACCCTCTATGTCTATCCATGTTGTTGTAAATGGCAAGATTTCATTCTTTTTTGTGGCTGAGTAATATTCCATCCTATTTGCTAAGCACTGTGCTAATCACTGGAAATAAATACACATATATGTAAACAAAAATGCAGTGGGTTTTTTTTCCCCCCCTTAAAGGCCTTACTATCTAATTGGACTGACAGAAAAATGAGAGAAAAACACAGCAGTGTGATAAGTGCAAGATCATGGTGTGAACAGGCTTAGCACAGAAACAGAAATAAATCAGAATGGGGACTTGGGAAACGTTTCCAAAGGACAAGATGCTTTTTGAAGGTGAGTAAAATGTATTTAGATTAAAAAAATAAAAGAACTCCGGGAGAAAATTTCAGAAGTAGGAACAACATTTACCAAGGTCCACAAAATACCATATGGTAAGTTGTGAAGAAAGGATGCATGTGCAGGGTGGTGGGAGACAAGAATGAAAAAGCTAAGGCAGACCATCAAAGGAGCTTGGGTGCAAAGCCCAGGACACCAGCTTTCTCCCAAAAGCTCTGAGGAATCATTCTGGGAAACAAATGACATTCCCATGACAAAAGACATGCTCTCAATCAGGAAATATTTGGAAATAGAAATCCTAGGCTTCATAGCCAAAAACTGGCCTCAATCTTCCCAGCCCCATTTATCCTCAGTTCTCCATAAAAGTTATCCCACAAATGTTCCAAAATTCCTGAGAATGAGAAAGACCACACTTCATGGAATTCTTATAAGAATTGGTTTTATAGCTGAACATCCAGCCATAACCCCTGGTTTGTTAAGGCCAGCCCCACCAGCCTTGTCACACCATTAAATGTTTACAGTCAGCCTTGCATGATGGAGGAGCTTCAGGTCTTGAATGGGGGATCCAGTCTCTTCAAACCAGAGTACCTTCTGTGGCAATTCTGTAGACTTAATGGACCTCTAAGTCACCTTGTATGCACTTAGTCTAAGGCCTGCTGATTTAAGCTATTTCTCAACCCTAACCAATTGCTATCTTGCTTTCACCACCCTAGTTCAGGGCTTTGTCTTAGATGATCACATTAGCCTCCTATCTGACCTGCAGCCTTAGTTTTCCTGTGTTTGAATTCGTTCTGCACCCAGCTGCCAGAACAACTTACATAAAGCAGAAATCTGACCAGTTCCATTCTCTGCCTCTACTTGATGAAGTACAGGCTCATTGGTATGCCATGTAGGGACCCTCATAACTGGCCCTTACGTACCTCTGGGCCTGATTACCTCCCACCCTTCCCTGAATGTATCCCTTGACGTAGAACTGCTGTGGTTCTTTCACTCACTACATGTTTTACATCCCCATGCATTTTTCTCAATTCCACCTGCCTAAAATCCCCTCTTTACATTCTTTCCCTGGCTGACTCATTCTTTAAGAGTTGAGCCAGTTGCCATCTCCTCCAGAAATCCACCCTTCACTCCCTCAGCCTGTGATAGGTGTCGCTCTTCTATGCTCTCATAAACACTCTTCACATATATCTTCCTAAATGGCATCATCATGATCATTTATGTATGTATCTCCCTTTTGGGCCATGAATTCTTTGAGGACTCTAACCATATCTTATTTATCCCAAGAGTTAATAGAGTGCCTATACGCACTGTGAATGTGTGTATATATCATGGCTTTCTAAGTTGGGGTCCCAAGATGAAAAGGAAGAAATTAGGTAGGATAGATAGAAATAAATGTTAAATGGCCATAAGGGGCCATAAAAGAAATAACTTCCTTTCATTTTATTCTTCCCTGCTGCCTAAATCTAGAACACCTCGTACTTAATAAATCTATCCTATAGACATTCGTGAGAAAAGAAAAGGAGATGATCTTTGCTCTGCCTTGGATTCAATCACAGAACAGGGCTTCAAAATAATTACCACCCCTCATGGAGGTCTAAAAGCATTAGGAGTTCTTCAATTCCCTGGACAAGATAGGCCACAAGAGGCAGCTTTATTAAGACAAAATTGACAGGGTATTGGCAGCCCTAATATTTTTTCCTTTCTGTCCCTAACTAAACTGTTAAAAGGCAACCATCCATTCAGAGATGGTAAAAAAGTCTCACTTGAGGTCTCAAGACAGCCAGCAAGGTAAAGCCTATTTTTTTAATCTCTCTCAAGTATAGCTCAGGACTAATTTGAGGACAAGAAACAATTCCAGTGCCTTGTAAATTGCAATCCACATTGCAACTGCTAGCAGCCACAGTTTAGCACAGTTAGAAGTCAATTAAGGGGGGCCCAGGATTAAGACATCATGGAGACTGAATTATCTCACACCAGCAGGAAAGAGTTGTTTCTTCAGTTCAGGTTCATGGTCTTTGGAGCAGAAGTGGTTTCGAAAAGAAAGAAAATACAGGCAATTGTGGTCTGTTACTTTCTGCAAGACAAGGAAATAGAGAAGATTCCACCCTAAATATACAGCCAGCTCTTCAATATTCCTTAACTAATGAATTTATTTTTTAATACATTTCAAGTACAAATTTCAGGCCTTTAGGTTCATTGGAAACAGCTAAAAATACCAAAACATGGAGTAAACCACAACATCCTGCAGTTCCCTCCATATGTTTTATTTTCTCTCCCTGTGTATGGGATAAAATAGGTGAAATAAAAGTAAAAGTTTAATTACAAGAAATAAAGTGTCAGCAGTGAAGTTCACAGCCAATTTCTGTACTTGGAGCTATGTAGCATGCTTCTATGATATGATTGTAGGTTTTTGATTGTGCAGTAAAATAATTCCAACAATAAAAACCATTAGTATGCAGGTGTTCTACAATGTTCTCAGGGAGTTTTGCAGGAGTTGTCATGCATTTGGTAAATGTACTCCCAAGCCCAAGCTCCTATGCAGAGACATGTGGCTTCACATGGAAAAGGCTCTTGCACACCTGCTGTAATCAAGCAAACACATACTGGGAGGTGAGAGGACTGAGGGACACACACCCTTCTCCCTTTGGGTGAACGTTGAAGTATTAGCGAGCCCTCACACACAGAAAGGCGGTATTGTCATTTGCTGACTGTGCCCTCCACATTTTTTCTAACTATCGTTTTAGAGATTCACATGTGACTCTTCAAATAACCATAAAAGTAGCAAGTCCAATTGCAATTTTATTATAAAATTCGAAGTCTTAACATGGCCTTTAAAGTTATTAGGGTTAAAAAATGCAAAGGATGTGAGCTTGCATCTAAGCCTTGCGCTGAATCCAGCAGAATCCTTTGACAGGGTCTTTTTATGCATCACCAACATTTAAAGCAGAATGAAGCAGCACTGCCTGGTGGCCAAAGGGACAGGTACCCTCAGCACGGCTCTGCAGACACCCGCTGCTCTAAGGTGTGCACGGCCTGGGAACCATCTCTCTAAACTCCAGCAAGAGAAAACAAATTGGGTATGTTTCATAATAATTTCAGGAGGGAATTACTACATCCCTCGTTTGTAAATGTAAGAATATTTTACTTCTTTCCCTTTGTCTGGTTAGCCAGCCTTAACTTGAGCCAACTGCTTCTAAGACCCGACAGCATGGAACTACAGCAGTGGACATGGAGTCATCCTTAGGTTCCCACCCAGCTCTCAGCTCACTTTTGCAGCATCTCTTGAGGATGTCCTCACAGAATAAACAAGACCAACCCGGAGGCAACATCCTTCCCTCAGAGTTTGAACAGCCCTTGAGAAGGAAAGTTAAAAAGTGTACTTAAAAGAAAGGGCCCTTTTCTGGTTACATACTATTCCAGCTTCAAGAAACTTCCCATGAGGTGATTTTTCTGGGTTCTTAAGTAGATAAGGCACTGCCTTGTCAGACCCTCAGGTGTGAACAGAGCCTTCCTCCTCACTCCCTGTTCTATCTCATTTCCTCTTCACAACACCACCACTGCCCATCGTTGTGTCTACAAAAACTCATGGCAGTCAATTCTTCTTCACTGGAGGAAATCCAGAGCAGGTGATCAGTTCATGAGGAGCTAAAATTAGGTCAGGGTATCCTATCTAAGGCAACACTGAGTGGAAAGATTTGTGTGAGTCTAAGTCAACATTTATATAGATTGCTAAAGGTCCAACCAGGAAAACTTAATAGCAATACCAAGTTCAAAGGTAAGAATACGTTGCAAAGGGAAAATGAAACCAGAGGTCAGGATCTGGGAGGAAATAGGAGCAGAGCAGGTCAGGAAGGGAGCAAGACGATGCCAGGCAATTGTTCGAACTCTCAGTGGCCTTCTTTCAACTCATCCATTTTGGTTATTAAGCCAGTAATGGACATGGGCACTGGCTGAAAGGTTTAGAGTTGGTGCCAATACTCCCTGCTTCCAGAAACTTTTCTTTATCTATTTATCTATTATTTTTTTAATTGTTACCTCTTTAAGTAACAGGTCCTTCTTTACTACTCATTGAGAGTGTAGCAGTAAAATAGATGAAAAATCTGGTTCCCTCTGATCTTGAAGAGCAGTGGTTAAAAACCAAACATCTTCCCCTTGTTGGGGGAAAAATGGGTGAGGGTAGCAGTAGACCCTATGATATGCCTAATCTAGCCTAAACTTTTTCTTCTGATATATATATATTCTTTTTACTTCTGAATGCTATATTTCCAAACAGAGGAAGAAGAGCTTCAAGCACATAAAAAATCATTCATACAGCATCAATCTGTACTCAGCCCCATGCTTGGTGTTACAGAAGTTACAAAAATTACACAATACAGTCACCACCTTCAAAGTTTTTACAGTCTCTTTAGAAAGGCAAAAGACATATATGAAGCTGCAAATGTAGGTGTGTTTCAACTGGATTTTCTTGGGTAACAAACCACCCCCAAACTCTATGGCTTACAATAATAATTTATTCTTTCATGATTCTGGGGATTGGTGATTTGGGTTGAGACATCCTAGCTCTGCCAGACACAGTATCTGATGAGTTCACTCCTATATCTGGGGCCTCAACTGGGACAGCTGGCAAGTCTAGGACACCTAGACCTTTCTCTCCACAGGAAAAAGAGGTCAGGCTTGTTCATAGAGTGGACAAGTTTCAAGAGAGCAAGTTCAGAGGCTGTAAGGCCTCTGGAGGCTCAGATTCACAGCCTGCACAACATCCTTCTGCCACACCCTGCTGGTCAAATCAAGTCATGAGCCAGCCATTATTCAAGAGGTGGAGAAACCAAGTTCATCTCCTTATGGGACAAGCTGTAAAGAATTTGTAACCATATTTAATTGACCACAGTCAACTACTGGCTATATTTATTTGTATACCTCCCACATGTCAAAGGAATTCACCTTTTTCCAAGACTGCCAAAAATTGCACTCAGTCCAATGTCTCAGGAACTGCATCTGGTCCAGCAGTGGATGATATCCCTTGGGTTTAGTTTGTTGCACGTGGCTCCTCTTAATCCAGAAATCTGTGGTTTAACAGGCAAGTTTATTTGCTCCCTTCTCCCATATACCTAACATAATGATGGTGAGATGGCAACGAGATAATTATAATAAAAATTTCCATTCAAGAAAAGGAGAAATGGGAAGCACATAGGAGTCATTGATCCATAGCAATTCAAGAATCTAGTCATGTACCTATTACCATAAGAAATAGCCCTTATTTAAGATAAATATCTTGACTCATTCTGCTTCCTACTCAAAGAAATTTGAGGTCCCAAAGTCATCTTTTCACTTTGAACTGTATTGGTCCCTTTTATAAGCTTATACAACCTCCTTTAAAATTGTGTGAGTTTCTTACGTATCAGACTATAGTCATTTAATTATACAAAGGATACACACGTAATTCTTTTTGATGCTGTCTCCTTTCTTCTTTGGGAAGAAAATGCTATGGGTTAATGCCCTTAAGATCTTTAGAAATTTTTTTGTCCAGTTGAGAGGATCTTGTAGAAACCATCATAAATCTTTCTGAGGTCTTCACAAAGTCCTTAAAGCCACCCCTTGATTAGATTTTGCAAGGATATTTTGTAAACTGGAGAGGTTGGGAATGAAAAACAATTTTATTTTCTAATCTAGAAAGTCCTGGGTGCTCTCTATGTCCTCTACTTTCTGCTTGCAAACCAAATAGTTTTTTCTTTAGTTCATCTCTTTCTTCCTATATAACATCAACATTCTGCCTGAAAATTTCCTTAACCAGATCCACGAGTTTATTAGGTGTGTTTTCTGAGTTACCACATGCAATAGTTTTGCCAATTGTTTTGATCCAAAACCAGTGCCACACATTTTAGGTGGCAGCATTCCACTTCTAGGTACCAATTTCTGTATCAATTAGCTTCTGCTGCACAACAAACCACCTCAAAAATTAGCAGCTTAAAACATTTATTTCTCATAGGTCTGTGGGTCGACAGTTTGTACTGGTCCCAACAGCATGCTCATTGGGCTGAAAATGCAACCTGTCAACAGCAGAGATGAACACGGAGCCCCTGATATAACATCATTTCCTGGGGAAACCGCCAGCCGTCTAATGGCAGGTGAATTACACTGGACCACTTCCATGTAGTCTTCCATGAAAGGTAGAACTTTGTTCTCATGGAATGGACACTTACTCTGGATATGGATTTGCCATCCCTTTCCACAATGCTGATGCTGAAACCCCATCCACGGACTTACAGAATGTCTTATGGATATTACAGTATTCTACACAGTATTGTTCTTCATCAGGGAACTTATTTTTCAGCCAAAAGTGGGTCATGGGTTTATGCTCATGGAATTCACTGGGCTTACCATGGTCCTCATCCTCCTGAAGCAACTGGCTTGATAGAATAGTGGAAAGGCCTTTGAAGACTCAGTGCCAGCTGAGCCCCAATCCTTTTGCAGGCATGGTGTGCTCCAGGATGCAGCAAACGCTCCAGATTAGTGACTGTTATATTGTACTTTTCCTCCCATACATAAGATTCAGGAGTTTGAGAATCAAGGGATGGAAACAGAAGTGACTCCTCTCATATTACCCCAACCATCTACTAATAAAATTTTTGCTTCCTCTCCTCACAGTTTTGGGGTCTGCATGTCAACAAACCAATAGCCAAAGAAAGCAGTTACTTTACTGGCTGGGTGATTGATTCTATAAAGGAAAAATTGGTTTACTACTTGAGAGGTTTTTTTCTTCCCACCAATCCTGACACCAATTGGGTATCCTACAATTCAATTCAATTCTGATACTACCTGAGTGAGCCTCAGACCCCACAACTTTAAGGGCTCAGTCCCACAAGACTTCTCTCGCTTCAAATGCCAATTCCAAGTATTGGGTCCCTAGGTTACCTACACTTTTGTCCAACTTGGCTACAAAGTCAGGCATTCCCACAACCCCCTTCCTCAGGTTCGATAATTTGCTAGAACAACTTACAGAACTCAGGTAAATGCTATACTTACTATTAGTTTACCACGAAGGATAAAAATGAACAGCTAGATGGAAAGGCACATAGGGCAATGCCCAGAAGAGTCCTGAATATAGGAACCTCTGCTCCCATGGAGTTCAGGTGCACCACCCTCCCAGCACACATATGTGTTTGCCAACTCAGAACCTCTCCAAACCCCACTGTTCTGCGGTTTTAATGAAGGCTTCATTTACATAGACATGACTGATTGAATTGTTAGCTATTGGTGATTAACTCAATCTCTGGCCCCTCTCCTTTCCCCAGAGGCTCGTGGGTGGGGCTGAAATTTCCAACCCTCTAATCATATGGTTCCTCTGATCAGTGGCCCCCATGCTGAAACTTCTTCTCACCAAGAGTCCCTTCATTAGAACAAAAGATGCTCCTATCACCCTATCACTCAGGAAATCTCAAAGGTTTTAGGAGATCTATGCCAGGAACTGGGGACAAAGACCAAATATTTTCCTTTTTATACCACACTACTATACAATGGGGCAGAGACCTTTTAATATTTCCATGCTCTGAGATAAAAGTAAACGGAAAACTACAATAACCTAGTATAGATGAGACTGCTAATACACAGACCCTTCAGGAATGAAGGTTTATATCCCCCTCCCATCATCAGGAGAAAACCATGGTGAGTTGAGGTACGCGCTCAGAGCAAAGGAAATATGACATGGTTTCTGTAAGAAGGAAGTTATGAGTACCGGCTGTGCTGTGTGAACAGTTGCAGAAAAGAGGACTGTAGTACTTATTAGTATTTCTTCCTTATTTTGATATGAATATACAGAGTATATATTTTTATTTCTTTTCCTTTTTTTTTTTTACAGTGGCCAAGATTTTTATTAAAAGTAAAAAAAGAAAAAGAAACCTATTTCAAAATTTTGGACAGTTTCCATACACAAAGGCATATATGTTATTTATGTTTAATATTTTCTTTAAAAATATTAAGTACAAATCCAGTTATAATTTTCTAGTGTTAAAAATTCATTAATTATTTTTCCCATCTTCATTCTGTTATTTTTTTAATTTTATTATCATTATTTTTTAACATCTTTATTGGAATATAATTGCTTTACAATGTTGTGTTAGTTTCTGCTATGTAACAAAGTGAATCAGCTATACGTATACATATATCCCCATATCCCTAATAATAACATATATTTAGGCATTTAGAACATGTGTCTGGTATTTTATGATAAAATTTAGTAATTTTGCTTACTACTTTGGCACTATGATGCTTTTATCGTTGATTTTTGAAAGTAATGCTAATCATTCTTATAGTAATTCACAAGTAACTAAAGCTCTTATTTAGATTTAACAAATTTGGATTAAATGTAAAGTTTCCTATTAAAATTAGGCACATAAATTGATAAAATATGTCCATTTCAATCAACATTTTGACTCTAAAATTAAATACATGATATGCTAAAGCTGGAAAAACCAGATTAATTTTTCCAAGATCTTTTTATCAAGTATTTGAATTTTCTTTGAAAATTACCCGGATTTAAATGTTTTTTCTGGATCTTCTTAACTCTATAACCCAAATTGTCTCCTTTAAATTCTATGAATTAAATTCTTTAAGCATCGGTTTCTTTTGTAAAATGACTAACAGTAGCTACATCTTAGGGCTGTGAAGATGAGATAAAGTAGAACTTTTTCAGTGATTGATGTACTGTTGGCCTTCAGGCAGTGTTAGTGTAGCTAAAGATTAAGGACCAGATTGATAGTAAAGGAAGGACCATAGCCATCATTCCCTGCTTATTGCGTACCATGCCACAAAGACAATAGGATCCTAGACTTGGGCTTTCTGAGCATTTGACAAGGGCCTCATACAGTGCTTTCCAACTAACTTCCAACTGCTGGTGACTGTGTTTCTGTGCCTGAGAGTTTTTCTCCACAAGGGGAAAACTGCTCTACACCTAAAGTTGGCTAGAAGTTCAGGGGAATTAACACCTCTGGGTGCAGCCCTTATCTAGGCACTGCCAATGGGAGTTAGTGTAGCTCAGCTGCCTCATTCTAATACCCTAAACTCTAGTTGCCCACAGCATTATTTGGCTCTATGATATAACCTTTATTGGCTGCTTTCCTTCCCTTGTCTTACTTCCCTACTCCTTATCAGTAATTCCTGCACTTCTCAAATGAACTATTGGCCCACAAATCCTTGTCTCAGGGTGTGCATATGAGGATATCCAAACTAAGAGCAAATTAATGTAAATTGAACAATCACCTCTTCTGCCATTCAGTTAAGCTTAATGTGAATTTGAGAAATTCTGCAAGAAAGTTGGACATAAAAGTCGATCAGGACACAGATGAGGGAAAAATTAAATTATTGATTTTGTCTGGGACTCAAAGATCTTTTCCTTTCCGATTCCCATAGTATCTAACATGAGATGTATTCATAATGGTTAGCATTATATATCAATATTTAAGCTACAAGATATTAGAGGGTGAATATGATTGAGCTGAAAAAGAAATGAACATCCCTCAAAGATGAGTAAATTGACATTTGAGACCATGAAATGATTTTTAGGGAGATGGGTTACAGTATTTTTAACTGTATTGTGTTAAGTAGAAGCAGGACTTATCTCTTGTCTTTACTTTGACATTAAACGTGGTTAGAAGAGGAGAATATGGATGCCATGCTGTCAAGGTGTTGACTGTGCTGGATTGTTCTATCACCAACTTGCTTAAGCTGAGACCTATTTTTCCTGGAATCCCCTCCCCTCTCCATGATTCCAGTCTAGAACTGGCCAAAGGAGGAGCTGAAAGAGAAGTGGTATCCATTACTCTCTAAGCTGTTCACAGTTAGATGAGGTTACAGACTGATGGGAGGTGTTGGGAGGCCCCAGCTTGTCCCAGCTCTTGTCTGCCTCGGGTCCTGTTCTCCCTGACTGTGGCACTGCTGCCTACAGCAGCCCCAGGCCCACCACCAGATGCTAGGTGACAGAAGCGCAGGGGCAGTAGCTACTCAGGGGCAACAGCTTCCAGAAAGTCTCCATTCTCTGTCCCTTCATGTCTCACTTTGGCAGCTGGAAGTGGTCGGCTACTCAGCTTTCCTTCTCAGACTGTCCACCCACCCCAGTGCTCCAGGATGAATGGTTAGTGATTCTCTGATCACCCAACTCTCCCTTTGAGACTTCAATTGCTCCACTACTGTGTAAAGCTTAATGTCTGTAATATATTCCTTATCTCCTAATACTCATAACCCCAACAGAATCAAAATATTGGATTGGCCAAAAAGTTCATTCAGGTTTTTCCATAAAATCTGTTGGCCAACCCAGTATATAAAAATGTGACATCACAGACAGAAAAAGCCCCTGAAGAAATTTTTCTAAATGGGGTTGCTATTAGGGAATAACACTTTCCCCACTCCTGATGTTTCTTTCCATGTAGGGGAAACTCCACCAGTGAAACCCTCCTGGCCTCTTTCCCCACCTACTCATATTCATCTGTTGATGAGCTTGGGATAAGGAAGTGGCTCCGCATAGCCCTGTCCCTTCCTCCTGCTCTTGGGAGTGAGCCTGCCGGCTGAGAGCACACTATAAGCTTGCTCTAAGCTTGACGGGGCAGGTCTCTGCAGTGGGCTGGCTCTGCCTGTGGTGGGGTGGGCATGTCCTTCTGATTCTGGATTGTGAGATCCACTTGCCACATTCTCCAGCCCTATTAGAATAAAGATCATATTTTAGGCTTCATCTGTCCTATTTCTGTATATTTCTCAACTGGTTCAGAACTCAACAAGGGAAGAGAAGTGTTTATTATTGGGCTCCCTTGAACCCCAGAACAGATCACTCAGGGAGACCTAAGGAAGCTCTCCACCAGCTCATAAAGGCAATAGAACAAAAGAGAGTGAGAAAACAGGCAAAGGAAAAAGCAAGAGCAAAGAAAGGAGGCAGTAGGCAGGAGAAGGAAGATGAGTTTGAAGAACATAACTAAGTTTTTCAGATGGAAAATAATGAGGGATGAAGTTTGACAAGGGATGGGACAGTGGAGCAGCTGCTGGAGGGCCTTGAAGACAAAATTTAAGTTTTAATAAGAGTTACTTTAATTTTCCACCAATTACTCCACTTTCTCCTAATATTAAATTCTGTGATCAGCTTCACTTTAAATTTAACGATGCAATTGACTCTTTTATAGATCTTTTTATTGTTAATATGTGCTTCTTAATATCTAAATCAGAGGAATGCCCCACCAATAGTAATAATAGTCCCATGCTCATTTTGTCTGTCTCTGGCAGCATTCTTATTTTATCTGCCTTCACATGGAATATATTTTTCAGACTTACAATATTAAAAATACTTATCAAGAGTAGAACCATTTTTCTATGCTGTGAAAATTATTTCAGGACCCTTTACTAAGAAAGACAAGGAGAGAGAGATTTGGGGTTGATAGAGTTTTCCCTGGCTCAGGGAAATTTAACCTGTGAATTGTACCTCAGTGTCTGAGTTCATCTGTCACTGTCAGGAATTTTAACCTGTGAGGAATTTTAACCTGTGAATTGTACCTCAGTGTCTGAGTTCATCTGTGTGTTATGAATCACACTGTTGGAAAAGGTACCAAAATTTTGCTTTGGTCTCCCTACTCTTCGCCCCCTCCCCGTCCCCACATTTCAAATTCATTTTTGTTTCTGTTCCAGGCCTAATGAGACTGTGATCAATGTATCTGGAGCTGACCCTGCCTTCAAGTCTTCAATCATACATTCTCTGTCTAATCCACTACACTCTCCTCTTTGTCAAATGATGGATTTATTTAGTTAAGAAAAATAAAAATACAGTCACACCTCCACTCCACAAACAGGCCTCCGGTTTGATTTTCTTCATTTTATGAAATCCAGCCAAACGCAGAAAATAAACCGGGTCTTTACAGAATCTGTCTCTGGGCTGATAATATATATATTTTTAACATCTTTATCGGAGTATAATTGCTTTACAATGGTGTGTTAGTTTCTGCTTTATAACAAAGTGAATCAGCTATACATACACATATATACCCATATCTCCTCCCTCTTGTGTCTCTCACCCACCCTCCCTATCCCAGCCCTCTAGGTGGTCACAAAGCACCGAGCTGATTTTCCTGTACTCTGTGGCTGCTTCTCACTAGCTATTTATTTTACACTTAGTAGTGTATATATATACATGCTACTCACTCACTTCTTCCCAGCTTACACTTCCCCCTCCCCATGTCCTCAAGTCCATTCTCTCTCTACATCTGCATCTTTCTTCCTGTCCTGCCACTAGGTTCTTCAGAACCTTTTTTTTTTTTTTTTTTTAGATTCCATATATATGTGCTAGCACACGGTATTTGTTTTTCTCTTTCTGACTTACTTCACTCTGTATGACAGACTCTATGTCCATCCACCTCACTACAAATAACTCAGTTTCGTTTCTTTTCATGCCTGAGTAATATTCCATTGTATATATGTGCCACAACTTCTTAATCCATTCATCTGTCAATGAACACTTAGGTTGCTTCCATGTCCTGGCTATTGTAAATAGAGCTGCAATGAACATTTTGGTACATGACTCTTTTTAGCTTATGGTTTTCTAAAGGTATATTCCCAGTAGTGGGATTGCTGGGTCGTATGGTAGTTCTATTTTTAGTATTTTATGGAACCTCCATACTGTTCTCCATAGTGGCTGTATCAATTTACATTCCCACCAACAGTGCAAGAGGGTTCCCTTTTCTCCACACCCTCTGCAACATTTGTTGTTTGTAGATTTTTTGATAATGACCATTCTGACTGGTGTGAAGTGACACCTCATTGTAATTTTGATTTGCATTTCTCTAATGATTAGTGATACTGAGCATTCTTTCATGTGTTTGTTGGCAATCTGTATATCTTCTTTGGAAAAAAGTCTATTTAGGTCTTCTGCCTGTTTTTGGATTGGGTTGTTTGTGTTTTTGACATTGAGCTGCATGGGCTGCTTGTAAATTTTGGATAACAATCCTTTGTCAGTTGTTTCATTTGCAAGTATTTTCTCCCATTCTAAGAGTTCTCTTTTTGTCTTGTTTATGGTTTCCTTTGCTGTGCAGAAGCTTTTAAGTTTCATTAGGTCCCATTTCTTTATTTTGTTTTTATTTCCATTTCTCTAGGAGGTGGGTCACAAAGGATCTTGTGGTGATTTATGTCATAGAGTGTTCTGCCTATGTTTTCTTCTAAGAGTTTTATAATGTCTGCTCTTACATTTAGATCTTTAATCCATTTTGAGTTTATTTTTGTGTATGGTGTTAGGGAGTGTTCTAATTTCATTCCTTTACATGTAGCTGTCTAGTTTTCCCAGTACCAATTATTGAAGAGGCTGTCTTTTCTTCTTTGTATATTCTTACCTCCCTTATCAAAGATAATGTGACCATATGTGCATGAGTTTACCTCTGGGCTTTCTACCCTGTTCCATTGATCTATATTTCTGTTTTTGTGTCGGTACCATACTGTCTTGATTACTGTAGTTTTGTAGTATAGTCTGAAGTCAGGGAGCCTGATTCCTACAGGTCTGTTTTTCCTTCTCAAGATTGTTTTGGCTAATCGGGGTCTTTTGTGTTTCCATACAAATTGTGAAATTTTTTGTTCTAGTTCTGTGAAAAGTGCCACTGGTAGTTTGATAGGGATTGCATTGAATCTGTAGATTACTTTGGGTAGTATAATCATTTTCACAATATTGAGTCTTCCAATCCAAGAACATGGTATATCTCTCCATCTGTTTGTATCATCTTTAATTTCTTTCATCAGTGTCTCATAGTTCTCTGCATACAGGTCTTTTGTCTCCTTAGATAGGTTTACTCCCAGGTATTTTATTCTTTCTGTTGCAGTGGTAAATGGGAGTGTTTATTTAATTTCTCTTTCAGATTTTTCATCACTGGTGTATAGGAATGCAAGAGATTTCTGTGCATTAATTTTGTATCCTGCTCCTTTACCAAATTCATTGATTAGCTCTAGTAGTTTTCTGGTAGCATCTTTAGGATTCTCTATGTATAGTACCATGTCATCTGCAAACAGTGACAGTTTTACATCTTCTTTTCCAATTTGGATTCCTTTTATCTCTTTTTCTTCTCTGATTGCTGTAGCTAAAACTTCCAGAACTATGTTGAATAATAGTTGTGAGTGTGGACATCCTTGTCTTGTTCCTGATCTTAGTGGAAATGGTTTCAGTTTTACACCATTGAGAACGATGTTGGCTGTGGGTTTGTCATATATGGCCCTTATTATGTTGAGGTAAGTTCTCTCTATGCCTACTTTCTGGGGGGTTTATCGTAAATGGGTGTTGAATTTGTCAAAAGCTTTTTCTGCACCTATTGAGATGGTTATATGTTTTTTCTCCTTCAACTTGTCTATATAGTTTATCACATTGATTGATTTGCATGTATTGAAGAATCCTGGCATTCCTGGGGTAAACCCAACTTGATCATGGTGTATGATCCTTTTAGTGTGCTGTTGGATTCTGTTTGCTAGTATTTTGTTGAGGATTTTTGCATCTATGTTCATCAGTGATATTAGCCTGTAGTTTTCTTTCTTTGTGACATCTTTCTCTGGTTTTGGTATCAGGGTGATGGTGGCCTCGTAGAATGAGTTTTGGAGTGTTCCTCCCTCTGCTATATTTTGGAAGAGTTTGAGAAAGATAGGTGTTAACTCTTTTCTAAATGTTTGATAGAATTCACCTGTGAAGCCATCTGGTCCTGGGCTTTTGTTTGTTGGAAGATTTTTAATCACAGTTTCAATTTCAGTGCTTGTGATTTGTCTGTTGATATTTTCTATCTCTTCCTGGTTCAGTCTCAGAAGGCAGTGCATTTCTCAGAATGTGTCCATTTCTTCCAGGTTGTCCATTTTATTGGCATAGAGTTGCTTGCAGTAATCTCTCATGATCCTTCATATTTCTGCAGTGTCAGTTGTTACTTCTCCTTTTTCATTTCTAATTGTATTGATTTGAGTCTTATCCCTTGTTTTCTTGATGAGTCTGGCTAATGGTTTATCAATTTTGTTTATCTTCTTAAAGAACCAGCTTTTAGCTAATTGATGTTTGCTATTGTCTCCATTTCTTTTTCATTTATTTCTGACATGTTCTTTATGATTTCTTTCCTTCTGCTAATTTTGGGAGTTTTTTGTTCCTCTTTCTCTAATTGCTTTAGGTGTAAGGTTAGGTTGTTTATTTGAGAAGTTTATTGTTTCTTGAGGTAGGATTGTATTGCTGTAAACTTCCTTCTTAGAACTGTTTTTGCTGCATCCCATAGGTTTTGAGTCATCGTGTTTTCATTATCATTTCTTTCTAGGTATTTTTTGATTTCTTCTTTGATTTCTTCAGTGATCTCTTGGTTATTTAGTAGTGTATTGTTTATCCTCCATGTGTTTGTATTTTTTACAGGTTGTTTCCTGTAATTGATATCTAGTCTCATAATGTTGTGGTCTGAAAAAATACTTGATATGATTTCAGTTTTCTTAAATTTACCAAGGCTTGATTTGTGACCCAAGATATGCTTTATTCTTGAAAATGTTCCATGAGCACTTGAGAAGAAAGTGTATTCTGTTGTTTTTGGATGGAATGTCCTATAAATATCAATTAAGTACATCTTGTTTAATGTATCATTTAAAGCTTGTGTTTCCTTATTTATTTTCATTTTGGATGATCTGTCCATTGGTGAAAGTGGGATTTTAAAGTCTCCTACTATGGTTGTGTTACTGTCGATTTCCCCTTTTATGGCTTAACATTTGCCTTACGTATTTAGGTGCTCCTATGTTGGGTACATAAATATTGACAATTGTTATGTCTTCTTCTTGGATTGATCCCTTGATAGTTATGTAGTGTCCTTTGTCTCTTGTAATAGTCTCTATTTTAAAGTCTATTTTTTCTGATATGAGAATTGTTACTCCAGCTTTCTTTTGAAAAAGAAAAAGAAAATGGATCATTCTCCATTCCCTCATTTTCAGTCTGTATGTGTCCCTAGGTCTGAAGTGGTTCTCTTGTAGACAGCATATATACAGGTCTTGTTTTGGTATCCTTTCAGCCAGTCTGTGTCTTTTGCTTGCAGCATTTAATCCATTTACATTTAAGGTAGTTATTGATATGTATGTTCCTATTACCATTTCTTAATTGTTTGTTATTGTAGGTCTTTTACTTCTCTTGTGTTTCCTGCCTAGAGAAGTTCCTTTTGGTCTGATAATATTTTATTCCTTTGTGAAGACGTTTTAAAGTTGGCCTCTTTCTCCCCAAGTCACTTCATGGGTAGAGTGCTCTGCTGGATGGCTTCCTGAGGCTAAGTTTCTGAGCTTAGATCTTGAAAGCTCTACCCCTAAGCAGTTTTTTGTATGAGTTAGTTGCTCAGTCCCTCTATCCCCTAAACGGAGGCTCTGTGCTGGGTCAGCAGTGCTGAGGAAATGCTGGGATAGGCTGGGCAGGGCAGACACCCACAGATGCAGGGCAGGGAAGGGTGCTGGGACTGCACACCTAAGAAGACCATTTCAGGCTGCCTTCCTGCTTCTGTAGTTGTGCCAACTTTATGTTTAGTCCTAAGAGGCCTTTATGTTTGCACATTATTTGATTATTTGGACAAAGTGCTTTTATACATACTATTCCAGTTGTTACTTCCAACTTTCCTGAAGATCACCCCATTCTTTTAACTCTTTTTGGACACTACTACCTGAGCTCCTGTCAGTTAGGTTACTAAGTTAGCATGACAACTGAGTGACTGGTTCCAGCCATCTTCAGGCTCCTTCCTCCTGTGTCAGTTTCTTCAACCTGACCTCCATCTAACCTCTGCCACTACCACAGTTCAGCTCTTCATTTGGGGCCTCCAAAATACCATCTCCACACCTATCGTCTCATCTCTTGCAACTTCTACCCCTATGCTCCCTCCTCTCTGGGCTACAGAGCTCCCAATACCTAGTAGTCTCCTCCAGCCATGGTTCCATCCCAGGTTCTGAATACTTTCAAGGGGTGTGTGGGGATTCTAAACCCCACCCAGGCATGACATGGAAGTAAGCCCAATGCCTTGGATTAATACCTACACTTTAACAAACTGGAATAATAGAGGCTCATGGTATATGAGAAGGAAGGGAGAGAAACGACATATAATTACCCCTTTGCCTTAAAACAAACAAACAAACAAACAAAAAACACAAATTTTTTTCTCTTTTCTCCCATTCTAGGATATAGGAATTCCTTTTAACCTGATTCTACCCAAGTGGAATTAAAGGAACACACTGTGATTTCTTCCACTCTTTTTTTCTTTGCCTAATACCTTTCTTCTCTCTGTACAATTAACAACATCCATGCACCTACAGTATCCACCAAGGTGATTCCAACACCTTGGGCCATCAACCTTCCCGGGTGACTTTGCTTCAAGTCTCCTTCTCAGGGGTGGCTTGCAACTCATGAAGAGAAAATGGAAGTTTCATCTTATAATCCAATTGAAATGAAATATTCACCAAAGTAACAGATCTCAATTAAATTGATCTCTCCTCTCATGTATATGCTCATTGTTTTGATAAACAATCATTTGCATTTGGAAAGGGAAAGAATCAAGTAAAGCATAATTGAATTCTGATACCACTGGGAAATATGGTCATAGGTGTGAGGATATTAAGATGGTGCCAGGGACACTAAGAAAATCATTTGTGCAGCTAGCACACTGTAGATTTTATCTGCAGATTCCTGTACAAGGTTCATGACGGAAAACATTCTGGGATCAAAAGTCATGTACATTTTCCACAAGAGTGAAATGCATCTTCAATCTGAGGGCACTTTTCAGGAACGAAGCACTGAAAGAAATAGCTGTCCTGTAGCTGCCTCTATATTCAACCAGAAAGACAATCAAAATTTAATGACAGAAAAGCTGAATAAGGAATGATGGGGAGAATGGCATTTTTTACTCTTTAAATAATCTGCATTGCAACATTTTAATGCAATTTCAATTAGTCGAAGGGGAAAGTTTGGGACAATCTCATCCCATTTTCAGAAACCACCAATAGCACACATTTAACACAAATAACGCTTTGTATCATTCTAAATACTTTTATATGTTTCTTACTTTTATTCCTGTAAGGCTGTCAGAAAGTGCGTTATTTTTGCAAGTGAGGAAGCTGAAAGAAAGAAAGCCTTTTGCCAAGGTTGACACAATTGGTTAGTGATGGTATTGGATTGGACCCTGAGTTTGTTGAACACCCATCCAGAACACCCAGCATCATCTGCCTATCCTGCTAGTTCTGTACTGGCCAGGAGCTTCCAGACATTCCTGGAATCCACGAAAACTGTATTTTTGATTGAGACCTGCTGATTAATTGTGCCCTGTGTTCTAGCCAAAGAGTGCCATATCTAATTTCAAAAAGTGGAGGTTTAAGTATAAATGCAGCCAGTGTCTTGCACGAAAGGTGCCTGCCTTGAATTTCTTGTAGCACCTCTCTTTCAAAGAGCTAAGGAAAGTTTGCAGCAGCTTGCTAATCCTCCCAACATGCCTGTGAAAGGACCAGTGGGCAGTTTTAATTATGCCTGGTTTACAAATAGAAAAAGTGAGACACAGATGGTGAAAAATGAAGCTGAGTAAGGGATTTTCCCAGAACCACCCAGCATATCAGACCCAGGCTGCTGTTTGCCAGGCCTGCACAATCTCTACTTGACCACATTTTCTAAGATGCTTAAAATGGCAAACGATCATTAAAGGCTCTGGTGTGTTTCAATTGCAATGCACACATAGTTTGAGATGTAGTAAAATAAAGGTTTCAGAGCATGAGGTTGTTGTGAGGGGTAAAGGATATGTATGGAAAGCGCTTGGCAGGTAGTGTGGTCCCAAGAAATGGTAACAGGGAAATAAGTCTCTGCCTGGAAAGAAATAAGGCTGCTGATGTAGATACTCAATAAATCTGTATAAAAGGAAGCAAGGAAAAAAGAAAGAAATTAGAGTAGAAGAAAACTTTTTAAATGGAAAATCTAGCTCACAGTCCTTTTCCTGTATCTTGTTAGAGTCTGTAAAATGGTTTTATCTTCTGTAATATGGGAGTTTGGTGGTCTAAACATCATTTGAAAATGTATATTTTGGCTGAAACATTTCTTAAGACTACCCTTAATATAAGTCAACTCCACCTCACTGTGCAGGCTTCTTTGCTTGAATTACCAATAGTTACATCAACCTAACCAATAAATTTCATGCAAAAACACATTCTATCCATTATGGTTTGTTTCAAATTTACTATAAAAGAATTACAGCATTTTCAAAAGTAACTAAATAGGTTTGACTATATTGCAGTAGTTTCTGAGGTGTTCATCATAAACCATTTCTTTTTCATTTTTTAATCCTTTTCTTGATTATCTCCAAAAACCAAACAGCTTTCTTTTCTATATGCTAGATGCACTATGTGGTAGGTAGGGTGTACAATTAAGATTCTGAAAAATTTGCTAGCAAATTGAAGGAAAGGTGTTGGGAAATTTCATGTAATTTACTGGCTATTTGGCTTTCTTTATGTCTAAAATTCAATCTTCTACCCCTCAATTCTAACACAGAGCCCCTGGCCACCAAGGAAGACTCGAAATGGTTGTCTATCCTCTAGTTTATCAGCCTCCATTGCTCTGCTCACTATGATACTATTAACAATGCCTACATTTAAAAGCAAAGAGCAAACATGCTTTATTGCTTAGAAGGAGGAATTGCTAAATATGGAAAAATTGAATTGCTTTTAACCTTGCCTAGGTAGTGTATACAACTATGCTCTCAATGTTTAATCCCATTATTTAACGTGTGAAAATAAATAAATAAAAATAGGCTGACAGAGTGGCAAGATAATATCCTTTAATCTGCAGTTCACAGCGCATTTAAAAATAATAATTTTGAAAGTAGCATTTGAAAACATTTGATCTTAAAAATGCGTATTTTGCTTATTCTAGTGTTTGTTGATTTGAAGGCTTTGCGGTCAACCCAGTAAATATTCAGTTTGCTTGGCGCAAACTGTGCAGGAATCTAATAGAAAGCAATATTGTTGAAAATGGATATCAATTGGAAACAGAGAGCAGTGTCAACTATTCCCCACTGGGAACAGACAACAATAAAACCAGTCAAGCATTACACAGCCGAGCCTGCCAAATGTCATTACAGTGGAGAAAAAAGGGAAGGAACATGGTAGGGAAAGAAGCACTTTGCTTTATTTTTTTTCCTCCAATTTAAAAAGAAAAAGAAAAAAAAACTGGTGAGGGGTAAGAAGAGAACATTTGGAGAATAAGAACAATAAAATCGTCCCCAAATTGTCTGAGGCAGTTGTCACCATTATCTTAGCGCTGGCATATTCTCTTTTCCTTCCCAAAGTGATTACATTATAAAGATTTTCAAATAACTGTTCTGTATCTTCAGCTGATCATTTTTCCCCTAATGACTCTTTTAATCAGGTGCATTTGTAATCACAAAGTTCCCAATTTTTAAACGAGCATTACAATGTCATTCATGGCAATCATGTTTCTATCCTCATTTAATTAATTGATCTGAGTATAGATTGAAAAGAAAAGGCTTTTGTAAATGTATACTTTTTCATTGTTATCACCAAGCTTCAGTGGAGAGCCTTTCAAAAAGAATAGGCTGCAGAGAAGCTCTATCTCTGGGTGAAAAGAAATATTTACAGTAGTTCTGAGATCTGTTAAATGACAGGAACACAAAAATAATTGCTGGGCAGAGGGGCCAAACACATCACCACCTCCATCCCCACCTGAAGGCAGAACTGGGAGCCAGTGACTTAGCCCTAAAGTTTCTGCCATATCTGTGGCATTTTCATTGATGATTTGTAAATTTTCAAACAAAGAAAAATTGTCTCCTGCAGACAATGGTCAAGCCTCTGAACAGCCAGCCAAGAGCTCCCCCTAGTGAGGTTGCACACATATTAGTGTGAGATCTCTCCTGTGTGAGGTCTCCCACGTGTACACGCGCACACACACACACATACATGCACACACTGGACTCTAACCCAAAACGTTGTCCAGACCCATATTCTTTTAAAACAGAGTGAAAAAAATTTCCCACGCTCTCCTGGACTTTTCCTCCTGTTCACCGTTACACCCCACAATCAGCAACAAAGAGCCTAGTGGGGACTCCCCTAGAAGGCGAAACTGTCATTCTGATCATATGATTCTGAAATAGTAATAATCGCATATTGGCTCCAAATCTGCATCCTCAAGTAGATGCTATCAACATAGAAAGTCCTCAGGGGCAGCGTATTACCATGTAATTAGCATAATAACTTTGTTGTGTAAACAAAATAAACGACAGGCTTGAACATGAGAAATAGATCTTGTGCTGGTGTCTATAGCCTCTACAGAAAAATCTATTATCTTTGGTCAATCTTTTACTTCCTTGCAGCATGACCGTGATTAAACACCTACTATTACCTGCAAGCAGCTTTCTCTGTACAGGTACTACATTCATATACACGCACACCCATGACCGTAGATTTTACTGCAGAACAATATACAGAACACTCGTCCTACTCATATTTAACAGAAGTAATTTGCTATAACCCCAGCACTGCATCTCCCAGATCAACCCTAATTCCTTCAAATACATTTTGGCTTCTTCCAAAAAGATATTTTATTGGTTTTATGAGCCTTGATAGGGCTCTGAAGGGAGAATAGATATTCTTTAGGGGAAGGAAGATAGCAACGTAGAAATCAGATGTAGAGATGAAAGGGGTTTTAATGTCTTCCTAAAGATTCTTTGAGAGCCATATCAACATTTTTAGTAAAATACAAATGACTGCAGTTTTATAATTAACAGCTGCTTGTGTTAAGCATTCAGTGCTCCCTGGCTCCTGCTAATATACATTTTTTAAAACTATAGATCCATCTTAGCTCTAAGCTGCTAACGGTGACTCCATTTTACTGGGAGTTTCTAACCCTAGTATGCAGTTCATGAAATGCTATACATTTATATTCAAATCCTGAAACACTCAGACATCAAAACAACACAGGATAGGTTATTTTTTATGGTGTTACTTTCATCATCAAGCTCCTCTGAGTCAAAATCATATGCATATGAAAAATTAAATTTAAATAAACTCATTGGCTTATAGATATTACTATTTACCTCCCAGGAGAAAGGTGACAGTTTATGCTAAATTCTTTGCAAAGCTTTGTGGAAGTCGCTACCATATAGATATAAACAATAAAATTTTTGTTTTTATTACAATATTTTCTAGTGGATATTTTAACACGTTCATTTAATACACTGAGATCTTTGTCCTTTCCATGATCCTTACACTTCCACAGAACAAAAAGAAAACAGGTGAGGGGACTGGGGTAGGGGAAGGGGGAAGATAGCCACTCAATGGGACAAATAAGGATGTTATCTATTTTACTATCTTTTGCCAAATTATTAGGGCAGAAACTTCACTTTCATAAAATAGATGCCAGTGATGAACTCTTCTATGATACATTGTCCTCTGTGGGTATGTAACTCAGACTCCAAAAACTGATTTTCTTCCCTTACAAAAGGGGGAATTATAATGCTCAACATCTCCCTGAATCAAAAGGAGGGCACCATATAAAGAACTGAAATTAGATCTATTACATTAATTAAAATTCTGCAGGCATCTCTGAAAGTGTAATTTGGCCCAATGTGTTTTAAAAAAACCCAAAAACGTCAAGAAAATTAGCTAATGAATATTGTGCAGTCACTTCCCTAACATAAAATAACTCAACCATTTAAATTGTACAAATTCCAAAATGGTCTAACTTACAATACATCATTGTTTGCTTGTTTGTTTTAGAAGTGCTTAACCTAATAACATGGTGAGATTGAATTTTTTTTTTATTTCAATCTTTTATGAATTAACAAGAGACTGGTGGCTGAATTTTCCTATGAGTTTAGCTACTACAACCCTAAATACTGAACTCTGATGGCGTTTACCTCTGCTTAAATTTATTATTCAGAATTGTTCCTGTCAGTTTCCACTAGGTTGGGAGCTAGGAATCTCAGGCTTTGGAGCCAGTGCTGACGATTACCCACTATTTGACCTTGAGCATGCCACAATGTCCTTGGACTTGTCTTCTTCATATGTAAATTATGAATTACAACATCTGCCCTGCTGGCCTCCTGGGGTTGCTGTGAGAATTAAATGAGATAGCACATGTGATAAGTGCTTTAAATATTAGAAAGTGCCAAATATATGCACTGGTCTTTTGAAAAGTAATATCTTAAATGTCATCCTTTAACTTTCTCCAATTGATTTCTATAAAGGGTTGTTTTTTCAGAAAACCATAAATGTTGAGTTATTTGCAGATATTTATTTTTAACAGATCAATCCCTGGTACCATGGGAACTTTAGTTTGGTATCTACCTCAGTTCCTGCCACTCTTCTATCATCAAAATTGTCCCCAAAATTGTATGAGCACAGTCCATATGCATAACCATCATGCTTCGTTGGTTTAGGTTCTTCTAGGCTAAACAGTATTTTCCAGTGGGTTTTCTCTGGAGAATTTGCCAGGAGGTCCCCACTGGCACCAGATAAGTCTCTCTCTGCCCTTAACTCCATCATAAACCAAGTGGAAGGATTAGTCACCAGATGTATTCCTATTTTAAAAGTGCAGCCATACGGAATACTATTCACTGACAAAAAGAAATGAACTACTGACTCACACAATGACATAGATGAATCTCAAATATTGATACATTTATGCTAAATGAAAGAAAGAAGCTAAACTCAAAAAGCTATATGTTGTATGATTGCGTTTGCATGACACTTTAGAAAAGACGAAACTATGTAAACTATAGGATGGGAAACAGATCAGCAATTGCCAAAGCTGGGGGTCAAAGGGAGGGAATTGACCACAAAGGGACAGGAGGAAATTTCTGTGGTAACAGAACTGTGCTGTTTTGGTGTGGCAGTGGTTACATGATTGTATGTTTGTCAAAGCTCACATTCAAAAGAGGGAATTTTCGTATATGCAAATTATAGGTCAAATAAATCTGACACTAAAAAATGAAAGAATCATGGAAAAGCCAACATGAGTTTGTTACCCTGCTTGGATTATGATTCTTCCTTTAAAATCATATTATATTTTCATGACAATTCAAACTGTTTTCTACTCAGATGAAGTCATATTAGCCTAATTAGACACTTAGTTGAATATGGTTAAACTTTGAAATAAAGTTTTCGCTACATATCTACCACATTGGTGATTAATTACCAAATAGTGTGATTGTCTTACAGTGATCACCGTTTCATTTTTATTGTTTCCCAGATGGGAGTAGAAGACTTCAAGTCTTAAGCATAGTTATATTGATTTTACCTCCCCTCCATCCTCATCTAGCCCTTAGAGAATTGTTTATAACTTTGCTTTATAAGTGTTGCCTATGGAAATGTGAATATGTCCCCTCCTATGGGGCTGTGAGTCAAAAATTTCAGATGCTTACAAAAGGAGCTCACTTGAATTGAATTCTGAGTAAATTATGTACCCAGAAAAAACTAATCAAGGGCCCAAAGAAGAGAGAATAAAATGAATGAATCAAAAATAGTCCCTAGAATTCTGCCAAGAATTGAAGCCCGTATGTTGTATAGATGTGCCGTAAAATATTAATACTAGAAATCTTTTCTTCCTAAAGATTGTGGTGCAGCTTCCAGCTTCAGTGATTTTCTTATCAATCGAATTATATAATTTAAAATACCGGCAGAGGGCTCAGTGGGCAGCTTCTTCCTGGGACACCGTTGTTGTGGGGGATTATGGAGGGTGCATATTTGGAGTGGGCAGGAGTGCAGAGGAAAGAATACCATTACCCAAATCCCCATTCCAGTCCTTCTATTGTAAAATGTTATGTAAAACAATGCACGAACAATCTATCCCTGGAAATACAATTATTTGCAGGTGTCTCGAAGCCATTTAGGCTCATTCACTCTTCTTTTCTCCTCATTGACATTAGTTTAATCTGTGAAAATCAGATCACAATCATGTCAGACTTTTTACCTCATTAGTTTTCTATTGTCTGTTCAGAGGCATTGCATCCATCTCTACCTCCAGGCAAGACTGGTTCCTGTCGGCACTCCATTTCTATCCCTTCTCCTTCCTTATTCTTAGGAGTAAGAAACACTTTTAATCCAATAATAACTACTCTGGAGCTAATTCGAAAAGGTTTCACATGCATTTTTTTTAAACTGGCAACTTTGGTGCATAGACATGTTTCTGGTTGTTCTCCCAATCATGCATGAGATATACATGAAATGCCCACATGAAATGCTCTCTAGACAAACAATAATTCTCTGTAGGTGGCACGTTATATTAAATACATATAATTCCATTTTTTCATTGTGTTAAACCACAGCAAAGTCATCTTCTTGGTGAATTCAGTCTCCTGTGTGTCCTGTGTCTCCTGTGTGAATTCAGTCTCCTTGGTGAATTCAGTCTTCTTATCATCACTATGATAAGAAAATCATTGCTTCGGATTACTTTAACTATATTTGGATTGGGGTGAGGGCATGCACTCTGGGTAGCCAGATCCATGGGATCAAACCAGGGACATTAGTGAGAGGACGGAGCTGTTTTCTGCAAACGCTCAAATTTAAGCATTTAAGATTACAGAGATTTTAACTTCTCCCCATGCTGCTCTATACACATAGTAGATAAAATGTTGAAACTCCTTGTCCACTAATTATATAAGAAAATGTGTCTCTTTTCATATTTCGGCCACTACACCGTCTCTTAATGATTTTGATACATATTCGAGGCTCTGAAATCTAATTTTCTGATTTGGGTTCAGGGTCAGTTACCGGAGCCCTCAGAAATTGGGGTCAATAAAGAAAATTGCCCATAATTCTTTGAGCGACTACATATTTCAGTGTTAGCTAATCTATTTAATTTTCAAGAAACATAAGTTATATTTAAAGAATGTCATGAACTGTTACATTCGTTGTTTATTTCCTTATTGAATATCAGCAGAAATTATCTACCACACCAAGAAGCATCAGATCTCCCGACTAAACAAGTTTTACTTCCTTTGGGGAAAAAGAATAGTAATAAAAACCTTTGATTGTACAAGAACATCATAATCCCTGTTGTCATTCCTGATTCAGCTGATGCCAAGAACACAAGACGATTTACATATGCTCTAATCAAATATTTGGGGGCTGGGGATTCTCACTGCATATCTCCAGATCAGGATTATGTGACATGCCCTGGATTTCAGCCAGGTTTAAGGCTCTTCACTTTTAAAACAATAACCACCTGCTAAAAGAAGAAAGAAAGCCATTTCCTTCTTGACATTCGTTAGTTTAAGATCAGCAGAATCTTCCTGCTGCTGAGATTGAAATGTAATAGCTGCAAGGTTGAAAACTGAAATCTTGCACTAAACACTTCATTGCTGCTGGCTTGTAATTTTTTTTTCTTTTCAAAAATTACATACACAAAGCAGTTTTAGACTTTGTAATCAGATATTTTGCCTCATGGTACTGTGTGATTTAGGATGTTTTCTTTTTTCTTTTTTTTTTTTTAAGAAGTAGATCTGCCCAATTAATGCATTCAGGGTATATACATAAGCTACATGGGACACTGGTCTCTCACTGCTTCTATATGACATTTGCAGAATTTTGACCAAGCAGATGAGTAAGATGAACTCAGACTAGTTAACTCTCATGGGCCCAAAAGCCCTCAACTCAGATGGATTAAACTCATTTTTGTTTGCATGGTGTTCAGCACTTCGTCAGTAGATGTATGCATGGTAAGGAGAGGAGTCTTGGCAAGGGAGGGGTGGGAGCGTGGAGAGGCCAAAGGAAAAAAAAAGGCTTAATTTTAGCCTTGGAGGGTTGCTTGATAGGGTCATAAAATGCATGGAGTTTAGCTGAGATACACTGATTTGCTTGAGTGTCCTCTGGTTTCTACCCATGCTGAGCTGACAGCGGTGTTGTCACCTTATGCTCTAATCAGTCTACATACCTATAGTGAGGAAGCACTTGAAACATATCAGATTTGTGAAATTCATAAACAGCAACACATAACATTTTGAAAAGAATGATATGTTTTATTTGCAAAATAGACAATTAAAACAGCATGGTATCTGTAGCTTTTTATGCACCACCACTTTAAAACTGACTATTTCTCCTCAAAATGTGTTATTATCTATAAATGTACTCAGTTAATACCTGTATTTTTAAAAAAACATAATACACTGCTTTGGCATCCTGTGTTAATACACTTCCATTTATAAAAATTTGAATTTACAAATTTTTTCAGGTTCTTCAAAATGGAACTCTTTCTTTACATATCTTTCTCTATGTGTACTATTGTGTGTGTGTGTGTGTGTGTGTATGTGTGTGTGTGTGTGTATAAACTATTCAGGTTTTTATTAAATGTTTTTGCCTCAGATTTAACTTGTTCAAAACACATCATCCACCCTTTAGTTCTCAACTTTCCACATCACACCTTATCCATTCACCCAGATTAAAACTCTGAAATTATCTTGGAATCCTTCCCTCCTTCCATATATTTAGGTAATATCAGAGAATAAAGGAAGTAAGCAACAGAATTGGATCAGGACATATTTATGTTTCAACTATTTATCTTAGAATATATAGAAAGCAACTACATAATAATGCAAACTAAAGCTAAGCTGTGACTACAAATCTATATTTCTAATAGTCTCTTTGAGAATTAGAAACACTTTTGGTGACCATTTTGTCATATCTGATTGGAATGTGTCCGATTTTCAGTCTTTACACTGAAATAGAGATGAAGAAGCACTTACACTGGGGGCATGAAAACTCTTTGCTGTGTGTGCTGGCATTATTAGCATTCACTTCAACCCGTACGTGGATTCTTTGTAAAGAGCATCTGAAACCATTCATTGTATCAGAGTTGATTTAGCTAAACCTAGATAATATTTTCCATAAATACATTTAAACATAAGTGTATTTTTAGGCAATTGCAAGGTGCCTGAATACCCTAAAAACCGATGACAGTGGGAAGACACCACCAGCAAGTTCTTTGCTTTGTGGAATGCCCCTTCTTGCCCATGAAACTCAGGCCTCGTATATAATGTGACCCTCTGATATGTGGATCCAGGAAAGGTGCTGGTGTCAATCTGCATATTAAACATTCATGAGTGGAATTTTTTTTTATTTCTTTGGATTTAAAAAAATCTACAGATAGAAGCTCTAATATTTTCTTGAAACATCCCAGTGGAGTCTTGAGACACACAGAGAGAGAGAGAGAGAGAGAGAGAGAGATTCAAGTAAGAGTTGATGTTGCAGTCCTGATGGCTGGAAACTCGGGTAGAATTCCTATGATGCAGGTTGAAAGTAGAATTTCTTCTCTGGGGAACCTCAATCTTTTCTCTTAAGACCTTCAACTGATTGGATGAGCTCCACCCACATTATGGAGAGCAATCTGTTTTCCTTAAAGTCAACTGATTGTAAATGTTAATCACATCTTAAAAATACCTTTACAGAAACATCTAGACTATTGCTTGATCAAACAACTGCTAACCATCGTCTAGCCAAGTTGTCACATAAAATTAACCATCACAATCTATTACTATGACCTAAGCTTCGATGATGACCCATAGATAGGAAAGAGGAACCCCAAAGGCAGTCAGAAAAAATGGTAGGCTGCTCCCCTCTTCTTCCTTCCTAGCCCCACTCCAAAGGCCACAGCACAGAAAGAGCAAAGGAAGAGCAAAGGGAAAACAACCCCCACTCTTCTCTGGATTCAAGCTGGAAACTCTTCTCTGTCCTAAGAGAAGAGAGCTTTGGATCAAATCAAAGCCTGAAGATTAGAAATCAGCATGACTAAAACTTAATTACTAAACTGAAGCTGCATTAATCCCTGGAGGGGACTGGAAAGTTGTGCTATTGGACTGAGATGTCATTGAGATAAGTGCAAAGTGGGAAAGTGGAGACACAGCACAACAGAATGATAACCACATAGGAAAATATAACACAACAACACAATACAACACAACAGAATGATAACCACACAGGAAAATATAAAGTTTTAGAGAAATGGCACATGTTGAGAATTCAGAGGCATCCAGTTGTGTGCAGGTGCTAAGAGCAGAGAATGAAGACACTGCAGAGAAAAGTGGGTCAGGCTAATGGAAGGAAGCATGGAAGCAGGGTCACCATGGGTGTAACACAGGCCTTCCAGATGGAGCATGTGGACGGGCTTGCCAAGAGCCATGGGCAACCTAGTATAGACAATTTATTGGTAGGGGTTATCAAGCATCTAGAGCACACATTTCAAAGTCAGGAACATATTGGTCTGGATCTGGACTCTGCCACTTTAAACATGTTGCTTAACCTCTTTAGACCTCAGTTTCCTTCACTGTAAGATGAGAATGATAACAGTACTTACTTTTTAGGGCTGCTAGTAGAGGTAAATAATGGCATGTAGTGAGTGTTCCAGTCAATGGTACCCAGAGTCATCATCATCATCGTTCTCTTCATCATCAGATGGTAGAATTTTATCCTCCTTCTGCTAAAAGTAAAGCATCTGATAAATTCTTGATTCACTCTTCTGAAAGTTTTATGTCTTAAGAGAAGATATTGGCTGCCTTTTACAGAACTCCTATATCATAACAGGCACTCTGCTAAAAGCATTTCTCATTTAATTGCCACAATAACCCCCAAAAGCAGACACCTTCCTCATTTTACAGATCAGAAAGAGCACTGAGGCTTAGAAAGGTTAACCAGCTTGCTTAAGGTCATACAGCTCATGAGAGGCAGAGCCATGCTATTTCCACCATACCACACTGCTTCCTGCTGAGCATGGAGCTCATTCCAGAGAACTCGTCGGTGGTATGGAAGTGATAACACTGAAAGAAAGTGCTGTGTTAACAGTAAGTCTGAATTATAAAAGAAGAACTAAATGCATAATCATAAACGTATACTTGATTTTAGGTGAGCAAATTTCAAAGTGTTTGGGAGGGGTGAATGGTGGATATGTCACCATGAACTTCGATGCTTTGAATGGGAGACTATAATACGGTCAAAGAGGGACACAGGAGAGACAAGGCAATCAAAGAAGTAGGTGTGGCCCCAAAGGGATTTCTCCAACAAAGTTGGATTCTAAAAGACCTTGATTAAAATGTGTAAGTCATCAAATTATGAAGGGGCAGCACAAATCAGAACCATTAGTGTTTGTTTGGTCCGGAACTAGCTGAGGCTTGAGGAACATGCCAAAGACAACAGATATATCGTTAAACTTTTATGGGAGCAAAAAATATAAAGTAATGGACAGACCAATTGCTTGGAATATGTGATATAATGTTGAGAGGATGACAAAGAAAAGGCAGAATTATTCATCTCCAACTTTGCTTATTTTTTCCCTTCAAACTGCAAGTGTTAAGGTGTTTATGGTAAATATAATCTACAGCTGCTTTAAACTGAAGTCTCCTATCCCAGATGTATTTCATCCTCAATAACTTCCTGATGGAATTGCAGGATCACTACTAATAACCCAAGAGAAATCAAAAGTAGAGAAAAACAAAAGTCAAGCGTTAGGTTTTCTGAAAATTCCAAATAAGTATATCAAAGTATGTCCTGCCTCCCCAGAAGCATCAAATGCTGCAGGCTGAGCTACCAAAAGGGAGAATGAGCAAGGACAGCAGAAATTATTTTTAAAAAAGCTAAGTTAATATATCAAAATTTATCCTTTCAAGGAAAAATAAAAAATGTAGTTTCTAGAGACTTAGGATTAAGGATTAGTAGATCTTGGTCTCTATTTCCGATAAGATTACATGTATCCACTTTTCAACGTCATGCAGTTACTACTAGAAACTGAGTCTAACGTTGAACCAAAGCCAGCATTTCTACAACGTTCTCTCTCTTTATGGACTTATGTCTGGAACTTCTGGATCAGAGTGCTAACTCTCCATCCACGAACTGAATTCAGCCTGCAGGCTTGCTTTGCTGTGTTTTGGTTCATTTGTTTGTTCTATTGGTTTTTAATGCTTTGCAATGGATCTCACACTGAACACAATCCCCAGGACCCCCTCTTGTCTTCCAGTCCATGATCCAATCACGTACACTACCTGCCCACTGGCTGTGGTTATCACTTAAGTGTGCAACCTTTCTCTGGGGCCACGTAAAATAAATCTAATCCTTCTCCTTTTGCCCCCCATTCATATCCTTAAAACCTGAAGATGTTTTAAACAAGATTACACCAGACACTGAGCCCTTCACCAGGCTACTAAGGAGGCATCTGTCAGTGACTTTCAAATGTTTTTATTCCAGCCCCCATCTCAGGGCCAGTCATCCTGTGACACATACCTCCAACCCCTCCCACAGTTCCAGAACTTAGTAATAAAGAACAATTACAGAGGATCCAAATTTTAAAGTTAAGAAACATTGCTAACAGCATCATTGCTCATTTTTTATCCCATAGAGAAAAATAACATCTTACACGTAAAATGTTCATCCTGCCTCTGTCTCTGTAGACATTTCTGAAAAATAGGAATACTTGTCTTTCAAAATCATCATGAAATCACAGGAGCATATCACCCATAAAGTGTTATGATGCAAGCAAATTTCTGATGGAGAATGAATAAATCTTTAAGAAAAATATACAGGTTATTTACATTTGAATAATAACACCACTATGCCTTAAAGTCAAGTTTTTAGAAAGTTAAAAGCCAAAAACACTGCTTAAATAAATATGCATCTTAAATAAGCCACAGCTAATTAAAACGATATGAAGAAACCAAGTTAATAATAATTGATCATTAACACCTAGAATAAAGCTAGAATAAAAACTGAAAGCAACAGCCAACTCAGTCACACCGATAACAAGGGACGCTTGCTGAACTTGGGGCAGTCTGACCAGCTGGATTACACTGGCACAGAGGATGCTCTGCAGGGTCCCTAGCAGCCAGGCCACACAGTGCAGCAATGAACTGCCCCTCCAAGCCCTGGGGAGGCACTCAGGTTACTTCATGTATACCAAATCTAGTAATCAGTCAGAATTCATCTCATAAAGGAAAGGCCGTGAACCTACATGCCATTTTGTCCATAAGAGCCAAAAAGCCTGGCTGATAGAGCAGCCATCATCTGGAACATTTCTGGCAGAGAGAAAAGAGTGCTCTGGAGAGCCTTGCACCAGCAATTAAAAGTTAGCTCTGGAAATGACACACATCACATCTGCTCACAACTCATTGGCCACAGCTGGTCACAGAGCCCCACCAACACCATCAGGCTGAGAAGTACCATTCTACTGGTGCCCAGAGGCAGAAATCTAGATATATCCAGGAAATAGAATTAATTTTCACATCACTAAAAGACCATTTCAGTGGACCATGACAGTTCGCTTTGAAGCCCATAGCTGACTTAGAGTTTTAATTTACCTGCTATTGCCGTATGTATTGTGCCTTTCTTTGGTAGCCACCATGGGTGATGATGACTTTTGTTATCCTCTTGCTTTTGTGAAGGATAAAACAGCTCACAATTATAGAGGGCTCACAATATGCCAGCACTGTGCTCAGCTTTCTACAGTCATTATCTCAGTTTATCCCAACAGCTTTAAGTTGCAGTTATTTTTATTATTGCTACTTACAACTATTTTCATTGCAGCTAGAAATATGACCTAGATGTATCAAGAGCTGGAAAGCTGGACTTTTGAGAATCAAATGCATATGGGTGGTAAACCAAGCCTAGAGGAGGAATAAACTTGCTCAGAGAAAGTATTCAACGGAGAGCTAAAGAGAGATAAAAGCAGAGGGCCAAGGCTGCATCTTGAGGCACAGCAGTGGGAAAGGTGGGCAGAGGGAGGGGCTGAAAGAGACTGAGAAAAATAACAGAGAGGCAGGAAGTACACTAAGAGGAGAAAAATTCAAGAAGGTTTTGACCCAGTGACCTACATTTATGAAAGGTTTGAGATCAACTTTAAGTATTAAGTAGAATGGGTATTTTAAAAGGATTTTGGATTTGGAAGTGAGAGGGTCATTAGTGACCTTAGACAGAGAAGATTCTGGGACTGATAGGGATAGAAGCTTGGTTGCAGGAGGATGGGGATTGTAGAGACCATGAGGAAATAGGCAATGTGTTCAGGTTTTCAAGAACTGTGGTAGCGGGGCTTCCCTGGTGGCGCAGTGGTATCTGCCCGCTAATGCAGGGGACACGGGTTCGAGCCCTGGCCTGGGAGGATCCCACGTGCCGCGGAGCAACTGGGCCCGTGAGCCACAACTAACTGAGCCTGCGCATCTGGAGCCTGTTCTCCGCAGCAAGAGAGGCCGCGATAGTGAGAGGCCCGCGCACCGCGATGAAGAGTGGCCCCCGCTCGCCGCAACTGGAGAAAGCCCTCGCACAGAAACGAAGACCCAACACAGCAAAAATAAATAAATTAGTTAATAAACTCCTACCCCCAACATCTTAAAAAAAAAAAAAAAAGAACTGTGGTAGCAGTAACAAAGCGAAAGTTTGATAACATTTGGGGAAGCAGAATAGAAATCTGCTGATTAGGGGGAGGTACAAATTTGAGGAGGAACCAATGGAGTGGGAGATATTGAAAATGCAGAGGCCACAGAGGATGCGAGCAAAGTCTCCAAAGAGCTGAGAGTTGGACTCTGGCAAAGTGGGCATGCCAGCTGTGGTCACCTCATGTATGGAGGGGCCAGAGAGGTTCCCTCAGATGAGAAATGCTCACTCATGCTTTAACCCACTCTTGGTTGAGCTGTTTGTCTTCTCTTGTTGATTGTAGCTATATTAACTCCAAAGGCTGAAGCCACTTTGCCTTAAGAAGGAAGATATAAAGATGGGAAAAAACATAGAAAAACCCTGGAACAGAAGGGCGGAAATCAGAAGAAATTTTTCTTCATATTTCAGCGAAGGACAAAGCAAGGATCAAGAGAATAGGCAGTTTCATGAGAATAATGATACTTTTTAACTATTATAGGGGATTAAAAATTCAAGCCACTCAGAGATGAGTAAAAGATTTGCTAAGCATCAAGTCCCAAGTTTGACAACTACCGGAAGAATTGTGTCCTTTTCTCCACGGACACAGTAGGATCTCAGCAAATGCTTACTGAACGAACGAACAAATGAGTGAATGAATGATTTTGAAGACTCATGACAAATGTGTACCTGCTCTGTGACTCCATGAGTTTTCTGTCTCCAGACTAAGGCTCAGAGTTTTTCCTCAATTAAGTCTGCTGACTCCTCTCTCTCTCCACATTGCTGTAGCTTTAAAATACGGGTCCTGGGCTTCCCTGGTGGCGCAGTGGTTGAGAGTCTGCCTGCCGATGCAGGGGACATGGGTTCGTGTCCCGGTCTGGGAAGATCCCACATGCCACGGAGCGGCTGGGCCCGTGAGCCATGGCTGCTGAGCCTGCGCGTCCGGAGCCTGTGCTCCACAACAGGAGAGGCCACCACAGTGAGAGGCCCGCATACCGCAAAGAAAAAAAAAAAAACTACAATGAGATAAAATATGGGTCCTTTTTATCTCCACATGGTGCTCACTTAAGACCAAGGGGGCCAGCAACAGCAGACCAACTTCACCTAAGACCTGAGGATAACAACTTGGAAATGACCGAGTGAAAAGTGGCTATCAGATTATCAAGGGACACCGGCCCATGCCCTCCCAGGGCATCCCAGCTGCCCTTCTGTTTCCATCTCTGGCTCTGCCACAATGTTACTGGGAGGTCAGAATGTTCCCCCTCTCCCATCTCCTCACCCAGGCCCATTTTATTGGCTTTCCCTGCTGCATAGAGAAAACAAGCAAATGCACAGACAAAAAGGTAACATGACAACAATCTCGCGTCTCTAAGAAGACACTCATGTTTTATTATAAACAAGAGCTAAGTTCATGGCCCCAAGTCTCCCTCCAAAATATGCCAGGCCTTTGCATAATTGAAAGCCTATTCAATTGTCCCCTTCCCCCAAAGAGAAGCACCACTTTCTTCAACTGAATCCAGTTGCCAGCTTTAGAACGTGGACAGCAAACAGCTCAGCAAAAAGACAACTTATTGTTATTTCTGCCAGAAGGACTATAGAGGGTGAGGAACAAGGAGTTTTCCAGACAGAGAAGGAATAGAAGGACATCACAAGGGAATTGCTCAGGCATGAAAGTGCGCAGCGTTCTGGGTGGGTGAGAAGGGCGGTTTGCCTGGACACAGTGGTGAAGAGCTGGGAGCTGAAGGGGAAGGAGAGGCACTGGCCGGGCTGCCTTGCCGCACTAAGCAAGAATCAAGCTTTAGGCAAGAGCAGAGCTTTGCAATAGGCAAGACCATGTTCTGACTTGTTTTTACATAGTTCACTCCAGCAACAGTAAGGAGGATAAACTAGAAGGGAAACTGGTGAGACATGAAGCAGGCAAGAGTCTTTGGAAGAAACACAGACAACAGAAATGGCGTGGCCTCAACATGCCTTGAACGCACTCTCTTTCACTTGTTTCTATATTTCCAGAACTTAGTTTAGAAACTTCCTGTGGGGCTTGTTAAAAATACATTTCCCTAGGGCCCACCCTCAAGACTCTTATTCAGGAAGGGGTGAGGAGAGAATTTCAGGAACTGGCATTTTAAACAACAACCCCCCAGGGAGTGGCTTTTGTGCAGGTGACAACTTAATACTGGTCCCCATTACCTAGATCCTAAACCCTGTCCAAGAACCTCTGTTGTTCTCCATAAAGTCTTTCCCCACAACTCCAGTCTACACCAACCTCACTCAGAGCTAGCTTTTCCTGGTGCTCACTGTTTACCCGAGAATCTCTTAAACTTTAACATGGAGATCTTGTTAAAATGCAGATTGCATTCGTAGCAAACTCCCAGGTGATGCTGCTGCTGCGGGCCCACATTTCAAACTTGGAGAACTAAGGTCACTGCATCAGATGCTTGGCACCGCACCTCAATGGCCATCCCTTTGTTGTTTAACGTAAGCGAGTCTTGCCTCCTGACTTTACTGTGAATCCCCAAACAGAGACCAAGTTTTGAACGCCTTTAGGAACTCCTCACATCACCGAGGACTGGATATACAGCTGGTGCTTTATATCAGTTGTATATCAGCTGTATAATTGTAGTCTGCAATTACTAGGCCCACCATCATGTAGAAAAATTATGGGTTCAGTGATACGAGATCAGGTCCCAGTCTCAGAATAAGTTGGGGTGTTTTTTTTTCTTTTAGGGTCAGGAAATTGTGTAGACTCAAATGGGAATCCCAGATTCTTACATGTGGCTATGTACTGATTAAGTGATCCACTTGCCTGAACCTGTTTTATGCTGCCAAGTTTTTAATATTTCTATTCAGACACAAGTATAGAATTGAATAGTAGCATTAGTGTTGGGCAAATTCGGTAAAGCCTACTAAAGCCAGAGCAACAAAGATCCAGAAGGACTTTATAAAAAAAGAAAGTGAGAGACAGCTTCTTGACCTGAAGGAAAATGTATAGACAAGTAATACAGAGGAGACACATTTTCCCCATCCAAGTGGGATCTGGCAACCCATCCAAACACCAGAACACAATTTAGTGTCCCAGATCATATTCTAAAACCAGAGAGTTTACAGCGTCAGCCAAGGCCATTTTGTTTTCTTTACTTCATACCAAAACAAGCTATTCCCTTCCTTGGGTCTCCTTCTAAGAAGACATTTTCGACGTCACAGAAGAAAACTGGAATATAGTAACATGCTCCACCCCTAAAGACCACATATGTCAAAATTCTAAGTGCAAGGAGAAGAGCTAGATTTTATTACAAAAAGAATTTTCATAGCTACCTATATTTGAAAGAAAGCAATTCAAGACTCTAGAAAACGATGCCAGACATCACACATTCTAATATAACAAAATATATTTAGGCAAGATGTTTTAAACCATTGTCACTAGTGAAAGGATGATTTAATTTTAGCAACTGTTATAGGGTGTTGTGAGTAAATTAACCCATTATTATGTCATAAAGTACCTTGTTTCATAATATCAATTTTGCTATTAGGACTTGAAACAAGAGTCTTCCTGGGGATACATATTTTTATGTGACATTAAGGTCGTTTGTATATACTATAACGTAACCATAACTGTGATAATTATTCTTTTGTGCAAATATTTCAAGTAATCCTTCCATCAGAACATTGAAAGATTATAATGTATGTGTGTGATTATGTGTGAGTATGTGTCAGAGAGAAGAACTAATGCACTAATGACGCTAAGCCCATTAGGTTAGCTTGAGAATCTGGGGGTTTGTAATTTGTCATGAAAGGGCATGTCTAGGACAGTGGGTGGGCCGGTGGGGAATAGGGGGCAAAGCAAACCTTGAAAGAGCTGGAATATTTTTCCTGCTTCTTTTGTTAGTCTGAATAGATGGCATAGAAACCAATATGCGTCCATTACTCCAAGAAAGAGGCTTCATTTGGAAAATGCAGTTATGTTTTCCAGATATCTGGCTTCATTTCCATCAGCATGATAGAGAATGGAGGGATGATCAACTACCAAGTCTCTTGTAATAACCCCACGCTCAACCCCTGCTGATGGGATGGAAGCAGATGGCAAACAATGTTTCTTCACCAATTCTGTTAGCAATTCTAATGTATTCATAGCAACAAGGCACAGGGTGTGCATAGGCAAAGTCATTTGAAGTTAATATTGTCTTACATCTAGTCCAGAAAGCTTGAAGTTTTAGTATAACTGATATTATTTTTTAATGGAGAAATGGTAGCTATAGGGAGATCTTTAGGGACAGGGAGTGATTAGAGAAAGAGGACTTTCTTGGTAGATCCATTCATGTGCCTCTAATCAGTTGAGTAAATTTAGTCACGTGCATTGCAAAACAGAAGCCAATCCTGTATATGGCACTTCGGATGAGTATGATTTGCCCTCACTGAATGTTTTTAGGGCATTAGAAGGCTCCCATCCATCCTAATCAACTTTGTGTAGACATGATTCAACATCCAGTGTTGGCTCCGATCAGTGCAAGTGTCAGTCACTGAGCAGATTCTTGCCCACAGCCCTCTGTCCTCATTTCCTCGTGGCGGAATGTACGTGGTTCTTTCAGGACAATTCCCTTCAGGCCTGCATTCCAACCCTGACAGGCTTGCCGGGCTGTGGCACTGACCATATGGCGAGGCTCAACTCCACCCTCTATCTTAATAATTCCATCTCCCTTCCTGTCCAGCTCAGACAATTTTCACGGAGGGCATTTGTTTGTAGACTCTCCTCCAAGTGACCCATTCTCACAAATGTATCCATGATTCGAGGTAGATGAGAGGCTCCTTGGCACCCACATACTCTCTGGGATAGATCTTGCTGATCATGGTTTATGTAGCTTATTTCCAAAAGGAATTAATTCAAAACTTGTATAAATACTATTGTCTTTAATGTCCCAGCTTAAATTCCATTCCATTAATCCTTATATTGTGACATATATCTACTTTGCACTTCTAATTGTCTAATTGCTATTGATCTCAAAACTGGCATATATTAGAATAAATTGGGTCTTTTCTCAATATCTTATTTTAAAGGAATTTTAAATGTCATTTTTTAAACTTTCCTTCTACTTGATTTTTACCCCAACAGAAATATAAACATTCAATACACTATTGGGGGAAATCTAAGACAATGAAAGGCTCTGGGAAGTCTTGAAATAAGGTAATTTTCAATATTGTTTACCACCCATGCTCCAAGACTTCCCAAACTTATTTTTTTAATAGACCTTTTTTTAATCCAATATTTATTGCCTTAGTCCATTCAGGATGCTATAAAAAAAAAAATACCACACACTGGGTAGCTTACGAAAAGCAGAAATTTATTTCTCACAGTTCTGGAGGCTGCAAAGTCCAAGATCAAGGTGACAGCATAGTGACATTGTAGTGAGGGCCCTTTTCCTGGCTCATAGGCAGCACCTTCTCGCTGTGTCCTCTCAGGGTGGAAGGGGCCAGCAAGCTCTCCGGGGGTCTCTTTTATGAGAGCCCTAATCCCATTTATGAAGGCTCCACCTTCATGACCTAAGCAGCATCTAAAGGCCCCACTTCCTAAAACCATCACATGAGGCATTAAGATTTCATATATGAATTTGGAGGGACACAAACATTCAGAACACAGCACCTATTAAGAAATGCACTGCACTAAGAGGAAAAGAGAAAGAAACCACTTTCAAATACTCTCTAGTGGGAGAAAAACTTATTCTCTGCCGGCTCTTAACTCACTGCTTCCGGGATGGTCTGATCCAGTTCCAGCAGCCAATTGACTCTATGCAGCTGGGATGAAGTAAGTATCAGCAGGAGAAACCGAACCCTGTGCACCTCTGCTCCACTCTGGGGACCTCACTTCTGGAGAGCAAAGTGTGCTTGAATCACAGTGTAGGTGACACGTTTAGGACATGTTAACTGATATGCCGTGCCATGAGAAGAAAAGGTGACCAATCCCCCTTGCATCTTCCTTGCATGTCCCATTTCCTGCATGTTCTCCCTGGAAGTTGAAGTATTTTGTTCAGATTATAATTATCCTTTTAGGTTCAGCTCAACATATTACTGGAGTAATAAGCAAATCGGTTGTTTGAGAACAGATTGGCCCCTTGGTCACTGTGTTCCTGCCCAATGGACTTTTTTCAGGTCTAAAGCATGCCAAGCTCTTTCTCAACTCACAGACTTCCCATATGCTGTTCCCTCGGCCAAGAACACTCTTCTCTTTGTGCTTCACATTGCATTTCTTCCAGCTTAGATGTCAGCCCCACTGAGAGGCTTTCCTTGATCGTCCCACACGCTCTCCTATTATTCCCTGCAGCCTGCTCCTTCCCTTCATAACACTATCCCAGCTTACAATTCTATGTTGATTTGTCTTCCTATCCATTGCCCGTCTCCCCGTTTTGACTCTAAGCTCCACAGGGCAAGGGCCACATGCTCTGTTATCCATCAATCTGTCCCCAGCCTAGCACAGTACCTCATGCAAAGGTGACGCTTTAAAAAATAACAGTTGAACAAATGAATGAAAAGCCCAGCTCTTTGGAAGAGCAAGAGTGCCATTTCTCATGCTAGCTTTGGCCTCTCAGAGCCTCTACGCACACCAGTTCATCAGAGGAGCTCCTCTTCTGCTGATCCCAGCTAGAAACATATTCTCTAGGCTACCTCCCAGCAGGCAGTAAAATTAATTTAGGGGCTTTGTTGCCAGCTTCTCACAATGGTGTTTATTACACAATGACTGCTGGCTAAATACACAGGCTGAGAATTCTCAGTGATCTAATTTTGTTTTTTTTTAATTCAGAAATGTTCCATGTCATCTCATGCCACTTCCTTCATGCAGAACTCACTTAGTTCTAATCCATGTTAGCACACAGCTGTGTGAAAGCAGGAAGGAGCAGACAAGAATGTATAGACTCCTTTTCTGGGTAAGGAATTAGGCTGGGTGACTTATCTATGTTGTCTTATTTAATTCTCACAACAACCCTGTGATGTGAGTCATAACCCATTTTATGGATGGAACAACTGAGGCTCATCAAAAGAAAGTGTCCATAAATAGGAAGAGCCTGGTGTTCTTTCTGCTACAGCATAGTGTGTGAAACAGAATGGACATTGCTTTGTGAGAGAAACGACAAGGACAAAGTTTTCAGTTGGGCTCAGTTCCTTTGGATATTATTCTGGGAGAATAATAAAGCAAAGTCTTTTTGGTCAGGTACATCTCAGACTTAATAAATCACATTTATGTGATTCTAAGATAGAATTTTTTTCATAGTTTCGCACCTGAAATCAAGATGTGCCTTGCAAGTGGTTCAATGTGTTAGTGCTTCTTTTTCTCCCCAAAAGTTATGAATTTGATGATGTTACAATCAAGGGTGACTTGGAATCAAAGAAATGTGGTTTAATGGTTCCTCTGATGGTGCTAGTAAAGGGACCCACAAATGTTTTCCATTTACTCCTAATCATATTTAAAATAAAATTACCACCAATTAAGTATTTACTATACATCCAGATATTATATTGAGTGATTTTTTATCATCTTATTTAATTATCATCAAAATAATACTACAGAGTAGGTATTTACATTAGTCCTTATTTTCTGAAGAGTGAAACTGACATTCAGAGAGGTTAATTAACAAGCCCCAAATCACACAGCTCTTAAATGACAAAGCTAGGATTCAAATGCCTGTCCACCCAAGCCCTGAGAGGATGTTTTTAATCACAATAGGACACTAGTTCCTGACCTAGCGACAGAGTTTGAGGCCTTCCACACTCATGGCAGGACACGGGGGCCATAGTGGTTACGTTTCTAACAAGCCATCCATTAGCGTGAGCAGCACGGGGTACAAAGTGCTTTATAGCACAGGGGGAGTGTGAACCCTCCACTGCAGCACAGCTGGTCTCTAATCCTTGATGACAGGGCTGCTGCCAGCACCAGCATTGCCCGCAAACTTCATGGCAGAGGTGGTCAAACTGTCACTCCACAAAACACCATCAGCACCAGATAATACGGTATTAGTGTCCTGCAAGGACCCTGCATCTACGGCTTCAGTCTTCCCAAGTCCGATCGTCCCAATTGGCTATGCCAACTCTAAACTGACAAATGATATGTATTTGGTATTTATCTAAAGCAGAGATCACATATTAACACGCTTGCAGCAATACAAATGGGTCAAGTACAAGAACAATATAAAATAATAGAGAATAAGGGTTTCCCTGGTGGCGCAGCGGTTGAGAGTCCGCCTGCCGATGCAGGGGACACGGGTTCATGCTCCGGTCTGCGAAGATCCCACGTGCCGCGGAGTGGCTGGGCCCGTGAGACATGGCCGCTGAGCCTGCGCGTCCGGAGCCTGTGCCCCACAACGGGAGAGGCCACAACAGTGAGAGGCCCGCATACCGCAAGAAACAAAAACAAAAACAAACAAACAAACAAAATAAATAAAATAATAGAGAATAAGAAAAAACAATAGAGTGTAAGAAAAACAATAAAGTGACTGCCAAGATGAGTGACAAATGAACTAATTCTGAGAGCCAAGAGACAAAATAAGTGTCCTACCCAGGACTGGGTGGAACTGGGGAGCCCAGCCTCTAAGGAGTTAGCTGTCACTCAGCCCTGACTAAATATTGTCCATGGAAATGCAGGTCCACTGTCACCAGAATTTCCTATTTTTCAAGCAAAAGAAAAAAATCTAGACTCTCATATGAAATCTCCTGATTTATAAATGAAATTCAATTATTTTTAAAACTATCTTTAGGCCAAATAAAATAAGACTAAGTAATATCTATATATTTCTGGTTTGCACACATGACAACAGTCCCAGGCAACTTCTCATCCGGCAGCAACCTTTTATTAACTCTGGATGTTGACCCATTTGTTTAGAAAGGCTCTACTTTAGGCACTCTCCACTTCTATTATTCCTTCATTCTTTGTTGGTGGCCCATTCCTTCTGTGGCACAGCACAATCTAGAAAGGAAAGAGATTTTGAATTCTGGAGTTCCTCATTTTTCCTTTCACAAAACTGAGGTCAAGAGCAACTTGCCCAGAAGAGCCTCCTGATGCCCAATCTACTACCCTCACGTGAGAACAAGCCAAGGATGTCGCCATAAGCCTCGAGCAGTCGCTCAGTTGTATCCTAAGAAAAAATCAATGAGTTTACTTTCTTTTCTCCAAATCACCAAGAAGGCATGTGGAGGACATGGAAATTAGTGGGAACTTCCCTGAGGTGAAAGTGTAGCATCGCCTTTGGCCCGTAGATAGGAAGGAGAACGTGGGAGGGGGTGGGGAGAGGTTTCCAGCCCCTGATGGATATGATACTTATGGCATGGTTTCTCCAATTGGTTGATGTGTTCAACATTTCCACCTGAACCAATATGGGTATTAAGTAGATTCTAAACCTAAATGTAAATCACTATTTATCCATGTGTTGAATTAATTACGCGATTGCTCCCTTCCATCAGCAGTGATGCTTGATCTTCCAAGGTATGGCTTGCTTTCAAGTTTACTACCAACATCCACTCTATTTAGGAACTTGTTTTGTTGACATCTGGGCGAGTCACTATCAACAGCAGATGATCCGCCTAATTACACCTGCGTTGGCTTCTCAACTCTCTCAATTTATCCCATTGTATGGGTACACCATTTGAAGCGTAAACACTTCATCAGCTCCTAGCCAAAATGTAGAGTAAAAGAGAATAAATCATTCATCATTTTAAGAGAATCTGGAAGCAGGTTCTGGATTCAGACCTACAGTCAAACCTCTCTTTATCCATGTATGAGCTCGGGCAAGTTATTTAACACCCCTTGTGCAAGGGTACTTACCTAAGAGGGAGGTTAAGAGGATAAAACAATCTAATAGTCAAAGAAATATCAGTGTTATAGAGGAGTATTAAATCACATGCAAAAGTGTCAATTATTGAGGGCACCCTTATGCAGCCGGTCAGCATGTGAAATATTTTACACATGCTATATCATTTAATCCTCCCAACAACCCTACAAATTAGGGATTACTGATTCTCATCTTAAGGAAAAAAGTTGAGGCTTGGAGAAATTTCCATTTTAATCATGGGAAAACAAAGCTTAGCAAAGTCAAGTGATCCGCCTGAGATTATACAGCTCACAAGTAAGAGGGTTGACATTTGAACCCAGACAGCCTGACTGTGGAGCCCATGCGTCTCCATTAGGCGGGTGCATACAATGATGCCCAGGGGTGTAGCCAGTTTTAAGCGAGGGGGACCAAGCGAAGGATCAGGCCACCGAGCTGGAGGGTGATGTACCCTGGAAGGCTAGCCAGGGAGGGGGAACTCGGGCTGAGGCTGAGATGCTGCAGGGCGGTGGGCAGTCCAGCGTGATAGGGACAGGACTGCACCAACCATGGCTGATAATAAGGAAATCCAAAGGCTGACCATGGGTGTTCCTAGTGGCATCGCTATGCTGCCTCCTCCCTGATATTGGACAGCCAAAGGTTTGGATGTCCCTGGGAGGCAGACAGTTTGGAAGGTGTCCCAGGAGACAATGCATTTATCTTGCTCCCCAAGCACACTACCTTTTTCCTTTTGCCTTACAGGCTAGCGTCCTCAGTCAGGGCATGGGCTCTGCACTGTTTCTTCCACACCCAGACTGAAAACCAATCCCTGACTCGGGGGATATGAAGTCCCTCAAGTACTTGCAAACACGTTCAATACTGGCACACTTCTTCCGTGAGGGGAGATTCCCCCGTTGAAGGGTAAATAAAGAGTAATTGGTAACAATTATTTTTAAAGGTCTCCCCTTTCATAGGAAGGAAAACTGTGCCAGATCCTGCTAACATAGGAAGTAGTCCCAGATCCTGCTCTTTCTGCAAAAAAAGAAAAAGAAGACTAAGTATAAAATTGGGCTTCAAAACCCCTGATTTACCTCTTTTAACACTTGAGTTAAGCAGGAGGCTGCAGGAGACCATGTTATTACTAAATTATGCTTTTCTTTTCCTTTGATGTGCCTGATGCGGTTTGCTTGCACATATTGGGTTATTTAGTAAATGAACCCTGGGTCCTAGTTATTTATTTATTTACCAATTTCCCTGGCATTATCAAAAGCAAGGAGCAGCTGTGATTTTCCCAGTTCAAGCATGCAGCTGAACGTTTAAAAGGCCGGCCTTGCCCAGGCTCCTGCACGCTGTAGAATTACATTCACTAATACAGGAGAAAGGGCGTCAGAGCAAAACCTGGGCATCCAGCTGTGGGAGGGTATGTTCTCTAAAACCTTTGGGCTTGTAATAGATGACTTACTGATAAGCAACTGGAAAATCCAGCTGATTCTGGCCTTTTGGAAACTTGGAACCCGTAAGTGTCTCCTCAGTTAAGTCAGAGGGAAGAACAAAAAAGGATATCCACCTTCCACTCCCCCCACCACAGGGTCTGTGCCTTCTGATTCAGATGATACTATCTGAAATGAGCTTCTTTGAACTGGCCCAGGACTGATATCCAGGAGAGAGGCACTAATATGAGCATGCTGAATATTAAAACATAGACGTACTCATCCCAGTAGATATTTAACCCCTTCTCTGAGCCCCACAAGTACCTGTAGGTTGCCCCACCCTTTCCACCAGAACCACATGTAACCCTCCACAAGGCAGCAACTAGAGTGCACCACGGCCCTGGCACCACAGCATGCTTTCAGCACCCTGCTCAGTGACAAGGCTCATTTCTGGTTGGTTGCTGTCTGTGCCAGTCAGATTTGTTAAATATTTTTATCATCACTTTATTGATCTCATTTTTTTACTCCTTACAGAATTCCAAGGCAAATGTAGCTTTTCCCAGATTTCCCTCTATAGCAAAGAGAATTATAGAAATATTCCTGTGTGTTCAAGTTTTCCATGTTGTATTAGTTATCTAAGGCTCTGTAACAAAAGGCCCCAAAATGTAATGGTTTAGCTCCATGCTGCAAGGAGCCCTCAGCCACACCGAGGTCTAGGCCACTGTGCAGCTGGGCTGCATCCAAAGGGCCGCCACCATGCAAGCCATGCGCCCAGAGATGCCCTTGCTTCCCTCGGACGCACCCGCAGCTCACAGTGACTGCAGGAACCACCATCGTCATTGCCTGTTTGTCACTTTCAAAGAATTACAGTACCATATAGTACTTTAATTCCTCTCTCTTGGAATTGGAGAAACTGCATATCAACCCATCATCACAGTAGGTAGACCTTCAAGATGGCAGAGAACTAAGACATGGAGATCACCTTCCTCCCCACAAATACATCAAAAATACATCTACATGTGGAACAACTCCTACAGAACACCTACTGAACACTGACAGGAGACCTCAGACTTCCCAAAAGCCAAGAAAATCCCCACATACCTGGGTGGGGCAAAAGAAAAAAGAAAAAACAGAGACAAAAGAATAGGGACAGGACCTGCACTTCTGGGAGGGAGCTGTGAAGGAGAAAAGGTTTCCACACACTAAGAAGCCCCTTCACTGGAGGAGACGGGGTGTGGGCGAGGAGAAGCTTCAGAGCCATGGAGGAGAGCACAGCAACAGGGGTGCAGAGGGCAAAGCAGAGAGATTCCCGCAACAGAACTTCGGTGCCGACCATCACTCACCAGCCCAAGAGGCTTGTCTGCTCACTGGCCAGGGCAGGGTGGTGCTGGGAGCTGAGGCTCAGGCTTCGGAGGTCAGATCCCAGGGAGAGTACTGGGGTTGGCTGTGTGAACACAGCCTGAAGGGAGCTAGTGCACCACAGCTAGCCGGGAGGGAGTCTGGGAAAAACTCTGGACCTGCCTAAGAGGCAAGAGACCATTGTTTCAGGGTGCATGAGGAGAGGGGATTCTTTCCCTGTCTATCCACAGAAGTAAGAGCACTGCCTAAATGAGCTCCAGAGACAAGCATGAGCTGAGGTTATCAGTTCAGACCACAGAGACGGGCATGAAACACTAACACTGCTGCTGCAGCCACAAAGAATCCTGTGTGCAAGCACAGGTCACTATCTCCACCGTCCTGGGAGCCCATGCAAACTGCCACTGAAAGGGTCCTGTGATCCAGGGACAACTTCCCCGGGACAACACATAGCATGCCTCAGGCTGTTGCAACATCACGCCGGCCTCTGCCACTGCAGGGTTGTGCCGCATTCCAATTATAACTACCATACCCTGCCCTCACCCTGGCATGAGTGAGCCAGAGCCCCCTTATCAGCTGCTGCTTTAAACCCGTCCTGTCTGGGTGGGAACAGAAGCCTGAGGGAAACCTAAACTCAGAGGGGGTGTCAAAACCAAAGCTGAACCCCAGGAGCTGTACGAACAAAGAAGAGAAAGGGAAATTTCTCTGTGCAGCCTCAGGAGCAGTGAATTAAATCTGCACAATCAACTTGAGGTACCCTTAATCTGTGGAATACATGAATAGGCAACAAATTAACTCAAAATTGAGGCAGTGGACTTTGGGAGCAACTGTAGACTTAGGCTTTGCTGTCTGTGACTGACTTGTTTCTGATCTTTATGCTTATCTTAGTATAGATTTTAGTGCTTGCCATCATCGGTGGATTTGTTTATTGGTTTGGTTGCTCTCTTTTTTTTATCACTTTTTCAATTTTAATAATATATTTTTATTTTTTTACTCTAATTATTTTTTCTTTATTTATATTTTTTTCTTTCTTTTTTCTCCCTTTTCTTCTGAGCCATATGGCTGACTGTGTCTTGGTGCTCCAGCCTGGTGTCAGGCCTGAGCATCTGAGGTGGGAGAGCCAAGTTCAGGATATTGGGCCACCAGAGACCTCCCAGCCCCATGTAATGTCAGTCAGCAAGAGCTCTCCCAGAGATCTCCTTCTCAACAGTAAGAGTCAGCTCCAAACAAGCTCCAGTACTGGAGGTCCCATAACAAACAACTAGCAAGACAGGAACACAACCCCACCCATTAGCAGAAAGGCTGCCTAAAATCATAATAAGGTCACAGACATGCCAAAACACACCGTCGGATGCAGCCCTTCCCAGCAGAAAGACAAGATCCTGCCCCACCCACCAGAACAGTCACCACTCCCCTCCACGAGGAAGCCTACACAAGTCACTGAACCAACTTAACCCACTGGGGGCTGACACTAAAAACTATGAGAACTATGAACCTGAAGCTTGTGAAAAGGAGACCCCCAACACAGTAAGTTAAGAAAAATGGGAAGACAGAGAAATATGCGGCAGATAAAGGAGCAAGGTAAAAACCCAGCATACCAAACAAATGAAGAGGAAATAGGCAGTCTACCTGAAACAGAATTCAGAGTAATGATAGCAAAGATATCCAAAATCCTGGAAATAGAATAGAGAAAATACAAGAAACATTTAAGAAGGACATAGAAGAACAAAAGAGCAAACAAACAATGATGAACAACACAATAAGTGAAATTAAAAATTCTCTAGAAAAAAATCAAGAGCAGAATAACTGAGGTTGAAGAATGGATAAGTGACCTGGAACATAAAATAGTGGAAATAAATACCACAGAGCAGAATAAAGAAAAAAGAATGAAAGAATTGAAGACATTCTCAGAAACCTCTGGGACAATGTTAAATGCACCAACATATGAATTATAGGGGTCCTAGAAGAAGAAGAGAAAAAGAAAGGGACTGAGAAAATATTTGAGGAGACTATAGTTGTAAACTTCCCTAACATGGGAAAGGAAATAGTCAATCAAGTCCAGGAAGTGCAGAGAGTCCCAAACAGGATAAATCCAAACAGAAAAACACCAAGACACATATTAATCAAACTATCAAAAATTAAATACAAAAAAAATATTAAAAGTGTCAAGGGAAAAGCAACAAATAATATACTAGGGAATCCCCATAAGGTTAACAGCTGATCTTTCAGCAGAAACTCTGCAAGCCAGAAGGGAGTGGCAAGACATATTTAAAGTGATGAAACGGAAAAACCTACAACCAAGATTACTCTACCCAGCGGTAATCTCATTCAGATTTGACAGAGAAATTAAAACCTTTACAAACAAGTAAAAGTAAAAAGAATCCAGCACCACCAAACCACATTTACAACAATGCTAAAGGAACTTCTCTAGGCAGGAAACACAAGAGAAGGAAAAGACTTATAATAACAAACCCAAAACAATTAAGAAAATGGTAAAAAGAACATACATGTTGATAATTACCTTAAATGTAAATGGATTAAATACTCCAACCAAAAGACATAGACTGGTTGAATGGATACTAAAACAAGACCTGTATATACGCTGTATATAAGAGACCCACTTCAGACCTAGGGACACATACAGACTGAAAGTGAGGGGAGGGATGGAAAAAGATATTCCATGCAAATGGAAATCAAAAGACAGCTGGAGTAGCAATTCTCATATCAGACAAAATAGACGTTAAAACAAAGACTATACAAGAGACAAAGCAGGACACTACATAATGATCAAGGGATCAATCCAAGAAGAAGATATATTAATTTTAAATATTTATGCACCCAACATAGGAGCACCTCAATACATATGGCAAATGCTAAGAGCCATAAAAGGGGAAATCAACAGTACCACAATAATACTAGGGGACTTTAAAACCCCACTTCCACCAATGGACAGGTCATCCAAAATGAAAATAAATAAGGAAACACAAGCTTTAAATGACACATTGAACAAGATGGACTTAATTGATATTTATAGGACATTCCATCCAAAAATAACAGAATACAATTTCTTCTCAAATGCTCCTGGAACATTCTCCAGAATAAACCATATCTTGGGTCACAAATCAAGCCTTGGTAAATTTAAGAAAATTGAAATCATATCAAGTATCTTTTCTGAACACAACGCTATGAGACTAGATATCAATTATAGGAAAAACACTGTAAAAAATACAAACACATGGAGGCTAAACAATACACTACTAAATAGCCAAAAGATCACTGAAGAAGTCAAAGAGGAAATTAAAAAAAAAAAATACCTAGGGCTTCCCTGGTGGCGCAGTGGTTGAGAGTCTGCCTGCGATGCAGGAGACATGGGTTCGTGCCCTGGTCCAGGAAGATCCCACATGCCGCAGAGCGGCTGGGCCCATGAGCCATGGCCTCTAAGCTGGCATGTCTGGAGCCTGTGCTCCACAATGGGAGAGGCCACAACAGTGAGAGGCCTGCATACCACAAAATAAAAAACAAACAAAAAAAAACCTAGAAACAAACGACAATGAAAACATGACAACACAAAACCTATGGGATGCAGCAAAAGCAGTTCTAAGAGGGAAGTTTATAGCAATACAATACTACCTCAAGAAACAACAAACATCTCAAATAAACAACCTAACCTTACACCTAAAACAATTAGAGAAAGAGGAACAAAAAATGCCCAAAGTTAGCAGAGGGAAAGAATTCATAAAGATCTGATCAGAAATAAATGAAAAAGAAACGAAGGACAATAGCAAACATCAATAAAACTGAAAGCTGGTTCTTCGAGAAGATAAACAAAATTGATAAACCACTAGCGAGACCCATCAAGAAAAAAAAGGAGAAGACTCAAATCAACAGAATTAAAAATGAAAAAGGAGAAGTGACAACTGACACTGTAGAAATACAAAGAATCATGAGGGAGTACTACAAGCAACTATATGCCAATAAAATGGACAACCTGGAAGAAATGGACACATTCATAGAAATGCACTACCTTCCAAGACTGAACCAAGAAGAAATAGAAACTATAAACAAACCAATCACAAGCAATGAAATTGAAACTGTGATTAAAAATATTCCAACAAGCAAAAGCCTAGGACCAGATGGCTTCACAGGAGAATTCTATCAAACATCTACAGAAAAGCTACCACCTATCCTTCTCAAACTTCCAAAATATAGCAGAGGGAGGAGAACTCCCAAACTCATTCTATTAGGCCACCATCACCCTATACCAAAACCAGACAAAGATGTCACAAAGAAAGAAAACTACAGGCCAATATCACTGACGAACATACATGCAAAAATCCTCAACAAACTACTAGCCAAGAGAATCCAACAGCACATTAAAAGGATCATACACCATGATCAATTGAGGTTTATCCCAGGAATGCAAGGATTCTTCAATATATACAAATCAGTCAGTGTGATACACCATATTAACAAGTTAAAGGAAAAAAACCATATGATCATCTCAATACATGCAGAAAAAGCTTTTGACAAAATTCAACACCCATTTTTCATAAAATCCCTCGAGAAAGTAGGTGTAGAAGGAACTTACCTCAACATAATAAAGGCCATATATGAGAAACCCACAGCCAATATCATTCTCAGTGGTGAAAACTGGAACCATTTCCTCTACGATCAGGAACAAGACAAGGTTGCCCTTTCTCACCACTCTTATTCAACATACTTTTGGAAGTTATAGCCACAGAAATCAGAGAAGAAAAAGAAATAAAAGGAATCCAAGTGGGAAAAGAAAGGATAAAACTGTCACTGTTTGCAGATGACATGATACTATACATAGAGGATCCTAAAGATGCTACCAGGAAACTACTAGAGCTAATCAATGAATTGGATAATGCTGTAGGATACAAAATTAATGCACCGAAATCTCTTGCATGACTATACACTAATGATGAAAAATCTGAAAGAGAAATTAAGGAAACGCTCCCATTTACGATTGAAACAAAAAGAATAAAATACCTAGGAATAAACCTACCTAAGGAGACAAAAGACTTGTATGCAGAAAACTATAAGGCACTGATGAAAGAAATTAAAGACGACATAAACAGATGGAGAGGTGTACCATGTTCTTGGACTAGAAGAATCAATATTGTGGAAATGACTATACTTCCAAAGCAATCTACAGATTCAGTGCAATCCCTATCAAATTACCAATGGCATTTTTCACAGAACTAGAGCAAAAAAATTCATAATTTGTATGGAAACACAAAAGACCCCAAATAGCCAAAGGAATCTTGAGAAAGAAAAACAGGGCTGGAGGAATCAGGCTCCCTGACTTCAGACTATACTACAAAGCTACAATAATCAAGACAGTATGGTACTCGCACAAAAACAGAAATATAGATCAATGGAACAGGATGGAAAGCCCAGAGATAAACCCATGCACATATGATCACCTTATCTTTGATAAAGGAGGCAAGAATATACAGTGGAGGAAAGACAGTCCCTTCAATACGTGGTGCTGGGAACACTGGACAACTACATGTGAAAGAATGAAATTAGAACACTCCCTAATAACACAAACAAAAATAAATTCAGAATGGATTAAAGATCTAAATGTAAGGCCAGACACTGTAAAACTCTTAGAGGAAAACACAGGCAGAACACTCTATGACATAAATCACTTCAAGATCCTTTTTGACCCACCTCCTAGAGAAATGGAAATAAAAACAAAAATAAACAAATGGGACCTAATGAGACATAAAAGCTTTTGCACAGCAAAGGAAACCACACACAAGATGAAAAGACAACCCTCAGAATGGGAGAAAATATTTGCAGACGAAGCAACTGACAAAGGATTAATCTCCAAATATACAAACAGCTCAAGCAGCTCAATGTCAAAAAAACAAACAAACCAATCCAAAAATGGGCAGAAGACCTAAATAGACAGACATTTCTCCAAAGAAGATATACAGATTGCCAACAAACACATGAAAGGATGCTCAACATCACTGATCATTAGAGAAATGCAAATCAAAACTACAATGAGGTATCACCTCACACCGGTCCGAATGGCCATCATCAAAAAATCTTGAAACAATAAATTCTGGAGAGGGTGTGGAGACAAGGGAACCCTCTTGCTCTGTTGATGGGAATATAAATTGATAGAGCCACTATGGAGAACAGTATGGAGGTTCCTTAAAAAACTAAAAATAGCACTACCATTGACCCAGCAATCCCACTACTGGCATATACACTGAGAAAACCATAATTCAAACACAGACATGTACCCCAATGTTCATTGCAGCACTATTTACAATAGCCAGGACATGGAAGCAACCTAAGTGTCCATAGACAGATGAATGGATAAAGAAGATGTGGCACATGTATACAATGGAATATTACTCAGCTATAAAAAGAAACAAAACTGAGCCATTTGTAGTTAGGTGGATGGACCTCGAGTCTGTCATACAGAGTGAAGTAAGTCAGAAATAGAAAAACAAATACTGTATGCTAAAACACATATATATGGAATCAAAAAAAAAAAAAGAAGGTTCTGAAGAACATAGGGGCAGGACAGGAATAAAGACGCAGATGTAGAGAATGGACTTGAGTACATGGGGAGGGGGAAGTGTAAGCTGGGACGAAGTGAGAGAGTAGCATGGACCTATATATACTACCAAATGTAAAATAGATAGCTAGTGGGAAGCAGCTGCACTGCATGAGGAGATCAGCTCGGTGCTTTCTGACCACCTAGAGGGGTGGGATCAGGCAGGTGGGAGGGAGAGGCAAGAGGGAGGGGATATGAGGATATATGTATACATAGAGCTGATTCACTTTGTTATACAGCAGAAAGTAACACAACAATGTAAAGCAATTATACTCCAAAAAAGATGTTAAAAAAATAAATTTAACATAATGTAATGGTTTAAAACAACACAACATCTCACAGTTTCCTAGAGTCGGGAATCTAGGGAAGGCTTAGCTGGTTGCTCTAGTGCAGGTTCTTTTCCTTGCTTTGATCAAAGTGCTATCTGGGCTGCAGGCATCTCAAGGCTCGACTGGAGAAGCGTTTGCCTCTGAGCTCACATGGTGGGCAAGATTTAGCTTCTCACAGGATTTTGGTCAGAGGGCCTCAGCTCCTGCCTGGCTGCTGGCCAAAGCCACTCTCAGTTCCTTGCCATGTGGGTCTCTCCATAGGGCAGCTCACAACATGGCAGCTGGCTTCATCAGAGACGGGGGAGAGGGGAGGGAAAGGATGAAGGGAGAGAGGGCGAGGGATCATTTAGTTCAAACCCTCTCCTGTAGGAAACAAATGAGTTTTGTCCATCATACGGGTACCAAATAATGTCTCCTACAGATTATATCCAACTGCGAATGAATCAGATTCCAGATACAATAGCAAAAAAATGCTTTGTAATCTATCCTGAAAACTATCACTTCTTCATCAGGTTAGGGACATGAGAGTATTTCAGTATTTTTACTTAGAGCAGACAAGGAGCTCCCATCAGAGCTGGTAATGGGGAAACAATGAGCCATTTTTAGGAACACATTTTTTTCTGCTGCAAAGAGCTTTTCATAGAACGTTCTTCTCCCCTGTTATTCCACCCCCACCCCCTCTCCTCCCTCACCAGCAGAACCTAAGCACACATTATCCCCACTTCATGCACTCCCTGACATCTTAAGGAGTGAGAAATTGGAAATGAAACACACTATATGCAGATTGGTTTTAATCACCTGGAACGGATGGTGTGGAAAGTGGCAGGTAAGTGCAATTTCGAATTTCCTTTGGATGTTTCTTAAAATGCAGAAACAACAAAGAAATTAAATGGACTATCAAATGTCAGTGTCAGTTCTGCCTTTGATCAGCCAGGCTTCACTGTGTCTATACATAACCTTACTACTATCTAAATCTATTTCCTCACTTCTCCGTTAATTAACTAACATTTGATGAGCTAAATGCAAGAAGATATACATAGAAACAAAGCAGTCACGTTTTACTTCTTGGCTGTGGGAGAATGGTAGGGAGCCCAGTAAATGCATGTTAGCCCAGCTCACCTGAGCTCTGCACTATAACAGGTAATTGCAATAAATCATGCTTTGCCCCGTGATCCCAGCCTAGTGAAGATTAATGGCAGTAGACACTAAAGCTGCCAACTTGGAAGATTTCTGTGGTGGTGGAGAGGAGGCTATGCATGAGGAATGTGTGATGAAATGCTATGCTGGGAACATAATAAACGGGCTGGAAGGGAGCCGAGGTCCTCCTCCATAGTGCAGAGACATTAAGACCTGTCTGATTGTGATGACAGACAGGTATATGAGCACATTGGCAGCTATAAAAAAAAAATAGCTAAAAGCTAATGTCAAGATGTGATGTAGTCCTGCCACCTGCCATCAGAAGTCATTATGGCTGGACTCCTGATGGAGAGTCAGGGTGGCACTTGTTCATAGGTAGGGCAGAGGAAAAAATATTGTATCTGACTGCAACATTTGATTTGTGGCCCTGATGGCATGACTGGCCACACTGTCACCCTAGTGATGAAGCAGCAGAGCCAGACACTGGCAACTCCTCACTGTAGAGGATTTGAGGGCTGACTTGCTTTCACTCTCTCCAGTTAGGAGGAAGCGAGTGAAGGGAGGAAAGGATGCTCTGAAGACATTGACTGGATGCTGTCTACTCAAAGGAAAGACCAGGCTGGACACAACTAGAGATGTGGACATCAGCCCAGGAACTCTTTCAGAAATAAGAGTCTCGGGCTTCCCTGGTGGCGCAGTGGTTGAGAGTCCGCCTGCCGATGCAGGGGACACGGGTTCGTGCCCCGGTCCGGGAAGATCCCACATGCCGCGGAGCGGCTGGGCCCGTGAGCCATGGCCGCTGAGCCTGCGCATCCGGAGCCTGTGCTCCGCAACGGGAGAGGCCACAACAGTGAGAGGCCCGCATACTGCAAAAAAAAAAAAAAAAAAGAAAAGAAAAAAATACCACAAACTGTTAGCTTTAGCAACAGAAATTTATTGTCTCAGTTCTTGATTTCAAGCTAGAGGTCTGAAATCAAGGTATTGGCAGGGATGGTCCTTCTGAGGGAAGGATCTGTTCCAGGCCTCTCTCCTCAGCTCACAGATGGCCATCTCAATGTGCACATAGCATTCTCCCTATATTTGAATCTATTGTACCTCCAATTTCCCCTTTTCTGAAGGACACCAGTCTTATTGGATTACAGCCCACCCTAATAACCTCATTCTAACTTGATTATCTCTACAAAGACCTTTTCTCCAAATAAGGTCATATTCTAATGTACCAGGGATTCGGATTTAAATGCATGAATTTGTGAGGAACACAATACAACACATAGCAGGTCCCTAGAGGAATCCACTGGGCCAGTATATATGGAAATTGAAAGGTCTCATTAGTCAGAGGAAAAATGATGAGGTGTTGCTGCAGTGGAGGGAGGTCAGGTCAGTAGGATCTGGCGGGAGGCAAAGACTGCTGGGTATGTGGGGCAAATGTGGGTATGATGTCCACAGGTATGAGGATACAGGCAGGGCCAGCATGAGAGGGCAAATACCGCTGGCAGAGCTCAAGTGAAAGCAGGCAACAGAATGAGGGACCACTAAATGGAAGACAGACTTTGAGGTCCCAGGCAGCATCAGTGGACAACCCAGGCTCTGAAGTGACACAGAAGGACACAGGAAATCTTTTTTGATAAAGACCAGAACATTGTTATGCCCTTTGGTTTGCCTTGGTTCAGATCTTAGTCAACCCTTTAAAGGATAGAGCTAGTCATACAGGCCCTGACCCTGCATGGGGGCAGCATGTCCTTGTCTACCCAGAATCTACAGGGTTAGTGCCCATGGGATGTTGGGCACTTTACTAGGAGGATCCAATTCTCCATGAACTGGGTAGGAAGTTCCTTCAAAACACTCGCAATTCACTTCATGAAGGTATTTTTCCTTTGGGCCTTCCTGAGCAGAAGACAGAAGACTGGTATGTGGATTCTTGACCAGATTTTGACAGTACCATAACAAATTAAGGATGATATTGCCACAGAAACATCTGTTACTGTTACTCTGGAGATAATTTAGAAACTTTAAATTATGGGGGTATGGGGTGGGTAGGGAAGAGAGGAGGAGAGAGAGAACAACTTTGCAATGAAAAGAAAGAAAATATAATTGCTTCATAGGATTATCCCCTTCTATCTCTAACAACTAAATTTGAATAAAACATTAGATTTTCAGTCATTTTGTCTGAAACATTATCTTGATAACTAACCAGAAAAATGGAGGTGTAACATACCTTACCTTCAAACTACATGACTTCTCAACAATTCTATTCTCCAGGTAAGAAAATACATCAAAGGAATTTTTTTTAAGAAAATGAATGGTCCTGTTTTCATTAACTCATAACTTTCTTACATGCCTTTAGGATTTAAAAGTTCTTATTGTTGTCTCTTCTCAAAGGTGTCTTTAGGATTTGAAAATGAGATTTGAACTTAAATCATTTCACCTGTTAAATATTAAAAAGAAGTATGTAATTATGTTTATGGTATAAAACATTCTTTTCAATAACTGAAGTTTAACTACAGTATCTAGATTTGAGAAGCTGGAACCTTGCTCGTCTATGGTATTCCATGAAAAAGAAATTCTACTCGTTTGAAAGCATCACAGCAGACATTTTTACGATTGCAAATATTATATGGTGAATGGCTAAGCATGTGAGTCAAGCATTTCTCTAAAATTCATACATTTTCTACCCAGAGATATATTCATGGCATACCTGTGGCCTGCAACCAAGTTTTTATTTCTTTGAACAGGAAATTAATAGTGGCCTATTAACTTGAAAAATCAAGACCAAAAGTAAGATCACTTAGCAAAATGGTTCCCCCTCCCAAAAAAAAATTATTAATATAACAAGTTCCCCAAATAAATTCCCATTTATATATTAATTCAATTTACTGCTATTATCTTTCAATATTATTATTTATTAAGCACCTAATGTGGGCTTAATAAGCTTGATAAGCACATTGATAACCTTAATAAACACTGCCACATAGCATCATCTCAAGTTTTCTTCACAACCACCCTGCAAGGTAGATAGTATTATTCTCAATTTGAAGATATGATTGACGCTCAGAGGCATTATGTACCATGACCAGAGGTACCTCAGAGATGTGTAACCTGTGCAGTCACGCAGGGTCTTGCACTGAAAAGGACTCCTTGCTTGGTTTAATGATCTAATGCTACTACCTTAAAATTCTTAAGTTTTGAAAAATATCTCATTTTGCACTGGACCCCACAAATTATGTTGCGGGTCTTGACCAATGTCCCACAGGTCTTAGAGGAGTGAATCAGGATTCAAAACCAAGTGAGCATGATGTCAGAGCACTCCACCATTCTGCTTGTGTTTTGCTGGATTGTATCTTCTTACTATCATCCTTTTTCCAAAAATGTCTTAACAATGACAGTGTGATCATATATATGAAATGATATGAGTATAAAGTGATAAGTGTAATGACAAATTGTATTTTCTACAGGTGACCATAACAACATCACCCAACATGGAGAAGCCACTAGAACATGTGTAGATGCTTCAGTCCACAATCCAAGCTAAACTCCCAGTCAATAGCCACCATCACACCGGCCATGTGAGTGAGTCAGACTGGTCAAGCCTTCAGACGGGAGAAAGTCAAGCATCCAGCTGAGACCTGTCACCACAGAACCATTGAATCTTGAACCACTACATTTAGAGATGGTTGGTACATAATACTAGATAACCAGAACAAGTATTAAGACATACAAATGATTTTTTCCTGATTTGTTGTTCTTCTTCTTTTTTACTGGATTTTGTTCTACTGACTCAGAGTTGGTCTGTGTGTAACAGGTCAGTTGATTGACCAATAGGAGGAGTTATTTTAACTCTTTCAGTTCATTAAGTTTCTATTTAGATGTCATTATGTTAATACTAGATAAACATGTTCACAGCTAACCTGCCAACTGAAAGAGATAACACCCTTCTAAAGGCCTCTAACAAGACGTCTTCTTCAAGTAACACAGGCTGGGAAGAGATGTTCTACCAGTAAACCCAAGTTCTAGTTCTCTAAAATTAACTTACCAACATCACTCATCTAAGAGCTGACCCTCATAATTTCAATTCTCTAGACTCACTCTAAGAATTAAGATGTCTCTTCAAACACTATATAGTCTACAAAGAAGCAATGATGTACTTGTCCACAAAATTATTTGCATGCATCTGCCCATCCTAAGAAGGTGTTTCCAGAGAGAAGCTAACAGCAGAAAACTGACCAATAGATGATAAGTCACACAATCAATTATTAGGTAGAAATATTATTTTTCCTCTGCTCTTATGGAATCATTGCTTAGCCAACAAGCAGCAAACCTGCAAAGGATATTAAAATAGCCAGTTCCTATCTATTCTCCTAATTCTACAAATGACCATCTGTACCACACACACACATGGGCATACTCATACACATGAAAGTAGAGTGTGTGTGGTACCTGGGATAGAGTCAGAATCTAAGAAACATATATTGAGTAAATAAAAAACACAAGAAGTCATTGGTGCTTCAAAAAGGAAAAGTTCTTAAAAAATAATCTGATCATCTACCAAAAAAGTTTACCTGATGTGCTATAACACAAAATAAAACCAATCTGTAAGTTCTGGTAAGTTTTATCAGCTCTCCTATGTCTTATGTCTTCCTATCCTGTTTCTCTCAATTACCAGAAGTTATACACTGACCTTTTAGTAGAGCATGCTATGCTTTGGTAGAATGTCTTGTGAGGTTAAGTTATGTTCTGTGTTAGGAAAATCATTAGAACTTATCATTCCAGTCTGACTTCCTTCCCAACGTAGCCATCTATGCAAAATATTCCATTTAGAGATTGTCCAGCCTCTACCAACCTAAATTATTTTCATATAACACACTCTCCTTGCTTCTCTCTCTCTCGCTCTCTCTGTCTCTCTGTCTCTCTCTCTGTCTCTCTCTCTCTCTCTCTCTCTCTCTCACACACACACACACACACACACACACACACACACACACACTTCACAAGTAAGCTTTCAATGCATTTTCTGTATTTCCAGTCTCTTAGTGTCAATGGGAATTTGTGTCTGGAATTAGGGCCATTCGCTGTGAATTCACAAACAGCTTACAAGTTCTCCAAGCAGCAACTATCAGATCAGTTGCAGAAATCCCACCAGACATGATTTCTGGAGAATCGCGGAGAGGGCTGAGAATCTGCTTTGGGTTAGCCAGACTGTTTCCACTGAGCACATCTGACTCTGCTAACATTTAAGATCATGTATCTCCCTAACCCAGAGCTTGTGACTTGCCAGCAGGGATAAATAGGGCAGCCCAAGTCCTGAGCCTGGGCCTGAGGGTTATAGTTTCTGAACAGAATCAAATAATGGACTTGGACTTTCCTTCCTCCTAAGGAATAAAGATGATTCAGGCCGAAGCTGCTGAGAAGCATGGAAATCATTAGCAGGCTAAACTGTACATAACCAGCAAAGTATTAAGAACCCTCAGTAAACAAAATGACCAGCATATCTGATCTCCCAAAGTCCCCAATTTGAGAAACATGGCCAAGAGGACTCATAGCCACCCTCTGAGCCAGCCTCCTTCCCCTTGCCCAGTGATTTCTCCACCACTAAATGCTGGCTTCTCCCTTCCTGCTGCTTTCCAAAGCACCACGTCCTGGGTCTTGCTTCTTCTGCTATCTTGGATTCCACCTACAGTCTACTTCCAGGGATGAGAATGACCTTGTAGTCTGGACCTTCCAGGGGATCTATGTATTAAATGGGGGGAGAGGAGGGTTGCTGCTTTCCTACTGTCTTCTGTTCTCTGACCATGATGCCACTTTAACATTAGTAGGGGCTGAGGTATTCATGCCTGCCTTCTAATTAACTGATTAACATTGAAATGATTTATCAGTCCACTGACTTGTAGGGATAATCTGCTCTTCTCCATGGGGGAGGCACCACCCCTTTCCAAAGGGTGATCTTCAGACATGTATAGGGACATTTCATTGGTTTCCACAATGACCGGAGGACACTACCAGCATTTCATGGTGGGACCAGAGATGCCAGACATCCTGCAAAGCCCAGGAGAGTTCCCTGCAGCAAATCATCCCACCCACAATGTCAGTCGCCCTCCATTGAGAAACACTGACAGAGCATACTAGCTAAGGAAGAATCCTTCCTCTCTCCACCTCCATCAGATTGGGGAGGCACGATGGAGTGGAGAAAACATCAGAATCTGGGTCGAGGGCCAAGGTTTCCGACACAGCTCCCCCCGTGACAACGGGACTTGGACAAATTACAACTTTTCTGAGCCTGTTTTTTCATCATAAAATGAGGACAAAACACCTAATTCATAGAGTGAGTGTAAGGATTAAATGAGAATGTACATAAAATTGTTAAGTGTAGAAATGGAGAGGATTTTATTCACCTTTCAGCTTTCCAAAGAAAGAAAAATAAAGAGAGAGAATGGACACTGCTTCATGGGGAAGCTGCAAGAAGAGGGTACCTCAGTGGGGGCTCAAACATGGATTTTTGAAAGATTCAGGAAGTGTGTAATGCTGGGTGTCTGGGGCCAGGGAGCAGTAAAAGGGGAAAGTGAGTTTGAGAGCCAGCTGCCAGCAGGATACTAGCAAAATATTTTAACTGTTCAATGTGACCTCCAAACGGTCAGGAAAAGTAATAGAAAAACATGCTGTTGTGAGGTTACATGTCTTGTGGAAACTTGCAGGGGGTAAATTTTGCATCAAGTTGGCTCAAAAATAGAACCTGTGTGGAGGCAGGAGAATTACACTTAGGGTCAGAAGAGATATTAACCGGGATGTAGAGCTGGTGATTCCAATCCAGTTTATCTGAATTTCAAACATATAGAGAAGTAGCCGGTCACAGCAGTATCAAGTAGGTACTGAAAACAAATATTTTTTAATTTGAATTAAATCTCAGCTCTCCCATACCCTATCCTACTCTGCCATAGAGACTCAAACTTATAACTGGCCAGTATTTATTGAGATCTTAACTATGTTTGTCCATCTTGCAGTGACTATAAAGAAGCTGAAAATGCAATCATGTCCACAGGCATACAGGCTTCTAGAATGGGCTTTGGGGTCAAATAACCCCACATGCAATCCAGGTCTATCATTTCCTTACAGCCTCATCTTGGGGCATGTTATCTTAACTCTTGAGTCCCAACATCCTCATCTGTAAAATGGCAACAAATATAGTGTCTATGTCAGAGGAATGTAAGATAATCCATGTAAATGCACACTATTGTCAGTGGTACTTCATGGGACATGTGACTCAATGTGTCTGCTAAAGTAAAAGGAACTAAAGTGTATCAAAACTTCCATATGTTTGTCCTTTTTGAGTTATAACATTTGTACACTGAAGTCACCCGTGATGGAATTAAGTCAGACTAGATCATGAGACACAAAATCCTGGTTTGTACACCCACGGATCCCTTGATTCTTTTACTGAAATCCTAACACAGCAGTTTTTGGAAATGAGGCACAGGATCCCATTAAAAGAATTTCTGTGATCGTATAAATTCACAGAAACATATTGCTCTCAAACTACTGAAAGCAGATGCCTCCTAGAGAATTGAGCAGACTCAATGCTTCCAAAATCCTGCCAGTGTCTGGCATAACATGGATACTGCATTAATGTTTGCAGAAGGAATACTTTAAATGCATACTCTAGCTATTGAGATATTTGATGTCAGTGAACCTGCTTCCCGATGTTTACATGCTGAAATGCTTCCTCTCTATTTTGAAGTGAGTATGACAGAAATCTGGGTAAAATGAGCTGAAAATATGTGGGACTAAAATATGTGACAATATGACCTTACAAGGCTCCTCCTTCTTCTAATGGATGGAATTGTGCCATTACACATGAATCTAACCATTAAATTATTTTACATAAATCTAGAAGTGTTCTCTTTGCATGATGAGAATAAAAAACTCAAGAGAAGCTTCAACATCTGATCAAATAATGTTCTCTCAACCCATGTACACATACCTGTAGGCTTCATCAGTGGTGCTGTCTTAATGAGAAAATGATTTGGGGGAGATGACCAGTAACCTATAAACAAGACCCTAAACCATGCCCCATGCTTAATCATCAGGCAATATCTTTAGATTATAAACTCCATGAGAGTAGCTGTAGATTGTGTTTATTTTGTTCATTACTAGATCCTCAGTGGCCAGCATAGTGTCTAAAAAGTAGGAGGTGTGCAACAAATATTTTTAGAATAAATGCTTCCTGAACTCCAATCTAATTATTTTGAACAGCATCTATGTTGGCACTCTGGGAAGGGATGTGGCCTCCTCACCAGGTTTCAAAGTGTTTAATGCTCCACCCTTTGGGAAAAGAAGAGAAAACAACTATTTTTATACCCCACCGGCAAGGACCTTTGACACATCCGAAAGATGAAAAGGAAGGTGCCAAGCAGTGAAAAGTAGTGATAGTGCCAGGAAGACACCTATCTTTCTGAACAGAGACCTTCATTTAATTTACTTCAGTTAATACTGCGTAATTTGTGGAGAGGATCTCCAGACTTCCAGCTAAATTTCAGATCAAAGATGCTGCAGGCTAGTGAAGAGCCCTAATGTGGAAAGTTGTTAGAGAATCATCAACATGTTTGTGCACGTTATTACTTACATTACCCTGTGGATGTCAACAATAGTATGAAACAGTAAGAACAGTGGACTCTCACAGAGCACTCTGCTCTGTCTTCCATAGGTACTTTCTCACTTAGTACTCACTCAGGCACTATGACATAAATACTGCTGTCCCCATTGTTTCAATTGCAAAAACTCATCATTCAAAGAGCATAAATGGCTCCACAGAGGTCTCACATGTGCTAAATGATGGAGTCGGGATTTAAAATCCAAAAGCTCTGATAACTAGATGAATTTCTAGTTAAGTAATACCTTAAGATTTGTCTCCACCTTCTTCCTCCAAACTTAGATGAAGACTTAGATGACAAATAAGAATAATCTGGATATTGTTGTTCTATTTTTCTTTATTCATTTCTACCACAAGGGTTAACATGATCTAGACCATGAGGAACTATAATGACATTCCAGGGCCTGTCTCACACAGGTGTCAGGGTGGAGGGACTGGAACAGGATAGCCATGTTCAAAAGGTAGGAGCTTCCCTTCATCTGCCATTGCACAAGCAGAGCTGATAAGGCATTTGCCATTAGAAGACTTAGACAAGCAATTCACTTCTTTAAATCTCCTACAGGGGAAAGAGCATGAGCTTTGGATTCAGAAACAGAAGGAGGACACCTGGGAACCCACCAGAAACAGAGTGAGGAAGCTATAATTCTTTGGTCATTCCACCTATTGCAGTCGAGTCATCAGACATCTCTGTATTCATTCATGTAGTGCAAAGATGGTCTAGATCTTTGCTACCCAATATGATAGCCATAAACCGCATGTGGCTATTTAATTTAAATTAATTAAAAGTAAATAAAATTTAAAATTCAGTCCTTCAGTTGCAATAGCCACTTTTCATGTGCTCAGTAGCGCATGTGGCCAGTGACGACTGTATTGGACAGTGTAAACCTTGACCATTTCTAGAACACCCCACTCATCACAGAAAATCTAGATTAAAATCTAAAATCAGATTAAAAAAGAGAGCAAACCCTCGCTGGTCAATGACTGGTATTTAAAGGAAAAGGGGCCATGTGCTTTGACATTAGTGTTAGTTTAATGCTAGGTTTCTTTTCTCATGGGTTGTATTAGTCCTGACTCATCCAGCTATAAGGGGAAAAATACCCAACTTGAAAAAAACTTTAGCAAAAATAGAATATGTATTTGTTTTTATAGCTAAAAAATATCTAGGAATAAATCTCACCTGGATCCAAGGATTCAAACCTCTCATTGAAACTATACCTCTGTATCTCTCAGCTCTATTCTTTCTTATGTTGCTTTCTACTTAGGCTGGCTGTACTCATATGAGGGCAAAGGTGGCCCCAAGTAGACTCAGGCTCATGTAATTCTTTGAGATGTACCCACAGTCTCAAATTCGTCCCCCTGTATCAGTCTCCTTATCCATCCCTATGTCCAGTGGTATGGACTATTGTAATTGGCAAAGACCGAGTGCCACTTTGGAGTCAGGGGGCAAGGAGAAGGTCACACTAACCCCAATCACATGGACTAAGAATGGAAACAGGGTGGTTTCTCCAAAGGTATCTGAAGCTAGCAAACACACACACACACACACACACACACACACACACACACACACACACATATCCACTACAGCTACCTAATCATTTGAGTCCCTATAATTGCTAACAATGGCAGTAGTATTAGGTAGTGGTATTAAGGTGAAGTGTCTCCAGAGTAGTCTTTGCTGAAATACAGGGATGTTTATTAAGGACTGCTATTCATCAGAAGAGTTTACAGCATAAGAGAAGAAGAGGCATTATCTTCACATATTTAAAAGATAAAAAGTATCCAAACACACCTGGTTCTAGTCTGGACTCTAACTTATGACCTTGGGCAAACTCTAGTCCTAACTTCTCTGTGCCTCAATTTTCTCATCTTACAATGGGGATAATAATACTAACCTTATGAGGTCCATTTTGAGGATAAATGGGACATTCCATATAAAGTGCTTAGCACCGTGTGGAATGAATAATTTACTATAAAGGCTAGCTATTGTCATCTCTGTGATTACTATAACCATCCAAGGCAGTATAGGATAAATGTCCAATAGTAGTAAAAACCTTCTGTGTTTTAGGAATCAGGAACGCAAGCAATCGCTGTGAAGTGGTGTGTCCCAGAAGGATCTGACAGAAGACACAGGACAGAAGCTGAGTTTGTAAGCACAGGCACACAGGCAGAGGCAGAGTGGGAGAGCTCTTCTCACAGCAGCCCCAAGAAACTCATGCCCGTGTCTCTGAAGCCACGTTTCTCACTAAGGATTAGAAAGCAACAGAAGATGCAGGTAGGAGTTTTTCTTTAATCGTCATCTGCAGACAAATTTTAGAGGCAACTTGATTTTTTTTTAACATTAATAAAGAGAGCACAACAAAACTGAATCAGAGAAGCCAGGCGTGTCTCCTGTGCCATTCCTGCACTGAGCTCTCAGTGCTGCCTGCCGGTGGTTGATGGTGATGAGGGCTCCGGTGGGAGGGGGAGGAGAGAGCCTGAGCAAACTGTCTGGTAGGGCTCAGTGCATCTTCCAAATGCCTGTCTGTCCACGGGGGTGGAGGCCTCCGAACAGCTGCTGCGCTGCTTTGTAAACAAGTGGGAGACACACTTCTTTAACCTGGAATCCTGCAGCTGAAAAATGTGTTTACCTCTCCAAGGATTTGGCTGGAAATGCTTCAAAGATTTCCGCCTGTCCCAGAAAGCTGGAGCTCAGTATGAAGTGATGTGCTTCATTTCTGAGAACAGTGCTTTCCTTGGGTGAGAAGAACAGTATTTTCCAGCTTGGCAGTAAATAACTTTCTGACTTGGGCAAGAGCACAGGACCAGATTACCTCAGAGGTACCTGCAGTTTAGCTCATGTGCAAAGTACCTGGGAAGAAAATGTTCCCATCAGAGGTGGGGGCCAGCATTGTGTGTGAGAAAGGCACACGACGAGACATTTCCAGGGCCTGGCGTGATGACTGGATCATTTCCAGAGACTGCCAAGGAGGGCCTCTGGGCAGCTGCAGCTTTAGTGAGGCTTTATCATCCCCCACTCTACCCCACCACCAACCCCAGCTGCGCGCAGGCCTGTGTCTGTGTGTGTGTGTGTGTGTGTGTGTGTGTATGTGTGTGTGTGTGCAAGCACCAGCCAAAAACATTCATTAGCATGCTTTTATGTATCAGAGCTTAAAAGCCATCAGGGCAGCTGTTGTCTAGAACCAGGGAACTAAATTCAAGTCACAGCTCTGTCATTTGGCCACATGACCTCTGCCAGGTCATCTCATCCCTCTGAGCTTCGGTTTATTCATTTGTAAATGAAAATGATAATACTTGAACCAATTAACTTAGGGTTTTGATGAAAAGCCAAATTAAAAAGACATGATTTATAGGAAAGACTTCAGCAAACTCTAAAGGCCTGCTTCTCAAGGTATGGACCACAGACTAAGCAGTGCTGACTTTACCTGGGAGCTTGTTAGCGATGCAGGCCCACGGAACTGACCTCGGACGTACTGAATCAGAATCTGCTTGTTCACACCATCAAGGTAGTTGATATGCACATTCGAGTTTGAGAAACTCTTCTAACGCACTATGAAAGTTGGATTTACAGACTAGTTGCAAAATTGAATAAAACCCATCCACCTCTTGGCTACCAAAATGTCAGCCACACAGCTGACTTCCTAAGTCAGCCCTGCTTCCTCAGGGGACCAGACATGCCCAGAGAGCAGCCCCACTGTGACTTGTTAATTCTCGGAGACCTCCAACGCAACGTGAATAAGCCTTACCTCATAATAGCATGACAAATAGCATTCTTATACAAGAGTTTTGTATTTCTTATATAGTTAAAAAAAACTTACCCTGGCTTGAAATACCCTACAGGACAATCTGGCCTTCCATCACTAACTGCATCTACTACTCGTCCATTGCTCCCTCCCCTGCCGCCACCCTGGCCTCCCTGCTCTTCCCCAAACATGCCAGGCAGCTCCTGAAGGAGAGCATTTGCACTGCTATTCCCTCTCCTTAGAATGCTCTTCCTCTCCACAGCCATGGAGCTCAGCCCCCTGTCCTTGAAGTCTTTGCTCAAATGTTACCTTCTCAATGACACCCTCTCCAACCCTTCAATTTAAAATTTCAACATCTTCTTTCACTTGCATTTATTTCTCTCCATAGCATTCATCACTTTCTAACACACTATATACTTTACTTACTTATTTTGTTTCATTACCTTACCCACTTCTGCCCCCAAGTAGAATATAAGTTCGTGAAAGCAGAGATTTTTGTCCATTTTTTTCACAGCAATATTCCCAGTCCTAGCACACAACTGCTTAACATTTATTGAATGGATGAATGAATATCCAGGAGAATGGCTTTGGACATGGTATCTGCAATCAGAAAGACTTGGGCTTGAATGTCAGCTTTGTCAACATTAGCTGTATGACTCTTTGCAAATAGTGTATGTTAACAGTCCTGGTACAGTGCCTGGCATATAGGAAATAGCTCTGTCTGAATTAGTTTATTACTATTAAAACATTGTTATTATTATCATTGAATACAAGCCTCGTGCCCCAAAGAGAATCATTAAAAGTTATAATTTATTTTAACAAATAGGCCATGTCAACCAAAACAGGAATAAGGACTGTGACTCATTTCGCAGCATTCAATTATTTTTGCATCAGCAAGAAAGAAAACAAAAAAAATTAAAATTTGCATTCATGAACATAATTCACTAAAGAATAAAGCTCCTTGTCTTCCTTTAAGGGGCAGACCAGGAAATATTGGTTTCTATTACATTTCCAAATAAAATATAGCATCTGACATTGGACAAGTGAAAACGTGGGCTGAAATATCAAGGACTTATTCACCATCATTAGACAGTAAAACTGACCAGATGAAGAGACAGCTCTCTCAACCAATGAATCACTTAAATGTACAGGAAAAGGAACTGGAAACTTTTTCCTACATGCTCAGACCCATTGCAAATAGTTATAAAATAAGTGGTGAGTTTCTCATAATAGTTATCACAAGTATTTTTCTTAGCTGTAAGAATTAAATATAAACAGACTATGTTTAATTCCCCTGCCTTGTCCTTTTGACCTTGAACAACACTCATTTCTTTACCTGTAGTGAAATCACTATTTGTGTGGGGAAACCACCTCCTCTCTTGGAACCTCAATTCTGTTTTCTCTAAAACAGGTCATTGAATCAGTAGTATCCAAGGTTCCTTCTGGCTCTAATCTCAGAGCCATATCAAGGACTTAGAGTATCACATTCTCCCACATCCCTCAACTCAGCTCTTTCCAATTCATCACTAAGTTCTACTGAAGTGACTTGAAAATATATTTTAAATCTGTCTACCTCTATGGTGACCACCCTGAAATTTACCCACCTGGACTGACTTGGGCGCTTCCTAATTGGTCCTTCACTCTCATACCTCTCCAACCTGTGCCCCCACAAAGCAGCCAGAGTGCTCCTCTAAAATAAAAATTTGATTCTACCTATTCCTCTGCTTAAAATCATTCAGTGGTTTCCCTTTGCACTTAAAATAACATCTCATATCCTTACCATGGACAATAAGATGATGGAGGCCCTCCCTGCCTCCTTCCGCCGCTTCATTTTGTGACACTGCCCCCTCTCACTACCATCAGGCCACTCTCTGCTCTTCAGGTTCTCAGCTGCATTCTGGTCATCCACATGTGTTGAGTCACCTGCATGCCACTCAGCCTAACTCTTACCCTTCATCCCATAACAAAGGTCTCTCTCTCAAAGGGGCCTTCTTGGATTCCTCTCAATTCTTTTACTTCATAACACTCATCAAAATCGGAAGGTATGCATTTTTTATGTGTTTCTTCACTTAATGTCTGTATCTTGTTTTAAACTCTAAGCTCCTCAAGGAAAAGGACTATTTGGTTTGTTCAGTACTATATACTCAGCACCCAGCAGACCTCCTAGCATACAGCTGGCAACCAACAAATATTTGTGGAACAAATGAATGGATGAATGAAGTATTACCAAAGCCATCTATGAAGGGAAAGATAAGAATATCACTTTTCCTTACCATCTTATGAAGTTATTTAAAATAATACACACAAAGTAAATTGAACTCATAAAGAAATAATTCTTAAAATCCAAGGCATTATTTTTTGCCATTAGAGTCTTAACATAATTGTTCAAGGTTAACTAACTCATTGCTAGGGTTTACTAAGGAAAATATTCTAAAGTTCTGCTTAAATTTTTACAAAATAATAGATTTATGGACCAAATAATAAAACTTAGTATCAAAAGATATGGATTCCTGTTCTAATAACTCAAATATTGTGATAAGTATTACTGAACCTGTGGCTTTAACCTGATCACTTAGTAAATAACCATGTGCTTAATATCCTTCTTGTACAATCTGATAAACAGTGATTAAAGTGCATAATTCCTGTTTCACTGGAGTTAACAGCCAATAGACAAGAGTAGGTTGGGCTATCTGAAATGATATATCAAAAAGGAAACCTTCAACTGCAGCAACTTTAAGTATCTGTTATAGGAGAGGAGTGCATTATAATTATCAAGAAAGTGACGTACAATTCATTCTGCATAGTTTTTTTTACCATTTTTATTCACCTTTGGTTAGGTTTTCTGAATTTCTGTGGCAATGAGTTCGACAATGAATAAGTTACAAAATGTTTTTATATCAGGTTGGGAATGTGGTATGACAAATAGAGGGAAAGAAAAACAATCTAAGGTTTGGTGACTGAAGAAGGTGAGGAAAGAGTAGGAACCCACTTGGAAGTAAGCTTGGCTAGACATGAGGATGCAGCCATAGGGTATGGCATGGCAATGAGGAAAAATGGGAAGGTACGTTTCCATGCCCAGGTAGCTGAAAAATAGAAATAATGATCCCTGGCCCCAGCAGCCAATAGGCAATATTGTGAAAATAAATTAGATACAGTTTTCCTTTGGAGGAAAAGCACTGTATAATTTATGATATTGTTATTATGATCATTAGTCACCTTTGCCTAGATTTATGGAGTGACTCATCCTAAATTAAGCCTTTGGAACAATAAGAAGAGGGAAATTTATGAGACCTACAATGATTTTCTAGTCTCATAAAAGATTGTAGCACTTGATTCTTGAGATGTTGAAATATCTCTGCCTCTTAACAGAAGGCTACAGGGACCATCCTTTGATTCATTATTTGATAAGTCTTTCAGGTCTCCATCCTCTTGCTCCTCTTGGACTAATAATTCAGTGAGCATTTTAACAGTCACCTTGGCTGTCTCTAAATTATTTTAACTTACCTTTAGAGTGTCTGCTACTTCTCTTCTTTTCCTATAAGAATAACAATTGTTACTTTTTTAATCCCTTAATTTTTCTATATATTCACTTAATAATTTTTCAGCACCTATAACACACAAAGCAATGAGCTAGATGTAGCATTATAAGGGGAATAAGATCCTGTCCATCTCTCAAAGAGTTTGTAATCTAGGTAAAGAATGTAACTAAGGGGACCAGATCTGAACACTATTTTAAGGAAGACTGACTGGATAAACAGTGTGAAAGAGAGGGCTGAGTACAAGGTTTTCTCTCCTGACAGAATGGATGGAAAATGATCCTACTAACCAGATAGGGAGCAGACCTGGGGAGAAAACATTCAGCTCTGTTTTAGGCACATTGGGCTGAGGATGAATAAGATATCCAGGAAGAAGCTTGATACATAGGTCTGGAGCATGGGAAAGAGGCAAGACCAGAAACAGATTTGGATTTCATCCAAAGAGAAATCCTGGGAATGCGCAAGATACTCATTGAGAGAATATGAAACAAGAAGGGAAGCCAAGGGAGTTTGATGGTTAAAATGAAAGAAGGAAAAAGACAACTAATTTTTGGAAGAGATAAATAGGATCAGAAGGGTTAATGAAGAGAAAATAAAGGAGAGGGAAAGAGAAATGGCTGAGAGATCAGGGAGGAAGAAGAATCTCATTGAAGAGCACAGATTGGAAGACTTACATTTGGAAAGAGCCTCCTTCCCTCTCCCTAAGCAGGAGGCAGTGAAGGGCAGACAAGTACAGACATATTTTGAGGTAGATATAGGAGCAACTGTTGATTCGAAAATGAAAAGTTGCATTGGAAGAGGTTGTGATGCGCAGAGAAAATGACAATGTGTAGAGGAAGGAGCACGGACTTTGGAATCAACCAGATATAGATTCAAGGTCCAACTCTTTCCTTATTATCATTGATTCCTTGGGGAAGCACCTCTACCAAATAGAGCCTCAGTTTTGTCTTCTGTGCAAATGACAAGTAAAAAGGAAATATTTCATAGGGTTGTTTTGAGGATTAAGAAAGAGCATGTGTGTGAAGCCCCTGACTCTGGCCTAGGCTTTGGTGGAGATGAATGGTCAGAAAAAGCTGGGCCGAGAGACAGAGCAGAGCTTCTCACACTTGAATGAGCATCAGAACCAGCTGGAGGGCTCTCCAAACACAGATTTCTAGGTCTCACCCCGAATCAGCTTCTGGTTCAGTAGGTTTGGGGCGGGACTTGAAAATCTGCATTTCTAATCAGTTCCCAGGTAACGCGGATGCTGCTGGTCTGGGAGCTACAGTTCGAGGACCTCTGAGGCAAAGAAATCCTCTGAGAGAAAATATCAAAGGGAAAAGAGACCTTGATGGCATCAGAACACAGAGCCCAGAAGAAGAGGATCACATCTCTTTTGAGAGTTCATTTTCCTTTAATGCACTTCATCATTTTATCTCCAGAACACTGGCCAGTCTGTCTCAGAAACAGACACTCTCTCTTATCCCAGAATCCCAAGAACTGGAGCAGGACCTGAAGTTTAACAGGAACTCATCCAACTGAGTGACTGGTGTGGTGGATGCAGACAGAAGGGGTAATTCTGAACTGCGTGAAGAGAGAGAGGAAGGAGAGTCTAGCAGATCTCAGTGTTTCCGCCAAGGGCTTTGAGCAGAGGCCACCAGGAAGGTGGCAGTAGTTTGGGAGCCAGGCTGAGACAACATGGCTTTTACAAAAGTGGAAACTGTCAAAGTTTATATATTATTTTAATTTTGCTCCATCTTTTCAATATTGCATGGCCCAAGTGTTTAATATTTCATGTTTCTCTCTTTTTTTATCTTAAGTTACTTTTTATTTTTTGTATTCTTTTCCCCAGACAAGTACTTTTATTGCTAAAAATGGTAGTTTATAACCCTTTACCATGGATCAGATGATCTCTGAGCACTCTCTTTTCCCTTTTTTGCTCTTAATTCCTTCCCATTGTATTATTCAGTTATTCCATTCTATTGCATCCATTATTCACTACTCTTTTTTTCAAAAATGGATTCTGCAGAAATCGAACACCTTCATTTTTCATTTCTCTTCCAGTTACTTTGTAGAAACTCAACTAGATTATAGCTCCTAATGCACTGATGCTCTGCTGAGTGCATATCGCCCAGCATGTTTATAAGTTCTGATATGAAGTCAAACCCTATTCCTTTTCAAGATTTTCCTTTCATATATCATTTAAGAAAATTACTCAACCATCTAGCTTGCTTCTACTTAGTCCCTGACTCATTTCCTAACTACTGAATGCCCCATCATCCTTCCCACAGTTATATTTTCATAAGGGAAAAGGAAAATTAACCGGACATTTAGTTGCAGTGTCACTGAAGCTGCACTCGGCAGCTGGGGTCTGGCTGGGGACAGCAGAGGCAGGAGGACGGCGCTGGTCAGTACACAGGCATCAACCCCTTTCTCCTCTCTGCATCAAGTGCCAACACCTCACCTGTGATCTTTCTCATCAACAAATTTTTGAAATTATTCTCACTTTCCTTAAAGATATGGTGCTTAGTCTGTTGCTTTGTGCATGGTAAACACTCAAAGCCATGAACAGATGAATGACGATGACAAATGAATGTAACACAGACCCAACACAGCCGGCTCCCGGCTCCTTGCTCAGTTACTGTCTTCCCATTACCTACTTTCCTGGGGGTATGTTATTCGGAACTCCTCACACTTCCCTAAATGTGGCATGCTCCACACCGATACGTGGGTCACTTCCTTTTCACCTGCTTTCTCTAACTAACGTGGCATCCCTTCCTTCTCCAGAAAAATCACCCCTGAACCCCCGCCTGGGTTGGGTGGCCCTCCTATGTGTACTGAAAACCTGTCCACTTCTTTGCTGTAAAATAGTACAATACTTCCATTGTCAGCTTGCTTGTCCTGTTCCTTAACTAGAATAAGGGTAACTTCAAAGCAGAGACTGTGTCTCATGCATAATTGCAATTCCAGCTCTTACCTGAATGCTCAAATGGCGCTGTTTGGGGTGAAGGAGGATATGCTGATGTCCAGGTGAAAGGCAGGGGCATTTTAGTGTGAGTAGCTGCCATAGGTGTGGAGAGGAGTAGAAAGCTGTGGTGTACAACAGAAAGAGAATCTTTCAGATGGAGCAGCTCATTAGATGCAGGGCAATAGGATGGGGGGGGAGTGAAACATGGCAGCTGGGGGCTGGGAGGATGCCAAAAATGATTTCAGGTGCTCATTACTTTAACAGAGACCTAGGGATTTAACTTCCTAAACAGAACAATAGTAGCTCCACACCATATAGCCTATTCACTAGCATTTTTATTAGGGACAAGTATTATTTACTGGAACAAGACAATGAAGTAGCTAAATCACTTTAAAAGATTCCAAATAATTCAAATCAATATACGGGTACTTTAAAAATAAAGTCCCAGAAGCAAAAAGGAAAGGTATGTGGTGTGGTTCCAATCACAATGAAGTCATTTCCTCATTTTCTCTTTTATTTACCTTACCTCCTCTCCTTCAAGCTGCGGTCCAATACAGGGACTCCTTGTCAGGCTTCTTTCCAGCTGTTAAGCAGGTGAAATTACACCTGTTAACACACTGCTGTAACATTTTCTTAAGCCTTCTAAGAACAACAGTGTCTCAACTCTTTAAATTTCAAGGTTTAATTTCTCCTTTTTGGAGTAATGAGTCCCTCCCTCCAACTCTATCTCATTCTCTCCCTCCTCTCCCTTTTCATATGTGTTCCTACCCTCTGAGTCGTCTTTGCATGGAGGGAACTGAGTGGTACAGTAACCCCTCCCTGAGCAGATCTGGCCCCTTCCCACTCTGCTTTGGTGAAAGAGGTTCCTGACTTAACACTGGTCCTTAACTCCAACAAATCCGATATGGGCTGGAAGAATTTAAAATCTATGCCTATCTCATGATCCTCCTTTCTCTACCTCTATATAAGTCCTACCCTTCCTTGCCTATCTAGCATCCTATCCTTGTCACTCAACTAATAAACCCTCCTTTTAATTCTTGGAGCACATGTTTTCTGTAATGATAGAAAACAAGTGCTTGTCTCATACATTTTCCTTGGAGTGCTCCTAGGAGCCGGCCTGGGCTTCTCCCTAGCAGTGTCCGGGAGGAGAGAGTACTCAATAGACTGAGTAACTACCTGTTACATTTAATGGACTGCCTCTGTGTTTCAAGCAATGACTTTGCTCCCTATTTGGAATAAATGTTTGGTGACGTTTCTGAGAACATTCCACAAGAAACAGAAGTTAGTCCTGCACATAACAGCTGCTTCCTACCATGTAGTTTTGACTCCGGCTCTGGTTCTACCCAGCTAGAGAGCTAAGTGGTCTGTGTTTTCTCATCTTGCTGTTAAGATAGCCCATTACTCCGTATAAGAAGCCTTCATGCACTCCCAGGAGCCCAGTATATCAGGAAGTGATAGCACACTGGTAAGCAGAAATTCGGTCTCCCGCCCCTTCACCCTAAATCCCTCCCTGCACACTCCCGAGGGGGAAGCAAGCCGCCCGGCCCGCTGCTGAGCAGAGAGAAGGGGGGAGCCGCAGAGGGTGAGGACCCGCCGCCTCCTTCACGACGCGCTGGAGCCAAGTGCAGGTGCGCGAGGACCGGCGTCTGCGAGGATGATTACCCTCATCATGCGAGCTGCCAGACAACTTCAGCACATTCTGTGGCATGTAAACTGCCGAGAAATAACACTGTCAGCAGTGTCATTTCTAACGAGGGAGAAACAATATATGAGGCAGGGAGAAAAAGACAACCCCCCCCACCCCGGCTGTACCCTAAACATCCTGGTGGGTTATTTTGCCTTTTCTCTCCTCCTGACTCCCTGTGGCAGGAAGCCACCCCAGAGGGGCCCTGATATTAGCACTGTCTGACATAGGAGGCCAAGGGTTAGAAAAAGTAGAAACCATGCCATTGCAGAGCCCTGGGAATCTAGATAGTTGTTGCTGCACAACCCCATCTACTTCCTGACTGCCTTCTTTTATTTTGTCCAGAATGGTCATATTTTGTATGTGTATATATATACTTATTTATTCAGAGAGTGTCTTGTATCATATTCAGGTGTTTTTTTTTTCCAGTTTGTTTTAATTCAGCTATTTTTTGGTTAAAAAAAAAGTATCTTGGTTAAAGATATTTTCTAGCCTTTGCAAATGACTTGAGGTTGTGGAAACTTTACTTTTTAAATAAAATTGATAAAGTTGTAAGGTTATAGAGCATATATATATATATACACACACACACGCATACACACATATACACATGCATATTGGCAACATACGTATTGGCACACATATATTGTAACACATATTGGCATGTGGCATGTGGGAAATAATAAAGCAAAATGCATTCCATGGTATAGCTGCTCCTTCTGGAAACCCTTCGCCTGTTAACAAACACCCTTCTATCCTGAACTTCCTTGCAGAACACCCCTCTCCTTGCCCATCTTCATTGAAATCTGGCTCTCACATGAGGCCACCCCATCCCCTGCTGCCTTTTCAGATGAGTATGTTCATTCTCCTACATTACACATGCCTTAAAGTATGCCAGGAAGTGGGCTTCGTGTCCTCCTTTTTCCCCAATTGTCCTTCACTCTCAGTCAGCAAAACAATCCCAAGTTAATAGCACTTCAAGACATATTTTCTGTTTATGTTTCTGCTTATGTTGGGGTAGAATGGTAAACCCCCTCTCTGCTGTAATTCTCATTCCCTAACAACTCTCAGTTATTCCAGTTCTTGGATTTATGACCTTTGTTTTTCTTCCCTAAACATATTCTGTTCTTGATCTTATAGTACCATTGTGTTTATTCTAGTAACCAATCACGCCCCCCCTTTTTAGAAAAAATGCTACATTTATTGTCTATGCAAAAGCAGTTCCATGTTTCTTGTGTGCAGTTTTCTGATTGCTATTTGAATACAGTCAAAAAGAAATTGGATTTTTTGTGCATGCCTGATTCCCTTTCATGCACGCTTTTGTCAAATTTTGACACAGTAGATACAGACCTCCTCCATGTGGACCCCAATTGATTAATTAAGGAGGAGATTCACTGCAAAATTGCCGGCAGCTGTTGGCTAGAATGGAGGCTGGGGAGTCACACACTAAAAAGTCTAGCAGTGGAACAGAATCACTTCTAGAGGATGTGTCTGAATATTGTGGAAAGTGAGTTCTACTTCCCAAACTGAACCTTTTTTTTATTTCATGGACTATTTAGAATATTTAATTTATTTTCCATTGAAAAACAAGCAACTCACATTTAATATTTTCTTTTTACTTTTTTTTTTAATTGAAGTATAGTTGATTTACAATGTTGGGTTAGTTTCTGGTGTTTAGCAAAGTGATTCAGTGATTTTTCATATTCTTTTCCATTATGGTTTATTATGGGATACTGAATATAGTTCCTATACAGTAGGACCTTGTTGTTTATTTTATATATAGTAGTTTGTATCTGCTAATCCCAAACTCCTAATTTATCCCTCCCCCACCCCCTTTCCACTTTGGTAACAATAAGCTTGTTTTCTTTGTTTGTAAGTCTGTTTCTGTTTCATAAATAAGTTCATTTGTGTCTTTCTTTCTCTCTCTCTCTCTCTCTCTCTCTCTCTCTCTCTCTCTCTCTCTCTCCCTCTTTCTCTCTTTCTCTTTCACTCTTTCTTTCTTTCTTTCCCCAGACAAAGGGTAAAGACAGGTGTGGCAAGACACATTGTTCAATACCAGGACATTTCATCAGCATCAAAAGGCACACCAAGAGAGAAATTCATTTGGTACAAGACCGAGGTCAAGATCATTGAGGGAGAGAAAGCTAAGACAACTTCAATTTGCAAGCTTTCTGAATTATGTAATGCCATATTCTGAGTTCTGCTGTCAATCGGGAATATGCGTGGCCATGTGGAATTTCAGATCCATCCAGAAGGGTAGATAGACGCTTCCAACAAATAACAAGAGAGAAGGTTGTCAAGAATAAGGATTCAGTCCATAGGCATAATTAGAGGTTGTGCAGAGGCAGAAGCGGAGGAAGTCAGCAGTGGAGGGGAGTCAGGAGAAAGTGTTCAGAAGTATAAAGTCTCCAATAAGTCATGGCAGTGGCAATTCCTAAAGGTCCTTCCTGATCCTCTCAAAAAAGCTGAAGTTGACATTTTCTCCATCTGTACTCCACCTCTCCAGGAGCTCATAAATCTGGGCTCTGACCTAACCATGATGGGGAACTCAGCTGGGAGAGCAGGTTATTTCCCCCAAACCACTGTACACAGCATCAGGGGCCACCTGTGAGTCACAGCCTCTGGGAGGTTGGGGAACATCTGGCCAAGTTCATCTCCTGCCACCACCACCACCAAGTCTGCCTCTGTTACTCGTGTCTGTTTTAAATGCACTTCTCTCTCCAACACAACATCTTTGGAACATCAGGATGTTGCATAATAACTGAGTGGAATCCAAAAACCAAGCCACACATGTAGAACTATGAGAAACCACATGTGTGAGAGAAAAATAACCTCAGCTTGAGCATTATTTTTCTTCTCAAAGCAGTAAGTGTGTTGGAGGCCACACTGAATATTTGATACAGACTGAGAAAGGGTGTGGATGAACTTTGCTTGTAAACATCTGCACCAAAGGGATTTGAGGTATGTTTTCAAAATAACCTTCAGAGCTATCATTCACTGAGTGCCTACAAAGTGTCAAACACCTTATAGACATTAGTCCTGATTATCCAATATGGTCATGAAGTGGTTATTATTGTGTTCATTTTTTCTAATTAGAAAACTAACCACTGAGATAAAAAATGACTCATCAAAGTTCCACAACTGATAAAGGGAAAAGGTAGTCTGGGAGGTGGCTTCTTTTGTCTCCAAAGCCTACAGTCCTTCTACTTATTACACTTTCTTCCCAATCCATCTAGAAAGGCTAAAAGTGACAAGTGCTGATTCCCTGTGTTTGCTCAACTCCATTAAGTAGGCAGAGCATAGCCAGGGGCTGCATCGAGGGCTGTGTGTATATATATATATATATATACATATACCTATATATGTGTGTGTATATATACATATATATGTATATATACACACACATATATAGGTATATGTGTATATATATATATATATATATATATATATATAGAGAGAGAGAGAGAGAGAGAGAGAGAGAGAGAGAGAGAATATCAGGCTAAGATATGTATAGAGAATTTCTGGCTAAAGTTGACTGGGGTTGAGGCAGGAGATAGATGGGCCCCAGGCCGAATAGCTGAATTTCGTCCCCTGTGGACAGAAACTCCATAATAGCAGAAACTCCATAAAAGCAAGATTTTGGAGGAGGCTGGACCCTGCCCATATAAGAGATAAAAGACCACATATTTCTCATTCTCAAATCAAGAAGACCTCCTGACTACACATGTGCTGAAAGGCTCCTTGGAGGTCAAAAACGGAGGGAACACCACCCCATAGTAAGTGATGTCAATTATCCATATTCCTCTTCGCTAGAATCCATCTTGGCTAAGAGGTGTGCACACAAACTTGGGAGGACCCTGAGATATACCAAATACAGACTCAGAACCAGGCAAAGCAAGATAACTGGTCAAAGGAAACCCAGAAGAAATGCCCCATAAAAGTGATTCAAACTACCACAAGGGCATGATTCTCTCTCTGAGCCCACCCATGTGTCTATCCACATGTACTGTACTCTTTACTTGTCTCACTACTTTCTGTCTTTGTAGGAATTCTTTCCTGCAAAGCTGAAGGGCCAGGGCCTTGTCACTGGCCACTAGTCCCTGGTGGTCTAGTGGATAGGATTCGGCACTCTCACTGCCGCAACCTAACCTCAGTCTATAGCCGGGAACAAAAACCCTTCTTCAAGCTACTGCATGCCAAGGCCACAAGAGATCAGGGTCTCCAGAGCTAATGATGGGGAAAGTCAAATCTGAATATGCCTAATCTTTCAAAGGAATATTGTACTATTAATATATGTTCAGAATTACTAAGGCTCAATGGTACCAAAGCAAGCCAGAGACATCAATAAGGATTCCTTTTCTTCATGAGGCTCATTGATCCTCAACCACAGTGGTAATAATTCACCAAACCTTTACCAGCAGCATCTGCTGTCCAGAAATTACCTCAATTCACTTTTATGAAGTCTACTAAATCTTATAAGAAGTGGAAAAGCAATAGTATCATCAACTTGAAGCCAGATCACAGCAGCACCTGTCAATGGATCTTTCCTGCTGCCTTTCCTCTTCTTGTTCACCTGGTTCCAACCCTCAAGGACTCAGAAACCACAGCTGACAGGATCAGGGAGAATAAATGAGTGTGCAAAGGAAAGAAAAAAAGAGCCAGTCAAAACTATTGCCTGCCACAAGCTTTGGGCCTCCAGTCTGAAAGGGACCCAGGCTCCAGTTCCACATGTTGGGAGGAAAGATGTTAATGTCAAATAAGCATCAGAGTTTTTATTATTATAAAACAAAAACTGATATATTATGAATTTACTTGATACTGTGTTTTGGGACTGAATGTGACTATAGGAACTTCTATCACCTAAAAGTGCTTAGAAATGAGAAATAGTGAATAGAATGAAAGTGAATTGAATGAAACATGAACTCTCTAGAGATCACTCTAGACCCCTTATGTCAACACCAAAGAAGATGCAATGGGAGAATATTCCAACCAAATAAGAGTGATTGGGTTGCATTCTTCCTCTTAGCCAAGAGTTCTAAACCTGAGGTCCATGGTCCCTTAAAAAGAACAAGAAATATTTTATGTACACATGTATATGTGCCGTTTTCTGGAGAGAGAGTCCACAGCTTTTATCAGGGTCACAAAAAAAGTTTAAAATTATTCCCAAATCAGAGAACTTTTGGAATCCTAAGATAATCTTAGGCTTCGGCTTTAGATCTGGTTCGTTTCTCCTCCAGAAACAAACATTGGCCAGTACCCAGCTGATTCTATTTTAAAGAGGACCTGAGAGATGGGACACAGACTAAACCATTCTCCAGAAAACCCTTTTGACATAGTTTCAGGACACGTATGGTTTAGATCGGGAGAAGGTAGAAATTAGCTTTGAAATTCAGGGTATAGTTTTCTAGGCTATAGAAACCTACATCTTCTAAGAACTTTGTGGCTCCCTGAGGTTACCTCTGTTCTGACTACATTTTGAATCTTTTCAGTGAATTGTGACATACATGGGTTTTGAACCTGTGTTTTGACGTAAAATGCATGTAACCCAAGTGATTTGATTTCCTAAGGCTCAGTTCCTGACTACTGGCCTTCCAAGGCGTTGGCCTCTCTCTAGTGTCCACAGTGAGATTAGCTGCTGCCTGAAGAGTAATGCTAACCCAAAGCATCAGGTCTCCGTCAGGGGGCAGAGTCAAGATGGTGATTTGGGAAGACGCAGAGTTAGCATCTCCCCATGACTAGGGTGTCTGCTGGCTGCTGGTGGTCCCTGATGCCCAAGGAGCAGGGAGGAGCCCCCAAGCAAATTGGTAGGACGTGGGGGACTGAGGTGGGGAGGAGAAGTGGAGGCCAGACAGGATCGGTGTCCCTGAGGCTGGGGAGATCAGGAGAAGCAGGTGGGAGGGCCCCTCCCAGAGGAGGATCCAAGGGCAATTGCCCTGCCCACTCGGGCCGGGGAGACTGCTGAACTCCCAGGCCAGTCCCCTGCCCTCCAAGGCCCCCCATCTCCCTGGCTGCCTTGGTCCTGGGGGCATAGGAAGGAGGCCAAGGGGAGAACAGGAGAGGCAGGTGGGAGGAGCCTTTCAGGACCAAAGGAGCAGGAGAGGAGAGTAGGGCATTTGCTCTGACCCCTCAAGCCCAGGAAACCTTCTGGGCTCCCTGGTGAGGTCCCCTGCCCTCTGAGACCAGGAATGGGGGGCACGCCTGGGTCCCTTCTGTTCCATTGAGCCTAAGCCCCACTCCCCCACAGGCACCAGGGCCTTTCCAGCCTTGTGGATCCTAAGCATAGGCCCCACCCACTGCCCAAACCTCACCCTTGCTTAGGCACAGCCCTCCACAGCCAAGGCCTTTCCCTCCCTTTTTTTTTTATATTCTTTCTAACATATCTGTTAGTTTCCTAGTCTAATTTTATTTTTTACTTTGTTATTGTTCTCTCTATTTGTGTGTGCGTGTATGTGCCAACCCATGCAGCTGGGGGGATCTTGGCTCACAAGCTGGAGGTCAGGCTGAAGCTCCTGCAGTGGGAGCTCCAAGTCCAAACCACTGGACTAACAGAGAAATTCAGAACCCAGGGAATATTCATCAGAGTGAGGTCTCATGGAGTTCCTCATCTCAGCATCAAGACCCAGCTCTACCCAACAGCTTACAAACTCCAGTCTTGTAAGCCTCAGGCCAAACAACCAGTAAGACAGGAACACAGCCCCACTGATAAAAAAAAAAAAAAAAAAGAGAGAGACAGCAAAAAATATATCACAGATGAAGAAGCAAGGTAAAAATGTACAAGATCAAATAAATGAAGAGGAAATAGGCAATCTACCTGAAATAGAATCCAGAGTAATGATAGTAAATATGATCCAGAATCTCGGAAATAGAATGGAGATGTGGATTGAGAAAACACAAGAAATGTTTAGCAAAGATCTAGAAGAACTAAAGAACAAACAAACGGATGAACAACACAATAACTGAAATGAAAAATACACTGGAAGTAATCAATAACACAATAACTGAGGCAGAAGAACGAATAAGTGAGCTGGAAGACGAAATGGTGGAAATAACTGCCAAGCAGCAGAATAAAGAAAAAAAGAATGAAAAGAATTGAAGACAATCTCAGAGAGCTCTGGGACAACACTAAATGCACCAACATTCAAATTACAGGGGTCCCAGAAGAAGAAGAGAAAAAGAAACGGTCTAAGAAAATATTTGATGAGATTATAGTTGAAAACTTCCCTAACATGGGAAAGGAAATAGTCACCCAAGTCCAGGAAGCACAGAGGGTCCTGTACAGGATAAACCCTAGGAAAAGTACACCAAGACACACACATATTAATCAAACTAACAAAAATTAAATTCAAAGAAAAAATATTAAAAGCAGCAAGAGAAAAACAAAAAATAATATACAAAGGAATCCCCATAAAGTTATCAGCTGGTTTTTCAGCAGAAACTCTGCAGGCCAGAAGGAAGTGGCAGGATACACTTAAAATGATGAAAGAGAAAAACCTACAACCAAGATTACTCTACCCAGCAAGGATCTCATTCAGATTCGACGGAGAAATCAAAAGCTTTTCAGACAAGCAAAAGCTAACAGAATTCAGCACCACCAAACCAGATTTACAGCGAATACTAAAGATACTTCTGTAGGCAGGAAACACAAGAGAAGAAAAAGACCCACAAAAACAAAACAATTAAGAAAATGGTAATACGAACATACATATTGATAATAACCTCAAATGTAAATGGATTAAATGCTCCAACCAAAAGACATAGACTGGCTGAATGGATACAGAAACAAAACCTGTATATATGCTGTCTACAAGAGACTCACTTCAGACCTAGGGACACATACAGACTGAAAGTGAAGGTATGGAAAAATACATTCCATGCAAATGGAAATCAAAAGAAAGCTGGAGTAGCAATACTCATATAAGATAAAATAGACTTAAAATAAAGACTGTTGGGCTTCCCTGGTGGCGCAGTGGTTGAGAGTCCACCTGCCGATGCAGGGGACACGGGTTCGTGCCCCGGTCCGGGAAGATCCCGCATGCCGCAGAGCAGCTGGGCCCGTGAGCCATGGCCACTGAGCCTGTGCGTCTGGAGCCTGTGCTCCGCAACGGGAGAGGCCACAACAGTGAGGGGCCCACGTACCGTAAAAACAAAACAAACAAACAAAAAAAAATAAAGACTGTTACAAGAGATAAGGAGGGACACTGTATAATGATCAAAGGATCAATCCAAAAAGAAGATATAACAATTGTAAATGTTTATGCACCTAACACAGGAGCACCTCAATACATAAGGTAGAGGAGCTTCAAGACGGCAGAAGAATAAGATATGGAAATCACCTTCCTCCCCACAAATACATCAGAAATACATATACATGTGGAACTATTCCTACAGAACACCTACTGAACGCTGGTAGAAGACTTCAGACCTCCCAAAAGGCAAGAAACTCCCCACGTACCTGGGTAGGGCAAAAGAAAAAACAGAGACAAAAGAATAGTGATGGGACATGCACCAGTGAGAGGGAGCTGTGAATGAGGAAAGTTTCCACACACTAGAAGCCCCTTCGCGGGAGGAGACTGTGCGTGGTGGAGTGGGGGAAGCTTCGGAGTGATGGAGAAGAGTGCAGCAACAGGGGTGCGGAGGGCAAAGCGGAGAGATTCCTGCACAGAGGATTGGTGCTGACAGGCACTCACCAGCCCGAGAGGCTTGTCTGCTCACCTGCTGGGGAGAGCAGGGGCTGGGAGCTGAGGCTCGGGCTTCGGAGGTCAGATCCCAGGGAGAGGACTGGGGTTGACTGCGTGAACACAGCCTGAAGGGGGCTAGTGCACCACAGCTAGCCAGGAGGGAGTCCGGGAAAATGTCTGGAGTTGCTGAAGAGACAAGAGACTTTTTCTTCCATCTTTGTTTCCTGGTGCTCAAGGAGAAGGGATTAAGAGCACTGCTTAAAGGAGCTCCAGAGACAGGTGTGAGCCACGGCTATCAGCGTGGACCCCAGAGACGGGCATGAGATGCTAAGGGTGCTGCTGCAGTCACCAAGAAGCCTGTGTGCGAGCACAGGTTCACTATCCACACTGCCCCTCCCAGGAGCCTGTGTAGCCCTCCACTGCCAGGGTCCTGTGATCCAGGGACACATTCCCCAGGAGAACACACGGCGTGCCTCAGGCTGGCGCAACATCACGCTGGCCTCTTCCACCACAGGATCGCCCCACATTCCGTACCCCTCCCTCCCCCCTGCCTGAGTGAGCCAGAGCCACTGAATCAGCTGCTCCTTTAACCCTGTCCTGTCTGCGCGAAGAACAGATGCCCTCAGGCTAACTACACACAGAGGCAGGTCCAAATCCAAAGCTGCACCCCAGGAGCTGTGTGAAAAAAGGAGAGAAAGGGAAATTTCTCCCAGCAGCCTCAGGAACAGCGGGTTATATCTCCACAATCAACTTGATGTACCCTGCATCTGTGGAATACCTGAATAGACAACGAATCATCCCAGATTGAGGAGGTGGCCACTGGGAACAACGATATATATATATTTTTTTTTTCCCTTTTTCTCTTTTGGTGACTGTGTATGTGTATGCTTCTATTTGTGATTTTGTCTGTATAGCTCTGCTTTTACCATTTGTCCTAGGGTTCTGTCGGTCCGTTGTTGTATTTATTTATTTATTTTTTTAGTATAGTTTTTAGCACTTGTTATCATTGGTGGATTTGCTTTTTGGTTCAGTTGCTCTCCTTTCTTTTTTTTATTACTTAAAAAAATTTTTAACAATTATTTTTTATTTTAATAACTTTATTTTATTTTACTTTATTTTATTTTATTTTATCTTCTTCTTTTGTTCTTTCCCTTTTTTTCCCCTTTTATTCTGAGCTGTGTAGATGACAAGCACTTGGTGCTCCAGCCAGGCATCACGGCTGTGCCTCTGAGGTGGGAGAGCAAAGTTAAGGACACTGGTCTACAAGAGACCTCCCAGCTCCATGTAATATCAAATGGTGAAAATCTCCCAGAGTTCTCCATCTCAATGCCAAGACGCAATTCCACTCAACGAACAGCAAGCTACAGTGCAGGACACCCTATGCCAAACAATGAGCAACACAGGAACACAACCCCATCCATTAGCAGAGAGACTGCCTAAAATCATAATAAGGCCACAGACACCCCAAAACACTCCACCAGACATGGACATGCCCACCAGAAAGACAATATCCAGCCTCATCCACCAGAACACAGGCACTAGTCCCCTCCACCACGAAGCCTACACAACCCACTGAAACAACCTTAGCCACTGGGGACAGACACCAAAAACAACGGGAACTATGTACCTGAAGCCTGTGAAAAGGAGACCACAAACACAGTAAGTTAAGCAAAATGAGAAGACAGAGAAACACATAGCAGATGAAGGAGCAAGGCAAAAACACACCAGAGCTAACAAATGAAGAGGAAATAGGCAGTCTAGCTGAAGAAGAATTCAGAATAATGATAGTAAAGATGATCCAAAATCTTGGAAATGGAATGTAGAAAATACAAGAAATGTTTAAAAAGGACCCAGAAGAACTAAAGAACAAAGAAACAGTGATAAACAACAAAATAAATGAAATTAAATATTCTCTAGAAGGGATCAATAGCAGGAAAACTGAGGCAGAAGAATGGATAAGTGAGCTGGAAGAAGGATAGTGTAAATAACTACTGCAGAGCAGAATAAAGAAAAAAGAATGAAAAGAATTGAGGATAGTCTCAGAGACCTCTGGGACAATATTAAATGCACCAACATTCAAATTATAGGGGTCCCAGAAGAAGAAGAGGAAAAGAAAGGGACTGAGAACATATTTGAAGAGATTATAGTTGAAAACATCCTTAATATGGGAAAGGAAATAGTCACCCAAGTCCAGGAAGTACAGATGGTCCCGTACAGGATAAACCCTAGGAAAAGCACACCAAGACACATATTAATCAAACTAACAAAAATTAAATACAAAGAAAAAAATATTAAAAGCAGCAAGGGAAAAACAACAAATAACGTACAAGGGAATCACCATAAGGTTAACAGTTGATCTTTCAGCAGAAACTCTGCAAGCCAGAAGGGAGTGGCAGGATATATTTAAAGTGAAGAAGGAGAAAAACCTACAACCAAGATTACTCTACACAGCAAGTATATCATTCAGATTTGACGGAGAAATTAAAAACTTTACAGACAAGTAAAAGCTAAGAGAATTCAGCACCACCAAACCGGCTTTACAACAAATGCTAAAGGAACTTCTCTAGGCAGGAAACACAAGAGAAGGAAAACACCTACAATAACAAACCCAAAACAATTAAGAAAATGGTAATAGGAACACACATATCGATAATTACCTTAAATGGAATAAATGCTCCCACCAAAAGACACAGGCTGGCCGAATGGATACAAAAATAAGACCCATATACATGCTGTCTACAAGAGACCCACTTCAGACATAGAGACACATACAGACTGAAAGTAAGGGGATGGAAAGAGATATTCCGTGCAAATGGAAATCAGAAGAAAGCTGGAGTAGCAATTCTCATATCAGACAAAATACACTTTAAAATAAAGACTATTACAAGAGACAAAGAAGGACACTATATAATGATCAAGGGATCAATCAAAGAAGATATAACAATTGTAAATATTTATGCACCCAACATAGGAGCACCTCAATACATAAGGCAAATACTAACAAACATAAAAGGGGAAATCGACAGCAACACAATCATAGTAGGGGACTTTAACACCCCACTTTCACCACTGGACAGATCATCCAAAATGAAAATAAATAAAGAAACACAAGCTTCAAATGATATGTTAAACAAGATGGACTTAATTGATATTTATAGGACATTCCATTCAAAAACAACAGAATACACATTTTGCTCAAGTGCTCATGGGGCATTCTCCAAGATAGATCATATCTTGGGTCACAAATCTAGTCTTGGTAAATTTAAGAAAATTGAAATTGTATCAAGTATCTTTTCCAACCACAAAATATAAGACTAGATATCAATTACAGGAAAAGATCTGTAAAACATACAAACACATAGAGGCTAAACAATACACTACTTAATAACGAAGTGATCACTGAAGAAATCAAAGAGGAAATCAAAAAATACCTAGAAACAAATGACAATGGAGACACGACGACCCAAAACCTATGGGATGCAGCAAAAGCAGTTCTAAGAGGGAAGATTATAGCAATACAATCCTACCTTAAGAAACAGGAAACATCTCAAATAAACAACTTAATCTTCCACCTAAAGCAATTAGAGAAAGAAGAACAAAAAAAACCCCAAAGTTAACAGAAGGAAAGAAATCATAAAGATCAGATCAGAAATACATGAAAAAGAAGGAAGGAAACGATACCAAAGATCAAAAACTAAAAGCTGGTTCTTTGAGAAGATAAACAAAATTAATAAACCATTAGACAGACACATCAAGAATAAAGGAGAGAAGACTCAAATCAATAGAATTAGAAATGAAAAAGTAGACGTAACAACTGACACTGCAGAAATACGATGGACTGAATACTGAAATACTGAACTGAATACTGAATACTGAATACAGAAATACTGAACCAGGAAGAAATAGAAAATATGAACAGGCCAATCACAAGCACTGAAATCGAAACTGTGATGAAAAATCTTCCAAGAAACAAAAGCCCAGGACCAGATGCTTTCACAGGCGAATTCTATCAAACATTTAGAGAAGAGCTAACAACTATCCTCTCAAACTCTTCCAAAATATAGCAGAGGGAGGAACACTCCAAAACTCATTCTATGAGGCCACCATCACCTTGATACTAAAACCAGACAAAGATGTCACAAAGAAAGAAAACTACAGGCCAATATCTCTGATGAACATAGATGCAAAAAATCCTCAACAAAATACTAGCAAACAGAATCCAACAGCACATTAAAAGGATCATACACCATGATCAAGTGGGATTTATTCCGGGAATGCAAGAATTCTTCAATATATGCAAATCAATCAATGTGATACACCATATTAACAAATTGAAGGAGAAAAACCATATGATCATCTCAATAGATGCAGGGAAAGCTTTCAACAAAGTTCAACACCAATTTATGATAAAAACCCTGCAGAAAGTAGGCACAGAGGGAACTTTCCTCAACATAATAAAGGTCATATATGACAAGCCCACAGCCAACATTGTCCTCAATGGTGAAAAACTGAAAGCATTTCCACTAACATCAGGAACAAGACAAGGTTGCCCACTCTCACCACTATTATTCAACATATTTTTTGAAGTTTTAGTCACAGCAATCAGAGAAGAAAAGGAAATAAAATGAATCCAAATCAGAAAAGGAGTAAAGCTGCCACTGTTTGCAGATGACACGATGCTATACATAGAGAATTGTAAAGATGCTACCAGAAAACTACTAGAGCTAATCAATGAATTTGGTAAACTAGCAGGATACAAAACTAATGCACAGAAATCTCTGGCATTCCTATATACTAATGATGAAAAATCTGAAAGTGAAATCAAGAAAACACTCCCATTTACCATTGCAACAAAAAGAATAAAATATCTAGGAATAAACTGACCTAAGGAGACAAAAGACCTGTATGCAGAAAATTAGAAGACACTGATGAAAGAAATTAAAGATGATACAAATAGTTGCAGAGATATACCATGTTCTTGGATTGGAAGAATCAACATTGTGAAAATGACTATACTACCCAAAACAATCTACAGATTCAGTGCAATCCCTATCAAAGTACCACTGGCATTTATCACAGAATTAGAACAAAAAAAAATTCACAATTTGTATGGAAACACAAAAAACCCCGAATAGCCAAAGCAATCTTGAGAAAGAAAAATGGAGGTGGAGGAATCAGTCTCCCTGACTTCAGACTATACTACAAAGCTACCGTAATTAAGACAGCCTGGTTCTGGCACAGAAACAGAAATATAGATCAATGGAACAGGATAGAAAGCCCAGAGATAAACCCATGCACATATGGTCACCTTATCTTTGATAAAGGAGGCAAGAATATACAGTGGAGAAAAGAAAGCATCTTCAATAATTGGTGATGGGAAAACTGGACAGCTACATGTAAAAGTATGAATTTAGAACACTCCCTAACACCATACACAAAAATAAACTCAAAATGGATTAAGGACCTAAATGTAAGGCCAGGCACTATCAAACTCTTAGAGGAAAACATAGGCAGAGCAGTCTATGACATAAATCACAGCAAGATCTTTTTTGATCCACCTCCTACAGAAATGGAAATAAAAGCAAAAATAAACAAATGGGACCTAATGAAACTTCAAAGCTTGTGCACACCAAAGGAAACCGTAAAGAAGACCAAAAGACAACCCTCAGAATGGGAGAAAATATTTGCAAATGAAGCAACTGACAAAGGATTAATTTGCAAAATTTACAAGCAGCTCATGCAGCTCAATAACAAAAAAAGAAACAACCCAATCCAAAAATGGGCAGAAGACCTAAATAGACATTTATCCAAAGAAGATATACAGATTGCCAACAAACACATGAAAGAATGCTCAACATCATTAATCATTAGAGAAATGCAAATCAAAACTACATTGAGATATCAACTCACACCAGTCAGAATGGCCATCATCAAAAAATCTAGAAACAGTAAATGTTGGAGAGGGTGTGGAGAAAAGGGAACACTCTTGCACTGTTGTTGGGAATGTAAATTGTTACAGCCACTATGGAGAACAGTATGGAGGTTCCTTAAAAAACTACAAATAGAACTACCATAAGACCCAGCAATCCCCCTACTGGGCATATACCCTGAGAAAACCATTATTCAAAAAAGTCATGTACCAAAATGTTCATTGCAGCTCTATTTACAATAACCAGGACATGGAAGCAACCTAAGTGTTCATCAACAGATGAATGGATAAAGAAGATGTGGCACATATATACAATGGAATATTACTCAGCCATAAAAAGAAATGAAATTGAGTTATTTGTAGTGAGGTGGATGGACCTAAAGTCTGTCATACAGAGTGAAGTAAGTCAGAAAGAGAAAAACAAATACCATATGCTAACACATATATATGGAATCTAAGAAATATATGTATGCTAACACATATATATGGAATCTAAGAAATATATGTATGCTAACACATATATATGGAATCTAAGAAGAAAAAATAAAAAGGTCATGAAAGACCTAGGAGTAAGACGAGAATAAAGACACAGGCCTAATAGAGCACGGACTTGAGGATATGGGGAGGGGGAAGGGTAAGCTGTGGCAAAGAGAGAGAGTGGCATGGACATATATACACTACCAAATGTAAAATTAATAGCTAGTGTGAAGCAGCTGCATAGCACAGGGAGATCAGCTAGGTGGTTTGTGACCACCTAGAGGGTTGGGATAGGGAGGGTGGGAGGGAGGGAGATGCAAGAGGGAAGGGATATGGGAACATATGTATATGTATAACTGATTCACTTTGTTATAAAGCAGAAACTAACACACTATTGTAAAGCAATTATACTCTAATAAAGTTGTAAAAATAAATAAATAAAACGGACAGCTAGTGGGAGGCAGCCGAAAAAAAAAATACATAAGATAATAGCTAACAACCATGAAAGCAGAAATTGACATTAACACAATAATAGTAGGGGATTTTTAACACCCCACTTACAATCAAACAGAAAATAAACAAGGAAACATGAGCTTTAAATGACACAATAGATCAGATAGATTTAATTTATATTTATAGAACATTCCATCTGAAAGTGGCAGAATACACTTTCTTCTCAAGTGCACACAGAACATTTTCCAGGATAGATCATATCTTGGGTCACAAATCAAGGCTTGGAAAATTTTAAAAATTGAAATCATATCAAGCATCTTTTCTGAACACATCACTATAAGATTGGAAATCAATTACAGGAAAAAAAAAACTATAAAAATCACAAACACATGCAGGCTAAACACTGCACTACTAAATAACCAAGAGATCACTGAAGAAATCAAAGAAGAAATAAAAAAATACACAGACACAAATGACAATGAAAACATAACGACACAAAAACTATGGGATGCAGCAAAAGCAGTTCTAAAAGGGAAGTTTATAGCAATTCAATCTCACCTCAAGAAACAAGAAAAATCTCAAGTAAGCAATCTAAGGTTATACCTCAAGCAATTAGAGAAAGAAGAACAAAAAATCTCAAATAAGCAATCTAAGGTTACACCTAAAGCAATTAGAGAAAGAAGAACAAAAAAACCCCAAAATTAGCAGAAGGAAAGAAATCATAAAGTTCAGATCAGAAATAAATGAAAAAGAAATGAAGGAAACAATAGCAAACATCAATAAAACTAAAAGCTGTTTCTTAGAGTAGATTAAAAAAATTAATAAACCACTAGCCAAACTCATCAAAAAAAAGAGAGGATGCAAATCAATAAAATTAGAAATGGCAAAGAAGCAATCACAACTGACACCTCAGAAATACAAAGGATTATAAGAGACTACTACAAACAACTATATGCCAATAAAACGGACAGCCACGAAGAAATGGACAAAATGTTGGAAAGGTCCAATTTTCCAAGACTGAACTAGGAAGAATTAGAAAATATAAACAAACCTAGCACAAGTAATGAAATTGAAACTGTAATTAAAAATCTTCCAACAAACAAAAGTCCAGGACCAGAGAGCTTCACAGGCAAATTCTATCAAACAGTTAGAGATGAGCTAACACCGATCCTTCTCAAACTCTTCCAAAATATTGCAGAGGGAGAAACACTCCCAAATTCATTCTACAAAGCCACCATCACCCTGATACCAAAACCAGAAAAAGATATCACAAAAAAAAGAAAATTATAGACCAATATCACTGATGAACACAAATGCAAAAATCCTGAACAAAATACTAGCCAAAAGAATCCAACAACACATTAAAAGGATCATGATCAAGTGGGATTTATCCCAGGGATGCAAGGATTCTTCAGTATAAGCAAATCAATCAATGTGATACACCATATTAACAAATTAAGGAATAAAAACTATATGATCATCTCAGTAGATGCAGAAAAAGCTTTTGACAAAATTCAACACCGATTTATGATAAAAACTCTCCAGAAAATGGGCATAGAGGGAACCTACCTCAACATAATAAAGGTCATATATGACAAACCCACAGCAAACATCATACTCAATGGTGAGAAACTGAAAGCATTTCCACTGAGATCAGGAAAAACACAAGGATGTACACTCTCACCACTTATTCAACTTGGTTATGGAAGTCCTAGCCACCGCAATCAGAGAAGAAAAAGAAATAAAAGGAATCCAAATTGGAAAAGAAGAAGTAAAACTGTCACAGTTTGCAGATGACATGATACTATACATAGAGAATCCTAAAGACGCCACCAGAAAACTACAGAACTAATCAATGAATTTGGTAAGGTTGCAGGATTCAAAATTAATGCACAGAAATCTCTGGCATTCCTATACACCAACACTGAAAAATCAGAAAGAGAATTTAAGGAAATGATCCCATTTACCATCACAACTAAAAGAATAAAATACCTAGGAATAAACCTACCTAAAGAGGTAAAAGTCCTGTACTCAGACATCTATAAGACATTCATAAAAGAAATCAAAGACAACACAAAGAGATGGAGAGGTATACCATGATCTTAGATGGGAAGAATCAACATTGTGAAAATGACTATACTACACAAAGCAATCTACAGATTCAATGCAATCCCTATCAAACTACCAATGGTACTCTTCCCAGAATTAGAAAAAAAAAATATTTTACAATTTGTATGGAAACACAAAAGACCCCAAATAGCCACAGCAATCTTGAGAAAGAAAAATGGAGCTGGAGGAATCAGGCTCCCCAAATTCCAACTATACAACAAGCTACAGTAATCAAGACAGTATGGTACTGGCACAAAAACAGAAATATAGATCAATGGTATACAATAGAATGCCCAGAGATAAACCCATGCACATATGGTCACCTTATCTTTGATAAAGGAGGCAAGAATATACAGTGGAGAAAAGACAGCCTTTTCAATAAGTGGTGATGGGAAAACTGGACAGCTACATGTAAAAGAATGAAATTAGAACACTACCTAACACCATACACAAAAATAAACTCAAAATGGATTAAAGACCTAAATGTAAGGCTAGACACTATCAAACTCTTAGAGGAAAACATAGGAAGAACACTCTTTGACACAAACCACAGTAAGATCATTTCTGACCCACCTCCTAGAGTAATTGAAATAAAAACAAAAATAAACAAATGGGACTTAATTAAACTTAAAAGCTTTTGCACAGCAAAGGAAACCATAAACAAGATGAAAAGACAATCTCAGAATGGGAGAAAATATTTACAATTGAAATGATGGACAATAGATTAATCTCCAAATATACAAAAGCTCATAACGCTCAATATCAAAAAACCCCAAACAATCCAAATAAAAAATGGGCAGAAGACGTAAAGAGACATTTCAGCAAGGAAGACATACAGCTGGCCAAGAGGCACATGAAAAGATACTTAACATCACTAATTATTAGAGAAATGCAAATCAAAACTATCACCTCACACTGGTCAGAATGGCCATTATCAAAAAAGCTAGAAACAATAAATGCTGGCAAGGGAGTGGTGAAAAAGGAACCTTCCTCTGTTGATGGGAATGTAAATAGATACAACCACCACGGAAAACAGTTTTGAGGGTCCTTAAAAAACTAAAAATAGAACTACCATATGACCAAACAATCCCACTACTGGGCATATACCCTGAGAAAACAATTCAAAAAGAGACATGAACCACAGTGTTCATTGCAGCACTGTTTACAATAGCCAGGACATGGAACCAACCTAAATGCCCATCAACAGATGAATGGATAAAGAAGATATGGCAAATATATACAATTGAATATTACTCAGCCATAAAAAGAAATGAAATTGAGTTATTTGTAGTGAGGTGGATTGACCTAGAGTCTGTCATACAGAGTGAAGGAAGTCAGACAGAGAAAAACAAATACCATATTGCTAATGCATATATATGGAATCTTAAAAAAAAAAAAAAGGTTCTGATGAACCTAGGGGCAGGACAGGAATAAAGACACAGACATAGAGAATGAATTTGAGGACACGGGGAGCAGGAAGGGTAAGCTGGGACAAAGTGAGAGAGTAGCATTGACATATATACACTACCAAATATAAGATAGCTGGTGGGAAGAAGCTGCATCTCATGGGGAGATCAGCTTGGTGCTTTGTGACCACCTAGAGGGGTGGGATAGGGAGGGTGGATGGGAAACACAAAAGGGAGGGGATATGGGTATATATGTAAACATATAACTGATTCACATTGTTACACAGCAGAAACTAACACAACATTGTAAATCAATTATATTCCAAGAAACACGTTAAAAAAAAGTAAAACAAACTTATGATTACCAGGTGGTAAAGGGGGGAAGGATAAATTGGGAGGTTGGGATTGACATATACACACTACTATATATAAAATAGATAACTAATAAGGACCTGCAGTAGAGCACAGGGAACTCTACTCAATACTCTGTAATGGCCTATATGGGAAAAGAATCTAAAAAAGAGTGGATATATGTATATGTTAAACTGATTCACTTTGCTGTACACCTGAAACTAACACAACATTGTAAATCAACTATACTGCAATAAAAAATTTTAAAAATCATTAAAAAAAAACAAATACCATACACTAATGCATATATATGGAATCTAAAAAAAAAAAATTGGTACCAATGAACTTAGTTGCAGGGCAGGAATAAAGACGCAGACATAGAGAATGGACTTGAGGACACAGGGTGGGAGGGGGAAGCTAGGGCGATGTAAGAGTAGCATCAACATATGTATACTACTGAATGTAAAATAGCTAGCTAGTGGGAAGTAGCAGCATAGCACAGGGAGATCAGCTCGGTGCTTTGCGATGACCTAGAGGGGTAGGATAGGGAGGATGGGAGGGAGGCTCAAGAGGGAAGGGATATGGGGATATATGTATGCATATGACTGATTCACTTTGGTGTACAACAGAAATTAACACAGTGTTGTAAAGCAATTATACTCCAAAAAAAGATCTATTAAAAATAAAAAGTATAGTTGATTTACAATGTTGTGCCAATCTCTGCTGTACAGCAAAGTGAATTAGTTTTACACATATATACATTCTTTTTTTAATATTCTTTTCCATTATGGTTTATCCCAGGAGACTGGTTATAGTTCCCTATGTTATACAGTAGGACCTTGGTGTTTATTCATTCTAAATCTAATAGTTTGCATCTACTAACCCCAAATTCCCAGTCCATCCCTCTCTGTCCCCACCTCTCCCTTGGTAACCACAAGTCTGTTCTTTATGTCTGTGAGTCTGTTTCTCTTTTGTAGATAGGTTCATTTGTGCCATATTTTAGATTCCACATATAAGTGATAGCATATGATATTTTTCTTTCTCTTTCTGACTTACTTCACTTAGTACAATAACCTCTAGTTGCATCCATGTTGCTGCAAATGGCATTATTTTGTTCTTTTACATGGCTGAGTAGTATTCCATTGTATATATGTACCACATCTTTACCCATCCATCTGTCGATGGACATTTAGGTTGTTTCCATGTTTTGGCTATGGTGAATAGTGCTGCTATGAACATAGGGGTGCATGTATCTTTTTGAATTATTATGTCCAGATATATGCCCAGGAATGGGATTGCTGGATCATATGGTAATTCTATTTTTAGTTGTTTTTTTTTTAACATCTTTATTGGAGTATAATTGCTTTACAATGATGTGTTAGTTTCTGCTGTATAACAAAATGAATCAGCTATAGCTGATTGTATACATATACATATATCCCCATATCTCCTCCTTCTTGCGTCTCCCTCCCACCCTCCCTATCCCACCACTCTAGGTGCTCATAAAGCACCAAGCTGATCTCCCTGTGCTATGTGGCTTCTTCCCACTAGCTAGCTATTTTACATTTGGTAGTGTATATATGTCCATGCCACTCTCTCACTTTGTCCCAGCTTACCCTTCTCCCTCCCCATGTCCTCAAGTCCATTATCTACATCTGTGTCTTTATTCCTGTCCTGCCCCTAGGTTCTTCAGAACCTTTTTTTTTTTTTTTTTTAGATTCCATATATATGTGTTAACATACTGTATTTGTTTTTCTTTTTCTGACTTACTTCACTCTGTATGACAGACTCTAGGTCCATCCACTATTTTTAGTTTTTTAAGGAACCTCCATACTGTTTTCCATAGTGGCTGTACCAATTTACATTCCCACCACCAGTGTAGGAGGGTTCCCTTTTTTCCATACCCTCTCCAGACTTTATCATTTGTAGATATTTTGATGATGGCCATTCTGACTGGTGTGAGGTGGTACCTCACTGTAGTTTTGATTTGCATTTCTCTAATAATTAGTGATGTTGAGCATCTTTTCATGTGCATACTGGCTATCTGTATGTCTTCTTTGGAGAAATGTCTATTAAGGCCTTCTGCCCATTTTTTGATTGGGTCATTTGTTTTGCTGTTGTCGAGTTGTATAAGCTGTTTATATATTTTGGAGATTAAGCTCTTGTTGGCCACATAATCTGCAAATATTTTCTCCCATTCTGTAGCTTGTCTTTTCATGTTTTTTTTCTTTAATGGTTTCCTTTGCTGTCAAAAAGCTTGTAAGTTTGATTAGATTCCATTTGTTTATTTTTGTTTGTATTTCTATTGCCTTGGAAGACTGACCTAAGAAACCATTGGTATGGTTTATGCCAGAGAATATTTTGCCTTTGCTCTTTTCTAGGAGTTTTATGGTGTCATGTATTATGTTTAGTCTTTAACCATTTTGAGTTTATTTTTGTGCATGGTGTGAGGGTGTGTTCTAACTTCATTGATTTACATGCAGCTGTCCACCTTTCCCAGCAGCACTTGTTGAAGAGACTGTCTTTTTCCCATTTTATATTCTTCCCTCCTTTGTTGATTTATTTCTGAGCTCTCTATTCTCTTCCATTGATCCATATGTCTGTTTTTGTACCAATACAACACTGTTTTGATTACTGTAGATTTGTAGTATTGTCTGAAGTCTGGGAGTGTTATACCACCTGCTTTGTTTTTGATCCTTGGATTGCTTTGGCAATTCTGGTCCTATGGTTCCATATAAATTTTTGCATTATTTATTCTAGTTCTGTGAATAATGTCATTGGTAATTTGATAGAGATCACATTAAATCTGTAGATTGCTTTAGGTAGTACTGCCATTTTAACAATATTAATTCTTCCAATACAAGAGCATGGGACATCTTTCCATTTCTTTGAACACTCTTATTTCCTTTTATAATGTTTCTCAGCATATAAGTCTTTCACCTCCTTGGTCAGGTTTATTCCCAGGGTTTTTTTTTTTTTTTGGTGCATTTTTAAAAGTTATTTTTGTTGTTGTTGCTTTACATTCTCTTTCTGATATTTCATTGTTATTGTAAAGAAATGCAACAAATTTCTGAATGTTAATCATGTATCCTGCTACTTTGCTGAATTCATTTATTAGATTTGTAGTTTTTGTGTGGAGACCTTAGTGATCTGCATGTAGTGACAATTTTACCTCTCCCCTTCTAAGTTGGATATCTTTTATTTCTTTTTCTTGCCTGATTGCTGTGGCTAGGACTTCCAATACTATGTTGAATTGATGTGGTAAGAGCATCAGGTCTTAATGAAGCTAGTAGCCCAACCTCTTCCATTTACCCAAATCATAGGTATTTTCTTCCATTTGAAAGGCTATCTGATTGTCTATCTGTCCCTAGCAGCATCAGTCTGCTAATGGTCACAGCAAGTAAGTCATTAGTATCTCAAGCTAGAATTTCAGAAATGATTTCATAGAGTGTCATAGGATATGGTTAATTTGAAACACAACAAAGTAAATTGGGAAACATTAACTCTCTTTAAGAATGAAGCACAAATAATAAAATTAAAATTGATCTATAGAAAGATCAATTGACTGCTAGAAATAGTATTTTACAGTCAGTTCTCAACTATCCATATTCAGAAAAAGTGGCACAGATAACTGAACACAGCAGTTAATTTTTAAATAGTATTTGTCTTTAGAACCCTTTATTTATTTATTTGTACCAAAGTTACCTTTCTAATAATGTTTTGCTTATATTAACTTTTAAATGAGGATGTAGCTCCCTAATAAGCAGCAATTGATTACAGAGATGACTCATAGTCATACTAGCTAAGAGTAGGAAGTCAAATGAGAGATTAAAATTTTACTATGCATTACATTTTCCAAACTCAAATAATTGAGCTCTAAGCTTCTTGAATATGACCTCTTCAGCAACTGCTCTCTGACCTTCCAGTTATACATGCCTGTGTGGGCCTCTCAATCTTCTTTATTTCTTCAGAACACTTACCACTCCACATATAATTATATGCTCAATCTCTGTTTTCCACACTCAAGCACGAACTCCAAAGAGGCAGAACAGAGTCTGCCTTGTTCTGTATTTTATCCCCAACATCTTGAAAGTTCACTGATACACAGTAGGTGTTCAACAAAAGTTTGTTCATTGAATGAATAAAATCTTCATCATTCTTCTAAATCATCTATGAAAAAATGAGAAATAATTATTTAACATTATACAGAATACATGATCATGTCCCCATGAGAAAGCCTGATCCAGGATGGAGGCTCCATGGACCCCAGTGGTCTTGTTCACTGCTGTGCACCAGCTCGGGGCACAGTCCTTGGTTGATTGTAGGTTCTCAGAAAGTAGAATCAAGTTAGTAGGCCTACCACCCCCATCACCCAAATTATATGTGCTTTTCTCCTATTTAAGAGGCTATCTCACTTGTGTCCCCAGGCATTGCAGCATCAATCAGCTAACAGTCACAGAAACTGGGACAATGAACAAGAAAAACCAAGAAAAACTTGTAAGACAGACTGTGCATATCTTTCCCACCAAGTTGCAGAGAGACAAAAGGGAGGTGTGATAGTTTTAATTTTAGAGAGGGCTGGTAGGGCTGAGAGTTAGTAAAGCTTTGCCCAACTAGGAAGAGAACCTGGGGCTCCTGATGTTTATTTCAATGGTAAAGTCATTAGTTTTCTCTCCCTCTCTCCCATCCCCCCTCTGTCTACAGCTGGCCTAATCTCTACTTATCTGTACTTCCATCATCTTCCTTGGGCACATCAGTACTTTAGAGTATGTGCAACCAATCTCTCAAAGTATTCTTTTGTTACTTTTAATTTTTTGTTACTATCCCATCCTAATGTTTCCCTCACATACAGTGTTCAGAATGGTAACCTTGCCATTAGAATAAGGGTGGTCAGTGATATACTACATATTTCTGCCGTGAGATTCAGAGATGGAAGAAAGAATGAGGGACTTGAAAATAAGTCAATACAGGTCCCATAACACAGCCTTACACAGCAAAATGAATGCACATGAAACTTCCATCTGTCCCAACAACCATGGAGACCACCTAGTGCAGTGTCCTCATTTTACAAATCAGGGACACCGAGGCCCAGGCAAAATGACCATAAAATTTCAGAACTCACGTGAGATCCCAAGAGTCACCTGGATAACAAGGGAAACATTTTCTCTTTGTGGCAACACTCTAATTCAATGGATGGCTCCGTCCCTTCAGTATGTAATTAGACAAAGTCAACCCAATATTGAAAAAGTAAAATACAAAAGGATGAAAGCTTCTCCCTCAAGCAACCATCCTATGTATCCTAACTTTCATAACCAAACTCCTAGAAATAGAATTTGGCACTTACTGGTTTTATTTTCTCCCCTCAATTCCTCCTCAGAATCCCCACCCACTCTCTCAGCTCTTGTCCAGCTGCTAAAGGATCCACTCCAGATTCCAGCACTTAATTTATTCCTTCTCCTCCAGGATATCTGCTTTCACTTTTCCTCTTGGGAGGAGAGGGTGGGTTGCCAAAAGCCTATGAAACAATCCTAAAAATCTCTCAATTAAGTAAGATAATATTTATTACTTTTAACCTAAAGGACTCTTGTTTCAACAGAATACAATTTCACATCTGTGCAGATGGAGCCCAACTGATGGAAGACTCAGTAGATTGGTGGAGTTTTAATAAAATCATCTTCTTCCTGGTGTTTGAATGGTCCTATTCTCCTGCTATATGCAGCCAAGAAGAGTAAGTCAGAGCCTGGTGCTGTAGTGATGAGCTGGCATGTGGATCTTGCATTCTCGTCCCCCAAATAAACAAAAATTTCTTTATTCAATCCAATTTTCTAAATTTTGCAAAATAGGCAGGATATCAGTCAAAATGAATCCTGACCAATTATTCACGTCATTCAAATCACATGACATCCTTGCTCTATCAATTGCCATGAGGTTGGGAAGAAAAGGACAGGTCAGTTCTTGACTAGAAAAGTCTGGGCTTTGCTGTTGGTATTGCCACAATCACCAGCATCCTTAGTGACATGGGAGATAAATGTCTCAGCCTGGAAACAGAACCTGGACAAGGGTGCTTTATTTGAAAAGTGGAGTTCAGAGGCAGTGAGAGTTAATGAAAGGGGAACGTGACAGGGCAGGTTTGGGAAGCCACAGCGTGTCACCGCACTGACCACCGCTTTACCAAAGCTACAAATACACACAGCTGGTGGCTCAGCAGGTGCAACTACTCAGCCACCTGGGATGTCTCCAGATGGGCTGTGCAGAGAAGCTACTCAAAGCGGTCCCTTCAAGGAGGAAGGAGAGGAAATCTTTCTGTTCAGCTCCTTCCCATCTTCAGTCTCCCAGCTTGCCCACACAGGGAGTTCCTTCCCCAAATTCCAAGTCAGGTCATCCAACTCCCTCAATGGCTATTGAAAAAGCCCATCCCAGTGATGCAGTGACCTGCTGCATCCAAGCCTGGATACGGCTGAGGAGCCAGAGACCCCAGAGGTACAGCTGGCCAGCCTCAGGTGGCAAAACTGGACAGGCCCACACAGAACCAATCAGTCTCATTAGCAGCTGAGGGCCTGGAAAGTAGGTGAGGTTTGGAGAATCTGATGAAGTATAAAAGATTATACTATACAACAGGAGTTAGGATTAAAATCATATCCAAAGCACAGAAATATATCCTCCTTCAACTTTTACCGAATATCTCTTTGTGCTTCGAGCCTGGACTATGTCCCTAATGACAAAAGTATAGTAAATATGCCAACCTAGGCATCCCAAAGGCTCAAACCAAATCACATGTTGTGTACCTGGGTGTGTGAGAGTGTTTGTGTGCATTCTAATTCCTTGAAAAAGACCTTGTGGTCTACTGTGAAGGCCACCAATGAGCTCCTAAGCACTAAATGCAATGAGTACCTTTCAGTGTTTACTTAACTTGATCTCTTTACAATATTTCACACAGCTGAACCTTTTTTCAATGTGAAACTTTTTCATCCCTTGGATTCCAAACCTGGTTCTTTTCTGACTCTTCTCTTCCTTTTTAGTCTCCTTTGGTGGGTACTTTTCTTCTGCTGACCCTGTGAAAGCTGGTCTTCCTTGGGTCTCCTTTCTCAGCCTGATGCCCTTTAGTCTACATGTTCTTTCTGGGGAAACTTATCTGTATCATTGCCTAAAACAGCTCCTCTGCACTAAGGATTCCCAAAGCTCCAGACTTATAAGATGCAATCCTGGCCCTCTATAGGGAAAAAAACAAAAGACATCAATTACTAGGACAGAGTGTAGGACAGAGTGCTGTCCTAGAAGGTGCTATGATAGCATTTGCGCATGGAGCACACTCAGTCTGAAAAATTTGTTTCAACTAAGTTGAAAGGATATGAAGGAATTATTTTGAAGATGAGAAGAAGGAGAAAATTCAGGGAAAAAAAATCCCCCGAGAAACAGAGGTCTGAGAGAGCATGGAATCAGAAAAGAAGCAATGAATCTGAAAGGAGAGTGTGAACAATCTACAGAGACATCACTGGAAAGGCAAGCAAGGGAGGGTCATAGAGGCCTTACATGCCAGGCCACAGCATCTGGACATCATCCCGACAGCAGGATCAAGGCAAGGTCACCTTTTTATTTTCTAAATATTCCTGTGTGAAGACTGTGGTTTGAAGGAGATACCATGCAGGATGGAAACCAGCTAGGAGACTGCTTATCTCAACCCAAGCAAGACACTCTAAATGACTGAGTTTTGCAACAATGATCTTTGGTTTTACCATCTACAGTAAATTGCACAAGGCAAATTCTGAGCTAATTCCAACATTTTTGTCTATATACTTATGGACAATGAATTGCTTTCTTAATTTTCAAACATTTACTTGATTTCTGGATATTCCAGGCAATTGTTCCTTCAGGGCTCTCTAGCAACTCTGAGAGATTAAAATTATTTATAACTGTCCAAATCACATTTTTCTCTAGAAGCTCCTTATGAATTTTTAAATTCATTAAATAATATTTATTGAACAGATACAAGAGAAAAAGTCCCCTGTCAGTTACTGTGAGTTATACAAAGAAGAGTAAGACCCAAGTCCCCAGGAAGTCACAGTTTAGTAGGAGAGAGTCAGAAAGAGCATCAGTTGTGAATCAGGACAGATGAGAGAAGGACCAGGATAGAGGTTCCAGCAGTGTGACATGCTTGACTGCTGAGGAGGAAGTATGTAGCTATGTTTGGGAGGTTTGGATTAGGCATGACCTTGAAATGACTAGGATCTCAATTGGGCAGGGATGAAGGGACAGGTGTCTCTGACAAAATCCCAGGAGCATGACATCACTGTTCGTTGGCTAGGCTTAGTTAAAGTAGAATGTGTGCAGAGGGACCTAGTGAAGGAAAGAAAAATGGTGGACAAATCAGGAAGACCTGAAGATCCAGGTTCAGGCCATGGCAGTTAAGCAGTTTGAGCAGACGTCTTCTGGAGCAACTGTGGTCCCCATGAGAGCATTCCACAAAGCCATTTGCAACGTGCCGACTCAGCAAATTATTCCTACAACTGTTTGAATTGAAGCAAATTGAATCTATCTTCACTTTGAGAGCTCTGCCTTCTTCTTCTTAACCCAAAGAAGACAAGAGTTTCCTCACCAGTAGCAGCAGTCTGAGCAAATATCTAGATGCATCCTCAGATGTTCCCAGTCCCCTCATGGCACCTGAATATAAGCCAGCTTGAGTGAGCATGCAGGGTTGTCTAGATATATATTTCTTTTCACTGAGAGGAACCTCCATTACTTTAGACTTTATAGGACAGGGCTGCTATTTTATGAAGCCTGTATGGAGTCAAAGTTTCCTAATAAAACATCAATATGTAACCTACTTAAATCCAAGAGGCCCAAAGCTAAAATACACTAGTGAAGGGACAAGTTAATTTGTTGAACTAACATCCTAAATTGAATTGACTGAGGAGATCTAGAAATAAGATCAAGAAGACTTATCCCCTTTAAGGGAAACTTGAGGAACCCCACCTCAAAGTATGGCAAAAGAGAGAGAGAGAGAACAGAAACTAGGAACCAAGAACAAAGTCTCTGACTTCAATAAGGGCCAAAACAATATACTCCAGGCTGTTCAAGACTAAAAAAAAAAAAACTGTTTAAAATTAACTGATGTTATGCACACTGTTGTGTTTGTTTTTTCAGCAGCTTTGGCAAGACATAGAAATATTTTGTCTCCTAATTTGATTGTATAATCTACCTACTTCATCAAATGTTAAGGTTGTGAAAAAAAAATCACATTACTTTCTCATTGTTAATTTATACCTATCCTAGATTTGTGTCTGTTTTCTTCGTTTGTGTGTTTGTATATTTATTTTTCAGTTTCTTCCCAAGGCCAAAATGGTGGACAGGAGGCAAGTAAAAAGGAACAAGGAGAGATATCGTGGTAAGCGTGCCATAAGAAATGGTTCCTATCTTTCCTCACATGTTTGGAATTTAGAACTATTTGCTCCATCTTTTCTGTCACCTCCCAGTGTGTTTATGACCTCATGTGAGTGCAGAATGAGACATGGAGGATGAGCAAGCTAGACCATGTTCTACACGGCACACTGTTCTTTTTATTTTGGTATATAGGAACCATAGGAGTTAAAGGTTCCTGTATTAGTTTCCTGTGGCCATTAAATATAACAAGTTATACCACAAACCTGGTGCTTAAAACAATAAAAATATTTTCTCACAGTCCTGCCGGCTGAAAGTCCAAAATCAAGGTATCTACCAAGCCACACTCCCTCAGGAGGCTCTGGGGAGAATCCTTCCTTACCTCTTCCAGCTTCTGGCGGCCACTGGCATTTCCCGACTTCCTGTAGCTGTGGCCGTGTCATTCCAATCTCTTCTGTGTCTTCACATTGCCTTATCCTGTGTCCTTTCTTCTGTCTCAAATCTCCCCCTGCTTTTCTCTCATAAGGACATCATAAGGATTTAGGGCATACCACATAATCCAAGATGATCTCTTTATCTCAAGATCCTTGACTTACATTTGCAATGATGTTTTTTCCAAATAAGATAACATCCATAGATTTCAGGAATTAGGGTGTGAGCATAACTTTTTGGAGGCCACCATTCAAAGCACTACAAGGCCCACAGAGATAGAGGTAACTTTCATGATGGCCTCCAGAGCCCTGCCTCAAAGAATCAACCATTCTCCCAACCAGTGCCCACAAATATCTTCCCAAATCTGAGTCAAAGCACTAAATAGGTTAATGTGTTCCTAAGAAAAGCAAATGGCAGTCTGCTCCTCTTTGACAATTTAGACAAAGGCTATGAAATACCTGATGAGCAATTCTTTCAGCAGAAGGTAGGACTTTTGAACACTAGGATTTAGGTACTTTATTTACATGCCACTTATAAACTATTTTAATATGTATAGGCTATTGTTAGTATGAAGTCTTTTGGAAAGAAATATGCTCAAAATGGTAATATTTTACCTCAGAAATGACATAGAACACTTTGCCTTCATGTACATTACATTTCAAAAGAAGGTAGATATTACCTTGTCTTGTATCAAATGACCTTAAGATTTTTTTTTTGAAACTGTAATATAAAACATCTTTTTGTCTTTTGCTCTGTGTTGGTATCCATTACTTTTGAAATGACCCCTACATTTGACATTCTATATAACATTTTCCTGTCTTCTCTGGGAATTGCAAAAGATCCTTCATGGACACACTAATTGCTTGTGACATCCACAACCCTTTTGAACACTGGCGTTTTCTTGGTGAATCAGTAAATACTCTGTTATTTGGAGGACATATTGTTACAAAACACCTTGCCTGAATCTTGCTTTCTACTTAAACAACATAATCCCACCAGACAGAGTTATAGTTTCACTGCTGCCCTGGCATATTGTATTCAGTAGAGATTGGGTGTTACAGTAGCTTCAGAAACAACTCAGTCAAGTACAAGTAATGATTTCTTTTGTGGGTATATTAATCTCACAGAAACTAAGCATTGCATTTTAGACAATAAGGCTTACAAAAGATCTCTCAAATCTATATTTTTTAAAATGCTTTATATTATGTTCTTCCAAAACACACCTTACTTCATTGACCTTCAAGCACATTAACATCTGCAGGGAGATTTCTTTTTTTTTTTTTTTGTGGTACGCGGGCCTCTCACTGTTGTGGCCTTTCCCATTGCGGAGCACAGGCTCCGGACCCGCAGGCTCAGCGGCCGTGGCTCACGGATCCAGCCGCTCCGCGGCATGTGGGATCTTCCCAGACCGGGGCACGAACCCGTGTCCCCGGATCAGCAGGCGGACTCTTAATAACTGCGCCACCAGGGAAACCCGACAGGGAGATTTCTTGAAATCCATATTTTGTGCATAAAGTCTCTAATTCAGCCTTTAGTGAGGGAATAGACTAGTACTAAAACGTCAGCAAATCATCCACTTCTGACAGTAGATGTGCTGAATGACAAAGAAGAGCATTAAGCTTGTCTTAAAGGAAAATGCAGTGTGGCTAAAGACACTGGTACAGGGACTTCCCTGGTGGCACAGTGGTTAAGAATCCACCTACCAGTGTAGGGGACACGGATTTGAGCCCTGGTTCAGGAAGATCCCACATGCTGTGGAGCAACAAAGCCCATGTCCCACAACTACTGAGCCTGTGCTCTAGAGCCCACGAGCCACAACTACTGAGCCCGTGTGTCACAACTACTGAAGCCCCTGCTCCTAGAGCCCATGCTCCACAAGAAGAGAAGCCACAACAGTGAGAAGGCCGTGCACCACAACGAAGAGTAGCCCCCTCTCACCGCAACTAGAGAAAGCCTGCACGCAGCAACGAAGACCTAACACAGCCAAAAATTAATTAATTAATCAATTAAGTTTTGTGGGTTTTTTTGCGGTACGCGGGCCTCTCACCTTCGCGGCCCCTCCCGTTGCGGAGCGCAGGCTCAGCAGCCATGGCTCATGGGCCCAGCCGCTCCGCGGCACGCGGAATCCTCCCAGACCGGGGCACAAACCCGCGTCCCGTACATCAGCAGGCAGACTCCCAACCACTGTGCCACCAGGGAAGCCCTAATCAATTAATTTTTAAAAAATTAAAAAAAAAGAACACTGGTACATCCAAGGCAAATGTTCAAAAAATAGGCACTCTTTAACACACCAATAACTGATTTACAAAGATTCCCAAATATAAATCGTAGGTTGCAATCTGTCACTAGCACCATGATGATACTCAGCACTATTTTCCACCACGCTGGCTACAGTCTCTAACTTTTCCTTTGTGGCCATGAGATAAATACTCTCATTTCCCCAACCTCTTCTCCCCACTCTCCTGTTTCTTGCTTTTCATCCCTCACAGCTGAGTGAATTTGAAACAGGTCTTCTTTTTTCTTAGTGGGAATATATTTAACATATAAACATTGTGTGAGTTTAAAGTGTACAACATGTTGATTTGATACATTTCTGTATCGCAATATGATTGCCCTTATAGCATTAGCTAACACCTCCACTCATGAAATAATTATCATTTCTATTTTGCGGTGGGAATAATTCACATCTAGTACCTTCTTAAGTTTGATGTTTATAATGTGGTGTTGTGGTCTGCAGTCACTGTGCTGTGCGTTACATCTCCAAGACTTAGTTATCTACTGGTTGTATGTCAGGCCTTCTTTCGGAAGTGTCCACACACCCTCATCTCTCTCTATCCCTTCCTTCAACTCTTTCTCTATTACTTCAGAAATTTTTCATACTCTTTTTTCTTCTTACTTTGTTGCATTTATATGTCAAATAAAAAGTCTATAGTCATGACTGTGAAGCATAAGTGTAGCATCCATGACATCACTAAATCAAGGGAAAGGAAAGCCATATATTTAGACACAAAACATGGCATAATAAGACACCAGCACCTCAACTGCCAAGCTCCTTGAAACACCCACAAAGGCTTCTCTCTCTAACGTAATGTCATATGTTCCTCTGGTTTGACCGATTTGCTTCTAGTGCTGACGTTCAAATAAATTCAAAACTATTTCTTACCTATTTTCAAGTTTTCTGTTTTGTGCTTTAGCACTATACATGATGGCTTTCTCTCTGTCTGCTTAGGTTTAGGGGTAACATTGTAGCTTGGAGCCATGGGCACTAAGAAACCAGTAGGATGTTTTACAGGTTCAGAAATCCTGAAGTCATCTTTGCAAAAGTTATGACAGCTCGATTTCTGACCCTGCCCAGCTCCCTACTGATGCAATAAGAAAAAAAATATCATAGAAATTGTGTAGGATGGAATTTCCTGGTAGTCCAGTGTTCAGGACACCAGAGTTTCACGGCTGAGGGCCTGGGTTCAATTCCTGGTCAGGAAACTAAGATCCCACAAGCCCCACAGCGCAGTCAAAAAAATGAAAAATTTAATAAATAAAGTCTATGAGGGAAATTAAAAAAAAAAAAAAAAGAAATCATGTAGGAGGTAGTTAACCTGAGAACAAGTAGATATCTTTTGAACTTAGCCATGGAATAAGGCATGAATATAGCCCCAAAATTAAAATACGGTTTTAGACAGTCATAGTCTAAACAAAATAATTTCCCTTGCTTTATTATCTTATGCTTCTACTTTATACTAATTTAAAGAGAAACTTTCAACTTTACATTGTAAAACAATTATGAGGACAATGGGTGCTTTCTTTGACTCTTCCCTGGAGGCAAAGACATAAAGGCATAGCTTTAAAAAGCCTATTTAATTTGTTGGTTAGTTGGGGGAATGGGTGCTAATTAATCTAGTTTTGGGAATGCTAGATAATATCTATGTTCCATTGCTTGTACATGATGCTGTCCAAGTAATTCCTCCCAAGGACTTCTATACAAGACTCTTCAGCCCAAAACTTCTGGCTTGAAACTTTTCAAGGTCTTTGGGTGACCATTAGAGAAGAACACGCTTAAGAAACTATCATCTTCTTTTATTCTTTCATCCTGGTAGGAAGCTGTGCTCTTCTCAAAGGTTAATGAGGTTGCAGAACCTCAGGGAGTGTGGCCAGGATACCCATTTCAATTGCTCTCACATGCTTCTCTTGTTTAATTTTTGGAAGCACAGTCTGGAGCCTGTGTTCTGAGCTGCCTGCCGCTCAGCCCACGAGGGCTTCCTTCAGAAGCTGGTTGGACCCAGAAACAGTCAGACGCCTGTGGAATCTTTAAACACTTTTCTGACAGAAGGTTTGGCCATTTCTTCTCCCGGTGCTCATTTTAAAGTTAAGCACATGAACACACATTTTTTGAATCCCAAAGAAGACTTTTAATTGATTCGCTGAATATTTTAAGGTCTATTAATTCCATTGATGTTGCAAACACTGCAATTCATTCCAGCTGCTGTTCTAATCACATTCATTAACAGGCCTATTTTTACCTGCCACCTAATATTTTACATTGCATCAATAAATCTTCAGGTTTCTAGCCAAATTGTGTACAAAACATAATGAATTGCACAACCTCCTGATTGTACCACAGGGGTTGGGTTAGCCAGCAGCCCTGCTTCTGAGGAGGGCTAATCAGGCATGAAGATAAAGGTGATAGACTAAAGAATGCATATACTACTCATTTGTGACATTACAAATGTAACATGGGATTATTTCAAGTACAGGTTTTTCTTGCATAGTCTATTCATTTAATTTGTATTTTATATTACAAAAAGGGTAAAAGGAACATAACCAGTGACTCAGATATAGGTGAAAGATCTTATAGTAGGTTAAAATAACTCATATACCAATGTCCTCTATGAGACACAATTTTTTTTTCAGTAATGATGTTTAGTTTGGATGTATCCATTTACAGTAACTTTCTCCATCCTTGTGGACTGGCATTAGGCATTTCTGAAAAAATGGCTCAGAATTAGGTGTATAACATGTGTCAATAAAATGTAGAACAAGTAAATAATTCACATGGTAAACCAACTGAGTATCTTGGGGTCATTTGCTGACACTATGTGCACTGAAATAAGAGGAAGCAGAAAAGCTCATCGATAGAGTTCAGAGTTAGATCTCTCCAGATGATCGGTAAATATTCTGTCATTAAATGACAATTCAGAGAAATGTAGAATTACAAATAAGAGACCTCATGGACGTGACTCCTAGCTTTGTTGCATACAAGCTGTGAGCCTGGGTAAGTTAATTAACCTGTGTGAAATCTACATTTTTCTTATACACTATGAAATAAAATCCTGCACATAAGGAGCTTAAAACAGTGCCTGGTGTATAATAAGCCCTCTAAAAATGTAAGATAAGAAAAGTTGTATTTTGCATTCAACTACCATTGTTTCTCTTAAGTTGGGTTTTATATCATAATAAAAGCCAAAAATCCTTCTACCAAAGCCCTAGTTAAATCACTTGACTCCCACCTTGTTACCTCTTCATAAAAACCCTTCTGATATCATCACTTCTACTCTCACACTCATTTAACTCCAGCCATCCCAGCCTCCTAGCTGATATTGGAAGATGTCAGGTACAATTCTACCTCAGAGCCTTTCCATTTGCAAATAGAAAATACCATGTCTACAAATGCTCTTCTATAGATATCTTCCTAGATTTCTTAACTCCTGTAGATCTTTGCTCAAACCTCAAGGTCCTCCCTGATCACCCTCATTTACAATTTCAATCATGCTTCCCAACATTTCATATCATCCTTCCCTGCTTTATTTTTCTCTGAAATATTTATCATCATCTGATATACTCTATGTTTTGTTATTTATTTTTACTTTGACTGTCCCCCCAGTAGCAATATAAGTTCTGTAAAGATAGGATTTTTTCTGTTTTTGAAAGTAAAGTAAGAAGAAAATAGTAAACATGAAACACAGAAAGTCAAAGAAGCAGTGCTTAGAATTAAGATACAAGACAAAAAATAGCACAAAAGTTGAGAGGGTAGTAAATGGAGTTAAAGTATTTCAAGATCATTATAATGTCAAGAAAATGGATAAAAGAATCAAGCAATACTAGTTTTGGATAATTTAAAGATGCACCTTGTATTATTCAAGATAACCACTGAAAGAATAGTAATTGTATAGCTACCAAGCTGATGTTGATTGGGGGGAGGAGGGCAAAGATAGGATATTAAGAAAAATCTAGCAAAATAACAAGGCAAGAAAGAAGGAAAAGAGCATAAAGAAAGTTAGGTTAATTGAAGATGAATATAAAATAGGAGATTTAAACCCAAAATGTCAGTAATTATATGCTCCTATTAAAAGACAAAAGTTGTCATATTGAACTTGTAAAATTTACTATTTGTTGATTATAAATAATACATCTCAAAATAAGGAACAAACAGTTGAAAATTAAAGGATGGAAAAGATACCACTTACAATCTTTTTTATTTTAATTGTTTATCTTTATTACTGTTGCACCATTTACACAATTACATACAATTTCAATGCATCTGTTGTACACATTTTTTTTTGTTTTTTTGTTTTTTTTTCCATTTTCTAATGAGTGATGTGTTGGAGTTTGTGACAGGATGGAAGAGAAAACTGGAACTGTGATGAATGCAGACTTTTTTTTTCATTTCCACCGACCAGTAAACAGAACTACAGGTGCACCCAACCATGGACATACATTAACTGGTCATGAGAAATCTAGGGAGGCTGAGTAGGATGAAAGAATGTTTGTTACTCCCAAAAAGACCTGGGGAGGAAGAATGGAGTATTGGCATCAAGATACATGTGAACAGGCTAAGCAGGCTGTCTGAAAGTTGGCATTCATCCACAACATTAAAAAAATTTCAAAATAAGAAAGCTGTAAATGAAAAAGAAAACAGAAAATGCTGCCTTCATGAACATCCGATTGCCTCGGCACAGGCCCTGTGGGCAGAATCAAACGCATCACTCCCAATCCCCTTGCAGAAGACAAGACATTCAGATCTTAGTGGCGGAGTGCATGTAACAGCAGTTCAGGTACAAAAGATGTACTGTACTTTCAGACATTGATCTTTAAAATCCAGGACTGATTGGTAGAGTTGACTGAAAGTATATTAGGTATTTACCCACAAAAATACTATTTGGATTCTCCCAACACCCTCCCTCCCTTGAAAGGACCACATGCTTGTTCTTGGGCAATACATACCATTATTTCCAATTTGAAACAAGTTAGTATAGGAGAGAGACAGAGAGACAAAAAGACAGAGAAGGAGTCAGAGAGACAGGTTGTTGTTAAGCGGTATTCTTCGTTCCGTTGGTTGTCCTTCTTACTCTTTCACTGCTAAGGTTTGATCAGAATTAGCTGCTGGGGTCTCGGCAGATTTGACCTCGTCTGTGGGGGCTGCAGGGGCTTGGCCTTGGGCATGGAACTGAGTGCTTCCGTGGCTGCCAGGATCTCCATGGAGGATGGGGCAGCCTCAGTGTTGCCGGGTTTTGAGTATTAAGATGGGGCCCCGTCACTTTTTATCTCCTGCGCGGCAGGAGCTGCAGGAGCCTGAGGCTTTGCGGGTTCCTCTCCCTTCTTGCTCTTGTCATCCTTGGTGGGGCCAAGGGCTCCGCAGCCTAGGTCTCCAAAGTTTTAGGGGCGTTGCCACCTGCAGCTGGCCGGAGGCAGCCGCCGGCTCCTGCTCAGCATCCTTTGGTGGTCCCGGCTTCCACTCAGCTCCCTCCGTCTGCTCCGTCTCTGCCTTCAGAGTGTCTTCCTTGGCTGCCTCTTTGTCTTTCTCACCTTCCTTGTCTTCAGGCTTGTTGGCAGCATCCTAGGCATCCTTCTCCAGCTTCTCCTCCTTGTCCTCCTTCACCTCTGGGGTCTCTGCAGCACCCTGGGTCTCATTGTCCTTCGGGGTTTCCCCCTCTTCTGTCCCAGCTCCTTTGGCCTTCTTGTCTTTGTCCTTAGCCCTCTCATCATTCACATTGTACCCCTTCTTCTTACTCAGCTTGTCTCCCAACTTGGAGTTCGGGTCTGGGTGCCTGTGCTGCCCTGGGTCGCTGGCGGAGGCTCTCTCCCCGGCTCTATGGTGGAGACTGCAGCTAGGAGTGAGTTGGAGTGCTGCCGCAGCCATGGTCTCCACAGACACTACTGCTGCCCACACTTGCAATCCTAATGATTGTTTAATACAAAAAAGCTAATTAAACTATACCAGTATCAAAATAGATAAAACACATAACTAGAGACAAAGAGGGAAACATAAGAAAGGGTCAACCATTTTAATCCTTTCTTAATTTGTGTTTACCTAATATCACAATCTTAAAATATAGAAATAAAATATAGAACTACAAGGAGAAATAGAAAAGCCAATAATCATAGTGGAAAACACAATCACAATTTTCTCAGTAAATGATAGAAGTAGAGAAAAGATCAGTAAACATTTGGAAGATCTGAACAGCATGATTAATAGACTTAATCGACTTAAACTAATTAATAGACTTAAACTAATTGACTTGTAGAAAACAGTACCCAACAACTGCAGAATACCCATTCTTTTCACACATACACTATGCATTGTTAAAAATTGACTATATGCTAAGTCATCAAGAAAACTCAACAAATTTCAAAGGATTTTAATGATCAAAATATGTTCTATAACTACAAATCTATTAAACTTAAAATCACTAACAAAAAAACGTAGAAAATCTCCATATATATATGAATTAATAAGTATACTTATTATTTGACTAACTTACGATAATCAAAATATTGTGGAATGCAGCTAGGCCCATTCTCAGAGGGAAATGCAGGGTATTCATTACAAAAGAAGAAAAGATGAAATCAAAAAGCTAAACATCTGTCTCATGAAGTTAGCAATAGAACAGTGAAATAAACCTAAATAAAAGAAAAGAAACTGAAAGGTAAGAATAGAAACTGATATAATAGAAAACACACATAAAATAGACAGTATTGACAAGAACAAAAGTTGTTTCATTATAAGAAGCAATGCATTTGAGAAACCTCTCCAAGACACAGATCAAGAAAAAAAGAGAAAAGCCACAAATAATCAATTTAAGTTAGAAATGGAGAACGTCAGAAGATATTTTAAAAAATGACAAGACAATATTGTGAAAAAGATCTTAAGAAGATATTGTTGAAACTATAACAAAATGCTCACCAGTCCTTTTCAAAGTGGTACTGGCAATACTTGTTAATGTAACAAGACAAGAAAATTAAATGAAAGGTACATAGATTGGGAAGAAAGACATAAAACTGTCTTTGTTCACAAATGACATGATTGTCTATGTAGAAAATCTCAAAAAATCAAAAAAAAAAAACCTTCTGCAACTTATAAGCAATTACAGCAAGGTTGCAGGATACAACATTAATATACAAAGTCAATTGCTTTCCTATAAACCAACAATGAACAAGTGGAATTTAAAATTAAAAACACAATATCCTTTACATCAGCACCCCCAAAAATGAAATACTTAGGTATAAATCTAACAAAATATGTTCAAGATTTATACAAGGAAAACTACAAAACTCTAATGAACAAAATCAAAGAACCAAAGTAAATGGAGAGATATTTCATGTTCATTGATAGGAGAACTCAATGGTATCAAAATGTCAGCTCTTCACAACTTAATCTACAGATTCAAGGCAAGCTCATTCAAAATCCCAGCAAGTTATTTTATGGTTATTGACAAACTGATTCTAAAGTTTATAGGAAGAGGCAAAATACCCAGAACAACCAACATGATATTGAAGAATAAAGTTGGAAGACTGATGCTACCCAACCTCAAGACATTATAAAGCTGTAGTAATGAAGACAGTGAGGTACTGACAAAAATAATGTACAAATGGATCAATGGAACAGAATAGAGAGCCTAGAAATACACCCCCATAAATATAGTCAACTGATCTTTGACTAAGGAGAAAAGATAATACAATGGAGCAAAGACAATCTGTTTAAGAAATAAATAGTGCTGGAACAACCAGAGATTCACATGCAAAAAAACAAAGAAAAAAAGAATATAGACACAGACCTCTCTTTCCAAAACTTAACTCTAAATGTATCATAGGTCAAAATGTAAAATGCAAACTATGAAACTCCTAGAAAATAGCATAAGAGAAAACCTAGATGACCTTGACTATGGTGATGCCTTTTTTGATGTAACACCAAATGCATGATCCATGAAAGAAATAGTTGACATGCTGCGCTTTACTAAAATTAAAAACTTCTTCTCTGCAAAAGGCAATTCAAAAGAATTGGAAGACAAGCCAAAGATTGGGAGAAAATATTTGCAAAAAATAGAACTGACAAAGGATGGTTGACCAAATATTTTGTTAATGAAAATGTACAAAGAACTCTTAAAACTCAACAATAAGAAAACAACCAGGTTAAAAAATGGGCCAAAGACCTTAACAAACACCTCACCAAAGAAGATATTTAGATAGCAAATAAATATATGAAAAGATGTTCCATATCATATGCCATCAGGGAAATGCAAATTAAGACAAAAATGAAATACTACTACAAATCTTTTGAATGGCCCAAATCTGAAACACTGACAACACCAAACACTGGCAAGGATTTGGAGCAAGAGGAACACACATTTGTTGCTTGTAGGAACACAAAATGGTACAGCCACTTTGGAAGACAGTTTAGCAGTTTCTTACAAAAGTAAACATACTCGTACCACACAATCCAGCAGGCATGCTCCTTGGTATTTATCCAATGGAGTGGAAAACTTATGTCCTCACAAAAAAACCTACACATGGATGTTTATAGCAGCTTTATTCATAATTGTCAAAACTTGGAAGCAACCAAGATGTCCTTTGGTAGGTGAATGGATAAACTGTGGTGCATCCAGACAGTGGAATATTATTCAGTGCTGAAAATAAATGAGCTGTTAAGCCATGAAAAGAAATGAGGAAAACTTAAATTCATATTACTAAATGAAAGAGGCAAATCTGAAAAGACTACATACCGTATGATTCCAACTATATGACATTCTGGAAAAGGTAAAACCATAGAGACTATAAAAAGATCAGTGGTTGCCAAGGGGTGAGGGTTGGGGGAGGAATGAATAGGAAGAGTACAGCATATTTTTAGGGCAGTGGAAATACTCTCTATGATACTATAACAATGAATATATATCATTATACATTTGTCCAAACCCATACAGAGTATACAAAAAGTGAACCCTAAAGTAAACTATAGACTTGGATGATTATGATGCGTCAATGTAGGTTCATCCTTGGTAATAGATGTACCATTCTGGTGAGTGATAATGGAAAAGACTATGCATGTGTGGAGGCAGGGGGTATATCAAAAATATCTATACCTTCCTCTACATTTTGTTATGAAACTAAAAATGCTCTAAAAAATAAATTATTTAAATATATATAGTGAAATGCACAAATCCTAAAAAAATTCAAAGAAATAGGAAAGTAAAAATAGTCCTATAATTATTAAATTTGTTAAATCAGTAAATAAAAATCTTCCTACCAAGAAAATTCCAGATCCAAGTTTTATTGGTGAAGAAATAACTACAAATCTATACAAGCCCCTTAGAGAATATAAAAATAGCTCATTTTTATGAGACTAGCATGATCTTGATGCCAAAACCTGATAAAACCATTATAAGAAAGGAGAATTATGGACCAATCTCATTCATGAGCATAGGATTCCAGTAATACAAGACTCAGTATTACAAATATATTGGTTCTCCATTGGATTTTCTATAGAGTCAAAGAAATCATATTTAAAACCCCAACATTTTTTTCTGAGGAAACTGATGATCCATTTCTAAAATTATATGGAAATGCAAGTAGCTAAAAATATGCAAACTCTCTTCAAGATAGACAAGATGAGAGAAGTTGCTCCACTAGATAGCAAGATTTATTATAAAGCTACTATAATTAAGAAATATGATATTGGTGACAGTTTGACAAATAGACCAATGGAATAAAAAAGAAAGTCCAGAAATAGATCCATAAATATACAGTCACTTGATTTATGACAACATAACAATGCAATCAGAGGTAAAAGGATAGCCTTTTAAGTAAATGGTGCTGAGTCAGTTGGATATCCTTGTGGGAAAAAGGAAACTTGACTCGTACCTCCTGCCAAGCAAAATATCAATTCCCAGAAGATAAAGGCAAACAGTAACACTTTAGGATATAAGAGAATATCTTCATTACATTGAACTAAGGAAATATTTTTTAAGCAACACACATGCCACAAAGAAAGAAAAATCACCATAAAGGGAAAGTCTTTGAATTGGACTACACTAAAACTAGGAACATTTTTCACCAAAAGATAACATTAAGAAAGTGACAAGGCAAACCATAGATTGGAAGAAAATGTTTGTTTTATATCCATAAAACCAACAACAGGCAAGAATATATAAAATACTCTGAGAGCTCTTACTGTCCAAAAGAAAAATGGGCAAGAAACCATAACAGGCACTTCACAAAGAGAATATCTATGTAAGGAAACATACTCAACTTCATTAGTAATCGAGAAAATATGAGTTAAAACCCCAGTGATATGCCACTATGCAATTATCAGAATGTTTAAAAGAAAGAATGATGTTATGGAGTATTTGCAAGAATGTAGAGCAATGGGAATTCTTATACATGCTGTTATGAATATAAATTTGGAAAACAGTTTCTCATTATATGCTAAAGTTGAACTTAAATAGAGCCCATCATCCAACCACCTCATTCCCAGATCATATACCCAGTAGTAGTGTATGCAGAGCAGCACTATTCAAATTAGCCAAATTTGCAAAGAACCCAAAGTTCACCAACAGAATGGATAAATAATTTGTGGTGCATCCATTCAACAGAATAATACACACCAATAAAATTGACCTATCTACAGCTACATGAAACAACATGGACAACCTCACAAATACAATGAGCAGAGAAGCAAGACACAAAAATTGCACACTTTGTGTCTTAGCCTGTTTAGGCTACTATAACAGAATACTCTAGACTGAGTGGCTTAAACAAAAAACATTTATTTCTCACAGTTCTGGAGGCCAGGAAGTCCAAGATTAAGTTGCTAGTTGCTAGCGCATTCAGAGTTTGAGTCTCCTCTTCCTGGTCCACAGATGGCTGTCTTCTCACTGTGTCCTCAAATGGAAGAAGAGGTGAAGGAGATGTCTGCCTCTTTTAAAAGGGCACTAATCCCATTCACAGTGGCTCCACTCTCATGACCTAATCACCCCTCATTGGACCTGCTTCCTACACCATCACTTTGGGGATTAAGTTTCAACATATGAATTTGGGGGGGACACAAACATTATCTATAGTGCTATATAAATCAACTATATAGAGTTCAAAAGCAAGAAAAACTAAATTATAGTATTAAGATTAAAGAAGTGGAGGAGGGAAACAGGCAAGAAGTGGAATGGACTAGGAAGGGGCTATCTGAGGTGATGGCAAACTGTCTTTCTTGACCTCAACTGTGGTTACACAGGCTTTCCACTGGTGATGATTCACTGAGGGGCACATATGTTTCTGTGCCCTTTTCTTAAGTGTGATAACTTCACATAAAATGCAGTTGAAGTTTTGTAATAATATCTTTAAGTTTTTATTTATAGGAATTTTATTCTCAGATATCATGCATAAGAATATTAAAAATTAGGTTCAAACATTATGAAAGCAGAAAACTGAAAACAGCTTAAATACCCATCAGTAGGTGACAGGTTCAATAAATTATAACACATCCAGGAACACTGTGGACACTTTAAAAAGAATGGTACTGATATGGGACAATCTTCCACATAGATTTAAGCAAACAACAAGCAAGAGACATAGAACCATGTGCAGAGTATGCTATCATTATATTTGTGTGTAAAACTGAGGTGGAGGATACATGTATGTGTGTTTTATATGCATATAATGTTTCTGGAAGAACAGGTGAAAAATAAAACCCCATAACAGTGGTTGTCTCTGAAGTGGGGAATTGGAACACCAGAGGTCATGGATGAGAAGGAAACTTTCTTTTCACTGTACCTGTGGGCATCATGTGAACGTAATCACAAATATGTTACCTTTCAAAATAATATATAAAAAGGTGAGATATATTTTTTAATAAACTGAAATAATTTTGAGAGCTCAGTTCCCAATTATTGTTGCATTTGGATATTTGCATAGATTAAAATGCACTTTCTTTGGGAAACTGACACAGCGTGGAATAGAGGCTGGGAACAAGTGTCCATGAGGGGAAACAAGGGAGGCTGAAAGACAGGGGTCAAGCAGAGACCTGTCTGAGAAGCCAGGTCACATGGAGAAGGTCCCCTGTCTGAACAGGGCTTGCAGCAGGGATGAGCCAGGCAAGGCCAGAGAAATAGCCAAGATGCTCAGGTCAGGGAAACTAGACAATAGCAAACGCATGAGAGGCAAAGGGCCTACAGAAGGGAGACTTCCCAGGGCGGGAAAATGCCTGTGACCTTCGCTGCTTGTTCTCAGGAGCCTGACATTGCTGGCAGAGTGAAACGAGCCAAGAAAAAGAAGAAATCATGCTCTCACCTACTTATTTGTATTGATCCAAAATATGACCAGCCCCAGAATGAAGTCTTTGTCTCCTCCACAGTACCTGTTTATAGTGCTGTGCACACAATGGTCTTAAAAAGGAGCTGTTGATGCACCCCATTTCCTAAAGTACAAAAATGTAAACTTTCCTCCCAGTGGCTTAGCAGGTTTCTAGACCATCAGCCTGGCAGTGACCCTGAGCCACTGGCTGATGGGCAAAAGGGTACATAAAAGATACCAGCCTTTGATTACCTTTGCCTTATGCCCCTGAACTGATCATTCCACACTTTTTCTGTTAAACAGATTCATCCTGTTAACAACCATCGTATCAACTTTTCACCCTTAAAATTTGTTGAAGGGATGTAGGTTTTGAAGAATACATTCCGGGGTATCAGATGCCATACTAAGTGCTCTGTTACATCGGTCTCCAGAACCCTACAGACTCTCACGAGGGCAGAAAAGCATGTAAGGGAAGAAAACTGAACAGAGGTATAGTGCCAAGGCCACAGTATGAAGGAAATCCATTTTCCAAGTCATATTCTAGCCAACAGGGTCCTTTTGCCATTTAACACATCTATACCTTCTGTATTGTGATGCCAAGTTTATTCTCAGTGCAGATTTCTGTAAATCACATCCAAAATATGATTTGGAAAAAAATGCACCTTCTTATGAGCCCACTGCGTACTTGAAAGACCCAGTGCACAAATCATTTGCACCTGTACCATTTCCATCCAGTTCTAAGCTAATTTTAAAAAGGCTCTGAAAGCCTGCCAAGAGCACATGTGCACAGAAGATAAAATGTAATAGCAATTAATCCAATCATCTCTGATTTAACGTTAATTTAACCCAGTGGATTATGCCTTGTTTTGTGTGCAACTGTGTTGATCCTGCTACATTTCAGAGAGCCCCCAAATCAATCAAGTCACAATCCCTAATTGCAGTCAAAATGGGGAATTCCACTCAGCAGGGCCCTTCTCTAGAGTATCTATTCCTCCCAAGGAAGAAAGGGAAGTCAAAGAAAGAGGTGTCTCTAATAGCAGGCTGCTAACATCGCAGCTGATGGTGTCAGAACTAGCAAGGAAGAGTGGCCTCCTGTTTGCTGGCATATTCAGTTGCACTGGGGCTTCTTGCCAGAATGAACAGGAAAGGGCCAGCAGAGAAAAGCCAATGGAAGCACAGTTGCTGTTTAAACTAGAAACAAACAACAACACAACAAATTCTGGAGGTGCAATGCTTTCCTTTCCCTTTATTTGCACTATAGATTGAATAACTACAGCAGTTAAAGCCCTGAATTAGGAAGGCTGTAATTGAAAACTAATACCATGCTACCCACTGGGTCTGATTTAACTGCGTTAGAATGTAGGTCTGCATTCTTGGAACCAAGGCTGATTGTGAGAACATTTATATTATCATGTGCAAGGAACAGAGGAAGTTTCAAGTTGCTAATTCCTCCTGTTTGGATTTTATTGAGAACTGAAATAACAAAAAGTGTTACCTGGGCTCAGGGGCAGCCCAGAAGTTCAATTGTAGTTCAGCCTTAGTTAAGGATTACTTAATAGATACTTCACATAAAGTGCTACCATGTTCTTTTTCATAATTTTTCTCTCCCCTCCTCCTTTCCTTTGCAGCTGAGAATAATTAACTGTTCTTTTGTGAGTGTCATTTGTTCTCAAGGAATTAAATGCCACCTTATTTCCCAGAACAAGAATTCAACTGTCATAATTATAGCTTCATTTCAGAAGCAAAAAAAAAAAAAAATCATAATTTATTACAGATTGTTCAGCATGTGAGATAGGTTTAAATGTCATTGGAAGTAAATTGTGGCATGTCATGAAGGGGTTTTAGCCACCACTGTAATTGATTTATAATTTCACATTTAAAATGAACAACATTCAGCCATTGTTCTTATATTATATAACTCTAACAGCAATCCCTTGAGAATGAGGCATTCAACTTGGTCAATACACAATAATAATAATAACAATAATAATAATAACAATAACAATGATATGCCAGTTTTAAAGATAAGCAATGAAATTAGCATAAGCACTGAGAACATATGTGTTAAAAATGGGAGCTCAATCTCTATAATAAAAGGTAAAAATCTATTTCAGAAGAAATGCATTTGAATATCAGCATTGAACTCCATTATATTAAATGACTCTCAGGGGTTTTAATGAAACTCATAAAATTAAGAACCATCAGAATTAAGGTTTAAACTATTTTCTACCCAGAGTTATAAGGAAAGATACAATAATTGAAGTAGGTGGAGATGAATTTTTCCACATCTAATTTCAAGCAGATTAAGAATCAATTCCACTTTGAACAGTAATTTACTAGGTTTGCAGCGTGATCCTAGTCTCCTGGGATTACACGGTGACCATAGGTGGTATGGGGGAGGGACTATATAAATACCTGATTAGACTATTAAGTGCCAGCAGATCTGTTTTGTGCCAGATGAAGTGAGTCCCGTGATGGTTCTCATAGCTCAACATCACATCAATGGATTTGTGCCCCTTGAATGTGAATGTAGAAACAAATCCAAACTCACACAATGACAGGAACAAACCGTGCTGTGGAGGCCAAACCATGAGTCACACTTTAGAAGCAAAATCAGAATATTACCCAATCTATAGCCTTTTGAAACACCTTATTTTTCCCTTCTGGGAAAGCCAGTACTTTATTCTTTGTTTTCAAAAAGTCAACTTTATAGTTTGGATACAGAAAACCTTTTGAAAGGCAATGTATGGTAGGCTGAATAATGGTACTTCAAAGATGTTGGTGTCCTAGTTCCCAGAACCTGGGAATGCCACCTTATATGGCAAAGGGAGGGACTTGGCAGATGTGATTAAATGTAAGCATTTTGCAGTAGGGAGATATCCTGGATTATCAGGGTGGATCCTAAATGTAATCACAATGCCTTTATAAGAGGGAGGTTGAGGAAGTTTTGACCACAGTAGAAGAGAAGACGATGTGATCACAGGAGCAGAGATTAGAGAGATGTCACAAGCCAAGGAATGTTAACAGCCTCTCAAAGTGGAAGCCTTGGAGCCTTGAGAAGGACCAAGCCTGCTGACACCTTGATTTTAGCCCTGGAAGACTCATTTCAGACTTCTGATCTCTAGAATGATAAGAGAATAAATTAGTGTTGTCTTAACACTAAGTTTATGGTAATTTGTTACACTGATAACAGAAAATTAAAACACAGGGAAAGAGTCTGATTTACTAAAAAGTGTGTCCAAAGATCAAGTTACCTCCATATTGAGAACTAACCCAGCAGCTGAGCTCCACTCTGGCTTTGAGTTGAGGCTTCCAGTTTAATCATGACCTAGACGCCTCCTCTGTTGCCACTTAAGCAGTTCCTGTAGTTGTCTTTCTGGGGGACAATGATCCAAAACTCTGACAACATTGTCAATTTAAGAAAGGAGTGATATTTAGCTTGATTTAAAAGAGTCCCTTTTGGGAGAGTTAAATGAATATAGTGCTCTAAAATGAGCTGTGACATTATTTATGCCTTATAAAAGAGAAATTGCATTTCTTTGAAAACACTAACGTATCACAAGATTTCCAAAATATATAGCTTGTGATTTTTCCAAACAGCATTCTGTTGACCTGGTAAATGATTGCTCTAGACTTGCCACTTATCATTCAATAAATGTTTGCAGTACATCAAGGATTTACAATGTAAATTCTTGACCCAGTTTTTGATATAACTATTTATTCAGTCTGCCATAACGAGAGGAAGAAAAAATAAGACACTTCTAATCAACTATTGGGATGACACATAAAACGGTTTTATCTGGGTTCACTGGACAGTAATTTCCTATTGCAAATACAATGGGAGAATATTCATCCCACTTTCTTTGATCCCCCACCAGGGGACACCTTCTAAGTGTTTTTGTAACAGTTTCCATCTCTCTCCCCACCCTACCACTGGATATGGGCCAGCTACCACTGGACCTAAGTTATTAAAAATCTAGGCAAACTCAGCCACAGGGAAAAGAATGAACACTCAGTCTAGCAACATTGATTTCACTGAAAGGTGAGCCTCATGGTCATTTTTCTAGCATCATTTCACATTCATTCATTTATTCATTCACTCAACAAATATCTACATTGTACCTACTCTGTGTGATGTCACCAAGGGAACAAGAGAAATCCTATCCAGTGAATACATAACTATATTAGGTAATGACTTTCATTTATTGAGTACTTCCTATATGTCAGGGATGGTGATAGATCACTTCACATAACTTTTCCAATATGTTATGTTATTATTCCTATTCTCTATTTACAATGAAGTAGTTAAGACTCAGGGGATAAGAAATTCAGCCAAGTTTTGAGAAGAGGTTCAGTGGTAGACCCTCAAATTCTGTTCTAATTATACAAAGCCTGTGTCCTAACCTCCTTGACAAGATAAAGCAAATTAATTTCCAAAAGAAAAATATAAAGGGCATGATGTGTGGGTGTTGATTACATTCCCTAGGTGATCTGGGAAGACTTTGTGAGAGAAGTAGTACTTAATCTTCATTGTGAAGACTGAGAAGGAATTGAACATATGCTGATGGGACAAAGTCATTCCAGGCAGAGTGAACCATCAGAGCAAAGACACTAAGGTGGGAAATCACGGAACACACAAAGGGAAAGGGAGTAACTCATTGTAACTGGACGTGGGGGGCAGCACAAGTAGCCAGGAATAAAGCTAGAAATGTTGTTGGCTTGGTGCCAGATCACAGAGGGCCTTAAGTACAAGCTATGGAATTTGCTATGGACGAAATAATGGAGAACTAGTGTCAAGCAATTGGTCAAGACTAGTTGGGGAAATGGGACATACCTCTGTCAATGATGTAGAATACTGTTGCAAGCAACAGATTAACATATTCAAATTAATGTTAATCATTAAATATTTAATGGAAAAAATAAGGGCTTTTAAGTAATTAGTATCACACAAAGTGAAACATAACTGCTGATAAAAGAGAGTGGTATTCCAAATAAATTTTCATTATTTCTGAAGCATACCACTTCTGCTCTTTATTTCAAAAAAACAAGTAATGTGCTTTGGCAACGTTTGAGGCTTGTAAGGTGGAGAATACAAAAACTCCTGCCCTCCAAGAGTCTACACTCCAGTGGGAGAGTGTGATAAACTGCATTACTATTCATAATTTTTGGTGGCCCTCCCTCCCATGGGAGTATAATACATCTCCACTTAGGATTTGCTTTAGCTAAGGAAATACAGGCAGAGGCAGTGTTTCCAGGCAGAAGAATTCAAGCCAGATGTGATCTCACTTACATGTGGAATCTAACAACAAACAAATTGATACAGTGAACAAATTGGTGGTTTTCAGAGGCAGGGGGTGGAGAGGGTGGTAAAAAGTACAAAATTCCAGTTAAAAAATAAATAAGCCCTGGTGACGTAATGTATAACATGATGACTGTAGATAATAAGACTGTATTGTATATTTGAAAGTTGCTAATAGAGAAAATCTTAAAAGTTCTCATCACAAGAAAAAAATTTGTATTTTTTATATGTGGTGATGGTTATTAATTAGACTAATTGTAGTGATCATTTCATAATATTATACATATATCAAATCATTATGTTGTTTGCCTAAAACTAATGTAATGTTATATGTCAATTATATTTCAATTGTTTAAAAAGCCAGATGTGTACTTTGCCATGATTTCCCTTTTTCCTCTGCCATGAGCCCAATAATATCCCAGACAGAAATAGGGCTTGTTCTCCATTAGCCTGGGTCCTGACAAGGAGAAGAGCCATGACAAATCATGATGGAAATGTAACACAAGCACATTGTCAACCTTTGTCATTGTAAGCCAGAAAGATGTTGAGGTTGTTTGTTACACAGTATAACTTAATGTAAGCTGACTGCTACAACAAACTGAGAGCATACGTAACCACAATATAAGGTCAGGTCTATAAGAGAAATATGGGATTTCAAAGGAGGAAGAGATCATTTATTTCTAGGTCACATTATCATGAGCCCAGCCAAAAAATGTTCACCTTTTCTTCCAGTGGCTTTTTGTTTTATTTTGCTTGGCTTTGCTTTAGATTTAACACGAGTAAAACAAAGACCTGACAACTAACTAATCAGCTAACCTCAGCAGACCAACAATCATTCCCTCATTCTCTCCCTTACACTTGACCTTCAGTCCCTACACACTTCAAAGTCTGTCATCAACAGCCAACCAAAGTGCCACCAGGCAGTGAATGAGCCCCTAATTCCCTCAACACACACTCATTAAGCATCTATTATGCATAGGTTCCATGAGCACCAGAGAATCAGAGATGGAAGAAAAGAGTACCTGAAGGTGCTCAACAGCTGGCGAAAGCTCAGACAAGAGTCACTCAATCACAATAGACTTATCTGGGTGCTCTGGGCTACCACAGAGTAATGGAACATGAGAGAAAGATGTCTAGGGGGACCTGGCCTTGGGAGAGTAGAGGAGTGGTATCAGGACACACTTCCTGGAAGAAGTGAAACCTGAATCAGTGTTGAAGGAAGGAAAGGAGTTAATCAGACAAAGGGAAGTAAGGAACTATCATTTGCAAAAGCACAGAGCAGTGGGGCAGCTAGGCTTGGAAGAGCTGCCATGTTTGGACAGAAGGTATGAGATATGAGAGTGGAGGAACAGAGAAGGGTAAGATCAAGAAAGGCCTTATAAGCCACACTAAAAGTTTGGATTTTATCCTAAAGGCAATCTGATGCAATTGAAAGCTTTCAAGCTGCAGCATGGCATGATCAGATTTGCATTTTAGAAAGATTTCCTTGTCAGCTCCAGGAAGGAGGGGTTTGAGATGGGGCTGGAAGATTTTGGATCAGAGAAGCTAGTTAGAAAACTCTTGCCATAAACCCAGGTGGGAAATTGTGAGAATCTGAACTGACGTAGAGCCTGTTTCCTACTCTGAAATATGAAAGAAATAAAGCTTCTCAAACACATTTAAGAAGAAAATTAGCTCATAGTTAGTGAACTGCAAAGCCAGCAAGGAAGCACCAAAGCTTTTCTGATTCCACTCTGCCTCACTGAAGAGCTCTGAATTTTTTGCATTTATATTGTCTCTTTTGTAATTAAGTTCCATACCCACAACTTGATTAGTTATAAAATTACTCTCCCACACTTTTCCTCTTCCTAGACGCCCTCCTCCATTCACACAGGCATGTAAATATGTTCCTAACAAGTGTGCTCATTCATTCATTCATTCATTTATCCCACAACTGTTTATTGAGTACCCATTATGTAGCAGGCACTTGCTAGATGAAGTGTACCTAAAAAAACACAAAACAAAGTCCTTGCCTCCTGGAAGTGTCAGCCTACTGGAGAAACACATGATAAATATAAAAACAAATAAATAATTATAAAATGCAAATCCCTATGAATAAACAGCAGCAGAATACTGAACGCTAGAATGGCAGGTATGCACATGTACTCATAGCAATGTCCTAAAAGGCTTACCCAAGAAGTCAATCAGTTGAGATGGGAGCACTAATATGTTTACATTTAATTTACATCAATATCATTTTAGAAAAGAAGGATTGGTACATCTAAACTGGTGCTATTACCCCAAAATACTAACATTTAAAATACAAGGTCACATTTTCCTAGCTAGCAAGGCCCACAATTGCAGGGGCAGGGAGTGAGGGGTTGGGAAATGTGGCTTCCATCTCTGGGCTCACTGAGTTTGTAATGCTCAGGGCATCTCTGGGAGGCACTCACTGGAGCATTTCAGTATTGATTCAATACCTCTAGTAGGTCTTGCATGAGGTCATGGCGAGGCTGGACCTGGTAAGTTCGGTGCACTTAGGGCTGAGTTCTGAAGTTGGACTGACTTGCACAATTGCAGCTCATTTTCATGAAACAGAACCAAAATCCTTTTTAATGCTTTCTTTTTAAAATAGCTCCAGTTCAAGAAAAATTGAGCTCCTCACTAGTTGTAAGTTCCCCTTATTGCTAGCTCAGAGATTGAAATCCACAAATCACTCACCAAACAGCATTAGCGGTGGGCCATTTTGAAGCAGCCTTTTCACAGCTTAACTTTATATCTCCTCAAGATAAAGATCATCTGCTAGACAGGTAAGTCCAGTTCTGTTGGGGGCTGGGTGGGGCAGACTGAATTCAGGGCTTTTCTGTAGACTGTAGAGTCAGCTAACAACTAGGTTCTGGCCACCAGCTCGCAGCCAGCTGGACAACAAATCACTTTCAGCCACCGCCCAACAAGCTTGGATTTAAACCACTGACCAATAGGTCAAAGATCCTTTACTACATCTTGGCTCTTCTACACCACACTTTCATCTGTCATTGTTTTGCCCCAGGCCCAATAATTGGATGAAAAGAAATTTGATTAAGCGTAAGATTTATGAGGTTCTACATTGAGACAAATTGTAATTCGATATAAGCCCATTCTCGAAAAAGGGCTAGAATATAAACAAAGTTCTTTACTCTTTTATCTATACCTTTACAAACACATGCATACACGCATGCCCATACAAATATCCATACATACTGTTTGTCAACTTGTCACTCAGAAAGACTAATGACAATTATTCACCTTGAGCATTTGGCAGATATAATGGGACAGTACTTTGGCAGTGATCAAAAATCATCTTCCTTTATGGTTCTTAATCAAAAATCTATTTCCCATTGACTAACCCCAAGAAAAGGTTATCATCTACTTCTGCCTGTACTTATTTCAGTACTAACAAGAGATTCTTTTCTCTCCCATCCTCAGCAGTGCAGAATTACCATCATTCCAAAGACCTCTTTGGGTTCCTTGATCAGAAGAGGCATTTAACGATGTCATCCATGATGTATTGCGTATTTAATTGTACTATGCAGCTATTCAAAAAGCATTCAGAAGTAATCATTTAGCATTAATATCCCAGGGCAATCCAAGGTCACAGTACATTAAAAACTAATTCACAGTGGTTCAAGAATACATTTTTCATGTATGGAGTAACATAATTCTTTTATGATAAAAGTGATAGCGGTGTTACAGAATGATGAGATATAAGATATTCTGAATATCCATCATTGGACCTACTGGACAAATGGCAAAGTCAGACCTTTGTTGTTCTCATAACTCAACACACCACTAATCTGTATTAAACACCACTGACCTTGTTAACCTTTTATATGACTGACCACATTTCAAGGAGAAACAGTACCTTATTTATTATCAGAGACAATACAAATATTCAATATTTATTGTGATCATTTCACTCTCATATTTTATTATCTCCTATTTTCTATGGTCATTCTAATATCTAAAATTTCAACACATCTATAGGTAAAGGCTGTCTAGCGAAAAATTATACACACACATTTATGAGTGTGTGTATGTATTTTATCAACTTTCTTACAGGAATGCTATGGAAGATAAAATTATTATAACTTCCATAAAATATTTACCATGCTAAAATAATACTTTCCTGAGGCAACCGGCCCTCTACACAATGAAGCTTGGGCAGGGTCCATCCTCCAGGACCTATCATCTCTCACACCCCACACCATTAGCAGTGCTATACTACAATTTGCTGTCATTCAGCAGGCAACATATGAGGAGTTATTTCAGCAATTCACAGGCAATATTGTCATTTGTTAATATACTAAACTCTGCATTCAAAAGTACCAGATTACCTTACCAGTCCACTGGTGTTATTTTTCCTATTTCTTTATATTTCACATCCCCAAATCCATCTTCCAAATCAGTCCATACAGATTGGATAGAAGTCAGAAGTTTTATCCTGTTCAGAGGGTCATTCAAAACTATTAATAAGCATTATCATAACCTGTGTTTAGGGCACTATTCTAGGTGCTAGGTATGAGTTGAGGTTGGGCATATCTATATGGAGACATGATACTGAATTTATAAAACACAAATAAAATACAGGCAGACCTCATTTTATTGTTCTTTACAGATATTGCTCTTTTTTTTCAAATTAAATGTTTGTGGAAACTCTGTGTTGAGCAAGTCTATTGGCACCGTTTTGCCAAAAGCTTTTGCTCACTTCTCCTCTCTGTGTCATATTTTGGTAATTCTCACAATATTTCAACCTTTTCAACCTTTTTCATTATTACTATATGTGTTATGATGATCTGTGATCAGTGAACTTTGATGTTACTGTTGCAATTGTTCTAGGGCACCACAAACCATGCCCATATAAGATGGTGAACTTAATTAAGAAATAAGTAAGTTCTGACTGATCCACCAACAGGCTATTCCCCCCATCTCTCTCCCTTTTCCTGGTCCTCCCTATTCCCTGAGATACAACAGTACTGAAATTAGACCAATTAATAGCCTTACAGTGGCCTCTAAGTGTACAAGTGAAAAGAAGAGTCACATGTCTCTCACTTTAAATCAAAAGCTAGAAATGACTAAGCTCAGTGAGGAAGGCATGTCAAAAGCCAAGATACACTGAAAGCTAGGCCTCTTGCACCAAACAGTTAGCTAAGTTGTGAGTACAAAGGAAACATTCTTGAAGGAAGTTAAAAGTGCTACTCCAGTGAACACACAAATGATAAGAAAGCAAAACAGTCCTATTGCTGACAAGGAGAAAGTTTTAGTGATCTGGATAGAAGATTCAATAGCTACAACATTCCTTTAAACAAAAGTTTAATCCAGAGCAAGGCCCTAACTCTCTCCAATTCTATGAAGGCTGAGAGAGGGGAGGAAGCTGCAGAAGAAAAGTCTGAAGCTAGCAGAGCTTGGTTCATGAGGTTTAAGGAAAGAAGCCATTCCCAAAATATAAATGTGCAAAGTGAAGCAGCAAATGCTGATGTAGAAGCTGCAGCAAGTTGTCCAGAAGATCTAACTAAGGTAATTAATGAAGGTGGCTACACGAAACCAACAGATTTTTCAATGTAGACGAAACCATCTGACATTGGAAGGAGACTCCATCTATGAATCTCATAGATAGAGAGGAGAAGTCAATTCCTGGCTTCAAAATTTCAAGGATGGGCTGAATCTCTTGTTAGGGACAAACACAGCTGGTGACTTGAAGTTGAAGCCAAAGCTCATTTACCATTGGAAAAATCCTAGGGCTCCTAAGAATCATGCTATATCTACTCGACCTGTGCTCTGTAAATGGAAAAACAAAGCCTGGATGACAGCACATCTGTTTATGATATGGTTTACTGAATATTTTAAGCCCACTGTTGAGACCTACTGCTCAGAAAAAAATATATATTTCTTTCAGAATATTACTGCTCATGCACCTGGTCATCCAAGACCTCTGATGGAGAAGTAAAGTGAGATTAATGTTGTTTTCATGCCTGCTAACACAACGTCCATTCTGCAGCCCATGGATCAAGGAATCATATTGACTTTCAAGTAATATTATTTAAGAAATAACATGTCATAACGCTATAGCTGCCATAGATTGTGATTCCTTTGGTGAATCTGGGCAAAGTAAATTGAAAACCTTCTAGAAAGGATTTACCATTCTACATGCCATTAGGAACATTTGTGATTCATGAGAAGAGATCAAAATATCAACTTTAACAAGAGTTTGGAAGAAGTTGATTCCAAACTTCATGGATGACCTTGAGGGGTTCAAGACTTAAATGGAGGAAGTAACTACAGATAAGGTAGAAATAGCAAGAGAATTAGAATTAGAAGTGGAGCCTGAAAATGTTACTGAATTGCTGCAATCTCATAATAAAACTTTAATGAATGAAGAGTTGCTTCTTATAGATGAGCAAAGAAAGTGACTTCTTGAGATGGAATGTACCCCTGGTGAAGATGCCGTGAATATTATTGAAATAGCAACAAAGAATTTAGAATATTTCATAAACGCAGTTGATAAAGCAGCAGCAGTGTTTGAAAGAATTGACTCAAAATTTGAAAGAAGATCTGTGGATAAAATGCTACCAAATAGCATTGCAAGCTACAGAGAAATCATTCATGAAAAGTTAATCGGTGCAGCAAACTTCACTGTTGTTTTAAGAAATCCCCACAGCCACCCCAGCCTTCAACAACCACCTCCCTGATTAGTCAGCAGCCACCAAAATCGAGGCAAGACTCTCTACGAGCAAAAAGATTATGACTTGCTGAAGGCTCAGTTGATGGTTAGCAATTTTTACCAATAAAGTATTATTTAATTAAGGTATGTACATTTTTTAGACATAACACTATTGCGCAATTAATAGATACAGTATAGTGTAAACATAACTTTTTTATGCACTGGGAAGACAAAAAATTTGTGTGACTCACTTTATTGCGGTATTCAATTTATTGCAGTTGTCTGGAACCAAACTCACAACATCTTTGAGGTATGCCTGTACGAGATTTGGCAAGTGATAACAGAAAACTGGAACAGGCATTGTATGACTAATAGTCAATGAGGAATGCAGATGCTCAAGTGTGAATTTGGAAGCAATAATATCACTGGTCTCCACCTGTCCTGTCCCTTGACCTCCAGGACAGCCATATTATAGCTCCAGGAACATATGTTCATGTTTCACCACCCTAGTTGCCTTTCTCCAGACTCCTGAGAAGTTCTTTTCCCAGCACTGCAAGGGGAATGGAGAGTTCTAAGGATCTGATGAAATTTTAAAAATGTATAAGATCTGGGAAACTATCCCCAGGTTGAGCAATGGGATAGATCACTTAAACTATTATAAATCTCTATTTTCAAACAATTTTAACACAAAAAGCCATCTTTGGGTGAATTAAGGAAACCAGTCATTCTGATTGCCGGTACTTTACATAGAAAGCTCTCTGCATTCATTTAATTGACTATCGCCTTTCCTAGTTCTAGTCAGTAAATCCAGAAGCCAGTGGAACCTGGGGAATTCTTCAAACACTTATGCAAGTTGCTTTGGCCTCTCAGCCTCTTGATGATGAAAGTAAACCATTTCTTCCTCCTTCCCATTCTTTCTTTTTTCCCTTTGTCTTCCTCTTATCCAATTTTTTATGAGTGTAAGACTTGGAGAACTAGAAAGATTATACCAAATTCAAAACGGAAGAGGCTATAAGAAATGGAATAAAATATGGTGGGTTACCTAAAAATCTCTCAAAGGAGTCACTGCTACATTAGATCAATCTCCCACATTGTTTCCACATAGCCAACTTCTCCATCACAGATCCTTGGGAAAGCCAGTGACATTGACTGATAGAGAATCGTGTAAATCTAAGATTAGCATTGATTGGAGTCTGCATTTTAGCATTTCTTATTTGGAGAGTATCGTAAATATACACACCCTGGCTTTTCCCATCCTCCTGTCAATCAACAGTCTTGGACAAATCTTATAGTCTTAGACATATACTGGCCTCCCTCATGAACAGAGCAAGGGAAGCAGGATTTACTAATATAATAATTTCCTTCTAAAATGAAATAACTCTTCTATAATTTCCTCAGGCACATTTATTGTTATCTTCACCCCCCCATCAACAACGTTACTGTCATCAACATCTCCATGTGTCTGCATCCCTAACAAACGATGCAGAGCGATGAGAGAAGAAAGCTGGCTAAGAGTTGCCAGTCCTGAGTTCCAATGTCTGTCACTCTCAAGTTTTCTGATCATATGCAAGTCATATAAACACTCCAGTCTTATTTTTATCATCTCTAAGATGAAAGTGTTAGATAACTCTCCTGTGTCCCTTCTAGATTTAATTTTCTATAATTCTAATTTAAAATGTTATCAATGAACAAAACCTTCCCGGTTGGACAGAAACTATCATGGAAAAATTGATCCAGACACTAATTCTTAAAAATAAGAGGATATTGTTAGTCTTACCTTGAAGATTTAGAAACTGGAGTTCCGAATGGTTAAAATACTTGCCCAAGGTCAGTAAGTTTATGAGTGGTGGGGTCAGTAGTCAAATTCTGATATGGTAGAGCAGAGCCTATGGAGTCAGATCTGGATTTTAATTTTGGTTCTACCACCTGCTATGTGACCTCAGGCAAGTTGCTTGAGTTCTCTGAGCATTGATTTTCTCATTAATTGTATAAAAGGAAATAGTATATCACCTACATCTCAGGATTGTTTTGATTTAACACATGTGAAAAATACCTAGTTAGTGCTTGACACATAGTAGGGTTGCAGAAAGTGTTAGTGTCTTCTCTTGGTGACACCATGTTGCCTATGTGCATCAAAGGGAAGGTAAGCGTTTGGTCTAACACTGAGAAGGTGCTGGCAGCCATTGTTTGTTGTAGTGGCTGGTTGACTAGAATTTAATCTCTGTGTCCTACTGCCCTCTTCTGGATATCAAACATCAGATCTGCTTGGGAATTCAGTTTTCTGGTCCCATCTAATTGAGCAAACTCTGGACCTGGTTCAATAATGCCCACTCCAGAGATGCAATAGAATCCAGAATCAATTTCTGGATGCAACAAGTGTACATTGACAAGAGAGCCAAGAGCTAGAAATGATAAGGGATTACTGACTGCCATACCTGGTAAGTCTATGGTATGATGAAGTGGTTTAAGGTGCGGTTCCTTTCATGTGTGTGCCAAGTAGTCTAACTCTGTTTGACAGTTCCAAATCCATTACAAACACTAACCAACATTAAACATGTGTGGATAAACAGATATGAGTAAACAAAAATACACTTTGAGATGGACTTGGAAGGGAACCCTAACCTGTTTGAGGTTACTCACACCTCCAGCCTATCTGTTCAGCCATTGGTTTTGAACACTTATTTTTATCCAAGCTTTTAAACATTTAATTGTATTTATTCACAGAAATATAATTCATCTGTTTCTAAGTCATTTACACCTTTTGTAACAAAACGCTGTTTTGTATTAAGCTGATGTCCAAAAAGCCAAAGACAACCTTCTAAGTATTCAGATATTTAGAAGTTTTTCTTAGGTGAACACGGTGAAATGTGTCAAATGAATTACAAAATATTTGCATTGAAAGTAGTTAGCATATCACAAGATAATGTACAGGGATTCAAAATATTGGAGAGTAAAAAAGAAAAAAATTTTTAAGTAAAAAATATTGGAGAGTAAAAGTCAAATTACATTTGAAATGTACAAAGAGAAATTATAAACATTCTGAACTATAAAGTGAAGAATGATTTTCTGTGTCTAATCACACTCTTATTTATGTTTTACAAATCTCTATTTTCACACATTGAATGTGTTAAAGTGGGATTTGCAAAGCAGTATTACTTATTAGAAAACAGTAAGAACTGTCCTTGTTTTGACATTCATAGATGAGAAGGAGGGATGGAGTAGCAGCCCATCTCAGGACTACAAGATACTAGACATCTGCTATGTTCCCTTCAAGAACACATGCACATTTTCAGACACACACACATGCACACACACACATGCACACAATTCACATGTCCATCTATTCATTCAGCAAATACTAGCAGCCTATAATTAAGACCCAATTCAAAAATCATGTGATCAAAAAATCCCCGGGCTTCCCTGGTGGCGCAGTGGTTGAGAGTCCGCCTGCCGATGCAGGGGACACGGGTTCGTGCCCCAGTCTGGGAGGATCCCACATGCCGCGGAGCGGCTGGGCCCATGAGCCATGGCCGCTGAGCCTGCGCATCTGGAGCCTGTGCTCTGCAACGGGAGAGGCCACAACAGTGAGAGGCCCGCGTACTGCAAAAAAAAAAAAAAAAAACCCAACATGCCTCAACAAAATGAATGACCCTTTTCTCTATTTCCCTGCCCACTTATTCATTCTTCTATTATGGCCTTTATTACATTATGATTATTATTTATATGTCTACCCCTCATCCAGACCAAGAACTCAACAGAAGTATGATCTCTATGTCATATTCAGATTTTTGTCCCCAGCACCTAACCTGATGCCTGGAACAAGTAGATGCTTCAATAAATGTGATTGTGAAATTGATAACTTGTTTGAAATTCTCTGGTTGTTTTGTCTGTGTGCTGGGTATTACATATCTGAGTCAGCCAACTTCTAAAACACTTCTCTGCCCACAGACAGCAGCCGCATCTCAGTGAATTCAGTAGAAGTGGTGGGTTTTCAGTCACAGACGGTATTCAGTCATAGACTGGGCAACACCTCAGTGAGAACTGAAATATGAAATGGATGTATGGGCCAGATAACATTTCAGGTCCTTCCAGACATGGCCTCCTCTGATTCTAAGGGAATGTGTCCTTTCTCATCTACCTGTTCACCCTCTTTCTACTTTCTGAGAACCCAAGAACCTTCAACGATACTGAATTCCTGAATACCCAAGATGTTTCGCACATACTAGAGAAGCCAAAATGTACTAGGAAGGTGGACTCTGGCCCTGTAAGTCACTAGGGAGCTTGGTTAGAGTTCCTCCTCTCTCTTGTCGTCTCCTAAATTCTAAGGTTGTTCATCATTTTTTACTAATTTGCACACTTTCCAGCTGGGGCTCATTCTCTCTCACGTATGTTGGGATTCCCCAGTCACATGGACCCTCCCACCAGCTGTAATCACAGCTGAAACAAGCGCCACTATGCACGAGGCACTCTGCTCGACACGTTACATTCATGAGGTCATTTTGCTCCTAACAGTCAAGTACAGTGTGATACCCATGTTAAATGATTAAGAAACAAAAACTGAGAACTTTGCCTGATTTCTACCACTAAAGAGTAGTGGAGCTGCAATTCAAGTCCATAGCCTTCCTATTCTGGGATGCATTAACCCTAACCCCTAAGCCAGTGCTTTTCAGACTTTACTGTGCACACAAATGGTCTGGGGCTCATAATTACAAGCAGGTCCTGATTTAGTCAATCTGGGGAGGGGCCTGAGATTCCGCATTTCTCACAAGCTCCCAGAAGATGGATGTGCTCACCCTCTGATGACTCTTTCAGTAGCAAGACACTGTGCCATTCACACTTCCTAATTTCTGCCATGCTTTTAGGCTTTGAACAGCTAGTTCTTCTTGGTGTCTCCCCAGATTTGGAGCCAACCAAGAAGATAAGATGAGAGCACAGTGGGTGGGTTAATCATTTCTGGCACATGCACTCAGTCCATGAGTTATTTACCCACCCGACTAACTAGCACCATGACTGACCAGACAGAAGTCAGGTGCCTTGATGTGCCCTGCAAGCATCCTCAGTCCACTGAAGAAGAAAAAAGACAGTCTTGTAACTCATGCCCCTCTGACCTAAACCCATCAGAATTTAAATTTAACTGTCAAAAGCAATATATATATATATATATATATATATATATATATATATATATATATAAATACATAAACAATGCATGAAGCTATTTCACAATATGTTATTTTAACTATCTACTCTTAAAACAATTGGTAGTAAAAGGTAAGGGTTTTTTTAAGCTAAGCAGAAATACCAACATTGAAAGAAGATCAGGACAAGCAAATTTAATGACTTAATATGACACAATATAAAATCACTCCACTTAAACAACTTTTAATTCATTATAATGCATATATGCCAATTATGCCTGATTTATTAAGAGAAGTTCAGCAGCACTGGATCCTGATAACACCGGTTGCCATGGCATCCAGCATTTACAAGGACATCTTAAGGATCACAATGATGGTGTTAAGGTGATAAGTGTGACCTTCCATGGATTTAATGATAGATAATAATACTGTCCCATCAAAGAAAACACCTCACCTCAAGGTAGAGCATATATGCAGCTTCTGATTTTATTAGAGGTAGTTTAAAAGCACCCAGAAGGAAACTGCATCACTTAGAAGCAAGTTTGTGTGTTTGTGTATATATACACACACATATACTTGCATATTCATATATCACATGCACATACATTTAATTGACTATTACGTTAGTCACCATATTCAATTAAAGGACGAACCTTGGGGGAGGGAAGACTAAGTGAAGCACAGGGATTTTTCAGGCAGTGCAAGTATTCTGTATGATACTGTAATGGTGGATACATGACATTATACATTTGCCAAAACCCATGGAACTATACAAAACAAAGCAAGAAACAATGTAAATTATGGACTTTAGTCAATAATGGGTTGATATCAGTTCACTAATTCTAACATATGTACTTCACAAATAGAAGATAATAATGGGAGGATTCTGTGGGGGTGGGTGTGAATCTCTATACTATACATACTCAAGTTTTTCTGAAAAATTTAAAACTGCTCTAAAACATAGTCTCCTTCGTAGTAATAATTCCTCCTAGAGGAACCACTAAAGAAAAAGCTCATAAATTAAGATGGTACAGTCAAGAAATAAGTGGTACTGCCAGGTGAGAAATTAAAAATATCTGTCTCACAAATTGGCCCTTTTCATTTCTCACTTTCCGTCCCCTTTCTGCATTCCCAACATGCACATGCACACACACAGTGTCCTCATGCTGCCCTGTGCTTGACCAGAGCCTTCCACCATCCTCCTGACAGGAGTCCATCCATATTCCAGACCTTGACTTGCCCATAAAAACATACCCACACTATGCTCCATGGTGAGGACAGAGCTTCTGTCCTCACAGAAATGATGCCAAAGGGGAGAAGGAAGTATTCCAACCACATCATACAAGTGTCGTGTAGACACTTGCATTCACTCTCGCCAGATAACGCCATGGTCCCACAGCTTGGCTTAATCAAAGTTGCATGTCTTCAGCAGGCACCCAAGAAACAATTTTAATGGCAAGAAAAGCATCTTTCAGATTCCCAGGTCTGGAAAGGGGATATTTTGAAACATATGAGCCAGTCGATGGCTTCAAACCCACCACAACCATCTCAAGAGCTGCTCTCTTTGCCTGTCAGTAGAAAAGGAAGGAAAGTCTACCTTCTGCCACAAGCCAAGTACATGTCAATGAAGCTCATCACATGAAGGGAAGAAAGTTCCTCTACATATGTGGTTATTTCATTATGACTGTCCTGCTTTCATCACTGTCACTCCTCTTCTGGTTTTGAAAAACATTCTCACATGTTCCTAAAGGCAATTCTGTTTTGATCTCTGCCCAGGGATAGTAACTGCGGCTGCTGGGATTGTGGAGACAGAAGCAGAAGAAAGTTTGGTGTCAAAGACAGAAGAAGAAAAAGTAAAGGAGAAAAGTGTAGCTATTCATGAGTTAATAAATTGCTCCACATACTTCTTGTAAGGTCCTCCTACCCTTTAAAAAAGATCCTTCTCCTGGGTATTTTCCTTCTGTCTGTATTTCCTCTCCCCTGAGTACCCGACGACTGTCTCTGAACTTTATAGGAAGCATGGACCCCAGTGTTGCCCAGCGTTATTCTATTCCACTTCAGCAAGGAGGCCTGGGAACCAAAATCCCTGAAAGAATGATCTTCTGTCTACGATTATTGTTATAAGTGTTCCTCTGGAACTCACTACTGGCCGTATGGTCTTTAGTTTTATTTGAGAACATTCTTGGCTTGTTTTCTATTAAAGGCAAAGCAGGAAGAGAGCATAGTAAATGAAAAGATATTTCCAGCCGGGTTCTAAGTGAGATTTACTTTTCAGTAAATAAAGTACCCCCGGGAATAAACTGCTCATCCTTTGAGATGTATTACTATAGTTCCTGTCATATCTGTCAATTCAGGAAAAGAGACAATTTGCTAAGTATCCTGTTTCCCTGGAAATTAATTCTTCTGTGAACTGCTTCAACCGCTTTATCCTTTTACCTCCTAGATCAAATATAGACTCTTGGCTTCCTCTTCAGAGCCACCCAACACTTCAGCTCCCTCTCAGAGGCTCTCTTGCCCTCTTGACAAGCTGCGCTGTGGCCAGCCCATCAGCCGCTTTCTGGCTTTCCTGCCTGTGCACGTGACAGCCTCAGACTCATTGAAAATGCCAACTGCCTCATCCATTAACTGACTCCATCCCAGAAGAAGACCCAAACTGATTAAACCAAAATGTTTATTCTTTCCCAGAACACCCCACTAGCTCCTTCTTTTTGGCCTTAATAGCAAGCAGATTGTTATCCTTCTTCTGTTCTTTAAAATAGTCTTCCATATTCAAAAGGGATTAACAATGAGAACTACTTGAACTATCAGGTCCTACCTGTCCCAGTTCTGCCCACCAGCAAGTACTAAAGTCAGCAGATTTAGTCTTTCCTGGCACCCAGTGTTTGGGTTTGGGATTGGTAAGCAATCATCTTTCCCTTTCTGCGTTCTTAACCATTTGAGAGCAGACATGAGCAGCTAGAGAGGAATCAGAATCCCTGATTTATCGTTTTGAAAGCTGGATTGGAGAATGTGGCAAGGCTTCTGTCCTCCCTCCTGAAAATTGGGTCCTAACTGTCCCTGACTCAAGCAGCCTGTGGCCAGGGGAGAAGCGGAAGCCAAGCAAGCAGAGATCTGGTCAGGCCTGGGAGGAATGTGTACTTCTTGGTGTGTTTACCACTGGAGAGTGGAGACACAGTCTTCCATGAGGATGGGGCTCCAGCAGGTCGAGAAGATCAAAAGAAGAGAAACAGGTGCTAAATATTTCATCCATTAGCTGATCCTGTCCTAGAAGTTATACTGTAGAAACAAAAAGTCTCAAAGTCTCAGGGGCTTACAGACATCAAGGATTATTTCTTGCTCGTGTATGTTATGCGGCCATGTGCACCTCAGCTCCACACCATCTTAATTCTAGGAACAAATTAATTCATCTGGGGCATTGCCAGCCAGTTGGCAGAGGGGAAAGACATATAGCAAATCTCATCCTGGTGTTTAAAGCTGCTGCTCAGAAGTGATCCACTACACTTCCATGTATTAACAGTAAAGAATCTGGCTTTGCCCAAAGAGCCATCTCAACTTTGCTCCCAGTTTCTGGGAGATAATCTATGTCCTGCCTCATAGGAATGTCTTCATTTAGGCCAAGGGCTGGTTATATGAACCTTAAGAGAGCCAGCAACACCTGATGGTCTTAAGGTGGGGGGTGGCCCTGCCAGAAAAACCAACCATGGGACTTAGGAGAGATGCTTTCAGTCAACCACCTCGGCAATTAATAAATAAATCATGCCGATGTAATGGAACCCCAATAAAAACTCTGAAGTCAAAGCTCAGGTGAAACTTCCCTGATTGGCAATACACTATGCATATGGTTTCACCTTGATGCTGGGAGGGGGACACATCCTGAGCACAGTGGAACCCTTCCAGACTCTGCTCTATGTGTGGCTTCCTTTGGCTGACTTTTCATCTATATATGTTTCCTATAATAAATGTAACCATGAAAACAATAGCTTTCCTGGAGTTCTGTGAGTCTTTATAGCAAATATGAAAACTGAGAGTAGTGTGGGGAACCTCTGAACTTGCACTAGGTGTCAGAAGTGAGGGTGGTCTTATGTGGACTCTCCCTCTAACCTTGTAGCTGGTATCAGAATTTTTAAGCAGAATTGGCAGCCTGGAGGACTGTGCCCTCAAACTTTCAGATTGGCTAACTCTGAGTAACTTCCATTCACATTTCTTCAGATAGAGCAAATCCTAGACCACGTTGTCTGAATTCATTGAGGCAGGGATGTATGGTCCTCCCACAAGAAGGAAGGATCTACCACAGTATTTCAGGTAAAGAATTATAAAGACTTGACCTGAAGTGGCACCAGAGTGATGACAAGAAAAGACTAGATATGATAAAACAAAACCAAAATCAAGAAGATTTGGTGGTTGATTGCATGTAAGAGTAATGAAGTTAAAAGAAGTGAGAATCATTTCCACCATTGTAGATCGTTGGTGATATCATTCACTGAGAAGAACTGGATTGGAGATAAAAGGATTAATATTTAACATGTTAAATTTGAGGATCATTCAGGAAGAGGTGTTTGGTTAGATTGCATTGATCTAGAACTCAATAGAGGAGTGATAGCTAGAGATAAGGGTTTAGAATACATCTCTGAATAGGGAGTAGTTGAGTGAATGAGATCACTAAGGGTATCTAGAATATAAAATGGGGAGGGCTGAGGATGGAATCCCAGAGCAATGCTTTCCAGCCTTTTTTCATGTCAGGACACATAGACATTTGTGCAGCTCACTGGGTTAAAAAGACAAGGCAGATCAAGTCTGTAGGCACCCAGCCTGTAGGCTCTAGCCACTGCAAGGACTGAGGGGGTCACTATCTATGATGATAGGGAAGCTCAGCCCTGCAGAATAAATACATTTAGGTAACTGGAAAAGGACAAAGGAAACTGAGGAAGGAAGGAAATTGGAACAATTGCCATTGTGGAGGCCGGGAGAGGGAAGATTTGTTAAAAGGAACTTCAGAGAGATTGCATAAAATGAAAACTGAGAAGTATGAGTCAGTCTTGGCAAAGAGTAAGGCAACGATGAACTGAGAGAAAGGGGTTTTGTGGAGAGGTGGTGTAGAATCAAAACTAGAGGGGGGGCTTCCCTGGTGGCGCAGTGGTTGGGAGTCCACCTGCCGATGCAGGGGACACCGGTTCATGCCCCGGTCCGGGAGGATCCCACATGCCGTAGAGCGGCTGGGCCCGTGAGCCATGGCTGCCGAGCCTGCGCATCCGGAGCCTGTGCTCTGCAACGGGAGAGGCCACAACAGTGAGAGGCCCGCGTACCACAAAAAAAAAAAAAAAAACTAGAGGGAGATGAAGGATAAAAGTGATAGAAAAAGATAAAACATGAGTAGAGGTAACTCTAAGGCTGGGCTATGGATGAGACGGAAGACATTGATGATAGCTAGAGTTTGTCATCAGGTGTAGGGGGAGTTTTTTTAAGATGGGCAAGACTCGAGCATTTCTAAAAGATGAAGATGAAGTACCAGCGGAAGAGGAGAAGTTCACAGTGAGGAAAGAGAGAGGGCAGTGATTTGTAAACAAGGATATTCAGAGGATGGGACCCAGAGCCCATATTAAGAGGAGGAAGGACAAAGAATAAAGGAAGGAGGATTCATTAGAGCAGATATTGTTGAGCCATTGGTGCTGGGTGGCAGGCATGTTCAACTCTTTTCTATCTGAAGTAGAAATTTCTGCCACCTGTACAGTACGAAAGGCATGAGGCAGAAGTTCAGAAAATACTATAAGCAAAGGTGCACGTGGTGCTTCAGGGTGGTGTTCCATTAAACTTGGAGTGTAGAAAACCTTGTACCTTCTGTGTGTCTATATTCAAGTGAAGTAAAAAGGACTTACTCTCAGAAAGTTAATTAGCCTCCAAAAAAAAATCTGTCCTTTTTCACTCCATCACAAGACAATCCTCTGATTCATCACCTCCATTTTCTTCCTACCTCAATCCATTCCAAATAAATTGCCCCTCTTTTTGTTACTTTAATATAATAAGCATGCTCCTGACTCAGGGCCTTTACACAAGCTATTCTTTCTGTGTAGAAGCTTCTTTGTCCAGCTATCGGTATGACATCCTCTCTCAATTGTTTATATCTCTACTAAAACTTCATATTATTTTAGAAGATTTCCTGTTCAATTATTTAAATAATACCCTTCCCTCTCTTTATTTCTACCCTGTTTTATATTTATTTGTAAGTTTTATCCTCACTGACACGTTTTTCATTTAACTGTTTGCTTAATGTCTGTTCCTTCCTCCAACTCTGACCTTCGAGACAGGGGCTTGGTCTGTTTTGTAACCTGCTGTACACCAGTGGCTAGAAGGGTGCCTGGAAAATTCATGGCAATAAACATTTGCTGATAGAATTCCACCTCCTTTCTACTTAGTGTATTCTTTAGTGAAGTTGCTTCCCCCTTTCCGGTGTCCATGTCTTTTCACTTCCCTGTCTTTCCATCAGATAAGGAAAGGATCTGCTGTTAGATAATTGTACCATAATTGCTTGATTACTCTTCAGTGTGATGATTTTTGGTCAATGTATTTCCTTAGATATCAATTTACAATCCAAAATTTTATTTCTATTTGTGTAATAAAATGCTTTTTCCATGTTAAAATAAATTTCAGCATCATAAGCAAATATTCAGAAATATTTTTAAACACAGGCCTTTTAGGTTGGCTAAGGGACGGGGGAGACAATGGGGAAAGTCTCTCTCTTAACTAATCCTGCCTTATTATGTGCCATTTCAGATCCCTTTGGTTTACAGTCCCCTGTTCCAGCCAGCACTGCACCAACCAGCCCCACACGGGCTCCAAACAACTTCATGCAGGTCCAACCTGACAGAGCCTTGCCTCATGCCACACTGTTGGCCTCTCATCTCATGTTCAAGGCTTCCCTCTAGATGCTGGCAGGCCCTACTTGGCATCCAGGAATGCACCATCAGGCATTGAAAACAGTTTATAGCCTGGGGGATAGAACTTTGGACAAAGAGAGATTGGAGTCAGTGGATAAATCCTTCCCCACCTTCTGTCTCTGCTGTGGAATTTTGCCTCAGGATGAATCACACCTGGAGTGTCACCCATATCTGATTTGGATGATATGTATATGAGATTGGGGACTTTAGACAGTTGATGCTGGAATGAATTAAGACTTTGGGGCTGTTGAGGTAAAATAAATGTGTTTTGCACGCAAGAAGGGCATGATGGGGGTGGCACAGAGAATGCTATGGACTGAATTGTGTCCCCCTAAAACTCATGTTGACACTCTAACCCTCAATGTGACTGTATTTGGAGATAGGGCCTGTAAGGAGGTAACTAAGGTTAAATAAGGTCAGAAGGGTGGAGTCCTAATCCCATCGGACTAGTGTCATTATAAGAAGAGGAAGAGGCACCAGAGTTTTCCCTCTGCCATGTGAGGGCACAGAAAGACAGCAGCCAAAGAACTCTCACTAGAATCCAATCCATGTTGACACCCTGATCTTGGACTTCCAGCATCCAGAACTATGAGAAAATAAATTTCTGTTGTCTATGCCACCCAGTCTATGGTATTTTGTTACGGCAGCCAAGCCGACTAATACAGCCCTCAAGCAAATTGTCCTAAAATGTACCTTATACAACTTCTTGTAAGACAGCCAGGAGATCAAGCAGTCAGTCTCATCTAGGCAACTAGTTTGATAATATACCTCATGGTATCTCTCACTCCTTCCCCACCTCCCTTCCCTTGGTCCTCATTTCTATTCTCTGTAATAACACCTCCTATTAGCAACAGGCTCATAGGAAGTGAGGGGAAAGAGTTCTAGGCACAAAGACCTCAAGTGCAAAGGTCCTGAGGCAAGACATTGCTTCACGTTCACAGAAGCACCGAGATACCAGTATGGCTGGAGGGAGCCAGCAGGATAGAAAGTATCAGGAAATGGGATCAGTGAGTTATCAGAGAACAAGATCATGTAGGCTCTGTTGGAGAACCTTGCAGGTCAATGTAAGGATTTTGGATTTTGCTCTGAGATGGCACCTTTGGAAGATTTTGAACAGTTGAGTGACAGGACCTGACTTGGGATTTCCCAAAAATATTTAAAAGGATCACTTTGAGATCTGTGATGAGAAGGGGAGACAAGGGTAAAAGCCAGGACACCAGTTAGGGTGGGGACTGGTGCTGTGATCTAGACAAGAGATGCTGGCTTGAGCCAAAATAACAGAGAGGAAATGTTTTTTTTTTTTTAAATAGTGTTCAGATTCTGAATTTATTTTCAAGAAGGAACCATGAGGATTTCAGGAAGATCACATCTTCCTTGCTCACCATGGAATTCTCAATGCCTAGAATAGGTAAGTAATCCATCCAAACCAGGCACTTCTCTGAGCAATCTAGAATCTTGTATGGGCTCAATATCAGCCTTACCAGGCCATGTCTTTCTGAAAATCCGGGCAACTTTTGTTCATATCTGGCATTCTGCCATCTCCCTCACATTTTCTTTAATTTCTCTTGGACTACTGGCAGCAAATCTGAGAAAATATCTAAACATCTATAAGTTTACATGTTTACAAGAAAACATTTGTCTACATAATTCCTCTGCATTAACAAGAATTGCATTCCTTTTAAACATAGGTAATTTCATTCTATTGTCTTTATTTATCTTGAACTTCTGTTTACTCAATAGTACCTTTTATTTTTCCTACTAGCACCAAGAATGGAAGCCACCTGCAACACTGCCTATAATTAATATGACTTTACTATTCACCTGTCTGCATTAATATGGCTTTAATATTCCACGAAAATTCTGCCAGGAAGTTTTCCAAGAAAATGAAGTTGCATTGCTTTTTGTTTCAGGAACATTCTGAAAATCCATTTCGCCAAACAATGAACAACTCTACTACCCTCATCAGAGTTAATAGCTCCTTCTGCAGAAATAGGCCTCCCAACCAGACTCACAACGTGATAGTTTACCCTTCAAAATCCACCTGGCCATCATTTCTAAACAATTACATCATGAATTTTGCCCCATCCCAATCAGGCCCCCCTATTGAAAGAACTGTTCTTAACTCAGACTCCTAAAAACCTCATAAATACCCATTTTTGCCCTCTTTCCGGTAAAACAGTTGTCTTCCTTACTGCTTCATTTTATCAGATGTGTCTTTTAGTGTCTTTTCAGTAAATGTTAACAGTTGATGGATTTTTATTCCTTTTTAGAGAATATGGAAGCCAAATAGGACCACGTAATTTCTATTTCCCTCTATCATTTTAACATTAAATCCTCCAGTAATGAGACTATTTGTTCTCCCTTTTTTGCTTTTTTTCAATCTTAGTGCATTTAGAGCTTTTTAATCTTCCACACATTGTTTCTTCTTTCACTTCTAAGTCTTCATCTCCTCACCTTCCAATGAGAGAAAATACTGCCTGCATCACAAGAAAATGAGGAGATTAAGCAAGATACTAATTGAGAATATATTTTGCTATGCAAATATCAGGGACAAAGTCCACCTTCATTTTCCCATAGCTCTTTGCATTTATCTCTATTTTAGTACCTACATGTGGCTCTCTCTCTTTCACTATAAACCTTGAAAAAGTAAGAGTTGTTATCCTTTTATCTGCCTTAAAACTTTGCGCAGTCACAGTATTTGATCTAAAGTTGGTTCTTTGCAACACAGGGCAGAGAGGAAGGAGGTCAGACTGGGCAAAGGAGAGGGCTGCAGACAAAGGAACAGGCAGAAGAGTGTTTAACAAGTTTTGACTAAACTTGGAGACCTGAAGGCAAGTGGGCAGGTGCTGAACCAAGGTTAGGATCAAAAGTTCAAGTGCATACATGGAGGCAAGTGGCACCAATTACCTTTTGGTGAGGAACATCCTTGTCATACAGAGGCCAAGCCCCCACAAAGGGCAGATGTGTTCCTGAATTGCCCTACTACGGTCAGAGTCCATATTTCATTTTTATAGTTTCTTTTTCCTCCCAAGTAAGCTTTCCTTCTATGGTCTCTGGCTATAAAAACCATTAAGTTAACTCAAAAATTCTCTTTCCAACCTTACTACAGCATCCTGCTCTATCCATAATTTTCTTCCTCTACCATTAGGAATGCCAAGATAACCAAGTCACTTTCTCAGAATATCCCACAATAGGTGATTGGAAAAGAAATCAGACTTACCCAGGACCACTGGAGAGCAAAAGGACAGTGTCTAACAAGTATTTAATGGACAGTTTTCTACATAATATCTGAGCCTCTTCATTCTGCGAGAGGACATCCATTTACTCTGGCTCATGTTCAAACTGCTCTGGACAGGAAAGTGTTCTGCGCTTTCCCTAAGGGGCATTACAGTACCTTCAGATCAGAAGAGCAAGCTCCTGTAACCCCAAGATGCACACATTTTCAGAGGAATGCCATCTTTCCGTGAGCTGAGGCCCTCTCACTTTTATTTTTGAGCATTGTAAATAGTAAGAAGACTATGCTACCAAAAAAGGAGAGGAGGGAATTTTTTTTCACGCCCAAACACAAGAAATGTACTACAGAATTTGCCTTAAGTTCTTTTTAGTTGGGATTGCTTTATTTAAATATATTATTTTCATATCAGGAACTAGCAGCAAAACTAATTATTTACTGATATGTGCATATACGCATACAAAAACACACACGTGTAAAACACCTTTCTAATGGATTTCTCAACAGTATTTCTAGTCAAGTGTCACAAAATCAGATGCCTCTAGGGATAAGGTAAAATGTTCAGTAATAGGGAATAGTAAAGACCATGGCAAACTTGACAGTACATGCCCTGCCTAAAAATATTCAAATTTATTTTTTACCAGTACTATTTTTGCTAATTAAAGCTATCCCTGGCCATATTCAACTATGGGGGTCCAAGTTTGCGATCTCTGCAAACAACTAACTTCTGTCAAGACTCCACATTCTATTTCTCTATCTCTGTTGCTCTAAATGGACCATAAAACTCTTCACTTTTGGTCTTACATGCAGCAAACATTCTTGGAGACACCTCATCACAGTATGAATTCTAATCTCTGGAATGTTCTCCAGTTGTGCTTCTAATATCAATAGCATTCTATTAGCTGGCCTCCAAAATATTATCTGGAGACATACTCAAGTTAATCAAGTGGCTAATAACAATAATAAAAATAGGTACCTTTTATTATGTGCATATTACATGTTAAACATGAAATTGTTGCTCCCCCCACATTTAATAAATAATACATAGTCAACAAAGGCAACATCTGATGTTTAAGCCACAATTCAACTGACTCATATTGTGAAAATACATACTGTATTGCATGGGCAACAATCACTATATCTATACAGTAGCCAGTTTAGACTTAGCTGTTGAGTGTTTGTGAGAGAGAGAGACAGAGAGAGAGAGTATGCTACAATCTCCAGGTAATTTTATCTTCCAATGTGTGAATATGTGTTTGAACAAACAGCTGGCTGGCATGTAGCTTTACCCACTACACGTTCAGCTCTCACTATCATCTAGGATCTCTCAAGCGGCTTTGCAAAGACATTAAAATCATATTATTTTTATGTTAACATAGTATTTAAATTTTATTTCTCAATTTAATGAAATAACTAATGAAAGTTATTTTTCCCTTAAGGAATGATTCTAGTTGTGTGATAACATGTAGCTCTGACAAGTCAGAAGTGAGGCAGAAGACTCTAAAGTGTTAGCACTGCCACGGAAAGTTAGTCCAAGCTGCAATGTTCTTATCAGTAAGGATTAATTATTTGAAATAAACATGCTGAGTAACAAGCAGATACAAGGTTGTGATGTCAGGAAGTTTTTACTAAGGGCCTAGAATTCCTTTTAAAATTCTAGGAAGAATGTGTGAATATGAGTATAAAAATTCACCTTTTAGAGCAAGGGTGGAAAAACTTTTGCTGTGGAGGACAGACAGTAAATATTTTAGGCATTTCAGGCCATACAGTCTCCATCTCGATTACTCGTCTCTGCCCTTGTAATAGGACAGAAGCCACAGGACAACAGCCAGAGACAACGTGTAAATGCATGGGCATGGCTGTGTTCCAAAACAAATTCAAGGATGCTGAAATTTGAATTTCATAAATTTTCATGTGTCACAAAACATTATTTTTCTTTTGATATTTTACAATCATTTAAATATATAATAACATTCTTAGCTCATGGACTATCCACAAACATGCAGGAGGACAGATCTGGCCCACAGGCTGTAGTTTCCCGTGTTAACAATCCTAAAACCTAAATTTCGAAACGGTGATTGAATGAGATCTTCTATGGATTAAGAAATTCAAGGAAGAGACAATTAAGTTAGTATGGTTTCCCCTCCCAGCATCATTTCATATTAACTTCCCCTCCTTTCTATTCAAGGCACTTCCGATTAACCATTGGACCTGGCAGAAGCCCTCTCCACCCTGATCTTATTCATATCTTCCTTCTCATATAAGAAGGCTAAAATGTGACCTAGGGTTTATCCAGTTTAATTGTAAAGTTAGAGAAGTATTTTTGAGGAATAATTAGCACTATGGGAAAAAATGCTCACAGTATGTTAAGTAAAATGATCAGAAAACCACACTATATACACAATATGATCTCAATCCTTAAAGGAGAGTTACTTTTTGTTGATTAATTTTGAAGGTGGTTTGAATTTTGTGTAGATTGTTCTCAGACTTTTCAAAGGCTTAATTAATTATTTAAGAATAAAACATATGACATTCTTTGTTTCCCTTCTAAATATCATCCAAACCCTTGGAGCTGATCTCCCTCCTGTGTGAGGCTTCCACTAGCTCTGATTTGAATCTCCTGACCTTAAATCCCAATCCTTAAGTTTCATCTTCTGTCTGAAAATAGAAACTCTAACAAGAGCCACTGTAAATAACAGTTGTGGTTCTAAAGGCTGCTAGACTGTTCTAGGGAAGGGAGGCCTTATTAAAGAGAGACTTTTAAAATCACTTTGTCCCTGTCTGTGAATGGCTTTATTATTTAGCTGTTACCTGATAATTAACACAGATCGACCAATTAGGCTAACATTAGTGTCACCTGATGCTTGCTCCGAATCCTGGCTTTTCTGTTTACTGCAAATCAAGCCTACTGATTAAATAAATTTGAATGCCAATAGATAAAGCAGAGCAAGAATTGATTCAAAAAAATACTATATTCAGTGGATTTGTTAATGTTTCCTTCCCAAATTGACATCGACTCAAAAGGAAGGGGAGGGCATCAAATTTAGCTACCTCTATGATAAAAAGTTAGAGTAGGTTAGAATTTGCAGAACTGAAGTAGAACTAAGCAACACACTCTACTACTTAAAGGGCCTAGTCCTACAGTCACTTCTTAGGCAATGTAAATATAATATAAACTGGACAGAGTTCAGATGCATTAGCTAGTTGCTTTTGCTATGCATTCATCTCACATGTCCTGTGTTCTTGGGATCAGGTGTCAGATAGCAGGGAGGGTCAGAGCGTAAACTGTGACAGTAGCATGAGCTAGTTTTAAACATGTGACTAAAGTTCACTTGATGTGTCTTAGATTAAGGGTTTAGAGTTCTATGCTGATTTGTGTAGTCTGAGTTGAGTGCACAAAATGAAATTTTAACCCAAAACTCTACCATGCTCTCTCTTGCATTTATTCTTTCTAGTATTAGAAACACCACACTTTTTGAGTCTTTATTAGATCCACATAATTTTCTAACCACTTTACATGCATTATCTCCTTTGATCCTCATAATGAGAAAGTCAAGTACCTTGCCCACAATCACCTACACAATTTTAAGGCATCTGAATCATATGCCCGTTTCCTTAACCACTTCATTATACTACCTCCTTCGCCTCTCTCTCTTCCAAATGTCCTTACCACCCACCTCCACAAAACCACACACACACACACACACACACGCACATGCTCATGGAAATTCTACCCATTTTTCAAGACCCACTCCAAATGCTAGCTACCTCCTGCATAAAGTCTCCCCTGATCCCACCCCTCCTGCCTTAAGTGTTCTGCCTCTTCTAAAGCTCCAGAATATGTCTTCTGCCTAAGAATCCCTCAGGTTTCAACAGCTGGAGATATCAAAGTAAGATCATTTATTCTACAATAGCAAAATTATAATGACTCCAAACCCTGTCCCATGAATCACAGGAATTCTATTTTTCTACCAGTTTCCCTCCATATATAACTTCTGGGAACTTCGTAGAATACTTACATGTTCCAAATCTATCTTGTGACCTCCCCCCATCACCCGTGTCCTGAATTACTATTATATCAGAACTCTCCTGGGGTCTCTTTTAGGTGTTTCCTCTTCCCGTAGTGATTTGTTTCAAGATTGGACACCCATCCGCTCTGTTGACTATCAACTCCCCACAAATAGACCACCAGGAAAACCTGCTGATTGAGCAAAGCTAAGTTTATCAGATTTACCACAGTGATGGAGAGCAACACTATGACGATATCTTAGTAATGTCTCCAAGAGAGAGGCCAGAGAGGACGTTCATAGGATTCAGGGATGTGCTTTAAGGGGGAGCCTTTTAAGGTGGAGTTTTTTTTTTTTATATAGATAATACATTTTTATTATTATTATTTTTTAACATCTTTATTGGGGTATAATTGCTTTACAATGGTGTGTTAGTTTCTGCTTTATAACAAAGTGAATCAGTTATACATGTACATATGTTCCCATATCTCTTCCCTCTTGCGTCTCCCTCCCTCCCACCCTCCCTATCCCACCCCTCCAGGCGGTCACAAAGCACCTAGCCGATATCCCTGTGCCATGCGTCTGCTTCCCACTAGCTATCTACCTTACGTTTGTTAGTGTATATATGTCCATGACTCTCTCTCGCCCTGTCACAGCTCACCCTTCCCCCTCCCCATATCCTCAAGCCCGTTCTCCAGTAGGTCTGTGTCTTTATTCCTGTCTTATCCCTAGGTTCTTCATGACATTATTTTTTTCTTAAATTCCATATATATGTGTTAACATACAGTATTTGTCTTTCTCTTTCTGACTTACTTCACTCTGTATGACAGACTCTAGGTCTATCCACCTCATTACAAATAGCTCAATTTCGTTTCTTTTTATGGTTGAGTAATATTCCATTGTATATATGTGCCACATCTTCTTTATCCATTCATCCAATGATGGGCACTTAGGTTGTTTCCATCTCTGGGCTATTGTAAATAGATGTGCAATGAACATTTTGGTACATGACTATTTTTGAATTTTGGTTTTCTCAGGGTGTATGCCCAGTAGCGGGATTCTTGGGTCATATGGTAGTTCTATTTGTAGTTTTTTAAGGAACCTCCATACTGTTCTCCATAGTGACTGAACCAATTCACATTCCCACCAGCAGTGCAAGAGTGTTCCCTTTTCTCCACACCCTCTCCAGCATTTATTGTTTCTAGATTTTTTGATGATGGCCATTCTGACTGGTGTGACATGATATCTCATTGTAGTTTTGATTTGCATTTCTCTAATGATTAATGATGTTGAGCATTCTTTCATGTGTTTGTTGGCAATCTGTATATCTTCTTTGGAGAAATGTCTATTTAGGTCTTCTGCCCATTTTTGGATTGGGTTGTTTGTTTTTTTGTTATTGAGCTGCATGAGCTGCTTGTAAATTTTGGAGATTAATCCTTTGTCAGTTGCTTCATTTGCAAATATTTTCTCCCATTCTGAGGGTAGTCTTTTCATCTTGTGTGTGGTTTCCTTTGCTGTGCAAAAGCTTTGAAGTTTCATTAGGTCCCATTTGTTTATTTTTGTTTTTATTTCCATTTCTCTAGGAGGTGGGTCAGAAAGGATCTTGCTGTGATTTATGTCATAGAGTGTTCTGCCTATGTTTTCCTCTAAGTGTTTGATAGTTTCTGGCCTTACATTTAGGTCTTTAATCCATTTTGAGCTTATTTTTGTGTATGGTGTTAGGGAGTGATCTACTCTCATACTTTTACATGTATCTGTCCAGTTTTCCCAGCACCACTTATTGAAGAGGCTGTCCTTTCTCCTAAGGTGGAGAATTATTGAGGTTAGACAAATTTTATGATATACTAATTTTGGATTGATGTACAAGGCAACACGTCTTGAAGCAAGTAGTGATAAACTATTATCTGATAAGTGAACTGTTGCCTAAATGAGCAATCTATCATCCTGATAGAACTCTTTGCCCATGTGACCAAACTCTTTGCCCAGGTAAAAGTAATCTTTAAGAATTTTCCTGAAGCAAGAAGTTATTTACTGGTTTACAGTTTTATCTTACTGAGGAAGAATTTCGCAGAACAATTAGGTCACGCTGACATAGGTGGTCTCACTTCCAAACGTCTCTCCAATTCCTGATTCATTGCTAGACTCAGCTATGGTATATAACAAAACTTTTGGAGCTCTCTTACGACTATGGAGGTACAGTGCAGAGAGCCCCACTTTTGCTCTTAATAGCAGATACTCTTGGAGCTCACAGGTCCTAAAGTCAACTAACTGCAGAGTCACTGTTTAACCCCCCAGAATAAAAGAATGAAAAGAATTCAAAGGTGGAAATTGAAGATTAATGGGCAAGGTAGCAGATCAGGGGGAAATTAAAGAGGAATCATTGATTTTTAGGGCATCAATCATGGGTTGCCATGATATTGTGTTGCGGAAAGCTTTGTTATTGTTTTTCCATTTGAAGCTCTCTGGTAGCATTTCCCAAGCGAAGTCTTCAGGTTCACGTTATGTGGGAAGCCCTAACAGGCTGAAACAGGAGACTGAGGTCAAGAGATCTACTCAGCATGTATTGATTTTAGAACTCTTAACTCCCATACTCCCTTCTACCCCCAGCCCCGTGCATGTACCTCAATGTGGTGCTTTTTGAATTTATCCACTGAAATATCCCTAATAACAGAGAGCAAACTTTTACCTAACTGCTGGTAATATTACTACTTCAGGGAAAAGAGCCATGTTTAAACTGGGGTTTCTAAAACCACCCCCATGGCCACTAAGTTTGAGAGACACAGCCTTACATTTATCAACATATTTGTTATTACTCTGAAAGGTTAAGATGCTGTTATTATAGCTGCTGACATAGTAATTGTCCCCCGAAGTGAAGTCTGTAAGAACCTTCTTTATGAAAGAATGAATTTCCTCCCTGTATGGTTGAGGTTCAACATGAGCTTGTTTTCATTTTTAATTTTTATTTTACATTATCTCTCACTGTCATAAACACAGGCGTGCGCACGCGCGCGCGCACACACACACACACACACACACACACACACACACACACACACACCCCTTTCAGATTCTGTAGCCTCAGGTGAGCCAGGCTGACTGAAAAATCCTCTAAATGAAAGCTTCCCGTGGAGCAGAACAAACAGGCATCACCTTTTACCCCAACACTTCCTCAGGGCTCACAGAGGTAAGCGGGGGTGAGTACGAGGAAGGATTAGGTGGAGGGAAAAGGGAATCCCAGACCTACTCTCTGGAGGCCATCTACTCAGAGACCCTTGAAAGCCCTCCAAACTGTTCAATCAGACCAGGCCTCATGTTTCTGGGTGTAATGAAGGCTGCAGAAGTAATAGAAACATACTTGCCACTGTCAAAACTAATCTGCTAATAGGAAAGTTTGTGGCAAGCCTTGGGTAGCTCCTATCTGGGAGGAAACCGGTTTCCTATTTAGAGAAAATGGAGCTGTTATTCTTAAGCAGAGAGATGCCTATTGTGTGGGTAATTACAAGGAGGCCCGGCTGACCTGGCAATGAGGTAGTGTAGCTAAATACCTGAAGGCAAGGGGAGCCTGAAATGAAAGCAGAGGCCCCATCTGCCAGGCTGTAATGATTGTGCTATTTGGAGGCAGAAAGGTTTGTCTGAAGCAGCTGGTTTCTCTCCAAGTGACCTTTCAGCATTTCTGCTTTTGCCGTCTGACAGATGTGTCAACTCAATAATTTCAAAAGCCCCTGAGTAAATAACCAATTGTGAGCAAGGATGACCCAAAGCAATGACAAAATGGCTCCACACGGCGCATTATAGAGCATAATACCGAGGGACGGAGTCAGGAACATTATCAGAAGGAAAAAACATTTTAGTCTTTATTTTTGACTAAATGGCTTTCCTACCCACACATCAGTTGTTTTTTAGTGCGGGGGGGGGGGGGGGTTGGGGGGCAGAGAATAGGGAAATGTGGATTGGTCGGAAGGGCTTTGTAGTGGCTTTGCCTCTTTCAGGCTCACATCAGCTGGGCACGGGCCTCAGGTGGCATCTGGGCACTGGGAATGGACCCCGCGCTCGCACCCTCATGCAGCTGGCAGGAAGGACCGCAGCTAATTTGCACTGTGGCTGATGGGGGCTGTGGAGACACAACTGCAATCAGACCAGGCCTGATGGTGCTTAAAGTCTTGCAAAGAGTTTTCACAGGCAAGGCAGGTGCTGTTATCTGGAAACGAAGGGGGCAGGGGGTACAGAAAGCCAAAGCTGAAAGGATCCAGTGCAGCAGGAGCTGAGTGACATGGGAGCATGACTGCCCATGATTACTCCTTCAGGGGCGTACAAAGCACCCTTGCCTGGAAATCTGATTTATCCAACATATTCATATTTTTCTCCAGGCTTTCTAAACCCTCAACTGCTCTGCCAGAAACACCATCAAACTAAGGTGAGAAGAGCCCCGCCCAGACACTGAGCCTGCCGGGGCCCCTCAGTTGGTGGAAGATGCTTCTAGAATCGCATGTTGTAAGACATGGATGTTCAAATGTTCTTTTGATTTAACTACATTGAAAGTGTTAGGAATTTTCTGCACCCCTCCCCCAATTTTTAATGTGTTACATAAGTTTAGATTAAACTGAATATTATCCTTCAAAGGCAAATCTTCCAGAGACAAATCATTATTAGGAGAGAATTCATGTAGTAAGCACAAGTTGTGGTGTGCTGAAGCCAGCTCATATCAGCTCATGAAAGTCAATGTCAAATTTTTAGGAATTTTGCAAACTGACTTTTAAACCATTGGTAGCTTGGTATTGGTCACAGTGGTAGTATTTACATCACGGAAATTGGCAAATACTATATACATTAGGGCTTTTTTTTCCCTCAGAGAGCTGGTTGTTACACATTTACCAGAACAACACTGGCACAGGTGAATCTGAGCATTAGAGAATACTTCCATTTGTCCATGAGGTCCAGCTTCCTCTCTCCTTTACCAAGTTTGTATTGCAGATTCTAAACTCAATTAATAACAAAGCTGAGGTTGATCAATGACATACAGTATTTGCTCATTCAAAACTTATGATTATGTTCTTTTTATTAAAAAAGTATTGCCTGTACTTTAAGGTAAAACTTCCTCAAAATAGCATACAAAGTTCTCCATATTTGTATAACCTTAGTCTGACTGCTCATCAAAATAAAGTTTCTGCTCAATTTTGGCTGATCTGGTCCATAAAATGCCCAGAATACTCCATGCTCATTACTGACATCAAGCCTTTGCTCATTTATGGACTCCTTGTCAGAACTGCGTGGCCCTGTCCTACTACTCAGCTAATCCTATGCTTTCTTCAAAGTCCAACTTCAACCCACCTGCCCCAGCTCTTCTCTCACAACTCTAGTCCTAAAAGATTTGTCTCCTTTTACCTATAAGTTCCATGTTATTTTTTTGCTTTGACCTCTCACTTTGACTCTTAATCATATAATACATTAGCTTGCATTTGCACTTTTTTCTTTTCCATAAGAATGCCTTGTCAACTCATAAAGTATTACCTCCTGCAGGCCAATGATTTATATTACATAAGATAGTATATATCTTCCTCAGGTCCTGGCACAGCCCTATCTAACACATAGTAAGTTCTTAAGATGGTGATAATCAACTCACTGAACACGGACCCTCTAAGGGAGCCTTTAATAGATACTGCCCTTCAGGACTTTTCTGGTGGCGCAGTGGTTAAGACTCCGTGCTCCCAATGCAGGGGGCCCAGGTTTGATCCCTGGTTAGGGAACTAGATCCCACATGCATGCCACAACTAAGAGTTCGCATGCCACAACTAAGGAGCTGGTGAGCCACAACTAAGGAGCCCATATGCAGCAACTAAGGAGCATGCCTGCCACAACTAAGACACAGGGCAACCAAATAAATAAATAAATAAAAATAAAATATATATTAAAAAAAAATAGATAGCGCCCCCAGCCCTCAACTCACAGAGATCCTGATTGAGTCGGTTTGTTGTGTTATAACAGTTTCCTAATACTTACAAATCCACCTACTTTATTGCTACCCAGTCCAGAATCCCTGGGTGATTTTAACATACAACTATGGTTGAGAATCATGACTTAAAAGTTATATGGATGAATGGGTGGATTGTTGGACATAAAACGAAATCATACAAAATAATTATCAACATCTCTTTTTCTTTTTTTAACCAAGGTTGACGCACAGCTAACTGAAATGTAATGCTATGGTCTTCGACACTCTCTACTTGACCATGAGCTCCTTAAGAACAATGAATAATTCCTATTTGTAGAAAGATCTCCATATATCACAGTGTCTGGCACCAAGTAGGTCTTGGATACATACAGAGATTGATGTTTCCATTTTATCCACTTATATTCCTCCTGCCTCACCAACCTGGCTGCTGAAAACTTCCAGATCTCAACTTAGATGAGAGCAAAATAAAAATGTTGTTGTGTTTTAAAGCTATGATTTTTAATAAGACAAAGGAATGGATAAGTTAAATGCTTGATGAAGATGATGGAAGGAAAAAGGCAGAACAGTTGTCTTTCTTGTTTGCTTCCATTTTTCCTCCATGAAGGAGAATGATATTCAGGCTGCAATGGATGGAGCACAAATCTTAGTAGGAGAGATAGTAAGAGAGTGTCTAGCAGCTTTAAAATGTGTTCAAGCCCAGATGCATTACATCTAAGTCAATTAGAACAATTTGCAGCTGTTATCACAGCTGCTAGTGTCCTGGAAAAAAAAAAAAAAAAAAAAGCAGAGGGAATGGGAAAATTGCCAGAAGATTAGAGCTAAGCATATGCCTCAGATTTCAAAAAGGGGAATTTCATAATCCAAAGCCAGATGAGTTTGACTTTTATACCCAGAACATTCTAAAGTGTATTCTTCACTAGATAATTTGTATGCACTTACTAGGGAAAGGGGTGATCACCACAGGCCAGAATGAGATTGCCAAAAATAATTCAGTGCAAACTATTTTATATGGTTACTATATTAGAAGGAAAGTAGATGGAAAGAATATCACAGGCAAAATTCATTCAAACACCAGTCATGATTGAGTCAAAGAAAATATATTGAGCCCTTGGAGTTCATCCCCAAATGCCCAGCAAAACACAGTTATTGCCTTCAAGGGGATTTCACTCTAGAGGGAGAAATAGAAAAGAAAACAAGGTCAGTCTTCATGGAGTAAAACATGGGTGTAAGGAAGAAAGATGAAAGGAAGGTCTTAGACGAGGGAAAGTAGTTGAAGAGACTGGCATCTCAACTAGGATCAGGACAATGAGAAATGAGACAGGCCAAAAGAGCTGAGGACTGGACACTGGGGACCAGGAATATGCCAGATGAAGGAAACGGGGTGAAATGCTTCAGGGTGATAGAGTGCATGATGGCTTAAGGAGCTGCAAGAAGTTCAGGAAGACTGGAACATAGAATTCAAAGTGTAGAGTAAGGCACGAAGAGAGAACGGTAGGAGAAGCAGGCAAAAGTCAGACCTGAAAACCGTGGTAAAGAGTTTGGACTTTACTGGAGAACCTTTGAAAGATATTAAGCCAGAAAATGCAAATTGATTTCACCAAGACATTTGACAATCTCTCATCACATTTTTGTGGATACAGTGGAGAACGATGGACTAGGCAGTTATGAAGTACGTACACTTGTAACCATTTGGAAACTGTCCTATAAAATGTTAATGCATAAAATTGTTAGCAAATAGAAAGAACTTTGTTAGCATTTTTCTACACCCTTTCCTTGATTCTACTTTATTCAGCAAATGTGTCAAGAACTGGGGCAAAATCTTTTTACAGGTGATGCAAAGCTAAGAAGAAGGCAAATGTATTGTTCAACATTATCACGATTTGGGAAGCTTTCAACAGGATAGGATTAAGGGTCTAACCCAGCAAGATAAAATTTTAAACGGCATTTATGTTTAAAAAATAATCTATTGTAGAAGAATAAAATGGGCAATCCCCACTTTATAGCACTTCATGTGAAAATATAAATTCTAAGGTCAAAAACACTGTTATATTAGAGAGCCCTGTGACCCTCTTGCTAGAATTAAAAAAAAAAAAAAGACTCTCAGTGATACCATTGTGTTTGAACCAAGATGGGCAATGGCTCCACTAAATACACTAGCTCACATTTGGAGAACTATGTCCAGTTCTAGATCCTGATGCTCAGTGTCAAGGTATTTGACAACATGGAAGGTATATGATGTAAAAAATGTATAAAGATATATGTTAAAAATATAGAGGACTTTAAATTTTTAAAAGAATAATTTCAGAGGATTAAAATAGAGCTACTAAGTGAAATCTCTATATAAGGTAGATAGTTTTAAAAAAACAATTTTGGGGATTGAGGGAACTGTACAGCATTGGATGACTAGAAATTTAGAATTTGTAAATGGAATGGGCAGCCTTATGGCTTGTGATCTTCCTATCACTAGAGAGATTTACACCATCTCTCAGAGTTTTTCGCTGAAGATTAAAATGTCTATTAATGAACTCAAGATATTGGAGATGTCCACCTAGTTTGTTGGGGATATTTGATGTTCTGTCAAATTGTATTGTCTTGATAAAATTCCAAAACTGGTCCCAGAAGAGATCACAATAGACCTTCCTTTCCATCATTACAACTTACTTAAACCCTTTTTTCTCCTTTAAATCTTAATATAAAACCCCTCCCCCCACACACGCAATACTATAACTTTATTAAAGAAAAACTAGTTTCTTTTAAAGGAAAATACCATTTGCTCTATTTGTTCTTTCCCTATTTACACAACAATCTCTTGCAATCTGGGTTTCTGCCACAACTGTTCCACTCAACTGGCTCTCACAATGGTCAGTAACATCCTACTGTTTGCCTAATAGGATGGACAGATTCCCTTGCAATTATTTCTTTATCTCCCTCCAGCATTTGTCCTTGTTGACCATTTTCTTTTTAAAATTCTCTTCCACATTAACCTTCAAGATTTTCCTCATGACTGACTGGCTCTTCTTTTTAAGTTTCCTTGTCTCTCTCTAACAGCCACTTAAGAATTGATCTTTACCAAGATTTTACTCTCAGCACTTTACTTATCTCATTGCTCATGTTCTCCCTTGGGTAATCTCATCCATGCACAAACTTCAACTAATGCTTGCAGATGGTGACATCTGACCTCTAGGTTCACATCTCTGCTTGCATATGCAATAGGCTTATGACTTCAAACTGACCAGAACCAACCTCATCATTTTCCTTGCCCCAACACATCAAAAAAAAAAAAAAAAAAAATGAAGGGGAAAGTCCTTATATAAACCTAAATTGTCTGCCTTTCTTATTTGGCTTTACTTTTCTGCCATGACTTTGATTCTGACAATGAATGACCAAGATACAAAAAATAGAATATTAAGACATTTAGCAGATAGAGACTAGAAACTCTTTTTTCAAAAAGTATGCAAAAACCAGGTTAGTGTTTCTTCAGATTCCTACCACTATTAAAAGAAATGAAATTAGAAGAGTAGCTATAATCAGGTGCAATTGCCAGTCCATAATTGATTTTTTTCAACTTACAAAAGCTCAGACCCCAAACTGGAACAGACACACAAAACTCTGGGAATTCAGATGTTCGGTTTAGAAAGAGATTTCGTGAATAAGTCTTGCAGGTTGAAGCTCACTAAATTCCTCCTATCTTGGCAGTTTACATGACAAAACAATATAAGCTGCTATGTTTCAAGATAAAAAAATCTTTAAAACTCTCCTAATGCTTTTTTTGTAAACACAGGTGAATTTGTTGTCTGAGATACTCTTCTTCCTTTCACGAGTGAGGCTAAAATCTTCTCTGATAAGGTCAGCATCCTTTTTGTGTGGTGAATCCTCAGGTGGAGGCTACCACCATGAAAATGAAGTCATAAAAAGGAAATCCCAGACCAAGACTGCATACGCCAAAGTATCATGCACCCCAGCATATGTACAGAGGGCAAACCTATTATTCCACACCTGGTGCTATGCCAGTGCAGATTCTAGAAGCAAAGAAATAAACAGTTATTTTTACAAAGCAGTATTAGTTGTTGGCATGCAGTAAATCTGCTTGAAATTCTAACAACTTCTCTGCATAGAATATCCACCCACCTAACATTCTTTCTTTAGATGAAATCTTATAATAGCAAATCTGCAATTACATTTCCTATTTTCATTTATTTCCAAGAACACTGTTGGCCTCTACTGTATAAGAACTATAGTGCACCTATCTCCATTAGTGTTGTAACATGGGTTTTATAAAATCATATTACAAAATGTGGGTCAGTGATCACTGAGTCATGTAATTTATCAAGACAATACCCAGATGCATAGTTTGACATTCGTTTTGCAGGAATGCAATCTACTGGTATAAACAACTCCGCAATGCCTACCATTCTTCAGAAGCAAAAGTCATTTGCAACTAGGGGAAAAAAAAATCAATATCCAGAGTTCCACTATCAAATATTTAATGTCCCAGTAAGATAATATATCAGTGAGAACTGACAGCACACCTCCATTGGATAATACATCATCTCTTCAGCTTGACCTGCTAATTATGTCTCCAGATTCAGAGTTTTAGAACCAAAAAGGACTTTGTCTCCTCACCCAATCTCCTGATTTTACCAAGGAGGACACTGAAGTACATAGCACAAGTACAATATATAAGGACAAGTAACTTGCCTAGTAGTTGGTGATAAAGTCTAGAACAAATGCATCCCTTATAAAAATTCAGTAAATACCAAGTCCAATTCTTTTCAGATTTCATATATTGTACTGTTTCTCTATTTCCTTCATCACACTATTAGGATACAATTAATTTCTTAATCTCTATATTACATTTAACTAAATCAACATTTTGTTTTAGTACCTGTTTCATAGCTGGTACCAATTCTATATTAGAAATAATAGTAGTGCCTCTCTGGAACAAATAGTGGGCAGAGAAAATGGTCAAAAGACAGGGCCATGGTAAACAATCAGTTATAGCTTTCCATCTGGAGAAGGGTAAGAAGTAGAGAGAAGTAGAATGAAAGGAAAACAGGGAAGAAAGAGGAAGAGACAGAAAAATGAGACAGAGGGAGGTTATTTGAGTTAATGCCAACATAATCCACTACCCTTCATCTCTACCATGGTGACCCACATCATCACTTTCCTGGTCTTCTTTAATGGCTTTTATTTTTTTATTTATTAATTTATTTATAAAACAACATTGGGATCATAGAGTACATGCTATTTTTTTAGTTGAGTATAATTGATTTACAATGTTGCATCAGTTCTGCTGTACAACAAAGTGAATCAGCTATATGTATACATATATTCCCTCCTTCTTGGACCTCCCTCACACCCACCCCCATCCCACCCATCTAGGTCATCACAGAACACCGAGCTGAGCTTCCTGTGCTATACAGCAAGTTCCCACAAGCTCTCTATTTTATACATGGTAGTATATATGTGTCAGTCCTAATCTCCCAATTCATCCCACCCTCCCCTTCCCCACTGTGTCCACATGTCCATTCTCTATGTCTGTGTCTCTATTCCTTCCCTGCAAATAGGTTCATCTGTACCATTTTTCTAGATTCAACATATGTGTGTTAATAAACAATATTTGTTCTTCTCTTTCAGACTTATTTCACTCTGTATGACAGACTCTAGGTCCCTCCACATTTCTACAAATGACCCAATTTCATTCATTTTTATGGATGAGTAATATTCCATTGTATATATGCACCACATCTTCTTTATCCATTCAGCTGTCAATGGACATTTAGGTTGCTTCCATGTCCTGGCTATTGTAAATAGTGCTACAATGAACATTGGAGTACATGTGTCTCTTTGAATTATGGTTTTCTCAGGGTATATGCCTAGTAGTGGGATTGCTGAATCATATGGTCATTCTATTTTAAGATTTTTAAGGAACCTCCATACTGTTCTCCATAGTGGCTGTATCAGTTTATATTCTGACCAACAGTGCAAGAGTGTTCCCTTTTCTCCACGCCCTCTCCAGCATTTATTGTTTGTAGATGCTTTATGATGGCCATTCTGACTGGTGTGAGGTGATACCTCATTGCAGTTTTGATCTGCAATTATCTAATAATTAGTGATGTTGAGCATTTTTTCATGTGCCTCTTGGTCATATGTATGTGTTCTTTGGAGAAATGTCTATTTGGGTGTTTGGCCCATTTTTTGACTGGGTTGATTTTTTTTTGATATTGAACTGCATGAGCTGTTTGTATATTTTGGAGATTAATCCTTTGTCAGTTTCCTTGTTTACAAATATTATCTCCCATTCTGAGGGTTGTCTTTTTTTCTTGTTTACGGTTTCCTTTGTTGTATAAAAGCTTTTAAGTTTCATAAGGTCCCATTTGTTTATTTTTGTTTTTATTTTCATTACTCTGAGGTGGGTCAAAAAACTCTTGCTGTGATTTATGTCAAAGAGTGTTCTTCCTATGTTTTCCTTTAAGAGTTTTATAGTGTCCGGTCTTACATTATTTATGTCTTTAACCCATTTTGAGTTTATTTTTGTGTATGGTGTTAGGGCGTGTTCTAATTTCATTCTTTTACATGTAGCTGTCCAGTTTTCCCAGCTCCACTTATTGAAGACACTGTCTTTTCTCCATTGTATATTCTTGCCTCCTTTTTCATAGATTAGGTGACCATAGGTGCATGGGTTTATCTCTGGGCTTTCTATCCTGTTCCATTGATCTATATTTCTGTTTTTGTGCCAGTACCATACTGTCTTGATTACTATAGCTTTGTAGTATAGTCTGAAGTCAGGGAGGATGATTCTGTCAGCTCCAATTTTCTTTCACAAGATTGTGTTGGCTTTTCGGGGTCTTTTGTGTTTCCATACAAATTGTAAAATTTTTGTTCTAATTCTGTGAAAAATGTCATTGGTAATTTGATAGGGATTGCATCAAATCTATAGATTGCTTTAGGTAGTATAGTCATTTTCACAATATTTATACTGTCAATCCAAGAACATGGTATTTCTCCATCTGTTTTTGTCATCTTTGATTTCCTTCATCAGTGTCTTACAGTTTTCTGAATACAGTCTTTTGCCTCCTTAGGTAGGTTTTATTCCTAGGTATTTTATTCTTTTTGTTGTGATGGTAAATGGGATTGTTTCTTTAATTTCTCTTTCTGATCTTTCGTTGTTGGTGTATAGGAATGCAAGAGATTTCTGTGCATTAATTTTGTATCCTGCAACTTTACCAAATTCATTTATCAGCTCTTGTAGTTTTCTGCTGGCATCTTTAGGATTTTCTATGTATAGTATCATGTCATCTGCAAACAGTGACAGTTTTATTTCTTCTTTTCCAATTTGGATTCCTTTTATTTCTTTTTCTTCTTGGATTGCCATGGCTAGGACTTCCAAAACTGTGTTGAATAATAGTGTTGAAAGTGGACATCCTTGTCTTTTTCCTAATCTTAGAGGAAATGATTTCAGTTTTTCATCATTGAGAATGATGTGGGTTTGTCGTATATGGTTTTATTATGTTGAGGTACATTCCCTCTATGCCCACTTTCTGGAGAGGATTTAGCATAATGGGTATTGAATTTTGTCAAAATATTTTTCTGCATCTATTGATATGATCATATGGTTTTTATTTCTCAATTTGTTAATATGGTGTATCACATTGATTAATTTGCATATATTGAAGAATCCTTACATCCCTGGGATAAATTCCACTAGATCATGGTGTATGATCCTTTTAATGTGCTGTTGGATTCTGTTTGCTAGTATTATGTTGAGGATTTTGTGTCTCTGTTCATCAGTGATATTGGCCAATAATTTTCTTTTTTGTGTGATATCTTTGTCTGCTTTTTTTATCAGAGTGATGGTGGCCTTGTAGAACAAGATTAGGAGTGTTCCTCCCTCTGCAATTTTTGGAAGTGTTTGAGACGGTTAGGTGTTAGCTCTTCTCTAAATGTTTGATAGAATTTGCTGCAAAGCTATGTGGTCCTGGGCTTTTGTTTGTTGGAAGATTTTTATTTACAGTTTGAATTTTATTACTTGTAATTGGTTTGTTTATATTTTCTATTTCTTCCTGGTTCGGTCTTGGAAGTTTGTACCTTGCTAAGAATTTGTCTGTTTCTTCCAGGTTGTCCATTTTATTGGCCTAGCATTGCTTGTAGTAGTCTCTTATGATCCTTTGTATTTCTGCAGTGTCAGTTGTAATTTCTCCTTTTTCATTTCTTGTTTTATTGATTTGAATGCTCTCCCTTTTTTTCTTGATGACTCTGGCTAATGGTTTCTCAATTTTGTTTATCTTCTCAAAGAACCAGCTTTTAGTTTTATTGATCTTTGCTATTGTTTTCTTTGTTTCTATTTCATTAATTTCTGCTCTGATTTTTATGATTTCTTTCCTTCTACTAACTTTGTTTTTTTGGGGGTTTTTTTCGGTTTTTTTTTTTTTTTTTTTTTTTGGTTCTTCTTTCTCTAGTTGCTTTAGGTGTTAGGATAGATCATTTATTTGAGATTTTTCTTGTTTCTTTAGGTGAGATTTAATTGCTATAAAATTCCCCCTTAGAATTGCTTTTGCTACCTCCCATAAGTTTTGGGTCATCATGTTTTTGTCGTCACTTGTGTCTATGTATTTTTTTATTTCCTCCCTGATTTCTTCAGTGATCTCTTGGTTATTTAGTAGAGAATTGTTTAGCCTCCATGTGTTTGTGTTTTTTACAGTTTTTTCCTGTAATTGATTTCTAATCTGATAGTGTTGTGATCAGAAAAGCTGCTTGATATGATTTCAATTTTCTTAAATTTACCAAGGCTTGATTTGTGACCCAAGATGTGATCTATCCTGGAGAATGTTCCATGTGCACTTGAGAAGACAGTGTATTCTGTTGCTTTCAGGTGGAATGTCCTATAAATATCAATTAAGGCTATCTGGTCTATTGTGTCATTTAAAGCTTGTGTTTCCTTATTTATTTTCTGTCTGGATGATCTGTCCATGGTGTAAGTGAGGTGTTAAAGTCCCCCACTATTATTGTGTTACTGTCGATTTCCCCTTTAATGGCTCTTAGTATTGAGGTTGGGTGCATAAATATTTATGTTGGGTGCATAAATATTTATAATTGTTATATCTTCTTCTTGGATTCATCCCTTAATCATTATGAAATGTCCTTCCTTGCCTCTTGTAACAGTCTTTATTTTAAAGTCTGCTTTATCTGATATGAGTATTGTGACTCCAGCTTTCTTTTGATTTCCATTTGCATGGATTATCTTTTTCCATCCCCTCACTTTCAGTCTGTATGTGTCCCTGGTTCTGAAGTGGGTCTCTTGTAGACAGCATATATAAGGTTGTAGTTTTGTATCCATTCTGCCAGTCTGTGCCTTTTGGTTGGAGTATTTAATCCATTTACATTCAATGTAATTATCAATATGTCTGTTCCTGTTAGCATTTTCTTAATTGTTTTGGGTTAGTTTTCGTGGGTCTTTTACTCCTCTTGTGTTTCCCACCTAGAGAAATTCCTTTAGGATTTGTTGTAAAGTTTGGTGTTGTCAAATTCTCTTAGCTTTTGCTTGTCTATAAAGCTTTTGATTTCTCCATGAAATCTGAATAAGATCCTTGCTGGGTAGAGTAATCTTAGTTGTAGGTTTTTCCCTTTCATCACTTTAAATATGTCCTGCCACTCCCTTCTGGCTGACAGAGTTTCTGCTGAAAAATCAGCTGATAACCTTATGGAGATTCCCTTGTATGTTATTTGTTGCTTTTCCCTTGCTGCTTTTAATATTTTTTATTTAATTTTTTTAGTTTGATTAATATGTGTCTTTCTGTGTTTCTCCTTGGGTTTATCCTGTATGGGACTTTCTGCACTTGGGTGACTATTTCCTTTCCCACATTAGGGAAGTTTTTGACTATAATCTCTTCAAATATTTTCTCAGACTCTTTCTCTGTCTCTTCTTCTTGGACCCCTGTAATTTGAATGTTGGTGCATTTAATGTTGTCCCAGAGGTCTCTGAGATTGTTCTCATTTCTTTTCATTCTTTTTCTTTATTCTACTCCTCGGCAGTTATTTCCACCATTCTATATCTCCAACTCACTTATTAGTTCTTCTCTCTCAGTTATTCTGCTATTGATTCCTTCTAGGGTATTTTTCATTTAAGTTATTGCATTGTTCATCACCATTTGTTTGTTCTTTAGATCTCCTAGGTCCTTGTTAAACATTTCTTGTATTTTCTTGATCTGTGCCTCCATTCTATTTCTGAGATTTTAGATCATCTTGACTATCATTACTCTGAATTCTTTTTCAGGTAGGTTGCCTATTTCCTCTTCATTTATTTGGTCTTGTAGGTTTTTACCTTGCTCCTTTTTGACATAACTTTTTGTCATCTCATTTATTTTTGATGGGTGGGGCTGTGTTCCTGTCTTGCTTGTTGTTTGGCCTGAGAAATCCAGCACTGACGTTTACAGGCAGTTGGATGGAGCCAGGTGTTTGTGCCAAGATGAGGCCTTCCAGGAGAGCTCACACTGATTAATATTCCCTGGGATCTGAGTTTCTGTTAACCCAGTGGTTTGGACACAGTGTTCCCACCACAGGAGCTCAGGCCCAACCCCCAGCCTGGGAACCAAGACCCCACAAGCCATACACCGTGACAAAAAACAAAAAAAAGCAACAAAGGAAAAGGAACCGAACAATAATAAAGAATAAAAAATAAAATAAAATTATAAAAATAAAAAACACATTAGAAAAAGTAAAAATGAAAAAAGAAAAAACGGCAAAGCAAAACAGAACCACAACAGAAATAAATAAAGTTTTCAACAAAGGTAATACATGGGCAATTATAAAAGCTAATACTATTGCAACACGGTTTGTAACTTCAGTTTTAGTTTCCTACATGATTCAAGAGACTTATTTTTTTAATTATTAGTCAAAATACTAGTATTATTGGAACTTTTCATTTGTAACTCCACATTTTGTTTTCTGTATAATTTAAGAGACTAATGTATTTAAAAGAGTTTTTAGTTTATGTTTTGGGGCACATGATACATAAAGATGTAATTTTGTGACATCAACAGCTAAAAGGGTGGGGATGATGCTATAAAGAATCAGAGTTTTTGTATGCTGTTGAAGTTAAAAACTCAGATTACAGTGTTATAACTTTAGGATATTATATATAATTTCCATGATAATCACAAAGAAAATAGTTAGAGAATATACACAAAATGAAATGAGAAAGGAACACAAACATTTCACTACAAAAAATCAACAAAACACATAAGAGAATAATTCAGGAAATGGGGGTGGGGAAGGGGGTAGTTCTAAGACATTTAGAAAAGAAATGAAAAAAATGAAGGAAGTAAGTCTTCCTTATCATTACTTACTTTAGATGTAAATGGATTAACTTTTTCAACTAAAAGACAGAGATTGGCAGAATGGATAACACACATGATCCAACTATATGATTTCTACAAGAGACTTGCTTTAGATCCAAAGACATAAATAAATTGAAAGTAAAAGAACTGAAAAAGATATTCCATGCAAATAATAACCAAAAGAGAGCAGGGTTATCTATAGTAATAGCAAAAAAATAGACCTTAAGTCAAAAAATTACAAGAGGCAAAGAAGGTTGTTATATGTTAATAAAAGGTTTAGTACAATAAGAAAATATAACAATTATAAACATTTATATACCTAACAACAGACCAGCAAAATGTATGAAGCAAAAGCTGACAGAATTAAAGGGAGAAATAGACAGTTCTACAATAATGGTTGAAGACTTCACTACCCCACTCTCAATAATGAATAGAACAACCAGACAGAAGGTAAATAAGGAAATAGAGGACTTTTAACAACATAATAAGCCAACAAGATATAAGGGGCAAATATAGAACAATTTACCCAACAACAACAGCAGACATATTTTTCTCAAGTGCACATGGGTCAGTTTTCAAGATAGAACATATGTTAGGCCACAAATTAAGTCTCAATACAAAGAAAACTACAGACCAATATCTTCTATGGACATTGATACAAAAATTCTCAACAAAATACTAGAAAACCAATTCAGCAGCATATTAAAAGGATTACACACTACAACCAAGTAGAACTGACTTATTCCTAGAATTCAAGGATGGTTCAACATCCAAAAATCAAGAAATATAATACACCATATTAACATAATGAAGGTGGGGAGTGGGAGAGAACTACATGATCACCTCAACTGATGCAGAAAACTCATTTGCCAAAGTTCAACACACTTTCATGATCAAAAATACTCACCAAACTAGGAATAGAAGGAAACTACTTCAACATAATAAAAGCCATATATGAAAAGCCCACAACAAACATCATAATCAATGATAAATGACTGAAAGCTTTTCCTCTAAGATCATAAACAAGGCAAGAATATCTACTTTTGCCACTTCTATTCAAAATTGTACTGGAAATTCTAGCCAGAGCAATTAGGCAAGAAAAATGAAATGAAAGGTATCCAAATTGGAAAGGAAGAAGTAAAATTATTTCTGTACACAGATGATATAACCATACATGTAGAAAACTCTGAAGTTTCAAATAAATAAATAAAACTGCTGGGGGCTTCCCTGGAGGCGCAGTGGTTGAGAGTTCGCCTGCCGATGCAGGGGACACGGGTTCGTGCCCCGGTCCTGGAGGATCCCACATGCCGCAGAGTGGCTGGGCCTGTGAGCCATGGCTGCTGGGCCTGCACGTCCGGAGCCTGTGCTCCACAGCGGGAGAGGCCACAACAATGACAGGCCCGTGAACAGCAAAAAAAAAAAAAAAAAAAAAAAAAAAAAAAAAAAAAAACTGCTGGAACTAATAAATGAATTCAGCAAAGTAGCAGTATAGAAAGTCAAAACACAAAAATCAGTTGTCTTTCTTTACATTAACAATCATTAATCTTCAAAGGAAATTATAAAACAATTCTATTTACAATAGCATCAAAAAGAATAAAATACTTAGGAATTAACTTAACCAAGGAGGCAAAAGATTTGTATAATGAAAACAAAACATGCTGAAAGAAGTTAAAGAAGACATAAATGGAAACACATCCCATGTTCATGGATTGGAAGACTTAATATTGTGAAGATGTCAATACTACCTAAAGCAATCTACAAATTCAGTACAATCACTATTGAAATCCCAATGACTTTTTTTACATAAATAGAAAAACACATCCCAAAATTCATATGGAATCTCAAGGTACCCTGAATATCCAAAAACAAACAAAAAAAATCATGAAAAAGAACAAAGCCTAAGCACTCACACTTCCTGATTTCAAAGCTTACTGCAAAGCTATAATAATCAAAATAGTGTGGTTTTGGCATAAAAAGACAATGTAATAGGTGAGCCCAGAAATAAATCCTTCCATGTATTTCCAAATTGTTTTTGAAAAGGATGCCAACATTCACTGGGGAATGGAGAGTCTTTTCAACAAATGGTGCTGGAAAAACTGAATATTCACATGCAAAAAGTGAAGTTGGACTCTTATCTGACATCACATACAAAAATTTAATTCAAAATAGATCAAAGACTTAAGTGTATAAACTAAAATTATAAAACTCTCAGAAGAAAACAGCAAAAGCACTATGACACACTGGATGTGTCAATGATTTCATGGGTATGACACCAAAGACACAAACAACAAAAGAAAAAATAGACAAATTGGACTTCCTGAAAATTAGAAAATTTTGTGCATCAACAGACAATATCAACAGAGTAAAAATGCAACCTACATAATGGGAAAAAATACTTGCAAGCCATATGTTTGATATGGGATTAACATCCAGAATATATAAGGAACTCCTAAATACAAACAACAAAAACCTAATTTTAAAATGGGCAAAGAACTTGAATAGATATTTTTTCAAATAAAATATACAAATGACCAATAAGCACATGAAAAGATGCTCAACATCCCTAATCATTAGGAAAACGCAAATCAAAGCTATAACAAGATACTACCTCCTACCCATTAGGATGGCAACTATGAAGAAAGAAAAGAACAAATGTTGGTGAGAATGTAGAGAAATCTTTGTACTGTGTTAGTGAGAATGTAAAATGGTACAGCTGCTATGGAAATTAGTATGGCAGTTCCTCAAAAAATTAAAAATAGAATTACCATATGATCCAGCAATTCCACATCTGGATACATACCCAAAAGAATTGAAAGCAGAGCCTCAAAGAGATATTTAAACATGCTTGTTCATAGCAGCATTATTCACAATAACTAAAAGGTTAAAGCACAAATGGGACCTAATTAAACTTAAAAGCTTTTGCACAGCAAAGGAAACCATAAACAAAATGAAAAGACAACACTCAGAATGGGAGAAAATATGTGCAGAGACTGACAAGGGATTAATCTCCAAAATATACAAACAGCTCATGCAGCTCAATATCAAGAAAACAAAAAACCCAATCAAAAAATGGGCAGAAGATCTAAATAGACATTTCTCCAAAGAAGACATACAGATGGCCATGAGGCATATGAAAAGATGCTCAACATCACTAATTATCAGAGAACTGCAGATCAAAACTACAATAAAGTACCACCTCATACCAGTCAGAATGGCCATCACCAAAAATTCTAGAAACAATAAATGCTAGAGAGGGTGCGGAGAAAAGCGAACCCTCCTACACTGTTAGTGAGAATGTAAATTGGTACAGCCACTATGGAGAACAGCATGGAGATTCCTTAAAAAACTAAAAATAGAGCTACCATATGATCCAACAATCCCACTCCTGGGCATATACCTGGACAAAACTATAATTCAAAAAGATACATGCACCCTTATGTTCATGGCAACACTATTCACAATAGCCAAAACATGGAAACAACCTAAATGTCCATCAACAGATAAATGGATAAAGAAGATGTGGTACTTATACACAACGGAATATTACTCAGCCATAAAAAAGAATGAAATAATGCCATTTGAAGCAACATGGCTAGACTTAGAGATCGTCATACTAAATGAAATAATTCAGATAGAGAAAGACAAATATATGATATTATTTATATGTGGAATCTAAAAAAAATAGTACAAATGAATCTATTTACAAAACAGAAATAGAGATGTAGAAAACAAACTTATGGTTACCAAGGGAGAAAGCAGGTAAGGGAGAAATCTCCCAATGAAATGGGAGATTGGGATTGACATATACACACTAGTATATATAAAATAGATAACTAATAAGAACCTACTGTAAAGCACAGGAAACTCTACTCAGTACTCTGTAATGATCTATATGGGAATAGAATCTAAAAAAGAGTGGATATATGTATATGTATAACTAATTCACTTTGCTGTACAGCAGAAATGAACACAACATTGTAAATCAACTAACCTCCAATAAAAATTAATTTTAAAAAAGTGAAAGCAACCCATGTCCATCACTGAAAAAAGTCAATAAGCAAAATGTAAGGTATACAATGGAATATTATTCAGCCTTAAAAAGAAATTCTGATATGTGCTACAACATGGATAAACCTTGAGGACATTGTGTTAAGTGAAATAAGCCAGTCACAAAAAGACAAATACTGTATGATTCCACTTATATGAGGTACTTAGAGTAATCAAAGTCATAGAGACAGAAAGTAGAATGGTGGTTGCCAGGGGCTAGGGAGAGAGGAGAATGGGGAGTTATTGTTTAAGTACAGAGTTTTAATTACAAGATGAAAAGAGTAATGGAGATAGAGGGTGGTGACGGTTGCACTATGCTAATGTGTTTAATACCACTGAACTGTACACTTAAAAACGATTGAGGCCCTTTTTTTTAATCTTTCCAAATAGCTTTTAAAAATTTATTGGGGTATAGTTGCTTCACAATGTTGTGCTAGTTTCTGCAGTACAGCGAAGTGAATCAGCCATATGTATACACATATCCCCTCCCTTCTGGACTTCCCTGCCATCTAGGTCACCACAGAGCACTGAGTAGAGTTCCCCACGCTATACAGCAGGCTCTCACTAGTTATCTATTCCACACATAGCAGTGTATACATGTCAGTCCCAATCTCCCAATTCATCCCACCCCCCCTTACCCCCTTGGTGTCCATATATTTGTCCATCGACATGAACAGATAAAGAAGATGTGATATATATACACAATGGAATACTACTCAGCCATTAAAAGGAACAAAATTGGGTTATTTGTAGAGAGGTGGACGGACCCAGAGACTGTCATACAGAGTGAAGTAAGTCAGAAAGAGAAAAACAAATATAGTATATTAACACATACATGTAGAATCTAGAAAAATGGTACAGATGAACCTATTTGCAAAGTAGAAATAGAGACACAGACGTAGAGAGTAAATTTTAGGTTATGTGTATTTTACCACAATAAAAAAAAATTTAAGAATGAAAGAGGAGAAAAAAACATGTTATATTAGATTGTAGTCCAATTTCAAGCTGAAGAATGTAAATCATTTTCCAAGATACTTTTTGTGCCCTGCATGGAGACTTAAGTTTAGAGGATTTGTGGACACAAATTGGAGGCTCAAAGCAGTAGTCCGAGCAGGATGTGTGTGTTCTGCATCCATCATTGCTAAGATGAGTTTCCCAGGCTGATTTCCCTGCTCTGATTCTCTTAAAATATTGGCATTTAAATTGTCTAAGGTGGACCTCCAACCAAGACTGCAGGCAGCCACAATACTGAATGTTTAAGCAAGGTCTAAAGTAGATCATTCACTTGCCTATTTCCTAGGGGGACTTTAATAAAGAAGCTTTCCCTCTGAGTTTAAAATCATGCCATTTTGGGGCTTCCCTAGTGGCGCAGTGGTTGAGAGTCCGCCTGCCAATGCAGGGGACACGGGTTCGTGCCCCGGTCCGGGAAGATCCCACATGCCACGGAGCGGCTAGGCCCGTGAGCCTGCGCGTCCGGAGCCTGTGCTCCGCAACGGGAGAGGCCACGACAGTGAGAGGCCCGCGTACTGCAAAAAATAAAAAATAATAATAATAATAAAAATAAAAATAAATAAAATCATGCCATTTTGAAAGCTGGGTAAACTTTCTAGCTCTAACCTCTAGATGGCATCAAATATGACCCCAGCCACTAAACGAGTGGTTTCCTTAATGCCTGATTGGTTATATTTGTCAGATTGTTCTTCTACTACACAGAAATTAAGACCAAAGGGGAAAGGGTAGTTTTATTTCCTGTGGCCTTCTCTTCACCAGATGGAGGAAAAGGGAACTAGTTAATTAAGAGGGAAAATGAAGAAAAGAGGAAGCAATTACATCTTGTAATCCTCCAGTGCATGTGTAGCCAAATGTAGCTCCTCAGAGAAATTCACTCAGTGGCTTCCGCATCAGGCCAAACAACTGGCTCCATGCCAGAAAAGAGAAAGCAAGTGCTCAAATGCTGTGGAACATTCAGGAAGATTACTCACTGGAGTATACCCTGTCCATTCCCACAGACACAGGCAAACATGGCTCTCAACCTTGAACCTTTTCTTTGGCTCTTACTAAGTTATGGGTTTCTCAAGGGAGAAGCTGCTAGTCATGTGTGAAGTTTGTTTTCCTTCATCAAAAGTGTCACTGCTCCGCACCTGAGAGTGTATTACTTCTGCTGCATCTGCCTTAGAGCTCTGCTCAGCCCTCTTTGTTACTGAGGCATCAGCTTGGAGCATGACTCCGACACACAAACTCCCCACACCCAAACATACTCTCGGTGCATAGAATGCTTCTTGGAAAAAGCACCTCAGCCTGGCAGATGGACACATGTGTCCTGAGATGAATGAACTACGTAGACCAAAGCTGTCATCAAAATTCCCCAAACTATAATACCAGTCGTTAATGTCTAAAACTACACGGAAATATGTGTGGCTGAAGCCCAGAAGAAATAAAAATCAATACACCTTCTTGTTATGGTTCTTGGAACAGCAGTCCAGGAAGTAAAGAATTACAGTGTGGACCTAGATACATTTTTGCACATTCTTACAGATGCATGATATTAAAGACAGTTATTAAATAAAAGAAATATGCTTGAGGGCATTTTTTGAGGAATAAGGCTAAAGAACTTCCTGAACATTCAACAGATGCATGAAAGTACTGTTTGCATACAGCCAGATCGCTGTATCCATACTGCAGTGCAGCGCAGTGCCGGCCTTGGTGGCATAGAACTGAACAGGAATTTACAGGCTGGTAGCAAAAGCATGTAATAAAACATGCAAATAAAGAGTGACAAAAGTTATAATAGAAAAAATAGAGGGCTGTGGCATTAGGGGGCCTACACTAACATAAAGGGTCTTTCTGAAAATAAGTGATGAGATCCAAATAATTTTAACTTAAGCTTCCTGTGAGAGCTGCTTCTTGAAGTTTTGGTATGAATGGAAGGGCGTTAAAGTATCATCTCTCCATCTTTCTGTATCAGATAAAAGTCAGAGCCAAATGAGGCAAGGAGACAGAAAGGTGGAGATGCTGCCATTGCTTTGAGAGCTGCTACTGCCTGGAGGGAGCTGACAATAGAGAAATTATTAGTCCCAACCCTTAACCAGAGGACACTCAACGGTGTCTTCTTCGCTCACATTTTCATGCAAACCGCACTCTACAGTATTAGCTTGCTCATCTGCCCAAAGGACATCAAGGATTTCAAGCCATTTTGGATAAGTATGTATGGAACTAGAAAGCGTTAACTCGTATATATTTCAATATCACTTTATCTTATATTAGTGGAATCAACATATTAAATTGTGCTATACTACATACAACAGTTATAATAGGGAAGTTATCCATTCCTTCTGGAAATTATTGCTGTTGCATGGACCCTATCAATTAAAAAGGAAAACCAGGGGTTAAATTCATTGGCTATGAGAGGGTAAAGTTAACTCTGATTAGTAGAAATAAAATGACTTAATTTGAAAGTACACAGGTCAGTGAGACCTTATCAAAGAGACACAAACTAGGGAGAAACCACAGACGGAACTGTAGAAAATGTCTCATTCTTGTGACCATGAAATTAAGGGAAGTCAATGTCAGTTCAAGTGGAGGAGAAGCTCCAAAGAACTCCAAAGAGGTGAACCCCTGCTCCGTTAAAGGTAGCCTCAGAAAGCAGCATGCTTCATTCAATATACTGGTGAAATTATTATAATGAAAAAATTATAAACATCTAAAACAAATAGTAATTACAACCAGAGTAACATAATTTCTGGTTTTCTGCATCTTGAGGGAAGATCCAAGAAGGAACTTGAGAAGGAATTTTGTGATAAAAAAATGAGATCAGCAAGGAAAAAAATTTGAGTTCCATATTCCAGAGCTCCTGGGCTAAGTCAGTATGGATAATAAATCATGTAGTTTCATGAGGTCTGGCCCACTCCCCTCCCGAACAGTATAGCTGCTAGGAAGGAACCTTGGAAGAATAGGAGGTGACAGAAAACTCATTTCCTGGTAACTTGTAAACTTTGCTTTAGGACGGGAGCAATCCTAGCACGGACTGCTGCTCAGCTGGTTCTCCCTCCCCCTGTTACTGTCAGCTGCTACTCCTACAAGGGCAGCTTGCTCTCACCAAGCACTTGCTATGCGTCAGACAGACATAGGTTTTATCATTTCCATTTTCAGATGAGGAAAGTGAGATTAAGTAACTCAACCAAAGCTACGAAAAGCACTAGGTGGAAGGGCAGTATTGAGATCCAAGCCTGCTGGCCATGAAGCCCATGTTCTCAAACTCTGGACTACAAACTATGAGACCTTCATGTCTTAAAAGACCTATACTGCTGACCTCCAAAGTATGGGGCAAGGCGATCCACTATTTTGAGAAAATGAAATATTAGACCTTCTTTAGAAAATATCAGAACATCTTTTTCTATTCATTTTCAGTCAAAAAATAAGAAATTGTGATGCCAATATTTAGTATACTGGTTGAGCCCAGTGCATGAGTCTGCTTGTTTGCTGGGCACTCAAATACAGCATGGAGTATTCTGGAGGAAGAAAGGGGTTCACCCACTTAGCGGTTCACAATGGAACCTTCCCTTGTTCTTTTATATCACTATATTGCAGCATGTTGCAGTTTACGGTACCTAGGTAGATACAGGTGATGTTTTAACAATGAATAAAAAGTAAATGCTTTTTAAAAAATTTGTTTAGGAGAGCATTTGGAAACTAGTTATTTGCAAATGTGTGTGTAGTTATATGTTTCTGCTGCAAAAGACATAATTTGTGTGTCTATCAATCACCTTTCTGATCACTTCAACACTCTCTGCCCCACCTCTCTCCTGTCCAGTCCCTGTGTGGTGCATAGACTCTGGCGTCCTTCAAGCAGTTGACAGCACCCAACTGTTTGGGATGCTTCTTTCTTGCCTCCCACCTCAGGTTTTTTCCTGTTGACTTGGAGGGGTGAAAGGCCACAAGACCCGGCTGAGCACCCACACAAGCACAATCCAAAGTGAATTTTTGAACCCACACAAGTGCAATCCAAAGTGAATTTATGGAGGATGGGAGCGAGACAATACATTTTCGCCATTCCTTCCCCTGGAGGGACTGTCCTGAGAAGCAGTCATTTATATAGCCTTTGTGAAGACCATCTCTCAAAATCGAAAATCAGTCATGCTCTGTGGACAACTCAATAATATGTCCTTGACAGGCTCTCCCTTTCCATGTCCCTCCCTCCTGCTCCCTAGGATTGTACAGTTCTAAATAAAACCCAAGTTCTGCTTTCTGGAAAACCCAGGCTAAGGCAGGATGTCCCCTCTAAAATCTCCCTTATCTGTACCAAGAAAAAAATGGAAACAAAATATTGTAACCAGTTTCAACATCCGCAAAGTAATATATTAGTTGGCTTTAATCTCATTTGTTAAAATACAAAAATGCAACACCTTCCAAGGAGTATGCAAGAGCAGCTGATTAAATCAGGAATGATAGGAATTTTTTTGCAGAATTTAAACAATAACAATAAGAAAGCTTTTGTATAAAGGGTGGATGATTGACAAATGCATATCATAATTAAGGGCAGCTAATGATGTACCTCTTCCATAAGGACCCAAGTATATTTGTGGGGCATCTTTTTCAGCTAAGAACTTAGAAACAGATCTTTGTATAGCTGAATCACAAAGTGCAGGCCATGATTCAAACCAAAAATAATGAAGTATATTCAACCACATTTATGAAAACAAAAAATTTTTGTATTATTAATAAAACTTTAAAATTAATTTTTAAATATTTTAGCTTTTTATTTTCTATTTTATGGACATTTTATGATTCCTACACATACAATTTTAAATCAGTAAATAAACATATATTGGGATGAATCCTCAAAATTATTCTATTAATGGGATGTGTGTTCAGAAAATGTTTGCAGACCACTGACACAGATTGCCTGAACTTGATTCCTAATTCAGCCTCTTACCACTTGTGTGACCTGGGACAAATTACTTAATCTTTCTGAATTTGCCATTTGTAAACTGAGAATGATAATAATATTCACCTTGTAAAATTGCCATGAGGATTGTAGGTAAAAGGCTAAGAAATGCACCTGACACATAGCTAGGAACGCACAAATGTTTATTATTATTATTAACACGATATTAATGCAAGCGCAATATCTTCTTTACTTGCCCGACAGAAAGACCACTAGCCAACACAGGCAAAGTATTGTATAACCAGGTGCTTTCAAAGGCTGGGGTAGGCGTTCCTGAAAGTAAAAATCCCCCTAGAAAAGGTAAAGAGCCTTTCAGAGAAGAAAGTCTTCAGGTTTAAAAGAGTTTTGAGATCTGGTCCAAGCCATTTACAGTCTGCCCTCCATAGCCACAGGTTCAGCATCCGAGGATTCAACCAAAGAAGGATCAAAAATTCTGGGAACACTTAAGAAAATCTGAGAAAATCGGACTGCAGTTGGGTGAATCCGCAGATGCTGAACCTGCGGATAGGGAGGATGGACTTACTACACTGTTTTACATAAGAGACTTGAGCGTCTGCGGATTTGGGTGTCTGCGGGGAGTCCTGGAACCAGTCTCCCGTGGATACCGAGGCAAGACTGTATTTTACAAATAAGAAAACTGTGGATCAAAGGGGTGGATTCATTTTCCAGGTGAATGAATGGTAGAGCCACTTCTGTCTTAATTCTGCACACACAAAGGTCTTCACACAATAGATAAAGCTCTGGCTTTACTGCAGTCAAAAACGTCTACACCTGCACCTTTCCGTCCCTGAAGTCTGCCAATCACAGTGGTGAAAAAAATTATATTTGTAAAATGGGAATGATAATAATATTTACCTTGTAAAACATAACACAACTTAAGGATGACAGCTCTGAAGAATGACAGTGAACTTTCAAATATGGTACCAATTGCAGCCAACTGCAATCCAAGAAGCAGTTCTGTGAGTCGAACCAGAAACCATTTTCTCCCAAGACATTAAGTAGGCTATGGTAAGTTTACAACCCCTAACACTCCCTAACCCCCTTTCTGCCTTATTTTTCCACCATTGCAGTTATCAATATCTTAACGTGTTCTGTGTGTTGTTGATTTACCTTGTTTAGTGACTGTCTATTCATCGACAGTGAAAGCTCCAGAAAGGCAGGGGTTTTTGTCTGTTTCCCCTGTGCAAATATTTACTGAATGAATGGATATGACCTTTTGAGTCATTCCTGCCACTTTGCCTGTTAACCCTTGGCTTCTATGAATACACAGTAGCACCGATTTCCTAAATTAAATTTCACAGAAGCCTCCTAGACACCTGACCACATAGAATTGGTTCTTCAAATAAATATCTGATTTCAATGATTTGATTAAAATGTAGTATTACAGTACATGCGAGCTAAAGCCTACTAATTCTACTAATGGCAGATAAAATATCATTTCCTAAGGAAAATAATCTCTAACCCCTGAGACAAGGCACTTCTCATATTAATGACTTCCATTGTATACTTTACTTTGTGTCTTGTTGCATTTACCACAACTGTAATTAAATCACTATATATGTCACTTATTTGTTCAATGACTATCTTCTCTGCTAAACTGTAACTTCCATGAAAACAGGGACCATCATGTCCATCACTGTATTTCCAAGACCTAGCAGAACCTAGCAAATAGTAAACACTCAATAAGCACACACCAAATGAATGAACAAGCAGAAATTTAATAAGTATTCCATCTTGAACTGATTCTGGAAAAAAAAAAAAAAGGATTTAACAGCACATGATATAAGCTATAAATTCGGTCCTTGAAGTCATTTAAGCAAACTCTAGAGAGCTGAGTAACTATTCCTTCAAATGAAGCCAGTTCCTAGTGTTTTTCATCTAAAGCTGATGATATACAGTTACTTCTAGGAAGATATTTTCAGTTATTTCTTTTATATTCCCCAAATCAATATTGCAGGCTCAATAAGGAAAACTTCAATCTCCCAGCAATTTTGCCTTTGACCCCAAGTGAATTGTACTGTCCAGGTTCCTGGTTTCCTTCCAAAATCTGTATCTGGTTTTAAGATAAATTTTCCCAAATAAGCCATAAACATGATTTTGATGACTGAAGAATATTTTCATTTTAGATGAATAAACCAGAGGTAATTCAGACTTTTAAAATTTGTGACCTATGTAATTTGTGACCTATGTACCTACACATACTTGCTTTCATTTCCAAGTTTCCATCACTGTGAGCTCTTAGAGTGAAATAATATCCTTTTTTTCTCTTGAGCGTTTTTCCTGGTTCCTAAGAGAATAAAATAGAAGCAAATTAAACCAAGTTTCTTTCATGTTAAAGAGATATATAAGAGCAAGTAAAACCCCCTACCCACACACATATAAACAATTCCCTGCCAAAATAATATTGTGTTCATCTTACAATATCCTTAGAGTTTAAGAATTCACAGAGGATTTAACATAATGGCAGTCAGTACTTGGAACTAGACAGACTGGAAAGAAGGAACGATCCTGTTTAGTCCTGGCAATTCACAAATAAAATGCTAAAGGAAATAAGACATGAGTATTAGAAGAGAAGTCCTAAAACAAAGAACTGGAAAATTAGAAAAAAGAAGAAGAAAGGGTAGTCTGTCATGCTATTATGCCTTAAAATAACTGTCAAATTCCTAACACTAGCAAGCCAAAGTATTTCTGTACACTATATAAAGTATGCCATTGTACATTAACATTATGCCTCTATAATCTTCTCAATATCAATGGCCCTCTCTCCAGAAGCCAAAATGTGAACATTTTGTGAATGTTTGTGAACAACCTCCTGAAGAAACCAGACATCCTAAGGACTATCCTATAATGAGGTGATAAAAGTGAGTAGTATTTTGACCCATAACGGAAGTAAGGCAGGATGGGGGAGTTTTTAATTGACTCTACTAGGCTTCAAGTTACATAGATATACTTCATGTACTCAAACACAAAAGTACATGATTGGGCACAGCCAGGTGTATGTTATCTGTTGCCACAATAGTAATGTGTAACAAACCAAAAAACCTCAGTGGCATTTAACAATAAATGTTTATTGCTCACATATCTGGAGTGGTTGACTTGATGGCTAGAAGCCTCTGCTTTTCTTGCCTGGGCTCACTCATATATCAGTGTTGGCTGGCTGTAAGCTAACCTAGAATAGCCTCAGCTGGGACATCTGGATCTTCAGCTCTGATCACATCTCTGATCCTTTCCTTGTGTCTCCAGAAGATAGTTGGGTATATTCTCATAAACAAGACAGAGGGGCAAGAGTGTACATGCATTTTTCAAGCTTCTGATTGTATCATGTTTACTAAGCTCCTATCAGCTAAAACAATAGGCCAATAAACATGGCCCAGGCCAGTATCAAAATAGGTATACACTAGAAAGTTACACAGCAAAGCACATGGATATGGGGGCTCAGGGGGTAAAGAATTGGAGCAAATTGGCAATCTACCACATCAGATTACCCAGTATTATTTTAGTACTATTCTAGGCACTGTAGGAGGTCCAAAATTGATATAATGCCCCATATTTTAAAGGTCTTAAAGAAATATTTTTTTCAAAATGTGGGCCATGACCCCTTAGTGGGTCATTAAATCAACTTAGTGGATTATGATCAGCATTTTTAATGGGATGGAGTGTAATGCAATGGCGAATAGAATAGAATAGAATAGAATAGGATAGGATAGGATAGGATAGAAAGAGTCTGCAACCCATAAGGTAAGTATTGTTTCATAAAACCTTTGACTGGAGTGTGTGCATGTACACACAAATGTTAGTTCCAATGAAAAATATATATCTTACTGTAGATTTCAGACAGAAATTTGAAAGTCACTGTTTTAAAGCATACTGAACCAAAGTAAAATTCCGATTTTGCATGTTCTTCATCTTTTATCTTTACTGCCATCAGTGGGAACCAATGAATGATGAACTCTCAGCAAAAGAGTAAAACCTACATCTTCACTAAGCAGTGTCCCATGAGCAAGAAGCCATTTGGTGTGGTGGGGAAAGTTTACCTTGCTGGTATAAGTCATGGTCTCAGACCTCAAAGAAGCTTACATATTGCTATTAATAGCCCAATCTAATACATAGGAAAATATTCTACAACATCACTAAGTTGAACGTGTTACAATCAGGTGATAATTGAATGATGAGTTTGAAAAAAATATTAAGATAAAATAACTCCCAAGTACATAATGGTAACCCTCCCAGGAGTTTTTGTTTTTGTTTTTTGTTTTTTTGGTGTTTTGTTTTGTTTTTTGCTGTGAGCTTCTACTTTGTACTTAGAACTTAAGAACAACACTGCAAAGTGGATATTATGGTTATCATCTCTTAGCTATGTGACTTGGAGTAAAACCAAGCAGGTCCCTTAAGGACCCTCTCTAGTATACAAACCCTTAGCCTTTGTGCCCCATCTCTTGAAATAAAAAGGCTCTGCTTCAAGCCTCCCCTGAGTCTCAGAAGGCTGGCTCAAGAGTTAACGATTAGGAAAATGTGAACATGTAGTAACAAAACTAGCTATTGGGCCAGAAACTGGTAACAATTTAAACAATATATCAGCCATATAGCAGAGTCACAGGACCTTTAGCTCCTCCTTGAAGCACATAGATAATAATGTCTAATGCACATTCCTAAGTTGTTTTTATAGAAACCAGACTCCTACCAGCTAGCAACTGCTGATCACAGCATGTAGTCTCCAAGCCAGTTGGGACCAGAAGGCTAATGATGTTGATTTCTGAAACATCACCCTGTTACCTTACCACCAACCAATCAGAAGAAAGTCCATAGGTTGATCAGACACCCTGTAACCCCCACCCCTAATGTTGCCTTTAAAAACCCTTTCCTGAAAGCCATAGGGAGTTCTGGTCCTTTGAGCACTAGCTGCCCATTTTCCTTGCTTGACACCTGCAGTAAACACTGTACTTTCCTTCATCACAAACCAGTGTCAGTAGATTGGCTTTGCTGTGTGTCAGGCAAGCAGACCCAAATTCCAGTTTGGTTACAGGAGCATATTATTTAATCTCTCAAATCCCCATTTCCTTATCTGTAAAAATGGTACCATAATATCCACTTCATAGAATTCCTAAGTGTTTGGCACCAAGTAGGATCTCAAAGCAAAAACTAGTTTGTCCTTTATTCATCTTTGTAAATCCCATGACACCTAGCAGGATACCTAGCACATAGTAGGTGCTCAGCTAGTCAGTTTATAAAAAATGGATTATCCTCTCTAGAGCCAGGAATATTTCCTTCGGACCACCTGGCCCTTCTGTCAAAAAAAGTTCTCATGTAAAGGCAGCAATTCTCAATAGAAAATTTATCTCCCTGTCTCAAGACTGAGAACAATTGATTACTCAGCCACCTTGGAAAGTTCTTATCTCTTTTACCACCACGGATATTATATGAGATTATCTCCTTCCTTCTTCTTGCTTCCTCAGAAAATGAGGTGTTATGACTTTTCTTAAGCTGGGGCTCTGTGGTTCTTCGTTGTCATTTGACATTAAACCTTAAGTAGGTCATTTCCTATATTCCATAGGTGGTTCTGAAACAGTTCTTAATGAACAAGAGTCGTATTCCACTTATTTCGGATATTGTGTTCCCCCTCTTCTTGTGCATGCTTTCTGTCTCTGTGTGGAAATATGTTTATGGAATTTTTTGTTTCACTGACTGTCTTTTTTGCAGGGTAATAGCACAATTTTGAAAGGTTAAATGTCTTTAAGAACTCAAATTAAAATACTTAGCATTGAATAATAAATAAAAATTTTTTATGGGTGTTCAATAGAACCTATAAAGAACTAAATATATTTTTAAAAAGATAAGAGGTAAGGTAAGCCTCTTTACTTTTTTTAAAATACGAACTTAACTAGTTAATATATCATTTTCCTTACATAGTCTTTAAATCTCTTTGCAGTATCACACTCTTCCAGATTCCTTTAAGAATATAATCATTCTCTTTAAAAAACATCTGATCCTGATTCTATCTATTCCAAATCAAATAACCACATATGTGAAGAGAAGTGTTTCCTTTGGATACAGGATTCATAATAACTCACATCAGCTGGGTCCAAAATAAGGCAATCATTTAAGAAGTAAGTATGTATTTCTAAGAATTTTAGCAGCCAAATGAATACTAGAGATGGGACTTCTTCTCACACAATATGGTTCTGCTCACTAACAAGACAGACCAAGCTTGCCTTAGATACATATATTACACCATCAAATTCATCTATATGTATGAAATACATTGTCCCACTTGATATTATTTGCATTGCACATATTTGTTTTATCCTTTAAAGGACATACTGTTGCAAGAGACTTGAATGCAAGGATGGGAAATGATTCTTCCACATGGAATGTGTGGAAGACCTGGGCTAGACGATCTCAGATTCTAGAGAAAGTTATGCAATTGAAAAGGCCAGCATTTAATCAAAATAATTTGCAATCACAACTAATTTCAGTAGAACCTTAACATTAGCAAATATAACATTTATGGTTTTGAGCACTTCAAAGTGATGCTAAAATTCCAAAGCATGTCATCATTTGTAATGTTGTTCGTATGTTAATTTGAACTGCATGCATTGTAATACGGCCTTACCTAAAGCAAAAATAGGAGAGAAGGGTGTGAGGAATCAGATGGCAGAGAGAAGAGCATGAGGAACATGAGGGCACTGAGCTTGGCTTTGTTGTTCTCTTATCACTGAATGTGAACAGATCATTTAATTTTGAGTTATACTTTATTACATTTTACAAGGGAACTCATTTTCTAGGGAAGTAATAATGAGGTTATATCCCTTGAGGATGTCAACAATCTAGTCCACTGCAAAATATCAACCTGAGAATCTTCCCTTACATTTCTCATCAAGAGACCCCATACTTGCAGTTAGCTGTACTTTCAACAGGTCAATTCAATACTCTGTTAGATTGACAGCTTCTGAGTGGTGCAGCATGAGATGACACCAGTGAATTCCATGATAATAAGCCCACTCTCCCGTTTCCTTCATTGTACAAATGCTATGGATCAGGTAAGCCTGGATCCAGATAGTGGTGCTGGCTGAAGTTTTGTGGGCAGGAAAAGTAAACTCATTTAGAATAGGTATTTATTCCTATTAGAGCAAATCATTGGCACTTCCAGGATGAAAAGAGCCCAATGTAGTCAACTTGTCACCAAGTAGCTAGTTGGCCTCAGCTGCTTGTGAGGAATAGTGTCCTGTCAGGGCTCTGACAGGACAACAGGGCTTGAGACCTGTTGCTGGCAGGTTGGACACTCGGAGTTGGCAATAGCAATATTTGCCTTCATAAGTAGGAATCTATGCTGTTAAACCCATAAGTACCTTTCACCTCTGCCTCTATGGCCTCTTCATTCATATGCTTAGTGTGTAGTTCTGAAATGGGAAAGACATAGGCTGGCTAATGTCAACTGCCTGACTTGCGTTGTCTACTAGATCATTTTAGTGCCATTGAATAGTATATACTTTCTAGTAAGCACAAATTAATAAGTGATAACAAAAATCACACTTCATGCCAACTTTCATATGTCCATCCACCTGCCTCTACCCCAGACTTTATCTCTGATCTTTCAGTCTTTTTTTCCTTCCAGGCCCTTGACCAAACCCTCCAGGACATTCAACATGGCCCAGATACATGGACCATTTCTTCTTACTAGTAAAGTTGGTGACCAGGTACACTGCGCAAAGCTCTACCATGGGAAGACTTTTTTCTTCAATGTTAGCTTTCAAGGCCACCCTGCTTGCGGCTGTATTGCATCTGCCATCCATTTCTGGCTTACAACCATGTACCAAGTCAACCCATCCATAAACCAACCTCAGGTTTATCCTCTTCCTTCTACTGGTTGTATGCACCTCCCTCCCCATCTCAACCTCCTGCCAGGTATGAGCTGAGCCATAGGTGCTGGCGTACCATTGTGGGTGATATGGGCACGGCAGGTATCTTGACTATTCATGCCGTCTGGTCCTCAGTCTGGGTGTACTCAACTTTGTGACTTGTGTCCAACAGAACCCAACTCATAATAAGCAGTTCCTGATGCATGGTCACTTAGGTCTGTTGGAGTATATGACCCAAATGACAGAGCTGCTTCCACCACAGACTGAACGTGCTGCAGAGCCTTTTCCTGTTCCAAGCCTCTCTCAAAACTGACAGCCTTTGGGGTCACATGATATATGACCCGGAGCAGTATTCCTACACGTAGAATGTGTTCTTCCAGGACCTGAATAAGCCTAGTAGGGATTGTGCTGACCTCTTTGTGATAATGGATGAAGGTTGAGGCAAGTTGTCTTATGTTTTGGAGATGTCCCAGCATGCTCCTAGGACCACTAGACCCCTGAAAACTTTGCCCAAGTGGTAGGTCCTAAAGTCTTTGTAGAATTTATCTTCCACCTTGTAGACTGAGGACCAAAGTCTCCAGCGTGCTAACTCTTGCACCTCCTGCCTGAGCAGCATGCTATCCACAATGTGATAAATCAGCTGATGTTCTACATTATGTCCCAGCAATCTAGATATTTTCAGACTGTATTATGGCAGAGGTCCAAGACTTAACATAGTCCTAGAGCAAAACTATAAATGTATATTTTTTTCCCTCCTTGTGAATGCAAACCTTTTCTAACCTCTTCCCTGATAGGGAAAGAAAAGAGTCCCATTACCAAATCAACAGCTGCAGATTGTGTAACAAGGCCATGTTAATCTACTCTAGCAAACCAGATCCCCTCTGCCACAATCTCTGCAATCGAGGCTGCTACTTGATTGAGTCTATGGCGGTATACAGTCATTCTCCAAGATGCCTCCAGTTTCTGCAGGGGCCAGACTGGTAAATTAAATAGTGACATGATGGGGATCATCCTTAAGATCCTTAAGATCCCAGCACTAATCTTCACTCTCTCTTATAATATGATATTACCTTTTGTTTAGTATCTTGGCTAGGCAGTTTCAAAGACTTCCTCTTTGCCCCCCATGCTACCATAACTCTTACCCCACAGGCTAAAGATAAAATTGCAAATTCTTCAATTCCCATTTTATATTCAGGAACTGAGGAAAAGACCACCTAGTGAGTTCACAGACCCAGTGTATCCATGGCAAGCTGGACTTTGGCCAGGATTCCATTTATTACATGCTCTTCCTATATCACAAATCTAACAGTGGGACCATAATGATGCTTCAGGTCTCCAAGTATCAATGTAAGATCTTATGTCTAACAATGGCTGAAATGTCCTAATATTCCCCTTTCCCCATTGTACAATCACTCAGATAAATAGCCATAGGTCCCACTGTGGAGGGACTGGAGGAATCATTACCATGTATACTTGCCATGGTGATACCACATCCTTCCCACTGGAACCCAGCCACGTCTTCAGGCACTGTGTTCTGGGTCTGAAAACTGGCTCGGGTCTGAAAACTGCAAAAGAGATTGTGACTTTCTGTTGGTGTGACCACTCTCAGTTTCCTGCTCTTTTATGATTGTTTTCTTTGATTAAATATATGTATTGAGCAATACCATCTTTGACTCTTCTTCTATTTTACCCCTAACAATGTTATTTATATTCTGTTAACTATCTTTCTGCAATTCTCTGTAGGTTAAGCCTCCTTGGCTGCCACTCAATCCTGGCAGTTGTCCCAAAAATTGCAACCCCGGGCTTCTGGCAGTTAAATGTAGCCACCTGGCCTCTACAACTTCGGAGGTCTGTAATCCTCATTAGTATCAATGAGCCAAGCTCTGTGACAGCCTCTCCTACCATCAGCTTTTGTCTGCAGAAGAAAGCCATGTGGAAATAGACAAAGACCACCTGAATGATAAGAAACGGAGGCTGTTTATTCAGAGCTCTCTACAGCAAAGGAGTCAGCCACTATCACTCATGTTTGATGGAGACTCAAAGGCAGGCAAGGGGAGTGGAAAAGCTTCACAGTGAAAATTAAGGGAAGATTTTAGGTATGTTCTGATTGCAGGGTAGTTTGCACGAGGAAGCTGGAGGCAGGCTAACTAGGAGGGCATCTTATGAGATTGTTTTCGGGAGCATATTTGGCTTTCAGTGGTTGGTCCTGAGTTGGAATCAATAAAAAATGACGAAGCTGCCGATTATTGGCTAAGTCCTGACTCTGGGCTAATTGCAGCAGAGGTTGTGGTTGTGAATATTTGTATATTTAGTCCCTCAGCCACCATTGAACCTCCTGGTGATGTTGTTGTCTCTCTATTCTGGGCTTGGTGTGATTCCTGGCCTTTTCTGTGAAATATACTTCTCAGCTGTGTTTTCTGGCCTTGCATAGTTTATCTAGTCCAGAAGACCTACCTCCCTTCTTCCGTCATTTGTCACAGTAATGCAGACTTTTCAACCATGGGCCATTGTTTTCAGAGGGCTTTTGGGGTCTTTGCCAGGGTATTGAATCCTGCATTTTGCAAAAATGTCCCCAAGTTCACAAACTCACTCTTATCCAGTCTTACGTCCCAGACCTCTTGATCAAGCAACCACAAATCCAGTCCCTTGGGAGCTGCCCAGCTCCTACCAGTTAATGCTGGCTAATTCTTACAGTTCCCTTTCCTCTCTTATCAGGCCCAGCATGTCCCTAGTTGGGTTTTGCTACAACTTAACCCTAGTTATCAACCCAGTGGTCATGAGAAGAGGTAAGGGGAGATCCTGAGAGGGGGGCCTACTGCCTTGCTAAAAAGACATCACAGTGTGTTCCCACCAGGGGAGAATGCTATCTCTTAATAGGAAGGAGTGGGCCACCTCCGCAACTCTGAGGGCTCAATGGAATATGGAGAGCCCAAATCTTTGAGGGTGTCATTACAGATGTCCTCATCTGATGTGTCAGGTCCCAGGTTTGCCCAACCAGAATCCTGGTCTTGGCATAATAGAACTTTCATTTATATTTAATCGTCTTAGTAGCTTGGCAACACTATTAAATCCTGAGTTTAGTCTTCAGCTTGTTCTGCTCCCTCACTGCAGGCAATAAGGGACTCTGCAAACCACAGGCTTTCTGGCAATATTCAATTGTTTCTTAACTGCCCTCAACTTTTCATTATGCCTCTATAGGTCATCAGTGCAACTTAGTAACAACCAGGCAATTCTGCTAGTTTTAGCAATTGGACTGCCATTTTGTGCCAGAGCATCTGTGCCCCAAGTCTCATTGGATCCAATCCCCAAAACACATCTTACCTCCTGCTTTCCTGCACCACTCCTGCAACCAACAGTGTCAGCTGGATCTTCTGGGAAGCAGACACCCAGATGGAGGTAAGAGTGCAAGAAGCATATGGGATAAGTGTACGTGATAAAGGGGGATGGAAGAAAATTGGGCATGAAGGGCTAACTATGATGCAAACCTGACAAAGTCTCAGTCAACCCAGTTAGTAGCTCCAAGGGTAAGTAATATCCCCCATTGGGCAGATATGGTCAGTCACTGGCCGAGGGCTGTCCGGGAAGCTGAGGTGACTCTGAAGTTGCTAAGAGCTGGAGAATTGTCAGTTTACTGCCTTTCTTGCAGCTGCACAGCAAGTTCTCTCTTGAGGGTCATCCAAGCAGACCTCCATGCTGCTACATCATCCAAGTGCCAACGTTTATATTTCCTTTCTTTTTCTTGACCTTGTTGACTACAACTTCCAGACAAATGTTAGTTAGTGGCAAATAGCTTTCTCTGACTTTTTTAATTTGATGGTAAAACCTCAAGAGTGTCCCCTATAAGCATCATTTGGCTATTGGTTTTGGAGATTCTTTATCATGTTAAGGAAGGGTCATCTATTTATAGCATAATTAAGGCTAGTTATTAGGAAGGAGTGAAAATGCATGCTCAGCAACTGCTAAGATTTTCTCTTTTTGAGCTGTTGATGTAATAATACTAGAGTTCTTAGCTGTCTAGTTCTTGGTTCTTGTCTTTTAGTTTCCTTGATTTTACCCTTTTACCCTGAGCATTCTCTAAGAAACTTCTCTCTCTCTGGTCCTTTCCCTAGTCAGGTTACCCTTCTCTAGCCCACAGCACACAGATCTCTGTAGCTACCTGTTTGGTCATGCTCCTGTGACTAAAGGAACTCAGTAATTGAGGCTCTTTCTTTATTTTTTAAAACTCTTACACTTATCCCATAATTTAAGAGTCCTAGAACGATCTCTAGCTCAAATCCAGTGTCCCTATTGATTCAAATAATGCCTTAATGTCAAAATATGCAGCAGAGAGTTTTCCTACCACAAATTCTATTCTACATTGTAGGTGCCAATCCATGCAAAATTATTGACTTAATCACTTACAGTATAATTTATATAAAATAGACCAAAAGAATAGTCTGCCCTTAGAGGAAATAAGGACTGCCTTCTCTCTTTCCTTACCACCCAGGAATTTTCAGAATATCCTTTCAAAAATCAGCACCACCTTGCTCTTCCACACTACATGTCTGGATGTCTCAATATAATATCCTATAGGAAGAGCACAAATGCTTAGAGATAGCTTTTCTATTATGTACTATTACTATATTCTAATCTATTATGCACTATTACTACATTCTATTTCTTCTATTAGAGAAAATGGTTAAAATTTGAGACTTGTGGCATTTATTACTCTATTGTCAGCCATTTTTTGGGTCAGGTTGCATGATCTTGATATTGTTCCTGGGTTTTTAATGGTCCTTCAGAGCCTTTACTGTAATATCAAAAAGGGTGAATCAAAATGGATGGGAAATGGGCTCCTGACAGAGCAGATTCAGCTCCAAACAGCACAAATGTCCTAGCCTGCCTGCTCTTTAATTTTTACCCAAACCATTTGATACATTTTTTGATAACTTGGATACATGACCTCCTGTCATAGCCTCTTCCTTTATGCTGCTAACATAATCCTATTATCATTCTGAGAATGGCTTCAAGGAGCCACTAAGCTTTTGGGGCAATTACTAACATGAGGAACAGCTCAATATCAATTAGACCAACACTAGGATTGCTGCTTTTCACAAACACTCTTCAGCATTTTGATAGCAAATACAGAGCAACTCTATAAAAAGGTTAACTCATTTCATTATTTAATGGAGAATTTTGCAATTAACTCAACCAAACAGAGTCACTGGAATACAGTCCCACACAAAATTAAATATTCTACAAGTTCTACTATGCCAGAGACAGAATACTATCAAAATTGGAGCCTAGCACCAAGGCCAGACTGACGAGGATGCTGGTGATAGAACTATGCAGAAAACAATGTCATTGATCCACCCAGACCACTTCAGACCCTTCCCACCATTTTTGAATGTCCCTTCACTAGATTCTGTGTGCTTTGGCTCCCAATGACCAGCACTCATGTGTGTTCTTCAGATGACAACCCTCATGGTACTGGAGTGGCTTTCCCTGCATGGGCAGAGAGCCAGGAGGGCCTGGCATTTATACCTCAGCTCACAGCCCCACCACAGGGAGTCATTGTCAATCAATCTGAATAGTGGGTGCAAGGGTACAAAAGCCCAACTCTTCTGCCTCAGGTAGGAAAATTCTGAGGTATAAGGTATATCCCAGAGTTCTTTTGCGGATCAGGCAAAGCTACCCATATTAGTCAGAATTCTCCAGAGAAACAGAACCAATAGGACAGCTAGATAGCTAGATAGCTAGCTAGCTAGCTAGCTAGCTAGATAGATAGATGATAGATAGAAAATGATAATTTGGATCATTTGATTGTGAAGGCTGAGAAGCCCCACAATCTGCCATCTACAAGTTGGAAACCCAGGAAATCCAGTGGTGTAATTCAGTCTGGGTCTGAAGGCCTGCCTGAGAACCAGGGGAAATGGTGGTATAAATCCCAGTCTCAGGGCAGAACAGATGAGAGGAGATGTCCCAGCTCAAGCAGTGAGGCAGGGAAAAAGGAATGAATTCCTCCTCTTTCTGCCTTTTGTTCTATTCAGGCCCTCAGTGGATTGGATGATGCCCAAGTTGCATGATCTTGGGGAGGGGAAATTCTTTACTGAGTCCACCGATTCAAATGCTAACCTCATCCAGAAACAATCTCACAAGTACACTCAGAAATAATGCTTAATCTGGGCCCACTGTGGCCAGTCAAGTTGCCACATAAAGTTAACCATCACGCCACCTCCATCACCTCCAAAGGACTCTACCTGAGATCCCAGCCTTGCTTGGCTTCCTTCCCTGCCCTGCCCTGCTTCTCCTTCTCCCTTCTTCCAGGGACACCTTCTTAACAAAGCACTTACACACAGACCCTCATGTACAATCTGCTTCAAGAAAACCTGACTTAAGATAAACTGTTAATAGTTTTCCACTGAGAGCCATTTGGCCCCGGGAAGTGGGAGGCTGAGCTCACAAGAAAAGGTCATATAGCACCAGCTGTGGGGTGAAGGAGAAGTTGGGAACCCAACTGAGTCTGATGTCTCTGATCAAAAGCCAAGAGGAGAGAGTTCATATTGGAGAGGAAAGTGAACCTCACCTTCTGGGTTGAAAGAATTTATACATTTAATTATCTTATTTTAAAAGGCCCATGATCTCAAAATAAGCACTGTAAAAAGCCTTCCAGCTGGCTGACTGAACACGTGTATTCACATCTCCTCTGTCACAGTTTGGGCTCTCTGGGAAGCAGACTTGGATTTCGAGGTTAGCATGAACAAGGTCTATTAAGGAATACTCTTGGGGTCAACATCTGTGGAAGGGAAGGGAAGAATAAAATAGACAGAGGGAGAAGCTGGGCTGGGTGAATTCTCAATGTAGGCCTCTGCTGACCCCACAGGAAGCTCTGAGGCTGGGTGGTCTTCTGAATTGTAGCAAGTTGGCTGAAAATGTTGAGCCTTGAGTTGATGAGTCATTGGTTGAAGGCTCTCCCAGGAAAGGCGCCAGCCTTGGTCAGCTGGAGGAATAAGCCCTTCAGTCCTGAATGGGATCTTGACAGCACACACAGCATCGTCTACATCCTTCCTCACAAAATCCTATTGAAATAACAGGCAAAATATAAAAATGGACTTATAATGAAATCAAATGAATCTGGAATATCAGGAGAGGTATCTCTAGCAAAACTGAACAAGGAAAACTTTCTGGAATAAATTGGTGAGAAAGGATTGCTAAAATTGCCCAATAAAATGAAGAGACTGAAGTGATTTTCAGGTGTCAGAGAAATATCCCAAACAAGTCCCAAAATATCTCGGGCAGAGCCCTAAATAACCTGAACATTAGAAGCAGCAATGGGTGAGTGAGAATGCATGCCACAGGCATCGAGCTGGGTAATTAACTGCAGAGTGAAACAATTGAGCCAGCCCTGCACTTTCCAAGAAGCCAGGGAAATCAAGTGCAGAAAGTAGTTCCAAAAAATGAATGGGGGCCAGGAAGTAGGGGAGAGCAGTGAGTAATAAACTGAGTTAAATGCTGCTGGAGATTAAATAAGGTCTAAAACTTCAGCACCTCACTTTACAGGTAAGGGAAATGGAAAAAAAAAAAAGATTCAATGACTTGGCTGAAGTTCACACAGCCTCTTTTGTTTCTTTCTTTTTTTTTAATTTCATTGAAGTATAGTTGATTTACAATGTTGTGTCAATTTCTTCTGTACAGCAAAGTAACTCAGTTATACCTATATATTCTTTCTCATATTCTTTTCCATTATGGTTTGTCACAGGATATTGAATATAGTTCCCTGTACTATACACTAGGACCTTGTTGTTTATCCCCTCTATATATACTAGTTTGCCTCTGTTAATCCTGAACTACAATTCCTTCCCTCCCCTACCCACCCCTCCTTGGCAACCACAAGTCTGTTCTCTACATCTGTGAGTCTGTTTTTGTTTTGTAGGTGTGCTGATACAAATCAGCTTCTTTTTTTAAAATACAACTTTATTGAAATATATTTTACATTTTATAAAATTCATTCATTTCATGTGTACAATTAAAAGACTTTTAGCAACTTTACCAAATGGTTGCTACCATTACCATAAATTAATCTAAGAAAACGTTTATCCCCATTAGATCCCTCATGTTCATTTACAGTTAATCCATCCCACCCCTAGCTTCAAGCAACCACTAAACTACTTTCTTTTTATATTAACTTACATTTTTCTGGGCATTTTGTAGAAATGGAATCAAGCAATATGTAGTTGTTTGTGTTTGGCTTCCATCACTTAGCACAAGGTGTTTGTGGTTCAGCCATGAAGTAGCAAGCAGGTGTCAGTAGTTTCTTCCTTTTTATTGCTGAGTAGTATTCAATGGAGCATCTACCAATTTTGTCTATCTCTTCATTAGTTGATGGACATTTAGGCTGTTCCCAGTTTGGGCTATTATGAATAATGCTGCTATGAACATTCATGAGTCACACAGCTTCTAATTGCATTACTGGAATACAAACCTAGACCGTAAGAAGAAAGTTCACATTCCATCTTATGCTGCTTGGAGTGAAACAGCTTTCTCTGATTTATTTTCACAAAGATGTCTTCCTCTTTCAGTCACTGGGCCATGGAGATTGTGTCACGTTCAAAGTCACCGCTGGCAGACCCACACCACTAGCCCTCCATCCACAACAGGACATGAATGAATGCCAGGGTGGTGCCACTTAGGTTTCAAACTAAAATCCCCAGAGGCAAGATAAATGGAATTGATGTAGGTAAAGTCCATAGACTAATACCTGAACCATGTGTAGTATTTGTTATTATGATTAGTATCCATAAAGTTATGGCTGACTTAACTTTTATTTTTTGAGATAGTAGCAAATTATTTAATTTTGCTTAGGTAAGAAAGATGTTTCTTATTTATGAAATTATAACAGTTAATAACTATAAATCATACTAAGTATGAAATCTATGCATTACCATTTTAACCTGCTATAAAAATGTTAATAATAAAATGTGGTTATAACTATAGACTGGTGAAGAATAAAACTGTTCAGCACCCTTCTTCTGAACCCTGTTCTCCTCCTGAATCCTCTGTATCAATCGTTGGCATTCCCATCCACCCAGCCACCTAGATAGAAGCCAGAGAGACATCCTATAACTTCTCCATCCCTCTCATTTCTTCTATCCACCCAATTAGTCATCAGGTCTCCACTCTCTTCCCTCCTTCCCACCCTACTGCACCTGCCATGTCCTGCAAAGATCCAAACTCATCATTTGGCATAGTCTACATTGTAGACTCTAAAAGATTTTCCATGATCTGGCCCCACCTCACCTCTCCAGGCTCATCTCCCACCCCTCCTTGCCTTGATGTTTCAGAAACACCAAAGCACTTGTAATTCCTCACACACACTTGTTCTCACAAATTATTCTTTCTGCCTAGAATCTCCAACAGTACCTCAATCTGCTTTTTCAGGTCCATAGTTTAATGTTAAACTCAAGAACCACTAGGCCCAAAATACTTTTCTTGACCCCCCAAACCTGGATCAAATCCCTCTTCTCTGACTCCTCAGTCCCCAGGCATGCCTCATCCTTGCATTTATCACTTTCTAGTGTAATGACCTCTTCATGGGAAGTTCCAGAGTAAGACAATTCCCAGTTCAAATCTGGCTCTGACACTGACTAGCTCTGTCACTTACAAGCTTGCGATCTTGAGCAAGCCCGTTACAGTCTCAGTTTTCTAACCTGAAAAATGGGGTTATTTCATCAGTGCATAATGATTCAGTAGATCCTTGGACAGATGAGTGAGTGGAGAGAAGAATGGGGGTGTCAACCAACTACTCTTTCATTGATTACAATGGACATCCGGGGAGGTATCCGAGGGTTTCAGGATTATTTACTTGTTTCTCGGGCACATCACACTCATCTTTCTGTACCTACCTGAGCCGTCTTCGTACCTCCCTCACACCCAGGCTGCAGGCATCCTAGGCAGCCTCTCCAAACTCTGGGCAGGAGTGGAGTGGTCTGCACCCCTTCATACAGCACTCAGCTCCATCCGTGCATGGTTTTCTGAATGTAAGAAACTCCTTAGAGAAATAATCTTAGTGTTTTGCTTTACTTTTCTTTATGGAACAAAAAAACAAGAAATATGTATCATAGAGTTGGGGGAGGGAGAAACCTTTCTTTCCTCAGAGCTGAAAAGGACAAGTGACCATAAAATGAGAACATTCAACCCCCAGCTGAGAAATAAAAACAGAGAGAGGGCCATTAGGCCCAGAGTTGTCACCTGTGTCCCTCCCCTCTCTGGCTGCTCATGGGCAGGAGGGAGCTCAGAGGGAGCTAAATGGCTCTGCTCCCTGTGAGGAAGGGCCCTTCTGCTGCTGGCCGGCCTGGCCTGTTTTTCTTAGTCGCTGCTGTCTTCTCCTGACAGCAGCTCTGCAATGGGAAGGAAGGACACCCAAGCTGTATTAATACCACATATCTATTCATTCCTTCCAAAGGTAAAAAAAAAAAAAAAGTAACAATTCCAAGAATTTCCCTTCCGATCTACATTCTTGGCAAACACATTTTTAATAAGATAACGTAAATCCTGCTATGTACCAAACTTGTGTTTTCCTTTGACAGTCAGCCACCCGGCCCATTTCATACAAGGCATCAGACTCCATCTCCCAGTGTCTTGGGTTCGCTTGGTGAAGTCTAAGTGTAATATAAAATATTGCCTCTAAAAATATGTATACTGTAGTACAAAAATGGACAGATGTTTCCTAGTGAGTAATGAGCACCATTTTTCTCCAGTTTTCCTAACAGGCTAAAACTAAAAACAAACACACATCTATACATACACTAGACCCATCTCAATAATAAGAATGTAACTGACAGTCCAAAAATTTTAGAGGTCAAAAAACAGACTTTTTTCTCCTTTTATTGTCTCTTTTTATTTAGACAACATCCAAATTCTTCCTCTAAGCCACTTAACACGATTACTAAAATTTCAAACTATTGTAGAATATATATCTACACATTTGCATGTACATATATGTGTGTATGTATTTATATGTTTACATGTATATGTATGCATACACACACACAATGTTCTTAGGAAAAATCAGTTCATTGCATTAATTAACCTGTTCAAGACAGGTAAACTGAAGGGAAAGGGGCAAGCTGGGACATTTTGATCCTGCCTTACATTCTTACACCATGCTTGAAATGGGACCTCAGAGAAACACAGAGTGTTGGAACCAGAAGTTCCTTCAAGATCAAAGGGCAAACTCCTTTCACCACTGAGGAAACCAGGGCCCAGAAAAGAAAAGTGACTTCCAGACCACACAGCCAGATGGCAGAAGAGCTGTAAAAAACATACATAGATTCTAATAAGACAACTCCTGGGTGACATGGTTATGAAATATGGGGTAGAGAGAGGTACCAGTCAGCCTCTCATCTGGAAGAAAGTTCCTTAAAACCTTCAAGACAGAAAGTTCCAAACTCAATAATCTTTGGACCTGATCATGGCATAGCAAGTAAGTACCAGCACTAATGCTGGCAGGGGTCCATGAGCAGGGTGTGTGTGTGTGTGTGCGTGTGTGTGTGCGTGTGCGTGTGTGTGTGTGCGTGTGTGTGTGTGTGGTGTGTGCAGGCACAGCTGGGAAGGGGGAGCTCTGCCCCATGAATGTGGTCATGAAGGGCATGCCTTGCCCCAGGTTCCTCCTATTCTCTTCTTACCCTCTTCCTCTGCTACCATTTTTCTTCTTTCTTCTCCTCTTATCCTACCAGGTACCTAAACTGCTCCTCTAGGCTCCCTGTCTGCACATGGTCAGTCTCAGTCCAGAGACTTCAGTGACTCCAACAACTATCTCATATCAACAGTTCAGTGATATAATTCGTGACACCATGGCCTAATGTTTAAAAGACCTCTTCAGTCTCAAAAAAAGGTTGGGGAGGGCAGGATCATGACATCATATGATATGATATTGTTCAGTTAATCAGCAATAATTTTTGAGAATCCACCATAGTAGAATGTCCTAATCAATTGTAGAAAACAACAGTGGCAAGAGGCCACAGGGGGCACTGGGCTTGCACTTGCTCCAAGGTGGAGGTGGCACTCTGGAGCTCACAGAGAGCTCTGAAGGGGCAGAGAGGAGAAGGAAAGGGAGAGAGGGGAGGGGAAGAGAGAGAATTCACTGAAGAGCTCCTTTGCACAGGTGACAAAGTGGGTGCTTTATGCATGCAACCCCAATGTCAATCTGAAGAAAGACCAGGAGTAAAACAGCACAAATTCCTCCATCTCATAAAAGCATTACTTATTATACACATGAAATTAACAAAATCATTTAAATGTATTTGATGTTTAAAGAATTTCAGTCACAAAATTTCATTTTTTTTCTATTCTATTACATAATTTTTTTAAAGTGGATTAAATAGGTTGCAGTTCAAAGAAAGGTTAGATTCTGTCACTAGCCTACAAAAGTTTTCAGAGAAAAACGATGTCTCTCAAAACCAATCACATCTAGACTATATATTTATTTGTCAAATCTGTGCATTGTGAATATATACTTCTACATTAATATTTCTGCACACAATATATTTTTCACAGAAACTGTCATGAGGTCATTAAATCCTACTTATGGCTTCCAGAAATGATACAGAGAGAGAGAGAGAGAAGATAGGGATAGATAGATAATCTTAGGTGTGAAGGAGAGGCAAAGGGGCAGATTTTTATTAAATGAAAGGTGAACTAAATGTTTTCATTTGAAAAAATATATAGATATTAGCCATGTAGTAAAACCCTTAGACTTCAGATCTAAATTACACTTACACATCTTTGTGATGGAAGAAATTTTCACATAGTGCGGTATGGGGAAATCATTCTGGCTTATAAAAGATTTGGCTTGAACATTACGCTAACTAGAACAGCCTGTCTTATGACTTGTCTAACATACATTATACATCTGCTTTAATCATTAAAGAGAGAATGCGTTTACCAGATTGTTTAGAATGTCCACTTTGAAGATAATGATAAATGTCCCCCTCCTCCTATGGCACCAATGCTAGTCCTCCTTCAAAGACGAGGTTTCCTTCTCAGACACCAGGGTCATGCGGACTCACTGTGTACATGCTAATCTGCCTCTTTTGAAACCTTGGAGGAATGTACCCCTGTCAGGTTTGATGTTTGTTCTTTGTTCTGACAAGTCACTCAGGCATCCAAAATGGAGCCAAGTGGCCACTGTGGATATGGTTTCAGACACATTCCTTCATCACCGAGAACTTGAATTTTCTGAACTGTATCAAACTCAAGGTCACTACCAGCCATTTTCAAAACAATATCTGCTGGCAGATGCCACTGCAACCTTATAACTATGCAACCATTTTGGACCCCAATCAATCCTTGCTTAACAAGCACCCTCACTTCTTGCCAGCTCCAATTCTAATTCCTCGCAAAGAACTTATGTAATTTTGTGCTTTTTGCCTATACAAGCCTCCTCCATTTTGTCGTCTAGTGGAACACAATTCAAGTGCTTCTTGGATCTGTCTCCCAGGCTATAGTTCTCAGTTTGATTTGAATAAAATTATTTTCTATTCCCATTATAAATTGTTTATTGATTATTTCCATGGATATTTGTTATAAGAACTTGATAAGCAAAGGTACTGTTCTCTTAAAGTTCTGTAATCCTAAGAAATAATTCCAAATAAATTTTAAATAATGGAGATTTCATTTTTCTACTTTAAACTGAAGAGGAGAGAGGGGACGAAGGTTAACATTTATTGACAGCTACCTGATACCTAGTGTTAGATACTTTAGAACCATTATTTACTTTCTTTTAAAGAGGTTCCTATTGAAATCAAAATTATGATCATTTGCAATATCTCCATATCAGTTTTCAAATTATAGCAAACATTGGAATTAGAAATTAATTTTAATGATTATAAATATGGCAAAATAAAAATATATTTTGTTCACAAACCTAGTGCCCTTTATATCACTAAAAAGCACCAGAATATTTGAAGATTTTGATAAACATATCAAATTACAGGCAATCCATTGCAACAATAAATTAACTGCACCAAAAACAAGGACTGAAGTTTCTTCCTGGTGAGGGGGAGGAAACTGACTTCTTTTTTCCCTTTCTATTAGTTTTTTGAAGTAATAAAAGCCTATTAATATATAGTGACACATTTCGATGTGAAAAATGCAGGCTGTGCAAAGCTTGTGGCTCTCACTGAACTAACAATAGACCCACATTGCACAGATGGGAGTTCCCTTCCTTATTCACCTCATAAATGTTAGGAGTAGCACACACAGCTTTTTCACTGTAGATGAACACTTGGTAAACACTACCATCGAGACCTTTAACTTGTGTGTTTCCCTAGGCTTGATGTAACTAAGTTTGTAGCTTTGATCTGACAAGAGTAAGAGATTTTTCATTGAATACATATATCCCCATAATTGTAGCACATTCTCAGTGGTTGTTCTCAGCACATGGTTAGCTGTTAGTTTTTGTTTCTTCTTTTTTTTCTTTTTTGTTTTAATTTCAAGAAAAACTAATGAGTTTCCAGGAGCAGTGTGAGTGCTTTGGGGCTGAATGTGATTTAAAACTGGCAGTAAAAGAAAAAGAAGACAGAGAAGGTAGCTGGTTAATTGACCTTTATTGTGCCTTCTGGTTCATTTAGAAATGGAAATTAAATTAACATGATAATTCAGTCCTACTGTGTTAAGGCTGCTATAAACCCATTGAGTTTTATGGCCATTGATTTAGCATTTTTTTCTATTAACTGGCTTTAATTTTCAAAATTGTCATGCAGGTTCTGAAAAGTGTTTCATCCGCTCTGGTTCCTCCAAGTTACTAATGTGTAGCCTTTCCTTTAATAGTAGTCACTTAATTATTCAAGCACAGAAGGCCCAACTGCCCTCAAATGCCTGAATTAATTTAGAAATTAACCCCATTGAAACTCTTTTTAAGAAGTAAGGAATGTTCAGGGATAGTAAACGTCAGTGAAATTTCCTAATGCATATATCTAATTTTTTAAATATTGTACCTTAAAACTAATCCAGGCAAATGGAGAGAGAGGAGAAGATTTTATGTTGGTGTTTCTTTTTACGGCTTCTTGATAACATGAAAATCTTTTAAAATGCAGCCATTCCTTGTAGTTCATTTAGATGCCCAAACATCTTTTTAGCTACTAGTTTAGAATTATGACCAGTCAAAATTTCTATTTTTGAACTTTTAAAAGGTATCAATTTTTACTTAAAGTTAAAATGATTTTCTTGATTCTCTCTTTAGCAGAGAGATGTGCTCACAGAGCACATTTTTAATTACTAACTCAAATATTAGTTTTATTTTGAAAGTTATTGACACTTGAGGTCTCAGAGAGTTTCAAAAGGATTCTTTAACTTAACCTCATAGTATTTCTGCAAAGTAGAAACATGATAATTTTACCTTTCTGATTCTTTACCACTAAAGAAAAAGAAGGTAATTGATGGGCCCACAGACCCACAACTAGAACACTAGGCCTGCAAACAGTGCTGGACTTTCAACCCCAGTTTATAAATTCAAAGAACTGATGAATGGCTCTTTTTTGACTAAATTGTGAACATTTTTTTGTTATTTTCAAATGGTATGTTCAATTAAAATACCTCAATTTTTTTAAATGCTGCATCATGGCTGATCTGTTTATATTAGAGTCTAAATGGCTGTTTTTATGTGTACTTTTGATAGTTTTAACAATTGGAAATAGTAATTAAAGACCCTCAGAGCGTCTGAAGATATTGCTGTTGGAAAATGGCAGATAAATATTTCACTCCCTTCTGGGCAAAGTTAATCAGGTTCTTCATTATCCAAGCACTTTTGCCTTAGATGATGTTTCCACTCCAAGTCAATGTTTTCCCAAAGTTACATATACTTCCTGGTTTAATGAACAGCTAGATATAATACCTAACAGAAAATGCATACCTATAAGAAGAGGTGTATTATTTCCTTAAAAGGAGAGCAAAAAATGGGCGTGTGAAGAAGTGCTGGGGTGGAAAGGATTTAGAAGCACATGCTAATAAAGATGGTGGAAGGAATGCTACCAGAAGATCTTTTGTACTTCCTAGTATTGGTAGAGCATCTTGCACCCAGAAGACTCAACACATAAATTTTAACAATTGCAAACACTTAACTATACAGCACTGACTGTGTGCCCTGCACTATTTGTTCTAAGGATCTTATACGTATTTACTCATATAATCCTCACACAAAGTGAGTACAGCAATTACCCTTCCCACCATACAGATAAGGAAATAGAAGTGTTACTGAAAGTGGGGGTCTGGTTGCTCACCACTCTGAAGCCAATAAAGAGGCAAGGTTGGTGGAAAGGAAAGTTTGCTTTATATCGGAGGCCAGCAATGGTTGGGGTGTGGGCAGGGGCAGACTTCTGTACAAAGGCCGACTCTCCCCACTGGCAATCAGTGGGCAAGAGCTTTTATAGACGGAGGGAGGGGGCTACATGTAGAAACAGCACAGTCAGCTCTGACAGTCTTCTTGAAATTATTCGTGCCGTGGTCTGATCAGCATCATCCTGATTGTTTTTAGTTCTGGGGTTGATTTTTCCCATTTCTTTGAGGCCAGCTCTCAGAATTGTGGCAGCTTATGTCATGGCTGCAGTCTGGTCATCATGTAGTTAACTTCTTCCACCTGGTGGGGTTTCAGTGTCTATCAGATAGCTCAAAGGATATGGCTCAGAATATTATCTATAGCCCTTGAAGAGGAACAAAATGTCCTTCACTTTGCTTAATGACTAATCTATTCTTATTTGGTCTTGTTTGACTGTTTTCCTCTGTTTCTGCATTTTCTCACTTCTCTGATTAAACTTATTGTTTGGCTAAAGTTTTTTCACAGACAAAAGGCAGGCTGAGGGCTTCCCTGGTGACACAGTGGTTAAGAATCCGCCTGCCAATGCAGGGACACAGGTTCGATCTCTGGTCCGGGAAAATCCCATATGCCGCAGAGCAACTAAACCCATGCACCATAACTACTGAGCCTGTGCTCTAGAGCCCATGAGCCGCAACTACTGAGCCTGCATGCCACAACTACTGAAGCCCATGTGCCTAGAGCCCGTGCTCCACAACAAGAGAACCCACCGCAATGAGAAGCCTGTGCACCGCAACAAAGAGTAGCCCCTGCTCGTCACAACCAGAGAAAAGCCCAGGCGCAGCAACAAACACCCAATGTAGTTAAAAATAAAATAAATTAAATTAAATAAATAAATTTATTTAGAAAAAAAAGGCAGGCTGAGTACATGGTGGGGGACAAAGGAGTTAAGCAGATTATGCAGGGATTTGAACTCATGCTGTCTGGCTATTACAACCTGCATTGAATGACTGCTATACTCTTGTATCTGTTGATTTCATTTGACATTCATTCATTCCCACTCACGAGGCCTGATAATTTGGATCATTTTGGACTCATCCCTCGTCATTTTTCTCTTTCCTGCATACCTCCTCTCCATCCCCATCCCTCACACTCTGTTCATCTTAAATCCTAGAATCCTATCAGTTTTTATTCCCCAATCATGAAATCTAAACACATTCCCTTGAGGAGAATTTATAAAGTGTTCAATGGTGTTAATATTTCTAAATTTGAAACCCCTGACCTCTGCTCTGAGGGTAAGAAGCAGAATGAGCGTGAAGGAGGGAGGATGAGAGTGAGTGCAAGGGGAGAAAGAGCACTCCAGCCTCCTTTTCCTGTGTTTTTTATGGCTTTGGGTTTATACAATTTGCTGGAGTAGCTTTTGGTTTCTTTCTCAAGCACTGTGCCTGTGATGCAGGAGCTGCCAAAATAGAAGTGATTCATCTTTCTCCTTTTCACAAACTGTGTACCTCATACTTACCTCTATGATAGCACCTATAACACTTTACTCCTTACACGGTGGTCTCCTTTAGATTCCCAAAATTTGGACTCAAAGGGTGGTTGATAAGGACTGTAACTGACATAAAACTATACCCTCAAAACCTTGAATGATGTCTGGCTCATTCCTCTTCAATAAATGACTGATGACTGAGTGAGTTAATGAATGTCTGAAATAAACCAGCCTTCACCAAGAATAATAAATGAGAGTAAAAACCATGTTCTAGTTATATCTTTTCTAGAAAAAAAAAGTTTGAGGAAATGTAGCAATATCAGTATAAATAAATACTGATGTTTACTAATTTTACACTTATTTTAAGAAATAAATGTTTATTTCTGATAAGGAACCAAGATGGCGGAGTAGAAGGACGTGCTCTCACTCCCTCTTCTGAGAACACCAGAGTCACAGCTAGCTGCTGGACAATCATCAACAGGAGGACACTGGAGCTCACCAGAAAGGGTACCCCACATCTAAAGACAAAGGAGGAGCCACAATGAGATGGTATTAGGGATGCAATCAGAGTAAAATCAAATCCCATAACTGCTGGGTGGGTGACTCACAGACTGGAGAACACTTGTACCACAGAAGTCCACCAACTGGAGTGAAGGCTCTGAGCCCCACGTCAGGCTTCCCAACCTGGGGGTTTGGCAATGGGAGGAGGACTTCCCAGAGAATCAGACTTTGAAGCCTAGTGAGATAAGATTGCAGGATTTCAACAGGACTGGTAGGAAACAGAGACTCCATTCTTGGAGGGCACACACAAAGTAGTGTGCGCATCGGGACCCAGTGGAAGGAGCAGTGACCCCAGGGGAGACTGAGCCAGACCTACCTGCTAGTGTTGGAGGGTCTCTTGCAGAGGCGGGGGTGGCTGTGGTTCACCATGGGGACGAAAACACTGGTGGCAGAGGTTCTGAGGGGTGCTCCTTGGTGTGAGGCCTCCCAGTGTCTGTCATTGGTTCCACCAAAGAGCCCAGGTAGGCTCCAGTGTTGGGTTGCCTCAGGCCAAAAACCAACAGGAAGGGAACCCAGCCCCACCCATGAGCAGTCAAGCGGATGAAAATTTTACTGAGCTCTGCCCACCAGAGCAACAGTCAGCTCTACCCACCACCAGTCCCTCCCATCAGGAAACTTACACAAGCCCTTAGATAGCCTCATCCACCAGAGAGCAGACAGCAGAAGCAAGAACTACAATCCTGCAGCCTGTGGAACAAAAACCACATTCACAGAAAGACAGACAAGATGAAAAGGCAGAGGGCTATGTACCAGATGAAGGATCAAGATAAAACCCCAGAAAAACAACTAAATGAAGTGGAGATAGGCAACCTTCCAGAAAAAGAATTCAGAATAATGATAGTGAAGATGATCCAGGACCTAGGAAAAAGAATGGAGGCAAAGATCGAGAAGATGCAAGAAATGTTTAACAAAGACCTAGAAGAATTAAAGAACAAACAAACAGAGATGAACAATGCAATAACTGAAATGAAAAATACACTAGAAGGAATCAATAGCAGAATTACTGAGGCAGAAGAACGGGTAAGTGACCTGGAAGACAGAATGGTGGAATTCACTGCTGCAGAACAAAATAAAGAAAAAAGAATGAAAAGGAATGAAGACAGTCTAAGAGACCTCTGGGACAATATTAAATGCAACAACATTCGCATTATAGGGGTCCCAGAAGGAGAAGAGAGAGAGAAAGAGTCAGAGAAAATATTTGAAGAGATTATAGTCGAAAAGTTCCCTAACATGGGAAAGGAAATAGTCACCCAAGTCCAGGAAGCGCAGTGAGTCCCATACAGGATAAACCCAATGAGAAACATGCTGAGACACATATTAATCAAATTGGCAAAAATTAAAGGCAAAGAAAAATTATTGAAAGCAGCAAGGGAAAAATGACAAATAACATACAATGGAACTCCCATAAGGTTAACAGCTGATTTCTCAGCAGAAACTCTACAAGCCAGAAGGGACTGGCATGATATACTTAAAGTGATGAAAGGGAAGAAACTACAACCAAGATTACTCTATCCAGCAAGGATCTCATTCAGATTCGATGGAGAAATCAAAAGCTTTACAGACAAGCAAAAGCTAAGAGAATTCAGCACCACCAAACCAGCTCTACAACAAATGCTAAAGGAACTCCTCTAAGTGAGAAACACAAGAGAAGAAAAGGACCCACAAAAACAAACCCAAAACAATTAAGAAAATGGTCATAGGAACATACATATCGATAATTACCTTAAACGTGAATGGATTAAATATTCCAACCAAAAGACACAGGTTCACTGAATGGATACAAAAACAAGACCCATATATATGCTGTCTACAAAAGACCCACTTCAGACCTAGGGACACATACAGACTGAAAGTGAGGGGATGGAAAAAGGTATTCCATGCAAATGGAAATCAAAAGAAAGCTGGAATAGCAATACTCATATCAGGTAAAATAGACTTTAAAATAAAGAATGTGACAAGAGACAAAGAAGGACACTACATAACAATCAAGGGATCAATCCAAGAAGAAGATAAAACAATTATAAATATATATGCACCCAACATAGGAGCACCTCAATACATAAGGCAACTGCTAACTCCTTCAGTCTTCAAGGGTTTACCTTCTATCCAGTTTCTCAGGGAATAAATCTCACTTTCTTCCTCACACATTGTTTACCATGGTTTGGTGTTTTATATTCCCCTCAAGTCTTTCATAAATTCTTTTTCCCTACTCGTAGCAGAAAACAAAAATTAGAGGGGGGAAAGAAGGAAGGAAAAAAAAGAAAGATTTAAACCTTAAATTTGTACAATGTTATATGTCAAATATATTCAGCTAAAAATAAAAATATAATAAAGGAATAAAAAGCATCATCAGAAAATTACTTATACCCATTTCTAACCCTGAGATGGTCTACCTTATACCTGTCTTCAAAAAACTCATCCTCCTTCCCAATAACACTATAATTTTCAGAGAATGTTTTATACCCTTGCAGTAGCAGAATTCTAGAAATTTTTATAACCTGATCCAACTTTCTGGCACAAGACATTTACTTTATTACTTTGTTGAATATTGAAAATGGATATTCAGACAGAATATATATTTTTTCACACAGAGTTATATAATTACAGTAAAAGCTTCTCAAAACAGAGTCCTGAAAGAAAACCTTGTCTATTTGTCCTATAGCAGCTTGGTGTCACCAATAAGTCCTGGGAAGAACATGTAGTCTGCAAGGACAGAGCAGAGGAGTAGACATTTCAAGAGCTGGGTCAAGCTGAACACATTACTTCTTACATTATAATCACTGAATCAAGGAGAAAATTTAATAAAAGGATAACTAAGAAATAGAGCCAAATTTGGAAGTCAGGAGAAAACAAATTATGAATCAAACTGTGGGACAAGGTGAAGGCATGCCTAGATGAAAGAGAAAAAATCAATAACAAAGGAAACTAAAAGGAAGCAGTGAAATGAGCATACATGCATATATTTCCTAGCTCTACCCATCAAGAGGGCATAGAAGTAATGATACCCAGTATCAATGAGCACAACCAACTCCCAGATCTCGGTTTCTAATACCATTCTCCAGTGAAAGAAAGCAGGGCTCCTTAGAGAAATGAATGATTCTAGGACTGGGACAGAATTTACAAAATGAGAATGGAGTATCCTGTAAAGCCAGAAGTAAAGAAGTGCTTAAGAAACAAAAGGACGGGAGCATAGTGAAGGGACAGAGAAGCCAACTGAAAGAGCTCCCAACTGTTAAAGTTGGAACAGTTTAAAGAACAAAGTAATGTAGTACTGGCTTATAACCCAAAACAAAATAAATATCCATGGGTTCATGTTAACATTTAAAAAATGATTGAGTAAATAAATAAATGGAGAAGAGACAAATCTCCCACACAGAAGACTTCCAAGTAATTTAAGTAGGTACTCCTCCACTCAAAAAAGTAAAGTTTAACACCCAACTTGTGTGACCTGTGCTTAGTGGCATACTTCCAAATAGAGTGTAAGAAGGGGGAGAAAAAATAACTTTACTGGCAAACACTACCTCAGCCAGGTGATCAAGTTAATATCCACAGTGATAAATCATGTTGATAGTATTTACCTTTGATATTATGTGACAAGAATGGCACTTTAACTCTGAGGTCTTCCTCCCCAAAATCTATTACCCCAGTCTAACCATGAGAAAAATATCAGAAAACCCCAAATTGAGGCACATTTTGCAGAATACCTGACCAGCACTCCTCAAAACTGCCAAGGTCATCAAAACCAAGGAAAGCCTGAGAAACTATCAAAGGAGGGGGCCAAAAAGACATGATGACTAAATAGAATGTGGTACCTTGAATGGTATCCTAGAACAGAAAACGTATGTTAAGGAAAAATTAGTGGAGGCCAGGGGGCTTCCCTGGTGGCGCAGTGGTTGAGAGTCCGCCTGCCGATGCAGGGGACACGGGTTCGTGCCCTGGACCGGGAAGATCCCACATGCTGCGGAGCGGCTGGGCCCATGAGCCATGGCCGCTGAGCCTGCGCATCTGGAGCCTGTGCTCTGCAATGGGAGAGGCCACAAAAAAATTAGTGGAGGCCAAATAAACTGTGAACATTAGTTAATACTAACATACCAGTCTGGTTCCTTAGTTGTGATAAATGTACCATAGTAATGTAAGATGTTAATAGTAGGGAAAACTGGGTGATAGGGTAGATGAGAACTCCCTATGCTATCTGTACAACTTGTTTGTAAATCAAAAGTTATTCTAAAATAAAAAGGTTTTTTTTTCAAAAGCAATAAATAAAAGGAAGTAGTAAGAAGCAAGGTACAGGCACAAGATTATACACTTAAGCCCAGCATCTAAGTGCTTGAAAACCGAGCATCCTTCAGACATTCCTTTTCTGTCAGTCTTAGTGTGTCTCAGTGGGCCTAGAAAAGATGCATGAAGTAGTTAAAGTAGCCTGGACCCATGGCGACTTTTAAAAATACATATTGGTTGATCATACTGCAAAATCAACCACAGTGCAGAGATACCTGTTATATTTTTGACTTCCCATATCATTTCCTTTGTCAAGAAGTCCTACCTTCCACAGGAGCTTGCAGATGACCTAAGCATACGACCAGTCACAATGCCCTATCACCCTGGGCACAGTGGTTGTGTAACAGAGAAGAACAAACCTGACATACTGGATGTGTTCCTTTAGCTCTAACCTTTGTGTTCTGTTGCCTGTGCTTAGTCATGCTGGCTCTGCACTTCCGTAAAAGAATGTGGCCTATAGCCTGAAATATACATAACAGCCCTTTCTCAAGGCTCTAACTCCCAGGCTTGACCTTTAAAAGTATAATACTTTTTGGGCTTCCCTGGTGGTGCAGTGGTTGAGAGTCCACCTGCCAATGCAGGGGTACACGGGTTCGTGCCCCTGTCCGGGAAGATCCCACATGCCGCGGAGCAGCTGGACCCATGAGCCATGGCCACTGAGTCTGTGCATCCAGAGCACACTCCTCAACGGGAGAGGCCACAGCAGTAAGAGGCCCGCATACCGCAAAAAAAAAAAAAAAAAAAAAAAAAAAGTAAAATACTTTTCATTCAGATAGAGATATAAAGAATAACATTTGTCTTGTTGGAGGTTTGCAGGAACATTGTGACCAGACCTAGTGGGACAACTACAAGAACAAAGGATTATCACATCCCCTCCAGGGTCTGGCTGGCACCAAGAAGTTTGTAACAACCAGCCACAGTCCCTCTCCTTTTAGTATAAAAGAAGCCTGAATTCTAACTTGGGTAAGATGGTTCTTTGGGACACTAGTCCATGATCTTCTCCGTCTGCTGTCCTTCCTAATAAAGTCGTTATTCCTTGCCCTAACACCTCATCTCTTGATTTATTGGCCTGTCACGTGGTGAGCAGTAAGAGCTGAGACTCAGTAAAATTTGGTCCAGGAGTGAATGTGGAACCCAAAGAGCCAAGCATAGTCATTTTTGGTGGATTGGTGTAAGTACTCAGTATCCTTCTGAAACGGTGAGCTGTATTAAGCTATGTAAACCTAGAGGTATGAGGACCATCTTTTCCAACGTAGAGAGCTTGCTAGATAAAACACCCCAGAGGAAAAAAGAAATAGACATGGGAAGAGAGAAATTTCTAATGACATCATCTGAGACCTGAATCCAATATGCACATCGTTAACACCACTTTTTGGAATCTCAGTTATTTGAAATGGTAAATTCCTGGTTTTCCTTAAGTGACTTTGAGTTGTGTTTCTGTTACAATAAAAAATCCTGATTAACAAAAGCAGTCCAAGACTGAATAGATGAATACTCAACTGTCCTATCATTTGTTTATTAATTTTAGTTATTTGTATATTGGAATACTCAACATTAAAGAGTACATGCTATTTGCCAAGGCTGTGCTAGGTCCTGGAAATAAGTATCAATCTCTTCCTCAAGAACATACAGTCTGCAGGAGAGACAGACAGGCAGAGTGATAGACACTGATATATGCATTACTGAATGCAATCAACCCTGAAAGATGGGCACTCGATGCAGAGTAGGGTGACATCCTGAGGAAAAGATGTCTGAAATGGGTTTAGAAGGATTTAAAGGAGTAAACAAGCTGAGTTAAGGGTGGAGGGAAAGTGTCAGGATGGTAAGAGGCAGCTACTGCTTGATAGGGCATTCTATGTGGCACAGAGGTGTCAGAAGCCTGACTGCCTTGAGGATCTGCAAGTAGTTCAGCATGACTGATTTGTGGGTAGAAGGAAGGAAGTGGCAAGAGGTGAGGCAGCTCCTGGACTTGAACTGTAGCCTAAAGACAATCAAGGGCTACAGATAATTGTTATGTTCTGACAATTATGTCTATCAATGTGGATAAATGATACACATTTTTAATGTTTGAACTCTCTCTCTCTCTCTCTCTCTCTCTCTCTCTCACACACACACACACACACACACACACACACACACACATACACACACACGTCGATACCTGCAGCTCAGTCAGGCATATACCCTTTTCCAAGTCCAGTCACAACTAGCTCTCAGCTCAAAATTCAAGCTGATTGCCCAGGACTCAGCAAAGCATCAAGGCAAACATGGTTCCAGTTTTAGCAGATAAATTATTAATGGGTAACTTGGAGGTGATATTCCTTTTTGCACATTTGATCAGCACAGATCAGTTCTTGGATCAACACACACTTCAAATTCCCAATAACAATTTTTGTAAAAGTTTTCCTTGGACTGAATAAGATCTGTATCCATCACTGTCTTTTCTCCTTTGGAAAATGTTCTCTAGCTTAGCAAAGGCTCACTTACTACATAAGAGCACTGAGAATAGGTTACTACTGGTTCATGAAATTCAATGAGAATTTACTAACAAGAATTGTGGTGTCAGAGGATCAATTTTAAAAATATAGATCTGGTTCAGTCAAACAAATACCCGTTAAGTTCCCACCCTGCGAAAGCCACTATTCTGGAGGCTCTGGGGAGTGCAATCTGAATGCCCCACGCAAAAACAAATTTTCTCAATCATGCTATGAAGGGTTCTTTACATATCAAAGTTGGCAGGAAAGAGAGAACTAAAATTGTTTCAAACTGTTGTTGGCAGTAAGCTTCTGTCTGTGTTAATTACACTCTATGTTTGATGCTCATCATTCAGTCAACAGTCAACGCATTGTAGACTTTCTGTGATTGACTAAATACCAAATTACTGTGTGAAGCTTTTTGGATTTCTGAGTATATCAAATTTATAGCATTCCCAGACTTGATGATCTAATAGCTGGAGGTGTTTCCAGCCCTAACTCCTTTGAGAAATAACTAATCATTGAAAATCTTGGGTACAAATACAGACACATACGTTAGGAAGGACTTAAAAGCTTAGAACCATTTAGAAATACAGATTTTTTTAAGGAAGCTCTTTTAAGTTTAAATTTGAAAGGATAGATGACTTTGGAAGAAAAAAAATTGCACAATATGTTAGTATTGTCTACTTACACCTTATTACATAATGCATAAACATCATCAAAAAAACCTAACAGAATTTGGGTGTGTATGCATATATGTGCTTGTATGTTGCACATTTGGTATGAGGGTGAGGGAGAGAGCTATTAAGAGTAATTTAAGGTAAAGATCACAATGAACAGAAATCAAAGAAAAAACACAAGCTTTGTATAGGTTAGTTTTAAGTTTAGTATTGAGTTCTCAAAGTATATGTTATAATAGGTAGAGAGCAGTTAGCACCCCACAGACTGCTTACATTCAGAGGAGCGCTGGAGCCAGCTTGGACCAGCCTGCAAGAGCCAATTTTGTAGAGCTTTTCTCACCTCCACATTCAGCAACTTACTACGGATAACTTGAAATTGGCTATCGTGTGAACAGTTACACCACAGAAACCGGTAAATCCTATAAATCAGAGCTTATTTTTTTCCCAGGAGAGCTGATTGATAAACATTTACCAGGACACAACTCTGTGTGTGTGTATCTGTGTGTGTGTGTATACAAATGTGCACACACACGCACAGATACAAAATATATGTTAGGGAATAGAAGGCTACACAGAGCTATAATGTAAGGATTGTTTTTTTTACCCTCACATTGAACATTGAACAGCTTTTCTTCTTACTGGTTATAGATATATAGGTAGATGGTAAATAGATGATAGATAATTAGGGGGAAATGACTCAATAATGAAATCATTACTATAACAAAAAATAATAAAATTGGAATAAACCTGGTAGCTAAGAGATGTAGAAAAATTGTAATGGCTTTACTAAAACAAAAATTTCTTAAGCATTTTATAAATTTGTTTGAGTTAGGAAGATAATTTAGTCTACATCTAATCTAACTACCCAGTTCACGTATAAAGAGACTGAGGTACAGAACATTTAAGTGACTAAACTATAATTATAAAACTAGGCAAGTGGCCAAGCCAGAGCAAGACTCAGATTTTCTCACTCAGGTTTCTAACAGGTCCATTAGATCTACTGGGTTCCTTTTCATGGCATCTTAGGCTGAAATTGCCAAAACAAGCTTCAATTTTTCCAGCAAATGTTTTTCATTATTAAAAGAAAATACTAGTTGCTATCAGCCCTTTTAAGAGAGTAGAAATATATTACAGCTGTTTCTTTAAAGCAGACCTCCCACAGATCTTTCCAAGGCTTGACTAAAGTCACCAGTATCTTCTAGATGGAAAGATTACAGCACAAGATTTGAGAGGTTAGGATGATCTAAGTATTTTCTTTCATAAAATTTCTCTTGAATTGATCATGTTTGCAGTTTCCCCCCACTATTTAAGTCAAAATTAAACAGACATGGTCTTCCTCTTCTCAGAGTATGAAGCTCATTTTAGACCTTAAGGAGCAAGTTGCCCAGCACTATTGTAAGATATCGAATTGTTAAGCTACTAATGAAAATATCTGCCAGATTTACAACTAATATATGAATTGCTCTTTGTTCTCTAAAATACCCTGTTCAAAGGGAATGCTTACACATGGACAGTTTACATTTCATAAACTATTAGACTGCTAGAAACTTCGTTCCTAGGAACGGAAGGAAGCCAATTCCCATCTCCCTCCCACTTGAAGATTCCTCTTATCAGGCATTGCGAATGGCATTCACTCTATCTTTTCCATTGACAAAAACATCCATTCATCTGCTAAAAATAAATTGAGGCAATAGTGTGAAAAGAATAGGTTTTAGAGCCAGACACTCAGGTTCAAATCCCAATTCAGCTACTTCCTAACTGTGTAACTTTGAAACAGTTACTTAACCTCTCTGAGCCTCAATTTCCTTGTCTGTAAATGCTAGGATGGTAGTGCATAGAATTAATTTCCTTTGTTAAGATTAAAGAGAGAACATTTCTAAAGAATTTGATAGAATAGATAGTGCATAGTAGATACTCAACAAAACTTAGTTCCTTCTTGTCCTTCCCACCCTCTCCACTGGCTAGTTGTTGGAGATACAGAAATTAATCATGATCCCTGCACTATAGGTATTTATAATACAGGAGGAGAAAAGATTTCTAAATGACTCATTTCCACACAGTATAACTTGGTGAATCAATTGGGATCTCATCAGGAAACAGATGGTATCTCAAATTGGATAATTTGAAGAGGGTCTAATAAAGGGACTATTTCCAAAGTATGGGTATAGTGAGGAAAACCACAGGAGGTAGTGCAGTGTCCCAGGGCTGAAAACTGTGGGACACAGCCCCTGTTCTGGGTCTGACGGACTAGAGGAGGAGCAGATACAACTTCCTGGAAGGAAAGAATGCAACAGCGGGGTGTGGGTGCTTGCTCAAGCCAGTTCCAGAGAACTGACAGTGTACATTTCTTTCCAGCTCCACATTGCATAAGGTACATTGTTTGCTTGAAATCGGCCGTGGTGGGACTATTTACACCACAGAAGTGGGCAAACACTACAAGTCAGGGCTTCCTCAACCCCCAGGCTGGTTGTTAACCATTTACCAGAATATCAACCTTTGCTGTGGGAAGCAACCAGCCCAGAGTAAATCCACAGAAAGGAAACTAGGGGAATAAAGTGCCCACATTTATTCTCCTTTTTCCCTCTCTTCTCCTGATAATGTCCAAACCTGATCAGAAGCCAGAGATCAAGAAATGGCAACTCAGGCAACTAGCTGCTCAGGCAACTAGCAGGGTGGAGAGGATGGAAAGAGTAGATGTGAAGCTGAAATGTAAAGTTGTAAAAGAGTAGATGTGAAGCTGAAAACAGAAACATACAGGACATATAATGGAAGAAAGGATACAGATCTATGGAAGTATCAAGGAAGAAATAATATTTCCTGGGGAAGTCAGGGAAGATAGAGAGGAGATGGGTCTTGAAGGCTGAGTACGAGTTTACCTAATGTAGAAGAAGACAAAAGAAGACAAAGGACATTACAGATAGGAAAACTGTGACGGGAAAAAAATTCTAGGTGCCTAATCCTGCTGAAGAGCTGATAAATATTTAAAAAAAAAAAAACCTCTTTATTATGGTATAATTTTAGATTTACAAAAAAGTTGCAAAGAGAGTACAGAGAATTCCCACACACCCTTGATCCAGCTTCCCCTGATGTTAACATCTTACATAACCATTGACCTTCAGTGATGGGTTTGTGTGTACACATGCAGGCAGATAGAGACATGTGCACACACACACAGAGCATGAGAGAAGCAAGAGCTGATGTATCCAAAGACGAGTAGGGTGCAACAGAGTGTTTGGGGTGGAGAATTATGGAGGATAAGGATGGAAAAATATTCTGAGGTCACATTGAAAAGTATCCACTTTTTTGCATCTCAGGGCCACTATCCCCACTGAGACCGCCAGCATCTCTCACCTGAATGCACCTCTCACCACAGTCCCTTCCAATCTACTCTACATTACAGCCAAGCTGATACTCCTAAAAGACAAATCTCATCCTGTCCCTCCTCTACCTAAGAACAATGAGTAGCTTCTTATTGCCCTCAAAATAGAGTCCAACTCCCATGCACAGCTTTAATGCTTTCCTTGTCCTCTGCAACCTCTCCTGCCCCTCCAGCAGCTTTCCTCCCCATTCTTTTGTCCCCTAAATCTCCAGAAGCAGAAAATGTTTTTTCAGTTCCACTTCAGTTTCTCTCACTTTTCCTCCCCTTCACCTGGCCAACTTCATCTTCAGATCTCAGCCCTGACATTACTCCCACCTCAGCCATCCCTGACCTCCCCCCAGATCTGTTTCCTCCCATGATGCTCCAGACATAGTCCTGCCCTAGTTCGTATCATCCTGAACTGCAGTTGCCAGCCCCCCTTGTCTGTCTCCCTCTCTAAACTCTAGAATCCTTGAAAACTTTATATCTCCAATAACTAGCACAGAGTCCAGCATATAAAGGGCACTCAAAAAATCTTGATTGGATAAATCTCTAATGGTGAAATATCAGGCACAGAGACAGGCATCCAGTGAGATGTTTTTGCTGAAATATTCTCGTAGTTAACTATGAAGGAGACTTCCTGTTCTGTCTCTATTGATTCAGCTTGGACTGGCTAAATCCATAGAATAGGTTGGCTGTTGACCTTACTTGCTGTATAACAGGCACAAACAGTGTAAGTTACCAGTAGTGACACATAGAATAATGTTAAAATGAGATTTATTGAGAAAAACATACAAGCAGAACAGCAACAGAGCGCCTATAGTTCCTCGAGCTCCCAGAGAGTTCAGTCAGCCCAATACAGTGGAGGCACCGCGGAAAACGCTCCAGAAAGGAATCTGCACCCCAGTGTTGCCAGAAAGCAGATGCCAGAAGCTGGGAGGAGAGCAGAGAACACCCATGGACTAGCTAACAAGGGAACTTCTAGGCTAGGGGTCAGGGCAAGTACATCTGGTGACCTTGTCCCCTTCTGATGAGTGAGCTCCCTGCCAAGCCACCTAATGGAAGCAGGAGACAGCCACCAGGTAATCAACTGACAAAATGTGTATTTCGTCTCCTGTGACACTCCAATATGCTGAAATTTCAGAAAGAAGCATAATTCAAGTGCACAAAATTGTCTCAGCCACTCACCTTTTGGAGTTGCTTCAACCCATCCTCAAACATGGAACCCCCTTTCCCAGCACAAACCAGGGATCAAAACACTTAGAGTGTCCTCCTCATGCATATAGCCACACTCTCAAGTGGTGTGAATTGAAGGACACAGTTCCAGTTATATATGGCTGCATGACAAATTGTCCCAAAGCTTAGTGGCTAAAACAGCAATAATCATTTGATTATCTCTGGTCATCATCCGGGAGGGCCTTCGCTGGCTGATTCTGGCTCCAAGTCACTCATGCAGTTACAGTCATATGACGGCTGGTGCTGGAACAGCTGGTGGCTAGCCAGGCACCTCTATCCTCAGTAGTATCCAGGCTTCTCTGTGTGGTCTCTCCCCTTGAGCTACTTTGCACTTCCTCATAGCACAATGGCCTCAAGTCATTTTGATTACTTACACAGAAGCTTAGAGCTACAAAGCAATTATTCCAATGATCAATGGAAGCTGCATCACCTTTTATGACCTAGCATTGGAAGTCCCATAATGTCATAGTGACCAAAGTCATGAGCCCACCCAGATTCAAGAGAAGGGAACATAGACCCTACCTCTCAGTGTCACATTGCAAGATCATGTGAGGGGAGAGATTTTGTTGCAGTCATCTTTGGAACATACAGTCTGCTGAAGGCACCAAGAAGGTGCTGGTCCAAAGATAGCCCTCCCCCTAACCTGCTATGGTACTCAACTTCCACCATTAATTTTCTATCAGTTACTATTCTTACATAGGTAAGGTCCCATGGGAAAGGGGTACAGAATATGGGCTCAAAGTGGCAGCAAGAGGCCAGAAAGAGAGGAAAAGATTTTGATTCCTTGAGCAACACAGTAAGATTTTTATTTTAGAACTATCTAGTGTTGTGGAAAGTGAATTGGAGAAAACAAAACTAAGGTAGGAAAATCAAGTGGGATGTTGTTTGTCATCTTTGCCTCTAATCTCTGTGTGTGCTTTAGTTCTCTTGTTTTTAAAATGAGAAAAACAGTAGCACTTACTGCAAGGAGAAATTGTGAGATTAAATATAAGTTAATATTATATAACTAGGGTGGGCTTCCCTGGTGGCGCAGTGGTTGAGAGTCCTCTTGCTGATGCAGGAGACACGGGTTCGTGCCCCGGTCCGGGAAGATCCCACATGCCTCGGAGTGGCTGGGCCCGTGAGCCATGGCCGGTGAGCCTGCGCGTCCGGAGCCTGTGCTCCGCAACGGGAGAGGCCACAACAGTGAGAGGCCCGCGTACCGCAAAAAAAAGAAAAAAAAAAAAGAATGACAAGTATGTTTTGACTTTGAGCAAACAGTTGGGTGATAATGGATAAGAAACAGGGAGGGAGACAGCTCTCCTATCCCCAGTCACAGGCCTAAACATTCCTCGGGCTTCCTTTCAAAATGCTCTCCTTAGTTGTTAAAGCTTCAAGTACCTTACAAGTTTCTCAACTGCTCTAAGCTTCATTCCTTCATCTGTGAAAAGGAGATAACAATAAAGTGTAAATGTGCACTTCATGTGAATTTAACTCTATGATCTCAGCAAAAGAGACAGAATAAGAGTAAGCATGAGCCCAAGAGGAAAAATAAATTATGTAACCGTAATTTAAACTATTCCACTCAATGAGCATAGCTCTAAAATGAACGTGCCGAGGAAGGGAAGAATCTGCTATTACCCCATTCTGTTCGTTCCCACTTCTCTTCTACATTGTTTGATTATAAAAGTTAAATGTACACCTTCATATGATATGGCCCCAAATAAAATCCAGTCCAACCAGGACCCATCTTTAGTTCCTTGATCAAAACTCTTTCAAAGCAAGGAATCATAACAAAATAAAACATACAAACCTTTAATCATTTATTTTAACTTAAAACAGACAAGTATAAATTTTTCATCCTATCTTTTGATTTAGAGCCAAGGTTTAAGAAAAATTTTTAATTTATTTTTTCTTAATATGGGTCCACTGATTGGAGTTCCATACCATATTCCTTGAGTAAAGTTTAACACTTTCCTGTTTACGGTAAGAATACAAGTTTAGAGTCAAAAATGACAAGGTCGTGACCTAGGAAATGAATGAGGTGGTAGCATAGCTCAGATTTGTGTGAGTTTAAAAGACATCGTCTGATCCAGTTACGGTCTATGATCTGTCTCTCTGGGATGCCATTGCACATTTATTAAAGTGTACTTCATGCCTGCATAACCCTCGTGCTGGTTCCTGTCCTGACTGATCTCTCCCTTGGTTCAAACACTCCTGATTAAATTAATACGGCTCGATACCATATTGCCATATCCTTCTCCTCTACTTTCTCCCCTCTGGGTTTTAATCATAACGCAGATATACAAATAAGCAACTAAACCACCTGAAGGGCTTCCCCAAAAATGTGTCAGAATAATATGATTCCTTTTCAAATGATCAAACTAACAGAAAACTCAGGAGGCATCACTGAGGACACCAAACAGAGTGTCTTCTTGCCCCCAGCAAAGAGTCAGAGGAACTCCCCACACTAACCTTTCCCTTTCCACAAACTTCTCCAGTATGCCCCCTCTCAATCCCTCATCCTGAACCTCTCTCTTTCAGAGCTAACTCTCTGTTTTACATTCTGGTGCTAAGTACAAGATGGAAGGTTGTAGATGATCCAAAATCTTATGCACAAGTTGTCCTGGGAGTGTCGTTGCTGTCCTGGTTTACTTGCTGCCTGCCTGCCTCTCTTTGTGCGCCCTCACCTTGGTGTCATTGCCAGGTCATTGCCAAGCCTGGAGCCTTCCCTAGTTGCCTTCTCTGCATTCCCACGGCCACTTCCTGAGCCCAAGTCCCATCATTCTAAGAAACAGCTTCCTCAATGGGCTCCCAGCTGCCCACTCTTTTCCCACACTGTCACACAAGTTGAGTTTCTCTCTCATCTTGTCAGTCCCTTTCCCCAAAATCTTCAGTGATTCTGTGGCTTGGGTTAAAGTCCCAGTTTTCCAACAAGACACACCAAGCCTTTCTCAATCTGTCCAGCCACACCTGCAGCCCCTTCACCTCCCCAGTGCTCTTTATCTGAGCCTAAATGATGCACCAGTTCCTCCCGGTCCTTGTTCCAGATCGTTCTTTCTGGAACACCCTTCTCTCCAATCCCATGATGAAATCCTGCTCATCCATCCAGACCCAGGTTAAATGGCACCTTTTCTGGATTCATTCATTCACTCGTGCATTCATTCACTAAGCCCCAGTCACATTCCAGGCCCTGGTGTCACAGTCGTCAGCGGAACTGGCACTCAGATCTCACAACGCAGTGAGAGACGCAGACATCAGGCAGTAATCACACAAAGAGTGTAAGATTGAAACTATGGCAAGTCTGAAAAAAAAAGAAGTGCTTCTGGCAGAGCAAACACAACTTGCTAAGGCCCTCTGGTAGAGGAGTGCCCCGCAAATAGGAGAGAGCAAGGAAAAGCCAGACTGGGAGAAGAGAGCAAGACGGTGAGGGGCCATGAGTGAGCTTGTGGAGGCCCGACCACGTGAGGCCTTGAAATCCATAAAAACACAAAAAACTTCTTAAAAATTTTGAGACCGGGGGCTTCCCTGGTGGTGCAGGGGTTGAGAGTCCGCCTGCCGATGCAGGAGACACGGGTCCGTGCCCCGGTCCGGGAAGATTCCACATGCCGCGGAGCGGCTGGGCCCGTGAGCCATGGCCGCTGAGCCTGCGCGTCCGGAGCCTGTGTTCTGCAACGGGAGAGGCCACAACAGTAACAAGCCCGTGTACCGCAAAAAAAGAAAGAAAAAAAAAATTTTTTTGAGACCGATGGGAAGATGCTGCAGAGTTTTCAGTGGAAGTATGACTGGATCAGTTTTGCTTTCTGAAGAGATCTTTGTCTGCCATCTGGAGAACGGATGCAGAAGGGCTGGGTGAAGAGTCACTGAAGAGGGAATTAAGTGTAATTCCTTTACCGTACACCAGTAAGTGCATGGACAAGAGGCCCAGTCTTATGCTGTGCAGTATAGAAAACAATCTTGCATTCCTTACTTGCCACGGGTAATCTGCAAGGTAGATAAGCCACATACAGTAAAGGTGAAATCTTCTTGCTCTCCATCTTATCCTGAGGACCAGACCTCCACACCAGCATTCCTGTGCACATCCACCCCACCTCCAGCATCATTTGGCCTAGTATTAGAAAAAGACTGTCATCTTGCTTCCAGATACTCTAAAACGAAGAAATATTATCCCATATTTCTCTATACTTGATCATTATATTTGTTTTGATATAGCTATGAATATTTTCTTCTAAGAACAAAAATGTTAATTCCTTCTTATATATGGTTCTTGAGATGACATCATAGTTAATATTCCTAAATATTTGTATGTTTGGCATTTTAATATTATAATTTTTCTTTTTATTTGAGAATTAGAAGTAGAACCAACTAACATACTTTGGTTATGTTAGTTGCCAAAATACACAAGTATACACACACACACTCACACACATATATAGCAGGAAGAAATGTAAAGTATTTGTGGCACACTAATAATCTGAGGTATCAAGCAGCATGTAGTATTCATACCCCCTGCAACACCGGCATTCAGACCAGGAGACACTGTGTCACCATTTGCCATGGGGAAGTAGTTGTTCCCATCATCAACCCACATGAACCAAAAGGAAGGAACGAAAAGTTGCTTTTTTATTCTAAATCTGAAAACACATATAGTTGACATATATGGGAAGTAGTAAAAAGAAATGCCCCAGTTTTGTCTTTGAGATAAAAGACCTCAGGTGTAAGAAAGGGGATACTGGTACACATTTGCAAAGCAGGGGAGCTGGTCTTCACCCGACCTCTCCACCCACAGCACCAATGCCTACTCCCCTCTGCCATTCCAAAAGGGCTTGAGCCTGTGGAAAGAGGAGAAATGGAGGAGTCCAAATAAGATTAAAAGTGAAAAGAATGAGCAGTGGGGAATTTTTTATTCTTTTCCACCTCTGACCAAACTAGGGGCTTGAGGGGTACCAGGGCATTCTCCTATGATGTTTGGAATGCCTGGGGAAAAAAAGACTGCTGATACATTTTCCAGGTACAGTTGGAGAATACTGTCTTTGCAAACCTATCCAGCCCCATGAGACTTGAAGGAAACAAGAGTGTGTTGGCCTGTGCACAGAGACGCGAGAGGGGGGCCCCCCACCAGCCTCAGCAATGAGCAATTCTAGGAGCCCATCTGGGGAAGAACATTCAACAGGAGGGGGAGGAGAATGAAGCTGTCTGTGGAGTGGGAAGGAGGACGGTTGCTGCCGTGTGATTCCTCCAGGTGTTGGCCAGAGTAAGATAATAGACTAGAGGAATATTAGCAGAACAGAAAATGCACGGTGTCTTCCCAGTCTTCAACATCACAAGAGTGACTTATCCTTCCCTCAGTGTCATTTAGAAGTTATATCAGGAGAAATGGAGAGGAAGAAATTTTGCACAGAGAAAACAATCTTGATCCAGTTGAACACTGGACTAATGAAACCATGAACTGGCCTATGTCCATATTGTAGAACTTGACCAAGAAATTCGTGTATCGGAGAGGTTTTATTGGAAAACAAGCTGAAGACTCAGAGGCAGAAATTAAAGTCAGTTTAGAAATAAAGTTACTCTTTGGAACAAAACTATATGACCGTAGAGTCAATACCAATTACATATATATATCACACAGCACAGAATAATATAGTAATTTCCTAGACACCAATTTCGGCCTGACTGCTTTGGAAGTGAGTGAATGAGATACGAGCATGATGAAAAGGAATGTTTAAGAGGATTCTTTGATCGAGAATATAAACACTGTCTAATGGTGGCGTTTGGTTTGCCAAGAAAAGCCAGAAGGCACGAGACTGAACCAGGTAATTCAAGAGCTTGAAGTGTCAGCCCGCCAAGGAGCAACCCCTCCTATGCAACAGCAACTCAAGTCAGGGGAATTAAAAGTGGATTTTCCATTCTAAATCTGCGAACAAATACAGATGATTTATGGGTATAAGACCTCTCCCTCTCAGCTGAGTCCTGGCCCCTCCGTAAGATCCACTTTGCTTGTTGGCAAAAGTACTACTTGAGAGAATTAGAGTAACCTAATCTGGCTGCAGTCAAAGCGGGCAACTTGGCTTCCAAATCCATTGGGGCCAAACCAGGATTTCTTTCCTTCTAGATTTTGAAGATGATAATATGTATGTTAACTATATTTAAACTATTCTTTTCAAAGCTCACAAGAGAAAGCTGCAAACCTGTGCCCACTCCACCCCCCGCATGAGCAAAACAGAGAAAGAAACCAAAATCAAAGACCCTTTTGCTAAAATCTGTGAAAGTCAGGCTTTGGTTAGTTATTTTTCCTGCCAAAAGCAAATAACTGTCCCCTCCCACCTCTTTACCTCCTCCTGTTCTGGCTTCTTTCCCCTGGCAATCATCCGGGATTCACACTTTGGCATGAATGGGGTGGAAAAGGGAGAGTTTTGCAGTGGGGCAGGAAGAGGGGAAGAAGGCTGCCTGGCTGGGGTCAGAATCAAAACATCCATATACTAGGGAGCGTCATCTGCGAGCCCAAGTGCTACGTCTCAGGAATGGCTCCTAAGGGCAGAGCAGAAACAGCAAACAATAAAGAAGCAGATATCAGGCTGGCAGCAGGTGGAACAGGTGCAGAGAGATGGGCACCTCCAATGTCAAGGTGAAATCGGTCACTGGGATATTCTTTAAGAAAGCTAACAGGCTGCCTGAAAGGGCCCGTGCCACTCTCAAAGTGAGAAATACTCCTGAATTGTTATTATTTATCTGGAGCCCCAGGTGTGCACTGAGCTCTGTAATAAGTAGCACGTGCCAAAGCAAAGAGCAGAGCCCTTGCCCCAAAGAGTTTGCCATCTAAAGGCACATTTGGGTACAGTTAAACTCCACGCATCGGCAAAGCAGAAAATAAACACAGCACGCTCAGACACCGAGGAATAGATCTTTGCTGAACGTGTCAAAGCTTTCAGAAACAGGAGGGATTTTAGGAGAGCTGTGGCTTTCATTTCAGGTTGCATTGGATTGTAAAAAAGAGAGAAAAAAGAAAAATTTGCTGTTAGAAGGATTTAAAGAGATCGAGACAGGTTAGAACAATGAGATGGGTAAATACAAAGAGATGGATTTAAATAAGATCTGCAATATAATGATCTCCATTTGGGTACAAAATAAAATGAAGCTTGGGAACTGACTGCACGTTAACACAACCAACACCACGTTGAAGTTGAACTCCCCAGACAAGCTGATCTTAAGAGGAGCTGGTAAAGGACTCTCTAGGATGAGCAAGGTGATGGTTTGTCTCAGGGCAGTCTCTGAGCAGGGCTGACTCTTATGTGACACACAGATCAGGTCAGTGGGACGTCATGTGGAGCAGTGGTCGAGAGACCAGGTTCCGGATACAAAACAACAGATTATAGGTCAGCTCTCTACCTGTCACTGACTTGGGAAAGTTAGTTTATTTCTCTGTTACAGTTCCCTCATTCGTTAAAAAAAAAAAAAAAAACAGGAACGAAAGAAAGAAGGAAGGAAAGGGAGGCAGAAGGGAGGGAAGAAAGAAACAGAACAGAAAAGAACATGCTAATAACACCTAATTTTATGGGAAACTATAGGCTTAGCACAGCGTGAGGCGTAGAGTGAGGTATTATTACAGCCAAGCCTCCAGTACCCTCTCAGCCTCTCCTTCCGCCCTCCACTGAAAGTCTGCTTCTCCCCCAGCCCAGCTCCTGAGCCCCGGTTCTGGTAACCTGCCTCTGTGGCCTTCAGGGTGGGAAGCAAGGCTGATGTAGCAGAGGCATACACTCCATGAAAGGCCCCTCCCCAGGTCTTCTTTGTAATTCATTTTCATCTTGGTGAAAACTCTCCCATATTTACATTTCTGCAGAAAAACAGAACCAGGACTTGTAGTTCACAATTTACATCACTGATTCCATGTGATATCATGGTTCATGATTAATTAGCTTCCTACAGTTTTAAAAATGCAGTGTGATGGGAACTTCCTCGTGCGGGAGGCCTTGTATCCAGCCCCCTGGCCCTTCCCCACATGGTCTCCTGCTTGGTCCTCGTCACTCTTCCTTCCAGGGCCTGAGCAACAGCCATCTGTTGGCAGTACCTCCCGGATGTGGCCCTGACCCGGTGCTCCATCCACCTGTCTGAACACTCCCCCTCTCTCGGGATCCCCGCTTGAGAGAGACCTGCAATCTCTGCTCTCCCTTAGGCATGGGGCTTCTCTGCAGACTGAGCCTGCAGGGGGACCCATTCTGCCAGGATTTCATGCCAGCCCAGACCTGCTGTTTGTCACCTGCTCCACCACTTCCCCAGCTGCCCATCGTTGGCTCGTCAAAGCCCCCCACCCACCCAGCCTCCCTCAGCAGATACTTGTCTGATTGAAGCAGAGAGTGTGCCCCAGCAAGACATCTTATCTCCTCCCAAATCCTGGATCATACACTACTTCCAACACTATTTTACCGACGATTCACTACCACAACGGGGAGAATACTGTATCAACAGAAGACAAACTTCAACTCCATTTTCTTATGGAATGCCACATGTTGATTCCAATGTTATTAAAGTCACTGGCGTTGACTGGGGAGCATCGTAATAACATTCTCTGATGCTACTTGCTGTGTGCCCCCGTGACTGTGCCCTTTCGTCCTGAGTAGCATCCCAGCAGCAAAGCCTATTCGTGCATTCTACACGCCATCTTCTTCCTTGTTATTGGATGACTTTTCACTTGGCCTTTTCCGGAGATCAGCCCCTCAGAATGTCATCTGGAAAAATGGAGAGTGGAAACACTGCTTTAAATTAAAAAGCAAAAAATGTAAAGAGAGAGAAAGAGACTTTTCATCAGCCTAAATTAGACCCAATTTTCCCACTCTGTCGCCATCCTCTCAGGGGCTGGCACCTTCTTCAGAAGCTGTCCCTATTTCTTCTAACTATGACAGAGGGGGGCAGGGAGAGAGAGAGAGAGAGAGAGAGAGAGAGAGAGAGAGAGAGAGCGCCATCCAATGCATTGGATAGATTTGGCTGGATTGATGTCATTGCTCATTAAGGAAACAGGCAATCTGCTTTTCATTCTCATTGTAGAAAATAAATCTGCACAGAACCCAGCCAAATAATGTGTAGCAAATGATCAATGTTATCTGAGGGAGAAGATGATTGATCCTTTATTTCTTACACCCTCTCATGCATAATGCAACAAATCTACGATGTCCTCAGCTTGCCTCAGGACCTAGCCATGATGTACCGTATTACCATGCACGACACTCACTCTGAATTTCTAGTGACAATCTCCATATCCCTGAGTTAGTGGCAGCCAGGAATGCTTCAGAATTCAAGAGTCCCTGATAGTGGTATGATGGATTTTCAAATCCCTTCCAGGCCTTCTTACAAACACACGCATGACTCATGGCAAGTCTCAGAGACTTCAGGTCTCCATATCCGCTAATGCAAAACAGAATTGGAAATGTTGGCTTCTTTCAGAATATCACATAAAAGATCAGAAAAGTAGGAATCTTCTGAAGCACCAAAAATGACAGAGATGGCTAACAAGGAAAATTAACCATGTTTACTTCGCACGATAACAATTAAATTTCAGAGGACCAAGGTATTTGTGATTTTGGAGAAAGCTGGCTCCTTAAATGTTATATTTTAAGTTGATATTATTTTGTGGCAATTTCTATATACTCAATAAATAATGATAGTGATGATGATAACAATAATGGCACTAGTATTTGTAGACACTTATTGGACAGGCTTTGAGTTAAGCACTGTATATGTGTTATCTCATGTAATAGAGTCTGAGGCTTGGAGAACTTAATTAACTCGCCCATAGTTCATGGCTAAAAACCAGTAGATTCCAGAGTCAACACTACTAATCTGTATATATGAATGTTACTGGAGTGGAATTGGGGCCAAAATGGAAAAATCAAAATGGATCATCAAAGTGTAATTGGCCATCTTCAATAACTAGGCTGGTAGAACACTTAGTAAATCTAGCAAAATGAAAAGAGCAGATGAGTTTTAGCTCTTACTATGACCCAGTCATCATACTAGATTATTTACATAAATTTCAATAATAATAATAATGTTAAAACAATAACCAATCTCTGGGGTATAATATCACCCCTCTACTGGTTATTAAGCAATTGTTTCTCAGTTTCAAACCAACTGTTTTTCTGTTCTACTCTCTGTGCTGGGGCTGAGAATCTGCAGACCTCATTTCTGCTTTGCCAGCTGATCCATTAGGCTCTGCCAATAGGGAGCACCAGAGAGAGACTGCAAGGCTTCAGGAGGAAGCAGGGATTTGATGCTTCTGGTTTTATTTCCTGTTCTTGTCAGCATCATCTCAGCAACAATTCTTAGCCCTGGCAGCAGCAGCTCATTCCAGCTTGCAGCAGTAGCTTTCATTCCATTAGCAATAGCGATTCAACTGTGTACTTTTTCTACCACTCATAGAACCAGCCTCATGATGCTACCCTTCAGTGACCCCAGCCCAGCCAGCCAGCACAGCCTCCTCAGAGATCAGCATACAAGCTCTGCAGGGCCCCTTCTCCAATCCTCTGAGTTGTAAGAAGTCCAACTTATTCCTTTTGTTTCCCCAGCCAAGGGTCTTGGTAGCTGCTTCCTGCATCATCACCTCCATGATACCTAGGTATTCATTTTTAACCTTTCATTTCTCCAATCCCAGATTAACAATTCTTAATATTAACTTCTCCCTGTTAATATAACTGGTACAGTTGCTGCCTCCTGACCAGAACCCAAGTGATACAACCCTCAATTCAGAGATGACAGTAAGTTGCTCACATTCACTACTGAGTTGATTAAAGGAGTTGAGGTGAAATCAAACCGCAGGTCTATCTGTGCTCCAATTCCCCATTATGTCTCCCCAAATAAGGCAACGGTATCTATTTTTGCCTATGTTGAATAAAAGGACACACATGGAAAACATACAACAGCATGCAAATTATAGCCAAAAAATATCTGGATCCTGTGTAAAATGATGGCATTGCATGCATTGAAATTTCTTATCAATATTTGTATTAATAATAATAATGACTGTCATGTCTGTTAAGGGGATTCCATCACACTGAAATGTCTTGTTCAGTGAGTTAGCCTGCTTCTCTGTTTAATACAATGTAAGTCCCTCTCAGGGTACAAGAAAATGCCATGCAACCCTCTACTGGTATGTCCAGTGATCACAACACCTGCATAGTTCTAACTCTGCAATGAAATTTTGGGCAGAGAACAAGAAATGAGTTGTAACCCAAGCCATCATCATTCTCAAAATTAAAAAGGCATCCAAAACTTTAAAAAGATCTTGGTAGATTTGTCACTTGTATCTAGCAGGACTCCATGATGTAATGACAGATACCCCAGAGACCAAGAGAGTGTAGGATTAAAGGGCATACTGTGTGTGCCAAAATGGACAGTGACCTCAGACTCACTAGACCAGCAAGGTAATTATTACAGCTATACCTACTCTCTAAGACTTAAGATGGTTGACGAATGCAAAGACTAAGAATACTGGGAGTTCAAAATCTATACTGATCAGAAGCCAAGAAATCAGAAATGATTCCCAGACGAGAACACTAAGGCCTCACCAGGACATGATATAAAATAAGGTAAACTATGCTTATTAAGGTAAATAGGCCTAGAAATATTTACAAGTCTTATATTACCCCAGGTCCATAGCATACATATTAAAATGAAAGTAGAAGTTCTTATGCCTCCTGAGATTGAGACACACACACACACATACACACACACACGCACACAATTTCTCCTTAGAAAATTTTGTTGTTTTCCAAATCACAGGTGCATGGTACTAGTATTTTTTGTTTTTTACTATGTGTTAAAGTGTAAATATAATGGGAGGGACTATCTTTTCTCTTTACATTTGCAAATTCACCCAAAGGCCATATTGCAGGGAGTCCATCTAAGGCACACGACAAACACACTCACATTTCTAGAAAATCCTAACAGAGCCCATGGGACATAATGAGTAATTTGACCAACGTGGTGGCCTAAACCACAGTAAAAGGTAAAGTGGTGGCCTGTAGAGAAAAATTGTCACCTTCTTCCAAAGTAATGCTTCATTCTAAATAAGGGCGCCTGGCAACACCTACCACAATGTAACACATCCAGCGGATACCTAATAAATACTGGTTGCCTCTGATAACACTGACAGAACACAAAGGCATTATAATGAATAGTGGGTGATAAAAATATATATAGGTAATGGCTTAGTAGTGGTTGTCTCTTTCAACAGCAGTTTAGAGCAATGAAGGCTGCTATTATGGTATAGAGAGATAACACTAGATGTGAAAACTGAAATTCCCTCATCTTGTGTCACCCAAGGAAAAAGGAACTAGGATGAGGGCACAGGTTTCCTTTTAGCAGCATAAAAGAAACATAAAAGAAGTCACTGATCATTTGGAAGCTGTACTCAAGAATCCACACCATCTATTAATTTGGAGACAGTCAGGAAACAACCACCCATTGCAACAGAAGGTGGTAAAAGTCAACATATAAGAGATAATTGGTGGTTAACATTATTAGTGGTCCTAAAAGTCATTGTGCACATGTGCTGCTGCATGGACTTAGGAATTCACCAAGCCCAACAGCTAAGGGCTAGAATGTAGGGAATTAAAGTTATAATGTAACCAAGCTTATTTATCTCATCTATAAAGAAGGGAAGTATCAACAGAAGAAGATGTGTAATCAAGGAAAAGGAAGGCTGCAGAAAACCATAATTCGAAAAGATACATGCACCACAATGTTCTTTGCAGCACTATTTACAATATCCAGGACATGGAAGCAACCTAAATGTCCATAGATAGAGGAATGGATAAAGACGATGTGGTATATATATATATATATATATATATACAATGGAATATTACTCAGCCATAAGAAACAAAATAATGCCATTTGCAGCAACATGGATGGACCTAGAGATTATCATACTGAGAGAAGTAAGTCAGACAGAGAAAGACAAATATCATATGATATCTCTCATATGTGGAATCTAAAAAAGTGGTACAAATGAACCTATTTACAAAACAGAAATAGAGTCACAGATGTAGAAAACAAACTTATGGTTACCAAGGGGGAAAGTGGGGGAGGGATAAATTGGGAGACTGTGATTGACATGTACACTACTATATATAAAATAGATAACAAATAAGAACCTACTGTATAGCACAGAGAATCTACTCAATACTCTGTAATGACCAATATGGGAAAAAGATCCAAAAAAGAGTGGATGTATGTATATGTATAACTGATTCACTTTGCTATACACCTGAAACTAACACAACATTGTAAATCAACTATACTGTAATAAAATTAACATTAAAAAAAGGAAAAGGAAGGCCAAAGAATGTGAATTTGTCAGTGTTTATCCAATAGATAAACATTGTATTAAGAAACACCTGTTCTTGTTACTGAAACAACTCTACTTTAGGGTGCAGGAATAATTAACCTAGGTATAAGAGGCTGGCATAAGAAATAGGTGGTTAGGAGAACCTTCAAGATGGCGGAGGAGTAAGCTGTGGAGATCACCTTCCTCCTCACAAATACATCAAAAATACATCTACATGTGGAACAACTCCTACAGGACACCTATTGAACGCTGGCAGAAGACCTCAGACTTCCCAAAAGGCAAGAAACTCCCCCATGTACCTGGGTAGGGTAAAAGAAAAAAGAAAAAACAGACACAAGAAAAATAGGGATGGGACTTGCACCACTTAGAGGGAGCTGTGAGGGAGGAAAATTTTCCATACACTAGGAAGCCCCTTCACTGGTGGAGATGGGGGGGGGGAGGTGGCAGGGGGAAGATTCAGAGCCATGGAGGAGAGTGCAGCAACAGGGGTGCAGAGGGCAAAGCGGAGAGATTCCCACTCAGATGATCGGTGCCAAGCAGCACTCACCAGCCTGAGACGCTTGTCTGCTCACCTGCAGAGGTGGGTGGGGGCTGGGAGCTGAGGCTTGGGCTTCAGAGGTCAGATCTCAGGGAGAGGACTGGGGTTGGCTGTGTGAACACAGCCTGAACACAGCTGTGCACCACAGCTAGCCGGGAGGGAGTCTGGGAAAAAGTCTGGAACTACCTAAGAGGCAAGAAACCATTGTTTCAGGGTGCACAAGGAGAGAGGATTCAGAGCACCACCCAAATGAACTCCAGAGATGGACGCGAGCTGGGGCTATCAGCGCAGACACCAGAGACGGGCATGAAATGCTAACACTGCTGCTGCAGCCACCAAGAATCCTGGATGCAAGCACAGGTCACTATTCACATCTCCCTTCCAGGGAGCATGTGCAGCCCACCCCTGCCAGGGTCCCGTGATCCAGGGACAGCATCCCCGGGAGAACACATGGCATGGCCCAGGCAGTTGCAACATGATTACGGCCTCTGCCACCGCAGACTCGTCCCGCATTCCATACCCCTCCATCCCCCGAGCCTGAGTGAGCCAGAGCCACATAATCAGCCACTCCTTTAACCCCCTCCTGTCTGGGTGAAGAACAGATGCCAGTGGGTGACCTACATGCAGAGCCAGGGCCAAAGACAAAGCTGAACCCAAGGAGGTGTCCGAACAAAGAAGAGAAAGGGAAATTTCTCCATGCAGCCTCAGGAGCAGTGGATTAATCTCCACAATCAACTTGATGTATCCTGCATCTGTGGAATACCTGAGTAGACAATGAATCAGCCCAAAATTGAGGTGGTGAATTTTGGAAGCAACTATAGACTTGGGGTTTGCTCTATGTGACTGACTAGTTTCTGATTTTTATGTTTATCTTAGTTTAATTTTTACCACTTGTTATCACTGGTGGATTTTTTTATTGGTTTTGTTGCTCTCCTCTCTTTTCTTTTTTATTACTTTTTTATTTTAATAATATTATTTTAATTTTTTATTTTAATAACTTTATTTTTTATATTATTTTATTTTTTCTTTCCTTCTTTTTTTTCTCCCTTTTCTTCTGAGCCATGTAGCCATGGTGCTCTGGCTGGATGTCAGGCCTCAGCCTCTGAGGTGAGAGAGCCAAGTTCAGGACACTGGTCCACCAGAGACCTCCGGCCACACATAATATCAGTCGGTGAGAGCTGTCCCAGAGATATCCATCTCAACGCTAAGACCCATCTCCACTCAAAGACCAGCAAGCTCCAGTGCTGGATGCCCCATGTCAAAAAACTAACAGGATAGGAACACAACCCCACCCATTAGCAGGGAGACTACCTAAAATCATATAACTTCACAGACACCACAAAACACACAACTGGATGTGGTCCTGCCCACCAGAAAGACAAGATGCAACCTCATCTACCAGAACACAGGCACCAGTTCCCTCCACAAGGAAAACTAAACACACCACTAAGCAAACCTAACCCACTGGGGGCAGACACCAAAAAGAATGGGAACTATGAACCTGCAGCCTGCGAAATGGACACCTCAAACACAGTAAGTTAAGCAAAATGAGAAGACAGAGAAACACACAGTAGATGAAGGAGGAAGGGAAAAACCCACCAGATCAAATAAATGAAGAGGGAATAGGCAATCTACCTGAAAAAGAATTCAGAGTAATGATAGTAAACATGATCCAAACTCTTGCAAATAGAAAGGAGAAAATATAAGAAACGTTTAACAAGGACCCAGAAGAACTAAAGGGCAAACAAACAATGATGAACAACACAGTAAATGAAATTAAATATTCTCTGGAAGGAATCAATAGCAGAATAACTCAGACAGAAGAACAGATAAGTGACCTGGAAGATAAAATAGTGGAAATAACTACTGCAGAGCAGAATAAAGAAAAAAGAATGAAAAGAATGGAGAACAATCTCAGAGACCTCTGGGATAACAATAAGTGCACCAACATTCTAATTATAGTGGTCCCAGAAGAAGAAAAGAAAAAGAAAGGGACTGAGAAAATATTTGAATAGATTATAGTTGAACTCCCCCAGTATGGGAAAGAAAATAGTCAGTCAAGTCCAGGAAGTGCAGAGAGTTCAATACAGGATAAATCCAAGGAGAAACACACTGACACATATTAATCAAACTATCAGAGATTAAATACAAAGAAAAAAATATTAAAAGCAGCAAGGGAAAAGCAACAAATAACATAAAAGGGAATCCCCATAAGGTTAATAGCTGATCTTTCAGCAGAAACTCTGCAAGCCAGAAGGGAGTGGCAGGACATATGTAAAGTGATGAAAGGGCAAAGCCTACAACCAAGATTACTCTACCCAGCAAAGATCTCATTCAGATTCGACAGAGAAATCAAAACATTTACAGACAAGCAAAAGCCAAGAGAATTCCACACCACCAAACCAGCTTTACAACAAATGTTAAAGGAACTTCCCTAGGTAGGAAACACAAGAGAAGGAAAAGACCTACAATAAAAACCCAAAATATTTAAGAAAATGGTAATAGGAACATATATATTGATAACTACCTTAAATGTAAATGGATTAAATGTTCTAACCAAAAGACATAGACTGGCTGAATGGACACAAAAACAAGACTGGTAGATATGCTGCCTACAAGAGACCCACTTCAGTCTTAAAGACACATACAGAGAGAAAGTGAGGGGATGGAAAAAGTTATTCAATGCAAATGGAAATCAAAAGAAACCTGGAGCAGCAATTCTCATATCAGACAAAACAGACTTTAAAATAAAAACTATTACAAGAGACAAAGAAGAACACTACATAATGATCAAGGGATCAACCCAGAAGAAGATATAACAATTGTAAATCTTTATGCACCCAACAAAGGAGCACCTCAATACATAAGGCAAATGCTAACAGCCATAAAATGGGAAACTGACACAATATACACAATAATAGTAAGGGACTTTAACACCCCACTTTCACCAATGAACAGATCATCCAAAATAAAAATAAATAAGGAAACACAAGCTTTAAATGACACATTAAACAAGATGGATTTAATTGATAAGACATTCAATCCAAAATCAACAGAATACACTTTCTTCTCAAGTGCTCATGGAACATCCTCCAGGATAGATCATATCTTGGGTCACAAATCAAGCCTTGGTGAATTTAAGAAAATTGAAATCATATCAAGTATCTTTTCTGACCACAATGCTATGACACTAGATATCAACTACAGGGGAAAAAAAACTATAAAAAATACAAACACATGGAGGCTAAACACTATGCTACTAAATAACCAAGAGATCATTGAAGAAATCAAAGAGGAAATCAAATACCTAGAAACAAATGACAATGAAAACAAGTCAACCCAAAACCTATGGGATGCAGCAAAAGCAGTTCTAAGAGGGATGTTTATAGCAATACAATCCTACTTCAAGAAACAAAAAACATCTCAAATAAACAACCTAACCTTACACCTACAGAAATTAAAGAAAGAAGAACAAAAAAACCAAGTTAGCAGAAGGAAAGAATTCATAAATATCAGATCAGAAATAAATGAAAAAGAAATGAAGAAAACAATAGCAAAGATCAATGAAACCGAAAGCTGGTTCTTTGAGAAGATAAACACAATTGATAAACCATTAGCCAGAATCATCAAGAAAAAAAGGGAGAAGACTCAAATCAGCAGAATTATAAATGAAAAAGGAGAAGTAACAAATCATGCTGCAGAAATACAAAGGATCACGAGAGATTACTACAAGGAACTACATGCCAATAACATGGATAACCTGGAGGAAATGGACAAATTCTTAGAAAAGCACAACCTTCTGAGACTAAACCAGGAAGAAATAGAAAATATAAACAGACGAATCACAAGCACTGAAATTGAGACTGTGATTAAAAATCTTCCAACAAACAAAAGCCCACAACCACATGGATTCACACGTGACTTCTATCAAACTTCTAGACAAGAGCTAACACCACCTTCTCAAAATCTTCCAAAATAGAGCAGAGGGAGGAACACTCTCTAAACTCATTCTATGAGGTTACCATCACCCTGATACCAAAACCAGACAAACATGTCACAAAAAAAGAAAACCAATACCAAAGGTAAATATAGATGTAAAAATCCTCAACAAAATTCTAGCAATCAGAATCCAACAGCACATTAAAAGGATCATACACCATGATCAAGTGGGGATTATACCAGGAATGCAAGGATTCTATAATATATGGAAATCAATCAATGTGACACACCATATTAACAAACTGAAGGATAAAAACCATATGATCAGCTCAATAGATGCAGAGAAAGCTTTTGACAAAATTCAACACTCATTTATGATAAAAACCCTCCAGAAAGTAGGCATAGGGGGAACTTACCTCAACATAATAAAAGCCATATATGACAAACCCACAGCCAACATTGTTCTCAATGGTGAAAAACTGAAACCATTTCCCCTAAGATCAGGAAAAATACAGGGTCGCCCACTCTCACCACAATTATTCAACATAGTTTTGAAAGTTTTAGCCACAGCAATCAGAGAAGAAAAAGAAATAAAAGGAATCCAAATCGGAAAAGAAGAAGTAAAGCTGTCACTGTTTGTAGATGACATGATACTGTACATAGAGAATCCTAAAGATGCTACCAGAAAACTACTAGAGCTAATCAATGAATTTGGTAAAGTAGCAGAATACAATATTAATGCACAGAAATCTCTTGCATTCCTATACACTAATGATGAAAAACCTGAAAGAGAAATTAAGGAAACACTCCCATTTACCATTGCAAAAAAAAAAAGAATAAAATACCTAGGAATAAACCTACCGAAGGAGACAAAGGCCTGTATGCAGAAAACTATAAGACACTGATGAAAGAAGTTAAAGATAATATAAACAGATGGAGAAATATACCATGTTCTTGGATTGGAAGAATCAACATTGTGAAAATGACTATACTTCCCAAAACAACCTACAGATTCAATGCAATCTCTATCAAACTACCAATGGCATTTTTCACAGAACTAGAACAAAAAATTTCACAATTTGTATGGAAACACATAAAACCCTGAATAGGCAAAACAATCTTCAGAAAGAAAAATGGAGCTGGAGGAATCAGGCTCCTTGATTTCAGACTACAGAGCTACAGTAATCAAGACAGTATGGTACTGGCACAAAAACAGTAATATAAATCAATGGAACAGGATAGAAAGCCCAGAGATAAACCCACACACATATGGTCACCTTATTTTTGATAAAGAAGGCAAGAATATACAATGGAGAATAGACAGCCTCTTCAATAAGTGGTTCTGGGAAAACTGAACAGCTACATGTAAAAGAATGAAATTTGAACACTCCCTAACACCATACACAAAAATAAACTCAAAATGGATTAAAGACCTAAATATAAGGCCAGACACTATAAAACTCTTAGATGAAAACATAGGGAGAACATTCTATGATATAAATCACAGCAAGATCCTTTTCGACCCACCTCCTAGAGTAATGGAAATAAAAAAATAAATAAACAAATGGGATCTAATGAAACTTAAAAGCTTTTGCACAGCACAGGAAATCATACACAAGATGAAAAGACAACTCTCATTATGGGAGAAGATATTTGCAAATGAAGCAACTGACAAAGGATTAATCTCCAAAATATACAAGCAGCTCATGCAGCTCAATATCAAAAAAACAAACAACCCAATCCAAAAATGGACAGAAGACCTAAACAGACGTTTCTCCAAAGAAGATATTCAGATTGCCAACAAGCACATGAAAGGATGCTCAACATCACCAATCATTAGAGAAATGCAAATCAAAACTCTAATGAGGTATCACATCACACCAGTCAGAATGGCCATCATCAAAAAATCTACAAACAATGCTGGAGTGGGTGTAGAGAAAAGGGAACCCTCTTGCACTGTTGGTGGGAATGTAAACTGATACAGCCACTATGGAGAACAGTATGGAGGTTCCTTAAAAAACTAAAATTAAAACTACCATATGACCCAGCAATCCAATTACTGGGCATATACCCTGAGAAAACCATAATTCAAAGAGACACATGCACTCCAATGTTCATTGCAGAACTATTTACAATAGCCAGGACATGGAAGCAACTTAAGTATCCATCAACAGGTGAATGGATAAAGAAGATGTGGCACATATATACAATGGAATATTACTCAGACATAAAAAGAAACTAAATTGAGTTATTTATAGTGAAGTGGATGGAGAGAAAAACAAATACCATATGCTAACACGTATATATGTAGTCTAAAAAAAAGATAATTGTATCTGAAGAACCTAGGGGCAGGACAGGAATAAAGACACAGACGTAGAGAATGGACTTGTGGGCACAGGGAGGGGGAACTGTAAGCTGTGACAAAGTGAGAGAGCAGCATGGACATATATACACTACCAGATGTAAAATAGATAGCTAGTGTGAAGCAGCTGCATAGCACAGGGAGATCAGCTCGGTGCTTTGTGAACACCTAGAGGGGTGGGATAGGGAGGGTGGGAGGGAGACACAAGAGAGTGGGTATATGAGGATATATATATACATATAGCTGAGTCACTTTGTTATACAGCAGAAACTAGCACAACAATGTAAAGCAATTATACTCCAATAAAGATGTTAAAATAAATAAATAAATAGAGAAATAAAAATTCTGAAAAAAAAAAGGAAATAGGTGGTTAAGGGATAGAAAAGGAAATTAGTATAAGTCACATCAAGCTGTTTTAGTGTCACATAGGGTAGTAAAGGCAGGCCTTGCAGTCCTGAAATCCATATTCATAAACAGTTTAGGGGATTCATACTCCATGAGGGAGAGGGCACTCAATAAGTTACAACTGCATCTGGGTACTTGCAGTACACACCACCCATCTGATTTGGGAAACCTGGGCATAACAGTGATTGGTAGACATAAAAAATGAAGGAAGAGATTGTGCTGTGCTTATAAAAATGGCCAGCAGAAGACAGATGTCCATACTTTCTGGACTGGTCTGTTTCATTAAGGTAGTGCATCTTCTCAGATCAGGTAACATTCAAAACATATATTTAGCGGGTGTTACTTGGTACTCCAGATCCGAACTGACTCCACCCTGACAATGAATTCCTGGACATTAATGTTCAAACCAACCCACTCCCACCTTGAAATGTCTGACTTGAGCAGCCAGCTGCCTTATTCACACCTCTGTCTCTGCCACAGCAGTCCAGAGTCTGCCTCCCAGTAGAAGGAAGGGTTTGAACGTACACATTTACTTTGTGGTGTGTCTTGAAGTCATCTCCCTTCTCATGTCTATAGTTAATCTCTCCAGTTAAGTCATAAGCAAAATCATGAGCATGACCATGTCCTAAATGACTTTCTATTATAAACTAACATTCATCATTGAGCATACTATATTCCAGGCCTGGCAAGAAGAACTTTAAACAACAACACTGTGAGGTAAGTTTTTTTTTTTTTTTCATTTTACACAGGAAGAAATCAATGCATGAGTTATTTAAGAAAGAGTTGGATAATTTGCTTGTGATTACATACTTTGTAAGTGCCAGGGTTGGATTCAAGTACAGGCACATGTTCATAACTGTGAAAAGGTGGTGTAGTGTAATGGCTGAATAGATAAAAGGATATATCCTTCAGTTATTCACTGTATTCTGTTTCAGTTTTTGAAAGGGTATGGTGCTGGTATAAGAATAGATGGATTGTTGCACAACTATCTGAACATACTTAATGCCATAGAATTGTACACTTAAACATGGTTAAAATGGTGAATTTTACGTATATTGATCACAATTTTAAAAGTAAAAAATAAATCTCAACCTAAAAAAGAAGAATAGATGAATTAACAGAAGAGTAATTTCAGAAATAGAACCAGTATGTATCAGAATTTATAATCTGATAAAGCCCCTCAAAACAATAATGAAGTAATGGAAAATTTAGTAATGATGGAGACCCCGGCTAACCATTTAAGGAGAAAAAGTTGTTGAGTTTCTAACCCATCCTGTATACTGGAATGTATGAAACATTCTAGTTAGATTAAAGATTCAAATAGTAGCAAATAAGTAATAGAAGTACTAGAAGAAAATACAAATGAAATTGATAAAATCTTGGTCTAGAAATTATACCAAAGATAGAATTCATGAAGGAAAGAGATGGATAGATTTGATATAATCACTTTTAAAGTTTCTGTTTGACACAAAACATCATTAACAAAGTTCTTAAAAAGTCATTTGAGGGACTTCCCTGGTGGTGCAGTGGTTAAGAATCCACCTGCCAATTCAGGGGACACGGATTCGAAGAAGATCCGGGAAGATCCCACATGCCACGGAGCAACTAAGCCCATGCTCCACAACTAATGAGCCTGCACTCTAGAGCCCGCGAGCCACAACTATTGAAGCCCGTGCACCTAAAGCCCAGGCTCTGCAACAAGGGAAGCCACCACAATGAGAAGCCTATGCACCACAGCGAAGAGTAGCCCCTGCCCGCCGCAACTAGAGAAAAGCCCGCAAGCAGCAAAAAAGACTCAACACAGCCAAAAATAAATAAATAAATTTATTTTTTAAAAAAACACCGAATTGTACACTTGAAAATGGTGGATTTTATGTGAATTATATCTCAATTTAAAAAGTATTGGGGAAATTGATTATAATCAATATAATATCAAGTTAGATCCATACATCAAAATAAATCCTAGATGAACTAAATCATTACATTAAATATACATGAATACTGAATTGCTCTAAGAATTATAAAATTTCCACACATAAAAATAAAAGGTGAAACCTCAAAGGAAAATATCACTAGATTTTACCAAATAAAAATGAAGAAAAAAAGAAAGTCAGTTGACAAATTCGAGGTTAGGGGAGAGAATTTATGACAAAATAATTAATATGCTTATAATATAAGGAAATTTAAAGATCAATAATGAAAATATAAACAGCTCAATATGAAAATGAACAAAAGTTATGAAGAGGCAGTTTGTAAAAGAAAGAATACAAATGGCATTCAAGTGTATAAAAGATGATCTATCTTATTAGTAATAAAATAAATGCAAATTAGGACAATGAACTAATAATATGTTTGATTTAACAGATTAATATAGATTTTTTAAAAACACAAAATGTAATGTTGGCAAGCGTTTGAGGGCACACAGTCATTCTCATACACTATTGGCAGGAACAAAAATTGGTTTAACATCTTTAGGTGACAGTTTGGCTATAGCTATCAATTTTTTTCCCAGAAATTCTATTTCCTAATGTAATTTGTCAAATGTGTGGGAGGAAGAAAGGATGGCAAAGGTATTCAGCATAGAGTGTGTAGCAGAATAGTGGAAACAAACTAAATGCCCATCTGTAGGGAATCAGCTTAATAACTAATGATAAATCCATACAATTGATTACTATGTGGTTATTTAAAACTATGTCATAGGCTTAATGTATGGACATGAAATAATGACCATGGTATTATCAAGTGACAGTAGCAGATTATTAAAGGATGTGAATGTAATTGTTCCATTATTATGTAAAAAAAACTAAAGTGTATGTGTGTTGGGGGAGTTATACATGTGTAATAAACAGTATGGAAAAAGGACACCAAGACAATAATTACCTTTGGATGATGGGATTTCAATTCAAAGATACGTCATTTCTCTCTTATTTTTTTCATTTTTTTTCGTTTTATTAATGAGCATATTTTAGTTTTACATTTAAAAGATAGACAAAAGTGATAGTACTTCACAAAAATGAAACTTTCTCATCCTCTGAGATTCTTTTCATGAGAGCTCTTATTACACTAGTTTATGATTTGTTTGCTCACAAAGTGAACAAGTGCCTAATCCCTTGGAAAGGATAAATCCCTGAGCTTCCATGGCCGGGGGAGCCTTCATCACCTGCTAGACCAAGAGTAGAATCAGGCCTCTGTGGATCCGTTTACTGTTAGCAGAAATTTTCAGATGCTGTCCCGAGAGATCATTCGTGTGAACTCTCCCTTGTTCTAAACTCATGAAACCTCTATAACGAGTAAGGTATTTGGTTCATCCTCACGTATTTTCCGTTTGCCTCCGAGTTCTTGATTGGTGGGTGGATTAGCAATGAGTATTGAATTCTTCAAGAAAAGTCAAAGACTGAACTCTCAGCGCTATTCTTATGCCGTGTCTTAAATTTAGAAAACAAAGGAAAAGTTCATGAAACATTTTGTGACTCTCAAATCTGCCACCTGCCACCATCCCTGTTTACCCATACACACATCAATATATATCCACAGACATCATTATGCCCACCTCTTGAAGGGCTCAGGCAGAAAAGCCAGAGAAGTCAAGGAGAATCCTCTCTGGGGACAACATGTGTCCCTTACTTGAGCAATTACAGCCTAGGGTTTGTCCAGACTGGACAGGCTGACTTTGTCTCTTAAATTCTTTATTAAACAACATCTGTACCTCGCTCTCCTATTGTGAGGGAAGAGATGAATTCTCACGCAGCCTGACAACAGGTGTTTTATCATTCCTTCTACAGTCTCTGAGAACACCGAGGAAAAACTCCCAACTGTGAAGCCAGGATGATTGGAAACACCCTGAGTGCCAGATTAAAAAGCAAGAAAATTGCACCAAACCTCAGAGAGATTTTTTTCTATGCTTCACACAGAGGCCCCCACCATCACTGACTCCTGGATTAAATTGTTAGAGTTTAATGAATTATTATCATGTTCCTGTGGAAAACTATAATTTCAGACTTTTTTGTTTGTTTTTAACTAAAAGCTCTGTGTACTGGCTGGGAATTTTTCTATCAATGCTGACAAAAAAAACCCAAAAACCTGTTTTTGACATAGAAACATCCCCCTCGCCCTGATCACTGCATTCTTCAGGCATACTTCACTCAGTGAGATTCCAGACAAGTAATGTTACATTTCATCCTCATATCAGCAATTGTTACATCAAAAAGAAAAGACAGAGACATAACTAAATGAATTGCACAGAGAAAACGAGGTGGACAGGAAGAGACAGCTTTCATTTGCACATTTATATAGCTCAAGAATCTACTAAAGGTATATAAGAAATAAAATCTGAAAACATGTTTACCCATTTTTTTTTCATTTGTTAGAAAACCTCCATTTTAAAAAAGGTAAAGCATAAATAGTTGAGTAGAGAAGACTATATGGTGAATTATTCATTCTAGCTAGGCCATTCCAGGTCACAAGACAGGAGACTTCTTATAATCTTACATATAATAGAGATCTAGGATGACAGAAGCTTTGTTAAATCAACCCATACTGCATTCAATTCTTCTGAACGCAGTACTGATAAGGCATTGGTAGACCCAGGAGAGAAACATCTGAGACGAATTGTCAGGTATCAGAGAAAATCAGGTCAGAATGGAAGGCTATTTTTTTAAAGCAATTTGTCCAGAAAGCCAGACAAAGGGAAAATATTGTAGAAGATTCGTGACTCCATGCTTCCATTATTAAGATGACGGTAATAATAGGCCAAACAGCAGATTTTTAGGGTAAAGGGAGAAGGAACAAATCAAGCCCATGATTCATTTTTTAGAACATTTTAAATAATCATAAAAATATGTGTGTATAGAGGCAAGTTTGAAAAATATTGAAAAGCAAAATTAAGAATCTCTCCTCTTACCATTCAGAAATAAAAACAATCATTAACACCTGGCATAAATTCTTTCAGTCTACTTTATGTGGAGTTATATGTATTCGATGATGATGATAATCTAAAACATACAAATTTATATATATATATATATATATATATATATAAAATTCTCCCTGAAATAGGATTTGTATTACATTAAATATTTATAACCTGCTTTTTTTACTAAACATTCTTGAATATTTTAATTGTAATGTTACAATATTTTAGATTTGGTTATACTCATCATCAAAAATGGTTTTCGGCACCAATATAAAGTTTAAAAAAATCTTGACACAGGTTTTTGACACAAGCAATTTCCTGACATATAAGACATGTATACCCGATCCTAGCTTTGCACTATCCCATAGGATATCATGAATTGTCTGGGAAAAGAAAATAAGTAAAACAACTTCTCTAAGCTTCAGTTTCTACATCTGTAAAATGCCATAGTGTTGTTGCAGGCTCCTTATCTTGCTTCATTCAGGCCTGGAATTAGTTACACAAGCAAAATGTCAGTTAAAAGAGGAGTCCTAAAATGATACAAACACACCTAAATTATTTTATAGTAACTTAAAACATAAAGAAATATTCATCAAGCTTATGAAATAGTACTAAGACCCTTTTATTCCTTCCTTGCATAAACCACATCCATAATGTTTCTACAATTTCGTCTTACTTTTCTTTTGAAATTTATTTTATTTTTTTATACAGCAGGTTCTTATTAGTTATCTATTGTATACATATTAGTTATCTATTGTATACATATTAGTGTATATATGTCAATCCCAATCTCCCAGTTCATCCCACCACCACCCCATTTTACTTTCTTTAAAGAGAAACAGAACAGACTGTTTTACATTCATAAAACAATCTAAGTGCAAAATCCTTCTGCATTTCCCCCCCGCCCCCCCACACTAAATTTAATAGCAATTTGGTAGTGACTTCTCTTATTAAGACTTTCTAAAGATTCAACTTTGTTTTCATAAAAGAGAAAAAAAACCTCTTTCTTTCCCATCTATATATCCTCATTTTCCATAATATTTAATCAATTATTATAATTCCAACAAGAATAACATGTGAAAAACAGGTTTGGGAATAAGTTCAACTGACCCACAAGAGCCCATCCCTCTGCTGAGGGCAGCTGAAGGACTTAGCCCTCCAGAGAATAATGCAGTGGCCTTGAGCACCTTGTGTACTATTAGACCAGTCAGCATGTGTTACAGGGAAGCAAAGTGTCTGATACAATAGCCATGGGCTAAGTGCCCAAGGTTGCTGTAAACATTAAATGAGGCAATGCAAAATACTTAGCACAATGCTTGGCAGTAAATTAGCTCTTGATAAACATTAGCTAAAAGGAAAGAGAGAGAATAAAAAAATAACAAAACCTGTTCTGATGTTTGCTCACAACCATTGAAATCTAGTCAAGCTTCACCAAGATCAAGCAAAGAGAGCCTAGATGTTGAGAACTTGATGTCATGTCATGTCATCAGATCTTGAAGAGCATCTGGTATGAATCAGATGCAACAAAGTGAAAGTACTTTCTAAAATGCAAGTTTTCTGGCTCTGATGACACATTATCATTGGATACTTGGATCCCAGAGTCAGCTGAAGCAGTATAGACTTAGAAGCTGAAACAAATGTTGGATCAAACAGGCTAATAATCAGGAAAAAAAGAAAGTAACTGGGAACATTAGATATTGGCTGTCCTTTTAGCCCAAACTATCGGCTTCATTATCTCTGGAATTTTTTTATGTTTATATTTGTAAATGGCTGTTGAGTGTGCTTATTTTTCACTTCAAGCCAAGTGCCAGTAAATAAAGTGCCGGTGAAGATTTAACTTAAAAGAAATTATAAACCTGCATCACCCTGGCTTTAATCAATGTGTGCCATCATCCTTCTCTATCCTAGAAAATTCATCTCTCACCACCAGCCTAAGCTGAGCTGTTTCCTTTCAAGTTTTCCCTGCAGCAAAAAGGATGACAGCTAAAACAGGGTTTCAATGAGTTGCACTTTGAGGACCTATGGAATGCAGTTCAATAGTAAGTAGAAGGACCTTAACTTTCTATGAAACACAGAGCTAACAGAGCAGACACTCACAATCAGTAGATGGAGTGTCAACAATGTAAATAAATAAGAACAGTGTGAGGAACACAATCAAAATCCTTGAGAACAAGTTATTGCTGATTTCTCTTGCAGATAATGGATGCTTAAAAGACTTTAGATGGATAGGAGTTAGGGGAGTCCTAGGACCAGGGTTGTGAATGATGAGGAAATGTCATCAAAGAACTATTGCTGAAGTTTTAGTGTGAAATGCCCATTAGTAGTAATAGAAAGGGTAAGAAAAGAGAAGTTTCCTTACATGACAATTTGGAGCAAATAATTGGGTCACAGGCCAAATCTGGGTCATGTCCATTTGGTTCAACCTTCTTAGAGTCATAGCTCTCAGAAAATCTGTGGGAAAGCTATGGACCTCAAAAGAGTTTTGCAGTGTCTTATAAAACTACATGCACTTACCATATAAGCCAGCAATTGTACTGTTGGGCACTTGTCCCAAAGAAATGAAAACTTTTGGTCCACACTAAAACCTGTACAGTAATGTTCATAGCAGCTGTATTCATAATAGCCAAAAACTGGAAACAACTTAAATGTTCTTCAATGGGCAAATGACTAAAAACAAAATTGTGGTACAACCCTACAGTACCACTTACTGCTCAGCAATAAAAAAGAGTGAACTATTGATACGCTCAACAACTTGAATGAATCTCCAGGGAGTTGTGCTGAGCGTAAAAAAAAAAAAAGAATCTCAAAAGACTACAAGTCATATGATTCCATTTATATAACATTCTTGAAATAGCAAATATACAAGATTGAGGAACAGATTAGTGGCTGCCAGGGATTAGGGATAGCGAGGAGAGAGGTGGATGAGGCTGCCAAAGGGGTGGCAGGAGGGATCCTTGTGATTATGGACAGTGCTGTACCTTGATTATGGTAGTGGTTAAGTGAATCTGCACATGACACAATGGCATAGTACTACACACACACACACAGGTACATGTAAAACTGGTAAGATCACATGAAGCTCTGTAGTCAGTTACCAATGTCAGTTTCCTGGGTTTGATATTGTATTACAGTTAAGAAATATGTTACCAATGGTCCTGAAACACAGGACCCTTCTATACATTTTATTAACATGCTCTGAAGCTATAATTATTTCAAAATATATATTTTTAAAAGGTAGGTCTTTATATACTGATATGGTAATATGACTTTATGTTATTAAAGTCAGTATCAAATAGAATTATGGTAGGAACCTCTGATGAGATTGAGAATGTAAAGAGTGAAAAGTGGAGAAAAATGAATTCTAACTTTTTACTTGATATGCTTCTGTGATGGTTGATTTTTTTACTTGATATTCTTCTGTACAATTTGAAGTTTTTACAGTCTAAACATATTATTCATCATTTATATTTTTAACATCTTTATTGGACTATAATTGCTTAACAACAGTGTGTTAGTTTCTGCTCTATAACAAAGTGAATCAGCTATACATATACATATATCCCCATATCTCCTCCTTCTTGTTTCTCCCTCCAACCCTCACTGTCCCACCCCTCTGGGTGGACACAAAGCACTGAGCTGATCTTGCTGTGCCATGCGGCTGCTTCCCACTAGCTATCTATTTTACACCTGGTACAGTATATATGTCCATGACACTCTCTCACTTCATCCCAGCTTACCTTTCCCCGCTTCCCTGTGTCCTCAAGTCCATTCTCTATGTCTGGGTCTTTATACCTGTCCTGCCCCTAGCTTCTTCAGAACCATTTTTTTTTAGATTCCACATATATGTGTTACAACACAGTATTTGTTTTTCTCTTTCTGACTTATTTCACTCTGTATGACAGACTCTAGGTCCATCCACCTCACTACAAATAACTCAATTTCGTTTCCTTTTATAGCTGAGTAATATTCCACTGTATATATGTGCCACATCTTCTATATCCATTTATCAGTCTATGGACAATTCGGTTGCTTCCATGCCCTGGCTATTGTAAGTAGAGCTGCAAAGAACATTGTGGTACATGACTCTTTTTGAATTATGGTTTTCTCAGGGTATATGCCCAGTAGTGGGATTGCTTGGTCATATGGTAGTTTTATTTTTAGATTTTTAAGGAACCTCTATACTGTTCTCCATAGTGGCTGTATCAGTTTACATTTCCACCAACAGTGCAGGAGGGTCCCCTTTTAGCCACACCCTCTCCAGCATTTATTGTTTGTAGATTTTTTGATGATGGCCATTCTGACTGGTGTGATGTGATACCTCATTAGAGTTTTGATTTGCATTTCTCTAATGATTAGTGATGTTGAGCATCCTTTCATGTGTTTGTTGGCCATCTGTATGTCTTCTTTGGAGAACTGTCTATTTAGGTCTTCTGCCCATTTTTGAGGGTTGTCTTCTCGTCTTGTTTATGGTTTCCTTTGCTGTGCAAAAGCTTTGAAGTTTCATTAGGTCCCATTTGTTTATTTTTGTTTTTATTTCCATTTCTCTAGAACGTGGGTCAAAAAGGATCTTGCTGTGATTTATGTAATAGAGTGTTCTGCTTATGTCTTCCTCTAAGAGTTTTATACTGTCTGGCTTTACATTTAAGTCTTTAACCCATTTTGAGTTTATTTTTGTGTATGGTGTTAGGGAGTGTTCAAATTTCATTCTTTTACATGTAGCTGTCCAGTTTTCCCAGCACCACTTACTGAAGAGGCTGTCTTTTTTCCATTGTATATTCTTGCCTCCTTTGTCAAAGATAAAGTGACCATATGTGCGTGGGTTTATCTCTGGGATTTCTATCTTGTTCCATTGATCTATCTTTCTGTTTTTGTGCCAGTGCCATACTGTCTTGATTACTGTAGTTTTGTAGTATAGTCTGTAATCAGAGAGCCTGATTGCTCAAGCTCCATTTTTCTTTCTCAAGATTGTTTTGGCTATTTGGGTTTTTTTGTGTTTCTATATAAACTTTAAAATTTTTTGTTCTAGTTCTGTGAAAAATGCCATTGGTTGTTTGATAGGGATTGCACTGAATCTGTAGATTGTTTTGGGAAGTATAGTCATTTTTACAATGTTGATTCTTCCGATCCAAGGACATGGTATATCTCTCCATCTGTTTGTAACATCTTTAATTTTTTTCATCAGTGTCTCATAGTTTTCTGCATACAGGTACGTTGTCTCCTTAGGTAGGTTTATTCCTAGGTATTTTACTGTTTTTGTTGCAATGGTAAATGGGAGTGTTTCCTTAACTTCTTTTTCAGATTTTTCATCATTAGTGTTTAGAAATGCAAGAGATTTCTGTGCATTATTTTTGTATCCTGCTACTTTACCAAATTCATTGATTTGCTCTAGCAGTTTTCTGGTAGCATCTTTAGGATTCTCTATGTACAGTATCATGTCATCTGCACACAGTGACAGCTTTACTTCTTCTTTTCCAATTTGGAATCCTTTTATTTCTTTTTCTTCTCTGACTGCTGTGGCTAAAACTTCCAAAACTATGTTGAATAATAGTGGTGAGAGTGGGCAACCTTGTCTTATTCCGGACCTTAGTGGAAATGGTTTCAGTTTTTCACCATTGGGAACGATGTTGGCTGTGGGTTTGTCATATATAGCCTTTATTATGTTGAGGCAAATTCCCTCTATACCTACTTTCTGGAGGGTTTTCATCATAAATGGGTGTTGAATTTTCTTGAAAGGTTTTCTGCATGTGTGGAGATGATCATATGTTTTTTTTCCTTCAGTTTGTTAATATGGTGTATCACATTGACTAATTTCCATATATTGAAGAATCCTTGCATTCCTGGGATAAACCCAACTTGATCTTGGTGTATTATCCTTTTAATGTGTTGTTGGATTCTGTTTGCTAGAATTTTGTTGAAGATTTTTGCATCTCTATTCATTAGTGATATTGGCCTGTAGCTCTCTTTCTTTGTGACATCTTTGTCTGGTTTTGGTATCAGGGTGATGTTGGCATTGTAGAATGAGTTTGGAGTGTTCCTCCCTCTGCTATATTTTGGAAGAGTTTGAGAAGGATGGGTGTTAGCTTTTCTCTAGATGCTTGATAGAATACACCTCTGAATCCATGTGGTCCTGGGCTTTTGCTTGATGGAAGATTTTTAATCACAATTTCATTTCAGTGCTTGTGATTGGTCTATTTCTCTTTTCTATTTCTTCCTGGTTCAGTCTCAGAAGGTTGTGCTTTTCTATGAATTTGTCCATTTCTTCCATGTTGTCCATTTTATTGGTATATAGTTCCTTGTAGTAATCTCTCATGATCCTATGTATTTCTGCAGTGTCAGTTGTTAGTTCTCTGTTTTCATGTCTTATTCTATTGATCTGAGTCATCTCCCTTTTTTTCTTCATAAATCTGGCTAATGGTTTATCAATTTTGCTTATCATCTCAAAGAAGCAGCTTTTAGTTTTATTGATCTTTGCTATCGTTTTCTTCCTTTTTTTTTCATTTATTTCTGATCTGATTTTTATGATTTCTTTCCTTCTGCTAACTTTGGGGGTTTTTGTTCTTATTTCTCTGATTACTTTAGGTGTAAGGTTAGGTTGTTTATTTGAGATGTTTGTTTTTCTTGAGGTAGGATTGTATTGCTGTAAACTTCCCTCTTAGAACTGCTTTTGCTGCATCCCATAGGTTTTAGGCCGTCATGTTTTCATTGTCATTTGTCTCTAGGTATTTTTTGATTTCCTCTTTGATTTCTTCAGTGATCTCTTGGTTATTTAGTATTGTACTGTTTAGCCTCTATGTATTTGTATTTTTTACATTTTTTTCCTGTAATTGATATCTAGTCTCATAATGTTGTGGTCAGAAAAGATACTTGATATGATTTCAATTTTCTTAAATTTACCAAGGCTTGATTTGTGACCCAAGATATGATCTATCCTGGAGAATGTTCCATGAGCACTTGAGAAGAAAGTGTATTCTGTTGTTTTGGATAGAATGTCCTATAAATGTCAATTAAGTCCACCTTGTTTAATGCATCATTTAAAGCTTGTATTTCCTTATTTATTTTCATTTTGGATGATTTGTCCATTGGTGAAAGTGGCGTATTAAATTCCCCTAGTATGATTGTGTTACAGTTGCTTTCCCCTTTTATGGCTGTTAGAATTTGCCTTATGTATTTAGGTACTCCTATGTTGGGTGCATAAAGATTTACAATTGTTATATCTTCTTCATGGATTGATCCCTTGATCATTATGTAGTGTCCTTCTTTGTCTCTTGTAATAGTCTTTATTTTTAAATCTTTTTTTTTTCTGATATGAGAATTGCTACTCCAGCTTTCTCTTGATTTCCTTTTGCATGGAATGTCTTTTTCCATCCCCCCAATCTGCATGTGTCCCTAAGACTGAAGTGGGTCTCTTGTAGGCAGCATATCTACCAGTCTTGTTTTTGATTCATTCAGCCAGTCTATGTCTTTTGGTTAGAGCATATAATCCATTTACATTTAAGGTGGTTATCAATATATATGTTCCTATTACGATTTTCTTAATTGTTTTGGGTTTGTTATTGTAGGTCTTTCCCTTCTCTTGTGTTTCCTGCCTAGAGAAGTTCCTTTAGCATTTGTTCTAAAGATGGTTTGGTGGTGTGGAAATCTCTTAGCTTTTGCTTGTCTGTAAAGGTTTTGATTTCCCGTCGAATCTTAATGAGATTCTTGCTGCATAGAATAATCTTGGTTGTAAGTTTTTCCCTTTCATCACTTTAAATATGTCCTGCACTCCCTTCTGGCTTGCACAGTTTCTGCTGAAAGATCAGCTGTTAACTTTATGGGGATTCCTTTGTATATTATTTGTTGTTTTTCCCTTGCTGCTCTTAATGGTTTTTCTTTGTATTTAATTTTTGATAGTTTGATTAATATGTGTCTTGGCACATATTTCTCCTTGGATTTATCCTGTATGGGACTATCTGCACTTCCTGGGCTTGATTGACTATTTCCTTTCCCATACTGGGGAAGTTTTCAACTATAATCTCTTCAAATATTTTCTCAGATCCATTTCTTTTTCTCTTCTTCTTCTGGGACCCCTATAATTAGAATATTGGTGCATTTATTGTTGTCCCAGAAGTCTCTGAGACTGTCCTCAATTCTTTTCATTCTTTTTTCTTTATTCTGCTCTCCATAGTTATTTCCACTATTTTACCTTCCAGGTCACTTATCCATTCTTCTGCCTCAGTTATTCTGCTATTGATTCCTTTTAGAGAATTTTCAATTTCATTTATTGTGTTGTTCATCATTGTTTGTTTGCTCTTTAGTTCTTCTAGGTCCTTGTTAAATGTTTCTTGTATTTTTTCCATTCTATTTCCAAGATTTTGGATCATGTTTACTATCATTACTCTGAATTCTTTTTCAGATAGACTGCCTATTTCCTCTTCGTTTGTTTGGTCTGGTGGGTTTTTACCTTCCTCCTTCATCTGCTGTGTGTTTCTCTGTCTTCTCATCTTGCTTAACTTACTGTGTTTGGGGTCTCCATTTTGCAGGCTGAAGGTTCATAGTTCCCGTTGTTTTTGGTGTCTGCCCCCAGTGGCTAAGGTTGGTTCAGTGGATTGTGAGACTTCCTGGTGGAGGGGACTGGTGCCTGTGTTCTGGTGGATGAGGCTGGATCTTGTCTTTTTGGTGGTCAGGACCACGTTCAGTGGTGTGTTTTGGGTTGTCAGTGAACTTAGTATGATTTTAGGTAGCCTCTCTGCTAATGGGTGGGGTTGTGTTCCTGTCTTTCTAGTTGTTTGGCATAGGGTGTCCAGCACTGTAGCTTGCTGGTAGTTGAGTGGAGCAGGGCCTTAGTTTTGAGATGGAGATCTCTGGGAGAGCTTATCCCGTTTGATATTACTTGGGGCTGGGAGGTCTCTGGTGGACCAGTGTCCTGAACTCGGCTCTCCCACCTCAGAGGCTTAGGCCTGATATCCAGCCGGAGCACCAAGACCCTGTCAGCCACACAGCTCTGAAGAAAAGGGAGAAAAAGAAAGAAAGAAAATAAATAAATAAAATAAAATAAATAATTAAAATAAAAAACTATTATTACAGTTAAAAAAGTATATAAAAAAAGAAAGAGTCATGAGAGCAACCAAACCAAAAAACAAATCCACCAATGATAACAAGCACAAAAATCTATACTAAAATAAAATGACAGACAGAACCATAGGACAAATGGTAAAAGCAAAGCTATACAGACAAAATCACACAAAGAAGCATACATATACACACTCAGAAAAAGAGCAAAAGGGGGAAAATATATATATATATATATATATGTAAAAAAAGGAAGAGAGCAACAAAATCAATAAACAAATCTACTAAAGGAAATAAGCTCTAAATACTAAACTAAGATAAACATAAAAGCAGAAACAAATTAGATGCAGAAAGCAAACCCCAAGTCTACAGTTGCTCCCAAAGGCCACCTCCTCAATTTGGGATGATTCGTTGTCTATTCAGGTATTCCACAGATGCAGGGCACATCAAGTTGATTGTAGAGATTTAATCCGCTGTTCCTGAGGCTTCTCGGAGAAATTTCCCTTTCTCTTCTTTGTTTGCACAGCTCCTGGGGTTCCGCTTAGGAATTGGCCCTGCCTCTGCGTGTAGGTCGCCTGAGGGCATCTGTTCCCTGCCCAAACAGGACAGGGTTAAAGTAGCAGCTGATTAGGGGGCTGTGGCTCACTCAGGCCAGGGGGAGGGAGAGGAACAGAATGCGGGGCAAGCCTGCAGGGGCAGAGGGCAGCATGATGTTGCAACAGTCTGAGGCATGCCATGCGTTCTCCCGGGGAAGTTGTCCCTGGATCACAGGACCCTGGCAGTGGTGGGCTGCACAGGCTCCCAGGAGGGAAGGTGTGGATAGTGACCTGTGCTTGCACACAGGCTTCTTGGTGGTTGCAGAAGCAGCCTTAGTGTTTCATGCCCATCTCTGGTGTCCACGCTGATAGCCGCGGCTCGTGCCCATCTCTGGAGCTCATTTAGGCAGCGCTCTGAATCCTCGCACACCCCGAAACAATGGTCTCTTGCCTCTTAGGCCATTCCAGACTTTTTCCCGGACTCCCTCCTTACTAGCTGTGGCATACTAGCTCCCTTCAGGCTGTGTTCACGCAGCCAACTCCAGTCCTCTCCCTGGGATCTGACCTCTGAAGCCAGAGTCTCAGCTCCTAGCCCCCATCCACCCCGGCAGGTGAGCAGACAAGTCTCTCAGGCTGGTGAGTTTTGGTCGGCATCAATCCTCTGTGCAGGAATCTCTCTGCCTTGCCCTCTGCACCCCTGTTGCTGTGCTCTCCTCCGTAGCTCCAAAGCTTCCCCCCAACCCACCCCCCGTTTCCACCAGTGAAGGGGCTTCCTAGTGTGTGGAAACTTTTCCTCCTTCACAGCTCCCTCCCAGAGATGCAGGTCCCATCCCTATTATTTTGTCTCTGTTTTTCCTTTTTTCTTTTGCCCTACCCAGGTACATGGGGAGTTTCTTGCCTTTTGGGAAGTCTGAGGTCTTCTGCCAGTGTTCAGTAGGTGTTCTGTGGAAGTTATTCCACATATAGATGTATTTTTGATGTATTTGTGGGGAGGAAGGTGATCTCCACATCTTATTCCTCTGCCATCTTGAAGGTCCCTCTACACATCTTTTAAAAAGCAAGTAAGCATAGTATAATAAGAAAAATTTTTTTAAATCTGTAGACCCTCTCCCTGGAAAAAATCATATGCAATTATGTACATAATTTTAGCAATCTCATGGACCCCAAATTCCATCCATATATTTCCTAAAGAGAGATATGTCCCTCTGACTAGGTATCACTGCTTTAAAACATGGATGCCTGCATGAGTGAAGAGAAATAGGGTCAGGCGACCTATTACATATATTCTGTAATCACCCTGTGTTCTATTTGCTATGACACCCAGTCACCTTCAAGTGGGAAATAAAGATATTTTGTTTGTTTGTTTCTTTGGAAGTGACTAGATGTGGAACTCTGAATTGCAACTTTAGGAAGCATACCAATGGTGTTCATAACCTGGTGTTTGCCTGGGTCATGCGGCCAGTGAAAGGCAGAGCCAGGATTCGAACCCAAAGCTTCCTGACCCTAGACAAGGTTCCACGCCTACTCCACTATTCCGTATATTGTGTGGGAAGATGTCAGCTCCATTTGTGGACACATGGCTAGACCTCCAGATGAATTTTTTGAATGGACAGTGGAAAGGCATAAAGTCAGGGGGAAATCGGAGCTGGTGAATGGAATTCAGAAGCTTCATGGAGGTTCTGTAAGGATTAGTGAAGTCACTGAACTGAATAATCAATAATAGATCATTTATAATTATTAACTTGCACATTCATGGGCTGGGATGTAATCATGTTTGCCTGAAGAGCCAACACAGCAGTTTTAAAGGGATTCGCAAACACAAGAAAGCTGCTGTTCTCTCCAGTAAGCAATATTTTAGTGGCAAAACACCCTGTGAATGGTTTGTGAGTACAAAGCAGCAAGCGTGTGAATAGCTTTTTACAATGTCACGTTCTCTCCTTCCACTTGGGAAGGAAGCACAATGCTACCATAAGCAGATACTAACAGCACAGATGCTGGCGCTGATGTGAGCATAAATGCTGTCCCGCACCACAATAAAAATATTCCCAAAGTACCACGCCTGCATAAATCTTATATTTTTATGAATCACTGCCATTATGGCAACCACACACTGAAAATTTGTCTTAGGATGTGAATGATCTTTCTAGATAGTTTAGCTTATCTTAGACTCTTCATAATTTATACTTGTCCATGTATCATATCCAAACAGGGCTTTGCTTCCTAGATTGCTCAAGTGGCAGCCGCCTGTACTTTGTATGGCTACAGTTCGAAAATATAGTTTAATTGTAATCAGAGGAGCAAAATCTTTCTGATGCCTCTGCTGCCATGTTGTAAACATCCAACCACAGATTCAACATTAATTCTTCCATTTCTTATCAACAGCAGTTTTCCAGAGCCCACAAATATATCTACCATACAATTTTATGCTTTGTAAAAGGTGACCTATACTTTCTTTTCAAATGCAGTTTCCTTAATGAAAATAGTGTAATGTCAGTCCATGCAAAGCAAATGCATATTAATATGCGTTTACATCTGTCTCATATTAATATTCATGCCTGAATCCACATCCCTACACAAAGCCAATTTTCTGACCATCTGTGTGATGGCTGGTGGATGCAATGAATAAATTTTATTTGTGAGGGGAGTGATAAATCATGTATCTTCAGTTTTTCACCCACAATCTTTCCTCTTAGGTGCAAAAATGTTTTCATCATAGTTTGGAATATTTAAGTAAACGAAACAGGTTAACCCTTTAATATTCCTACACATACAGGCAATTTTATGCAATCTCAACACCTCTAACCAACCATAAGAAGGAACTATGGATTTGCTTGGTTGAATTTGACATCTCTGATTCCTATGTAAATTCCAGTCTTTTATAATAATTTTCTATGTTGTTTAAAATGTACTCTAGCTGTTTTTGAAAAGAAATTTTGAAAAGCTTCTAGATGTAAAAAAGATCTCTGCAAAAAGAGTATATTCCTGAAGAAAGTCCTTACAGCCATCAAATAACTTAAAAGTTATATCAAGTATAACCTTACACAAGGAAAGATTTCAAACAGGGAACATTTATCAGTATTTAGATAATGATCTCGGTACTTACAATTTTACCCAAGTGAAATATCAAGATTTCAGCAGTAACAATGTTTTTGTAAAATTGGTGATCTTCTGGGGAATACTGCAACCAAATCTTAAAAACAATTACCTTTCAGGATATGAGACAAATGCAGTTAATCAACCTGGCAAGCAGAGCCCAAAAGGAAGGATTGAATTAAAAATCATATCATGGTAGGCAGAGTCTGAAAAGTATTGCATGCTGAAGAAAGAAGTTAAGATCTGATGGCTTGAATAATGAAAACTGTATCGGGTGGTCTAAGATGCTTTCTTTGCCTCTTCCAGGGATGCTTTCTATGAATTCTAAATGGTTGGGCTACTAGATTGAATCAAAACCCAAAGTTTACATTTGATTTAATTTACCTTCTCTGAGTTAACAGGGCTATCCTAAGGTCCCTAAAAATGTCACAAACAGCACAAACCACAACTTCGAGGTCAAAGCAGAAATCAAGCTGCTGAAAATTTCTACTTCTGCTGTAATGGCACCAAACAGAGTGACAAGGTAAATCGGGAACCCTCAGAGCTATCAATCTCCTGTAGATACAGCCCCACTTAGCACATGAATTTTCAAAACATAAATAGAGCAGAGTCAGAGAAATTTTGTCTCAAATAAGCACCAGTTACTGACTGAGCACCTGCTCCTTGCAAGGCACCATGCTGAGAAGGAGCTTCTGGTGCCATGCTGCCCTCAGAAAGCTTAGCACCTAGTTGGTAATGAAGGCAGGTTCTCCCACAAGAAGATTCTCAATCAACCATTAACTTGGTGTATGATAAATATGAAGTGAATGCTGTAAAAGGAATTTAAAAGAGGCTGAGATTTCCACAAGCCCAGGAAATCAAGGAATCTCATCCAGAGGAATATAGAGTCAGTTTTAAAGGCTGAAAAGATTCAGATGGTCAGAAAAAAGGAGAAGTCATATCAGATGGGATAAGCTGTACAAAGGCTCAGAGCAGGAAGTATTTAGCAGGAGGATGCAGAAGTAATAGGGGAAATTGTGGGTAGGCCACTCTGGCTACTTCTGAGAATTAATGTTCAAAACTAGGGGAGTTAAGGGAAATGAGTTTAAGTAGTACACATGTGGGCATTAAATAACATTGAATTATAAAGTCAGAAAAATAATCTCTTAGCAACTCTGTTAATTCTCCTAATTGCCTCAAGAAGCAAATCTCCCTTTGGTGCCAATATATCTTTCACACCACTCCAGTACTTGCTAAATCTCTCTTTTTAACAAAGAGAGAGCCTGCCTCAGGCTCAAAGGATAAAGACTAGAATTAATAACATAGTTTGGTTTCATGGTGTTTGTTTTTAGTATTATTTTATTTTATACCAAGTAGAACTTACTCGTCTTCCATTTGTGGTGGTAATATAAAATTTCTTTTTAAGGAAAATATATTTAGGATTTTTTTAATTAGTTGTTTTTAAAGATAAACAATAAATTACTGAATGTGATGAAAAAAAAGGACTAAAGTTTGGAAAGAACTAGTCTGACATAGTAACTGGCAAGATGGAAAGAAGGGTTGGATTCAGTCCAGTAATACCTCAATATAGAAGCTGACCAGATTGAATTACAGCCTTTGATTTCAATTCCATTTGTAATTCTAAGTATGTCAGTTTCCCTTATATATGGGCATTGCTGAGGTCACGTTTGTAAAATCTCCTTAAGGCCTAGAATTTTTTCAAAATATATCTAACTTTTTTTTCATATAAATGTAAAAGGAACATTATTTAAATGAGAGGTAGAGAAAAACAGAATAGGTCACCAAGCCCTATCCCTTGGAGATTTAACATAAGAGATATAAACATAAAATACTTCATCTGCAACAAAAGGATTTTGCTTTCATTAGATTGCTCAGGATTTCACACCATATACTTAAGTATGATTTAGCATAACATTGATACTTGTTTATATTTGCCACCTACCTATTTCACAGTGATATTGTAAGGATTAGTGTTATAATATTTCTCAAGCCTTTTCTTTTCTTAAAAGAAACTATACACTATAAAATCAAGGTAATAGTAATAATAGTCATCATCATAATAGTAATAACTGCTCATGTATTTTCAAATATGGGCTCTGTGTTGATGGAAAGGGAAATTAGGATGCAAGCTAAAAATGCAGGCTTATCAGCTGGTTAGAACACAGAGACATAGGATGGTATAACAGTGATGCTATCTACAGTTTTTCAAGGTCTGGAGGAGGGTCTGAGGTTCTGCATTTGTAGTGACTCCCAAGTAGTTGATGCTGCTGGTCTGAGGCCACTCTTGGGGAGTAAGGCCTTAGACTACACCACTCTTTCAGGGGCACATCTGAAATATGTGCCATTAACTGTCAGAGGACTTAAGGAAGCATGTCTAAACACATCTTGACAAATCTGTCACTGCTGCTGATGTCTTCCCTGTTTTTCTCACCTTTGCACCCAGTATTCTGTTTCCATTGTCCAAACCACCACATGCATGAAAATTATTCCTCTCATTATCTCCCTGCCCTCTCGCTCCCAAGCCAGAAGTGAACTCTTTGAGAGCAGAAACACATCATTTATTCTAAAAATTGATCATAGGTTTGAACAAAGATTTGTGTTCAAAAATGTTGATTTCAGAACTTTTTGTAACATCAAAAAGTAGGAAAATTGTTTCTTTTAAAATATTTTAAAATGTGGGTTATGTTCATGATATGGCATCATGTTAAAAAGCAGGATCAAAAACTATGGATGTATCATCTAAATTTCAATATAGTGAGATTTCCTCATGCAACTCAGACCAGCATGAAATTTAAAGTTTCTGAATTGTTTACTTCTGGAATTTTCTGTTTAGCATTTTTGGACGGAGGTTGACCTCAGGTTACTCTGCCAGTAGCTCCCTGTAGGCTTAGCCTTACTCCAGAATTCCTACATTTTTCATGAGATTACGGGATGTCCTGGAACATGGACCCTTAAGAAAACCTGAAAACCAAGTTTTAACATTGGCACTCCTGGTTCTTGCACCTCTGGACACCCTGGTTTCCCTGGTTCTCCGGTGTGGAAATGGCAGATCTAGGGACTTCTGGAGCTCCAAAATCATCTGTGTGGCTGACAGAGTCTTGGTGCTCCAGCCAGGTTTCAAGTCTGTGCCTCTGAGGTGGGAGACCTGAGTTCAGGACACTGGTCCAGCAGAGAAATCCCGTATCCACATAATATCAAACAGCAAAAATTCTCCCAGAGATTTCCATCTCAAAGTTAAGACCCAGATCCACTCGACGACCAGCAAGTTACAGTGCTGGACACCCTATACCAAACAACTAGCAAAACAGGAACACAACGCCACCAATTAGCAGAGAGGCTGCCTAAAATCATAATAAGTCCACAGACACCCCAAAACATACCACCAGACGTGGACCTGCCCACCAGAGAGACAAGATCCAGCCTCATCCACCAGCATACAGGCACCAGTCCCCTCCACCAGGAAGCCTACACAACCCACTGAACCAAACTTAGACACTGGGAGCAGACACCAAAAACAACAGGAATTATGAAAATGCAGCCTGCGAAAAGGAGACCCCAAACAGAGTAAGTTAAGCAAAATGAGAAGACAGAGAAACACACAGCAGATGAAGGAGGAAGGTAAAAACCCACCAGACCAAACAAATGAAGAGGAAATAGGCAGTCTCCTGAAAAAGAATTCAGAGTAATGATAGTAAACATGATCCAAAATCTTGGAGATAGTATGGAGAAAATAAAAGAAAAGCTTAACAAGGACCTAGAAGAACTAAAGAGCAAACAAACAATGATGAACAACACAGTAAATGAAATTTAAAATTCGCTAGAAAGAATCAATAGCAGAAAAACTGAGACAGAAGAACGGATAAGTGACCTGGAAGCTAAAATAGTGGAAATAACTATCACAGAGGAGAATAAAGAAAAAAGAATGAAAAGAATGACAGACAGTCTCAGAGACCACTGGGACAACATTAAATGCACCAAATTCTAATTATAGGTGTCCCAGAAGAAGAAGAGAAAAAGAAACAGATCTGAGAAAATATTTGAAGAGATTATAGTTGAAAACTTCCCCAGTATGGGAAAGGAAATAGTCAATCAAGTGCAGGAAGTGCAGAGAGTCCATACAGGATAAATCCAAGCAGAAACACGTGCCGAGACATATATTAATCAAACTATCAAAAATTAAATACAAAGAAAAAATATTAAAAGCAGCAAGGGAAAAATAACATACAAGGGAATCCCCATAAGGTTAATAGCTGATCTTTCAGCAGAAACTCTGCAAGCCAGAAGGGGGTGGCAGGACATATTTAAAGTGATGAAAGGGAAAAACATACAACCAAGATTACTTGATCAGGCAAGAATCTCATTCATATTCGACAGAGAAATTAAAACCTTTACAGACAAGCAAAAGTTAAGAGATTTCCACATCACCAAAACAGCTTTCCAACAAATGCTAAAGGAACTTCTCTAGGCAGGAAACACAAGAGAAGGGAAAGACCTACAATAACAAACCCAAAACTATTAAGAAAATGGTAACAGGAACATAAATATTGATAACTACCTTAAATGTAAATGGATTAAATGCTCTAACCAAAAGAAACAGACTGGCTGAATGGATACAAAAACAAGTCTGCTAGATATGCTGTCTACAAGAGACCCACTTCAGTCCTAGGGACACATATAGATTGAAAGTGAGCAGATGGAAAAAGGTATTCCATGCAAATGGAAATCAAAAGAAAGCTGGAGTAGCAATTCTCACATCAGAAAAAAATAGATTTTAAAATAAAGACTATTACAAGAGACAAAGAAGAACACTACATAATGATTAATGGAACAATCCAAGAACAAGATATAAAAATTGTACATATTTATGCACCCAACATAGGAACACCTCAATACATAAGGTAAATGCTAACAGCCAAAAAAGGGGAAATAGACAGTAACACATTCATAGTAGGGGACTTTAACACCCCACTTTCACCAATGGACAGATCATCCAAAATAAAAATAAATAAAGAAAAACAAGCTTTAAATGATGCATTAAACAAGGTGGACTTAATTGATATTTATAGGACATTCCATCCAAAAACAACAGAATACACTTTCTTCCCAATTGCTCATGGAAAAATCTCCAGGATAGATCATATATTGGGTCACAAATCAAGCCTTGGTAAATTTAAGAAAACTGAAATCATATCAAGTATCTTTTCCAACCACAATGCTGTGAGACTAGATACCAGTTACAGGAAAAAATCTGTAAAAAATACAAACACATGGAGGCTAAACAATACACTACTAAGTAACCAAGAGATCACTGAAGAAATCAAAGAAGAAATTAAAAAATACCGAGAAACAAATGACAATGAAAACACGATGACCCAAAACCTTTGGGATCAGCAAAAGCAGTTCTAAGAGGGAAGTTTATGGCAATACAATCCTACCTCAAGAAAAACAAACATCTCAAATAAACAACCTAACCTTGCACTTAAAGCAATTAGAGAAAGAAGAACAAAAAACCCCCCAAAGTTAGCAGAAGGAAAGAAACCATAAAGATCAGGTCAGAAATAAATGAAAAAGACATGAAGAAAACAATAGCAAAGATCAATAAAACTAAAAGTTGGTTATTTGAGAATATAAACAAAATTGCTAAACCATTAGCCAGACTCATCAAGAAAAAAAGGGAGAAGACTCAAATCAGCAGAATTAGAAATGAAAAAGGAGAAGTAACAACTGACACTGCAGAAATACAAAGAATCATGAGAGATTACTACAAGCAACTATATGTCAATAAAAATGACAACCTGGAAGAAATGGACAAATTCTTAGAAAAGCACAACCTTCCGAGACTGAACCAGGAAGAAACAGAAAAGATAAACAGACCAATCACAAGCACTGAAATTGAGACTGTGATTAAAAATCTTCCAACAAAAAAATCCCATGCCCAGATGGCTTCACAGGCGAATTCTACCAAACATTTAGAGAAGAGCTAACACCTATTCTCAAAATCTTCCACAATATAGCAGAGGGAGGAGCACTCCCAACCTCATTCTACGAGGCCACCATCACCCTGATACCAAAATGAGACAAAGATGCCACAAAGAAAGAAAACTACTGGACAATATCACTGATGAACATAGATGCAAAAATCCTCAACAAAATACTAGCAAACAGAATCCAACAGCACATTTAAAGGATCATACACCAGGATCAAGTGGGGTTTATCCCAGGAATGCAAGGATTCTTCAGTATATGCAAATCAATCAAAGTGATACACTATATTAACAAATTGAAGGAGAAAAACCATATGATCATCTCAATACATGCAGAAAAAGCTTTTGACAAAATTCAACACTCATTTATGATAAAAACCCTCCAGAATGTACTCATAGAGGGAACTTACCTCAACATACTAAAGGCCGTATATGACAAACCCACAGCCAACATCATTCTCAATGGTGAAAAACTGAAGCCATTTCCTCTAAGATCAGGAAAAAGACAAGGTTGTCCACTCTCACCACTATTATTCAACATAGTTGTGGAAGTTTTAGCCACAGCAATCAGAGAAGAAAAAGAAATAAAAGGAATCCAAATCAGAAAAGAAGAAGTAAAGCTGTCACTCTTTAGAGATGACATGATACTGTACATAGAGAAACCTAAAGATGCTACCAGAAAACTACTGAAGCTAATCTATGAATTTGGTAAAGTAGCAGGATACAAAATTAATGCCCCCAAATCTCTTGCATTCCTATACACTAATGATGAAAAGTCTGAAAGAGAAATTAAATAAACACTCCCACTTACCACGGCAACAAAAAGAATAAAATACCTAGGATTAAACCTACCTAAGGAGACAAAATACTTGCATGCAGAAAACGATAAGACACTGATGAAAAAAATTAAAGATGATACCAATAGGTGGAGAGATATACCATGTTCTTGGACTGGAAGAATCAATATTATGAAAATGACTATACTACCCAAAGCAATCTACAGATTCAATGCAATCGCTATCGAACAACCACTGGCATTTTTCACAGAACTAGAACAAAAAATTTCACAATTTGTATGGAAACAGAAACGACCCCAAATAGCCAAAGTAATCTTGAGAAAGAAAAATGGAGCTGGAGGATAAGGCTCCCGGACTTCAAACTATATGACAAAGGTACAGTCATCAAGACAGTATGGTACTGGCACAAACAGAAATATAGATTGATGGATCAGGATAGAAAGCCCAGAGATTGGTTGGGGGGAAGATGGCGGAAGAGTAAGACATGGAGATCATCATCCTCCCCACAGATACACCAGAAATACATCTACACGTGGAATAACGCCTACAGAACACCTACTGAATGCTGGCAGAAGACCTCAGACCTCCCAAAAGGCAAGAAAGTCCCTACGTACCTGGGTAGGGCAAAAGAAAAAAGAATAAACAGAGACAAAAGGATAGGGATGGGACCTGCACCAGTGGGAGGGAGCTGTGAAGGAGGAAAGGTTTCAACACACTAGGAGCCCCTTCGCGGGCGGAGACTGCGGGTGGCGGAGGGGGAAAGCTTCGGAGCTGCGGAGGAGACCACAGCAACAGGGGTGCGGAGGGCAAAGCAGAGAGATTCCCGCACAGAGGATCGGTGCCAACCGGCACTCACCAGCCCGACAGGCTTGTCACTCACCCTCCAGAGCGGGCGGGGCTGGGAGCTGAGGCTCGGGCTTCAGGGAGAGGTCGGAGCGCAGGGAGAGGACTGGGGTTGGTGGCATGAACAAAGCCTGCAGGGGGTTAGTGAACCACGGCTAGACAGGTGGGAGTCTGGGGAAAAGTCTGGACCTGCCGAAGAGGCAAGAGACTTTTTCTTCCCTCTTGTTTCCTGCTGCGCTAGGAGAGGGGATTAAGAGCACTGCTTAAAGGAGCTCCAGAGACGGCCTTGAGCCGCGGCTAAAATCGCGGACCCCAGAGACGGGCATGAGACGCTAAGGCTGCTGCTGCCGCCACCAAGAAGCCTGTGTGCGAGCACAGGTCACTATCCACACCCCGCTTCCGGGAGACTGTGCAGCCTGCCACTGCCAGGGTCCCGGGATCCAGGGACAACTTCCCCGGGAGAACGCATGGCGCACCTCAGGCAGGTGCAACGTCACGGCGGCCTCTGCCACCGCAGGCTTGCCCTGTACTCCGTACCCCTCCCTCCCCTCGGCCTGAGTGAGCCAGAGCCCCCGAAGCAGCTGCTCCTTTAACTCCGTCCTGTCTGAGCGAAGAACAGATGCCCTTCAGTGAGCAGCCTCAGAAGCAGCGGATTTAAGCTCCACAATCAACTTGATGTACCCTGCATCTGTGGAATACATGAATAGACAATGAATCATTCCAAATTGAGCAGGTGGACTTTGAGAGCAAGATTTACTATATTTTCCCCTTTTCCTCTTTTGTGAGTGTGTATGTGTATGCTTCTGTGTGAGATTTTGTCTGTATAGCTTTGCTGTCACCATTTGTCCTAGGGTTCTATCCGTCCGTTGTTTTTTTTTTCTTTTCTTTTAAAAAAATTTTTTTTCTTAATAATTATTTTATATTTTAATAACTTTATTTCTTTATCGTACTTTATTTTATCTTTTCTTTCTTTCTTTCCTTCCTTCCTTCCTCCCTCCCTCCCTCCCTCCCTCCTTTCTTTCTTTCTTTCTTTCTTTCTTTCTTTCTTTCTTTCTTTCTTTCTTTCTTTCTTTCTTTCTTTTCTTTTCTTTCTACTTTTTCTCCCTTTTATTCTGAGCCATGTGGATGAAAGGCTCTGGTGCTGCAGTCAGGAGTCAGTGCTATGCCTCTGAGGTGGGAGAGCCAACGTCAGGACACTGGTCCACAAGAGACCTCCCAGCTCCACATAATATCAAACAGTGAAAATCTCCCAGAGATCTCCATCTCAACACCAGCACCCAGCTTCACTCAATGACCAGCAAGCTACAGTGATGGACACCCTATGACAAACAACTAGCAAGACAGGAACAAAACACCACCCATTACCAGAGAGGCTGCCTGAAATCATAATAAGGCTACAGACTCCCCAAAACACACCACCAGACGTGGACCTGCCTACCAGAAAGACAAGATCCAGCCTCATCCACCAGAACACAGGCACTAGTACCCTCCACCAGGAAGCCTACACAACCCACTGAACCAACCTTAGCCACTGGGGACAGACACCAAAAACAACGGGAACTATGAACCTGCAGCCTGCAAAACAGGAGACCCCAAACACAGTAAGATAAACAAAATGAGAAGACAGAAAAACACACAGCAGATGAAGGAGGAAGGTAAAAACCCACCAGACCTAACAAATGAAGAGGAAATAGGCAGTCTACCTGAAAAAGAATTCAGAATAATGATACTAAAGATGATCCAAAATCTTGGAAATAGAATAGACAAAATGCAAGAAACATTTAACAAGGACCTAGAAGAACTAAAGAGCAAACAAACAATGATGAACAATACAATAAATGAAATTGAAAATTCTCTAAAAGGAATCAATAGCAGAATAACTGAGGCAGAAGAATGGATAAGTGACCTGAAAGATAAAATAGTGGAAATAACTACTGCAGAGCAGAATAAAGAAAAAAGAATGAAAAGAACTGAGGACAGTCTCAGAGACCTCTGGGACAACATTAAATGAACCAACATTCGAATTATAGGGGTTCCAGAAGAAAAAGAGAAAAAGAAAGGGACAGAGAAAATAGTTGAAGAGATTATAGTTGAAAACTTCCCTAATATGGGAAAGGAAATAGTTAATCAAGTCCAGGAAGCACAGACAGTCCCATAAAGGATAAATCCAAGGAGAAATACACCAAGACAAATATTAATCAAACTGTCAAAAATTAAATAAAAGAAAGCATATTAAAAGCAGCAAGGGAAAAACAACAAATAACACACAAGGGAATCCCCATAAGGTTAACAGCTGATCTTTCAGCAGAAACTCTGCAAGCCAGAAGGGACTGGCAGGACATATTTAAAGTGATGAAGGAGAAAAACCTGCACCAAGATTATTCTATCCAGCAAGGATCTCATTCAGATTTGATGGAGAAATTAAAACCTTTACAGACAAGCAAGAGCAGAGAGAGTTCAGCACCACCAAACCAGCTTTACAACAAATGCTAAAGGAACTTCTGTAGGCAAGAAACTCAAGAGAAGGAAAAGACCTACAATAACGAACCCAAAACAATTAAGAAAATGGGAATAGGAACATACATATCGATAATTACCTTAAATGTAAATGGACTAAATGCTCCCACCAAAAGACACAGATTGGCTGAATGGATACAAAAACAAGACCCATATATATGCTGTCTACAAGAGACCACTTCAGACCTAGAGACACATACAGACTGAAAGTAAGGGGATGGAAAAAGATATTCCATGCATCTGGAAGCCAAAAGAAAGCTGGAGTAGCAATTCTCATGTCAGACAAAATAGACTTTAAAATAAAGACTATTAAAAGAGACAAAGAAGAACACTACATAATTATCAAGGGATCGATCCAAGAAGAAGATAAAACAATTGTAAATATTTATGCACCCAACATAGGAGCACCTCAATACATAAGGCAAATACTAACAGCCATAAAAGGGGAAATCGACAGTAACACATTCATAGTTGGGGACTTTAACACCCCACTTTCACCAATGGACAGATCATCCAAAATGAAAATAAATAAGGAAACACAACTTTTAACTGATACATTAAACAAGATGGACTTAATTGATATTGACATTCCATCCAAAAACAGAAAACACATTTTTCAAAAGTGCTTATGGAATGTTCTCCAGGATAGATCATATCTTGGGTCACAAATCAAGCCTTGGTAAATTTAAGAAAATTGAAATTGTATCAAGTATCTTTTCCGACCACAAAGCTATGAGACTAGGTATCAATTACAGGAAAAGATCTGTAAAAAATACAAACACATGAAGGCTAAACAATACACTACTTAATAACGAAGTGATCATTGAAGAAATCAAAGAGGAAATAAAAAAATACCTAGAAACAAATGACAATGGAGACACTATAATGAAAACCTATGGGATGCAGCAAAAGCAGTTCTAAGAGGGAAGTTTATAGCAATACAATCCTACCTTAAGAAACAGGAAACATCTCGAATAAACAACATAACCTTGCACCTAAAGCAATTAGAGAAAGAAGAACAATAAACCTCCAAAGTTAGCAGAAGGAAAGAAATCATAAAGATCAGATCAGAAATAAATGAAAAAGAAATGAAGCAAACGATAGCAAAAATCAATAAAACTAAAATCTGGTTCTTCAAGAAGATAAACAAAATTGCTAAACCATTAGCCAGACTCATCAAGAAAAAAAATGGAGAAGACTCAAATCAATAGAATTAGAAGTGATAAAGGAGAAGTAACAACTGACACTGCAGAAATACAAAAGATCATGAGAGATTACTACAACCAACAATATGCCAATAAAATGGACAACCTGGAAGAAATGGACAAATTCTTAGAAATGCACAACCTGCCAAGACGGAATCAGGAAGAAATAGAAAATATGAACAGACCAATCACAAGCACTGAAATTGAAACTGATTAAAAATCTGCAAACAAACAAAAGCCCAGGACCAGATGCCTTCACAGGTGAATTCTGTCAAACATTTACAGAACAGCTAACACTGATCCTTCTCAAACTCTTCCAAAAGCAGAGGGAGGAACACTCCCAAACTCATTCTACGAGGCCACCATCACCTTGCTACCAAAACCAGACAAGGATGTCACAAAGAAAGAAATCTACAGGCCAATATCACTGATATTTTTACATAGATGCAAAAATTCTCAACTAAATACTAGCAAATAGAATCCAACAGCATATAAAAAGGATCATACACCAGTGGGGTTTATTCCAGGAATACAAGGATTCTTCAATATACGCAAATCAATCAATGTGATACACCATAATAACAAATTGAAAGAGAAAAACCATATGATCATCTCAATAGATGCAGAGAAAGCTTCTGACAAAATTCAACACCAATTTATGATAAAAACCCTGCAGAAAGTAGGCATAGAGGAAACTTTCCTCAACATAATAAAGGCCATATAAGACAAACCCACAGCCAACGTCGTCCTTAATGGTGAAAAACTGAAAGCATTTCCACTAAGATCAGGAACAAGACAAGGTTGCCCACTCTCACCACTCTTACTCAACATAGTTGTGGAAGTTTTAGCCACAGAAATCAGAGAAGAAAAGGAAATAAAAGGAATCCAATTTGGAAAATAAGAAGTAAAGCTGCCACTGTTTGCAGATGATATGATACTATACATAGAGAATCCTAAAGATGCTACCAGAAAACTAGTAGAGCTAATCAATGAATTTGGTAAAGTAGCAGGATACAAAATTAATGCACAGAAATCTCTGGCATTCCTATATACTAATGATGAAAAATCTGAAAGTGAAATCAAGAAAACACTCCCATTTACCATTGCAACAAAAAGAATAAAATATCTAGGAATAAACCTACCTAAGGAGACAAAAGACCTGTATGCAGAAAATTATAAGACACTGATGAAAGAAATTAAAGATGATACAAATAGATGGAGAGGTATACCATGTTCTTGGATTGGAAGAATCAACATTGTGAAAATGACTCTACTACCCAAAGCAATCTACAGATTCAATGCAATCCCTATCAAAGTACCATTGGCATTTTTCACAGAACTAGAACAAAAAATTTCACAATTTGTATGGAAACACAAAAGACCCCGAATAGCGAAAGCAATCTTGAGAACGAAAAATGGAGCTGGAGGAATCAGGCTCCCTGACTTCAGACTATACTACAAAGCTACACTAATAGAGACAGTATGGTACTGGCACAAAAACAGAAAGATAGATCAATGGAACAGGATAGAAAGCCACGAGATAAACCCACGCACATATGGTCACCTTATCTTTGATAAAGGAGGCAGGAATGTACAGTGGAGAAAGGACAGCCTCTTCAATAAGTGGTGCTGGGAAAACTGGACAGGTACATGTAAAAGTATGAGATTAGATCACTGCCTAACACCATACACAAAAATAAGCTCAAAATGGATTAAAGCCCTAAATGTAAGGCCAGAAACGATCAAACTCTTAGAGGAAAACATAGGCAGAACACTCTATGACATAAATCACAGCAAGATGCTTTTTGACCCACCTCCTAGAGAAATGGAAATAAAAACAAAAATAAACAAATGGGACTTATGAAACTTCAAAGCTTTTACACAGCAAAGGAAACCATAAACAAGACCAAAAGACAACCTTCAGAATGGGAGAAAATATTTGCAAATGAAGCAAGTGACAAAGGATTAATCTCCAAAATTCATAAGCAGCTCATGCAGCTCAATAACAAAAAAACAAATAGCCCAATCCAAAAATGGGCAGAGACCTAAATAGACATTTCTCCAAAGAAGATATACAGAGTGCCAACAAACACATGAAAGAATGCTCAACATCACTACTCATTAGAGAAATGCAAATCAAAACTACAATGAGATATCATCTCACACCAGTCAGAATGGCCATCATCAAAATATCTACAAACAATAACTGCTGGAGAGGGTGTGGAGAAATGAGAACCCTCTTGCACTGTTGATGGGCATGTAAATTGATACAGCCACTATGGAGAACAGTATGGAGGTTCCTTAAAAAACTAAAAATAGAACTACCATACAACCCAGCAATCCCACTACTGGGCATACACCCTGAGGAAACCATAATTCAAAAAGAGTCATGTACCACAATGTTCATTGCATCTCTATTTACAATAGGCAGGTCATGGAAACAACCTAATTGTCCAACGACTGATGAATGGAGAAGAAGATGTGGTACATATATACAATGGAATATTACTCAGCCATAAAAAGAAATGAAATTGAGTTATTTGCAGTGAGGTGGATGGACCTAGAGTCTGTCATACAGAGTGAAGCAAGTCAGAAAGAGAAAAACAAATACCATATGCTAAAAGAGAAAAACAAATACCGTATGCTAACACAAATATATGGAATCTAAAAAATAAAAAAAGCTTATGAAGAAGCTAGGGGAAGGACAGGAATAAAGATGCAGACATAGAGAATGGACTTGAGGACACAGGGAGGGGGAACTGTAAGCTGGGACGAAATGAGAGAGTGGCATGGACATATATACACTACCAAATGTAAAATAGATAGCTAGTAGGAAGCAGCCCCATGGCACAGGGAGATCAGCTCGGTGCTCTGTCACCACCTAGAGTGGTGGGCTAGGGAGGGTGGGAGGGAGATGCAAGAGGGAGGAGATATGGGGATATATGTATATGTATAGCTGTTTCACTTTGTTATAAAGCAGAAACTAACACACCATTGTAAAGCAATTATACTCCAATAAAGATGTTAAAAACAAAAAAGAAATTTAAATATAGGTAGAGAGAAATATTGATAGCATGTGTAATTATTAAACTCATTAGCATTTTGTCTTTTCTCTTCTGCTGAGTAATCATTAGCAAGCAGATGGAAATGTAATTTTCCCCTTCCCTCTTGCTGAAGAACAGCAAGGCCTGTGAGATTGGAGACTCTTGCTCCAAAATGGATTGAACATCTTTGGTATTTCAATCATAGCAAGAGTGAGCAAGCTGGACATTTATCTTGGTGGGGGGGATGATTTAAGGGTAACAGAGAACATGGCACAGACATAGAGAGAGAGTTGGACTTCTTAAGACTAGGAGATGGAAGAATCAAGTGATGGGTTTCTGTTCCCGGGCTGTATTGTATGTGCCCCACAGGTGTGCATGGCTCTTGGAGATCTGGGGCCTGAACATCAGCCCCTTCTGAGCCGTGACACCAGGGAGCTCCACCACTGAATGGTCTGTGAGGGCTGGGACCACAGCTTAAGCTCAGAAGCTTTTCCAATTTTCCCAGGTTGTTAAGCCTTTGGGGTCTTTAACAATCTCGAGGGAGTCACTGGCCAACCCCAATAGCAGGTAGGTGAGGGGCTAAGTCATATTTAATGGGATGTGGGGGAAATTTTTTTAATGTGATTTTTTCCTTGCATTAAAATATTATAGGAAAGAACATATACATTTAGGCAGATAGGCAGATAGATAGATAGATAGATAGATAGATAGATAGATAGATAGATAGATAGATAGATAGACATGAAACACTAGAAGGAAATACTCCAAAATGTTAATGGTAGTTAACATTTGGAAGTTGGTTTGTAGGCATTTTTTTTCTTCTTTATATATTTTATATTTTTCCAAAATTCTGAAAAACACCTAAGTTGCTTTTAGAATTAGGAAAAAATACAAGAAATGTCATTCTTTAAAATCAAAGCACATCGCTTATTCACCTTTTTTATACGCAGCATCTAGCCCACTTCTGGTACACACAGCAGGCAGTCAAAAAATGATAACTAAATTAAATTAAATAAACAATTCAAAGCCCAGGCTATCATGGTAAGTTAATATAATCACCCTGCTGTGCAAGAAACAGTCCATGCACATATGAAAGAGTTATTCTGAGAATAGCTATTCTGAAAATATCATTCTATATAAGACTATTAAAATTATCATGAGAGGAGTATTATGTAAGCATTAAACAAAGGCAATCTGGGCTCATGGACAGTGTCCTTAATTTGGAGATAGACTTCATTTAGGTCCCCATGTTATCACTAAGTTTATCCTTTTGGTTAGTCATTGACCTCTCCAAACCTCCAATACCTCATCTATAAACATAAGTTCCATCAACTGAAACATGGCATTGTTAAGGTCAAATGGAGCGTAGAATGTCAAAGCAATTTTGAAACTATGATATTCTATACCAGACTATTTTGATGATTAAAGAATGTATTTGGTAGAATGTAAAGACTAAGAACATATTGGTTAATTATTTTAAATCATTTATCAAGTGAAAAAAAATTAAACAAGACATCTGTATCATGCTCCTGCCTCTTTGTCCAGTCAGTGATCTTATATCAGCCGTTAACATAATGACAAACTAATGTGATAAAAAATAAAGTTAGAAGAAATGGAGGCAGGTTAGTGACTCCCTATACTTTGCCACGTGGTTCAATCACATTTTCATTCATTCAAGAATATTGATTGTGTCAGACACTTCTAGGGGCTGGAGACTCAGGAGTGAGCCAGATAAGTGTCTCTGCCCTTGTATAGCTTTCATTTCAGTGGGGAAGAGATCAACAATCAACAAGTAAACAAATAAACAAGAAAATCTAAGATTGAGATACATGCTATGAAGAAAATAAGCAGGACTGCGGTCACCACCTCCAAGATGGTCCGCAATGATCCTGCCTCCTGATGTTCACACCCTTGTGTAGTCCTCTCCCCCTTATATAAAGTTGGTCTGACTGACCAGTACAATGTGGAAGAAGTGATGGTTTGTCATTTTCAAGATTAAGTTAGAGAAGACACTATGTCTTCTATTCCTGTCACCCTCTCATGTTCTGGCTCACTCTGGGGGAGAAGCCAACTGCCATGTATCGAGGACACCCAGACAGCCTATGAGGAGTCCCACGTGGCAACTGAGTGTCCTCAATAAGACACTGAGGTGCCCCTGGCAATGGGTGAACAGTCTTAGAAGCAGATCCACCAGCCCTTCAGGGGACTGTACCCAGCCGACAGCTTGACTGCAACCTCATGAGAGACCCTGAGCCAGCCCACTAGCTCTCAGATTCCTGACACACAGAAAATTTGAGATGGACAATAAGTCTTGTTTTAAGCTGCTGAGTTTGGGGCAAGTTGTTAGACATTTGTTAGATAACTAGTTACAGATACGATGAAATAAATTGGGCCATGGTTTGAGAAGAACTACTTGAGGAGATTATATTTGTTCCAAGACCTGAAGGACAAGAATGACTATGCAAAGAAAAGGTAGATTAAGGAGAGAACCAGCAGAATTGGGAAGAACTTGGAATGTTTGAGAAGCAAACAACCTTTTCTCCCCAGTCTGAGTCTGTGCACTGATTAGACAAATCTCCACTCTGACCCTCACAGGTACCCTAATGCTGGCAATGCCCATTTCCCACGGCCTCATCTCCCACACTTATGCTCTTTCCTCCAGGCTTTCTCAATAGAGGAACTAATGGGTTTAAAACCCCACAGTCTGGTCTATTGAGACCCCAGAGTATAGCGACCAAAAACACTCAGTGGTACCAGAGGTTCTTAGATACGAAACTCAGCTCCACGGTCTTCATCTCTCTAAACCTCATTTTGGTCATTTATTAAATAAGCCTTTCAAAGATTAAATGAAATAACATATGTAAAATAGCACAGGCCTGGCCATGGGAAATACACAGAGATGGGAGCTATCATTCAATTATTTCTCTTCCTTGCCTGGCCAAATCCCTCTCACTCTTTAGAATCAAACCAAAGGCAGATCTCATCCGAGAAGTTTCTGCCACTACACTTACCCCCTCTTTTGAACTTGTAATGCATGCATTGCCAACTGACACCCTCCCTGGGGATAGATGGCGCATGAGGGCTATTGCTCTCTGCAGAAACTACAAGGGTGTTCAGGACAATTTTTTAAGCCATGGGCAGGCTTCCTTTTCTTATCTGCTACAGGCCCCAGTGACGGAAGGTCGGCTCCCTCCTCTCTCTTCTGTACTACCTTCTTGAGGTCGGTTGTGGAGTAGGACACAGCCTCTAAAATACCCACCTCTTCCTTGTTGCCACAAAGGAAAACACGGGGGCCTTTATAACCCAATGTCAGCTGCCTGATGTCCTCTTGAAACTTTCTGGAACTGAGGGGCAAAGATGGGGGACAATCTCGGCATCAATTTAAGAAATGCTCAAGCATGAATTAACATCACCCCAGTATCTCAGGACTCAAAAAATGCTGTTTCCTTAGTCTCCCCTCGTTTTGATTGCTTGCTTCCAGTGAGTTCTTTCCACTGCTGGTTTGTGTCTTCCCTCTTCCAGTCATTCTCTCCTCTCCAGCCGAATCCACACCAATGTGGGATGGGGCTCCCTTTTCCTTTCCAGTCTCCCACAAATGATCACCACTGGACAGGGGTGTAAGGCAGAGCTCTGAGAGCAACAAAGGAACTTCAGTGCAATCTACACAACAAACAGCCAAACACTTCTTATTACAACTCCTGTTACTAACATTCCACCAGCTCCGACCTCCTGAAATTTGTTGTCCTTCCCCAAACACACTGATAATCACCACGGAGAAAAAAAGCTTAAAAAAAAAAAAACAGGAAGTTCAAAGGGTAAAAAATGTTACACATTTCTTGCCATGGATTCTAGATCTATCATTCTGACTCTCTTTGTCAAATGGCACCAAAGCCCAGTTAACCAAAGATTTGTCCTTTTTTTTTCTTCTCGCTGTTGTTCTCTCTAAATGATTGCCTCTTTTCTACAGTCACCCACCTTACATTAGATTAAACTCTATTTCCTTCAAGAACCCTCCTTGCCTTAAACCAAAGACGCAAACCAGAGTTGTGAACTATTGTCTATGTGCCTACCTTCCTCCAATGTGTGATCGACATTTCCAAGCTCCTCCACAATGGAGGGTCCCACCTCCAAGGGTTCCCAAGTTCTCACCCACCCTAATTGACGTTAACAGCTTAGCCTTCCTTCCCCTGCTTGATTAGAAATCCTTTGGGGCACATGCCTATGGTCTTTACTTTTTTGACCCTGTGCCCCAGTACCTACTCCAAGTCACAGAAGGTCTTATGTCCCAATTGATTGATTGATTCTCAAACCCACACCCACTTATCAGTTTTTGCTTTCTTTGTAACTGACCTCATCCACATTTACCCATGGCAAAGGCGCCATATGTCAGTTCTTATGTTGGACTAAATAAAGAAGAGAAATTTAGAAAGAGCTTCACACATCATCTGGGTAATTATCCTGCATTTATAATAGACCAGATTAATGTCCCTGCATTAATAAATGACTCAAATGCTGCTGTAAGGGCTGAGCTGATTATCTGAGTTGATTACTTAACTCACTCTATTTTAAAAATCCTGTGATCGGATGTGGCAGAACAGAACCGAAATGTTCTTTAGTTTCAGCAAGGAATAAAGTTGTTCTCTGATATGGGGGTGGGGTGATTGGCTGGTGGATTCCAGACTTGACAGCACAGCCACAAGAGCCCAAAGAGTGGGCGGTTTTGTGGTCTGCTTGGCTCCTTGCCTGGCTTCCTTCTTAACATTCAAACCTAAATCCACTTAAGCCTTTACTTTAAAATCTGGCCCTGCTCCAGACTCAGATGACAAGCTTGTCCACTTGCCCTAAGCTGAGGAAGTACAAGGAGCCTTAAGCCAATAACCTGGACAGTTGGTAGGACTTTATTCTGGGTTCCGGCTTCATTTTGGTACTGGTACCCTAGTTCCCAGATAAGTAGGTTTCTGCTTCGTAACCAAGTGGCAGTATGTTGCCCTATAGGTAAGTCCCAGCTCCCAACCCCATGTAGGCATCCATGGCAAAAAAAATTGCCTCCCTGGAATCCTGGAATTCACCTATCCTGTTCTTGCTTGGGTTTGATAAATCTTGAATTTAGCTTGAGCTTTCCAATGATACTTTACCCCATCTCTTCCTACCTCCACAGACAATCCTCCCCATTGTGGATCAAAAGTGCTCAATCCTTAAATCAGTGCTTCCTAAACTTTTACAATGTCCTGGCACACATAGGAAATAAGACTTATTCATTTCTGAGATGTAATTGACATATAACATTGTATTAATTTCAGAGGTACAACAAAATGATTTGATATTTGTATATATTGTGAAATGATCTCCACAGTAAGTATAAAATCCATCACCTCACATAGTTACACCAGTTTTTTTTCTTGTGATGAAACTTGTAAGATCTCCTCCTCAGTGACTTTCACATTTACAAAACAGTATTATTAACTATAGTCACCACCCTGCGTCTACAAGACTTGTTCTCAGTCAGAGGTGACTGGCCCAAGGAGGGACCCCAGCCACCCCAGATCCTTCCGAGCCACATACCTGCTTAGGGGACCACTACTTGGGCACACTGGTAACCCATTCATGGCCTGCCTGCATGCTTATTCTTTGGACAGGCTGTCCATAAGGGGCTAGGTGGCCTCTGGGTCCATTGTTCTCACAGTTGGTCTTTGGGTCAGCTTGGACTTTCAGGCCTTCTTATCCTTTAGCCCTGGTTTCATCTGTAAAGTAGTAATGTTTCTATATTGTACGTCAACTCAAACAAAGGTGTGAGGGATGCAGGTATGGAAAACTTGAATTTTCTTCAAACCTAAGTTGCCTATTCAAAAAGCCTGCCAATTCAAAAGAATGAGGATCTCAGAGATAAGGTAGAAGACTTGAAAAACAAGGCTTCTCTCTTTTCCTACCTTCCATTACACGTTTCCCACATATAGTTAGTGTTATTACATTACGTGACTTTAAATAATATTACTAGCTCCCAAACACTTGACAACGACTTTATGCCACGCAACAGGCTAAACTCTTTCCAGGCATCATCTTGTTGATTCCTCACATCACCTCTGAGGCAGACATCATCCCCATTTCACAGGTGAGCAAACAGAGGCTGAGGGTTAAACAACTACCCCAGGAAGTGATATCCAGAACTTGAACTCAGATCAGTCTGACTCCAAAATCCTTGCTCTTAAGTGAGCTCAATCATGTAAAGCATTAGCATTGTGTCTGGAATGTTGTAATATACTAGGTATAAAACTTATTCCAAAGACTCTTTTTTAAGCAATATCATATTTCTTTATTTTCTTTGAACCAAATTAAATCTGACTTCAAGTCCCTATTCCATAGCTGGATTTTAACCTCAGTCATTATGGAATGTCCCCTCCATTGGGAGACTCATCTCCTTAGGTCTTCCGCATTTCTGCACATCTGCTGAGCAGAGGTACTAACTGCCCTTTGTTCCAGATCATCTTTTCAAAGATATTTCTATAGCAAACAGCCTCAGAAGACAGAGGGAATGTGTCCCTCCAGAGCAAAGGGCAGGCATGCTTACCGTCCATTATACAAGACTGGCATTCCCTAAGCTCAGGGTTCCTGTCCTATAATATAACCCACTGCTTGTGTAGATATCATCTGGCCCTCCTCACGTCACCCTATGGGCACTGGAACTGAGGGAATCAATACAAAAATGATGATACTATGGTTACTAGTATTGCTGTAATAATCTACCCTTTATCTCTGATCTAAGAGTGTAATATCTTCTGCCAGCATCCATGCAACAGTTATGCGTTAACTTATCAGCTTGGAAGTAGGATAAGGTCTCAGACCCTTCACAGTTCTTAAAACCCCTCCCTCTCTAAAAATCTCACAAAAACCTGAGAGGCTTATATAGTACCCAGAAAAACAGACACAGACCTTCAATCTCCCATCCATGTGGTCACAGCAGATGCTTTATGACTGAGGCTCACTTTGTCCAGAGAGGGACCTCGACCCCAATGGCCCTGAGTCAAAATAGACAGTGGAATCTTTGCCTTGACTAGCAAATCCTGGGCCTAGGGTCCAGCCTTCATGCTGCCATTCCCCTCTAGCCCTGCTACTCCTGGGTCCGCTGTGACAGAACAGAGTGTAGGTCTCCTCAATGTTAAGATCTTGCCAGTCTCAGAGGATTTCTTCTCTCTCCTGTTCTTCCGTCTCTTCTCTCTCTTTTTCCTGCTCTCTCCTGATCTCCAGGGCACCTTAGTATAATCACCTCAACAAGTTTCGTCTTCCACCAAAAACAGGAAGAGAAGTCCCCTCCTGGGCCATGCTTCCCCTGAGGTAAGTGAACCCAAGGAGTGGCCACCTCCTCTCTAGCACAGGAAAGACAAAACGCAGTTCATGTCTCAATAAAGGATCCTGCCATGACAGTAACCTCCCAGCGTGGTTAATTGTGATTCTGTTCACTTTTTCTACCAGTAGTATCTCTTTACCCCTTTTTTGTATCTTTGGCTTCAGGTGTACGCAGGGAATGTTTCCCTTGGTCTCTCCCTCAACTACATTGAGCCAATGGGAAGGAAACTATCTTAGCTTTCTTTCTTCCCCCCATCAAATTAAGAACATTATCTGAAGTACCACCACAAAAAAATAAACAAAATAATGATGATGATGTGATGATGATGACAATTAACACTCTCTTTGTAACCTACATATATTTCTTCTTCTTGCTTGGCTGGCCCCAACAAAGAAGTTTGGGGAAATGAGCTGAGAGAAAGTGAAACCAATTCTGCTTTAAAAGGATTCTTGACAATCTTTGGGTTTTGCCTTATTTGCAACCAATTAGGTCAACGCTGATAGACTTTAACCACTGATTTTACTGAAATGTGTATGGCAGTTGACATAACTGCACTGGCAAGATTTCCTACAGGTGCCAACTCTTCTGCTCTCCCAATTTTAAATAAATCTTCAACTCTCTTACTCCCTGAGCAGTCCTGGGTATGTGTCAGCACTTGGTTTTAATGACACAGTCTCCATCTACCTCTCCTGCAAGGCATGGACAATGCATACACCCTTGGGGTTACGAGCTTGTCTAGTTACAAAGAAATGTGGCCCTAGTTATATTTTCAGAGATCCCACATAAATAATTCTAGGCTGCAAAAGAAGCAACTGAATCATCTCTCTCATGTTTTATCCCCCTTGGAATTTGGGGGACTGTAAACTCCCTCTTGCATGAGGGCAGCGTCCTCTTCATGCTGTCTCTCCTAAGCCTAGGACAGTGCTTTGCCCCTAAAAAAGTATTCAATAAATATTTGTTGACTAAATGAATGACTGTGTGAATAAATGAATATATTTTAAGAGCTAAAAGATTAAAATATCGTTGGATTCAGAGCCAACGTGAAAATGCTGCTGTTTTGGTTTTTTATGGAATCAGCCCTTAAATAAACTGTTCCCTGTAAGTTTGGTACTTCAAGCAGGTCCTCTCCTATCAACAAAACAAAATTATTCACCACCCGAACCCTGTAAATATCAGGGTGCTTTCCTTCCAGGTGTTTGTTAGTGTAATCATGCACTGTGTTTCTCAACAGGGGCACCTCCGCCAGTTTGTCTGGGATAGTTCCAAGCACTGCAGGATACAACCCCATTCCTGTCCCCACTAAATGTCAGAGGTGTTGCCCAGTGTGACTTCCCAAAACATCCCCACTTATTACTCAATGCTCCCCTTCAGAACTGATTCTAGATTTTTATTGGTTGAATCGTATCTAGGACTCCCCCATTTCCTTAAAGATGAAGTTCAAACCTAATCAAACCCGATCAAGTCCTTCATGACTTATTCCATTGCCACTGGCATTCTTATTTCCTGCGATAGCCCCACATACCCTTGCCTCCAGCATCACCAAGCTCCCTGCCGCCGCGCACATGTGCCTTGCTCTTCCCTGTGCCTGGACCTTCACTCATGCTTCTCCCTCCGCCTAGATGTCCATCCAGTCCCTGCCCCCCACACCCACCCAACTAACTAGGACTCATCCTGCAAGGACAGCTCGAGGATCTCCTTGTTTTGGCAGCATGTCCTGACAATCTCTCCATATCGGCCACCACTCAGAAATTTTACACCTGTTTGTTTCATTATCAGTCTCCCCCACCCCCACCGCCATTGACCACTGGGATCTCTGGAAATAGAGAGTTTGGCTTCCCCATTTCTGATTCCTCAGTACCTAACACTACATGAACTAGAGCATACCACGTAACCCACTGAGGTATGCCGTGTGCAGTATACGCATAAAGGATGTCACTCGATAGCAATGCCCTGGGAGCATGCCATATGTTGGGCTCTGGGAATAAGACTGACATGAGCCCTTCCCTCCTGTCTAGAGGAGAGGACAGACATTAAACTAGTAATTTAAAGTGTGGCGTGAATAATAAAAGAGAAGGTACAGAGGGAGGGCTATGGGAGAGTAGAGCTTGGGGCTCTGTCATGCCTGGGCCCCACAAGGGCAGGATGAGCAGGGTTAGCTGAGCAAGCTTCCTTGCTTGTCCCCTCTCAAGCTTCCTTGAGAATGCCCCCAGCAGAGGCAGGATGGGGAAGGGTCAAGAGTGACACTCTGTTCACTCGCTTTCACAGCTTTATTAATGCATTCAGAGTCAAGTTCTGAAGTCCAGCTCCCTAGGGCAGCACGCAGGGGCCACCGTTCCTGATGCATCTGACTCTGAGCTAGTCACACATCAGCCTCAGTTCTCATTTCTGTCAAATGGGGATCATGATCTTACTCTATGATACGTTTGCTATAGGCAGGATCATCTATTTAAAGTGCCTAGCACAGTCTGGCACCTAGTAAGAGCCCCGTAAAGATTACCTCTTATCATTTATTATTATTGTTCAACAAACATTTACAGGCCTGCACACTGTGTGCTCGCTACTCACTAATCACGGGATGAAAAAGAAGTAAGATGTGATGCTGGCACTGGAAGGGCAGGAGACAGATGTGAGCGAATGCAGGCAATGCACACAAAGGAAATGCTCCATAAAGCATGGTTTGGGTGGCTGCCGTTGTTGTTGTTAGAAGTAGTAATGGTAATAAACTAGCGCAATGGAGTGCCCGCGGGGTTACGGTGGAATCTGGACGCTTATTTGCCCTCTGCCTTCCCTCCTGCTTCCATACCCCACCTGTGATACCGTCCTTATCCCCTAAGCCAGCCCCAGCACCGTCAGCATTAAAGACCTAATACCCGCCGCCCCCTCTGTGCTCCAGTTTAGCGCTGAATGAATGAGAGTATCTTGTCTTGTTTGCTGCTTTTTCACAAGTGGGACTAGAAAAATAGATAGGCCTGTAAATGGTGTGTTCTACAATGTTAAAATAAGGGAAGGGAATGGACCTGGGAGCCTGTTCCAAGGGATTAAAGAAATATGTTTGTCATGAAAAAGTCATATATCAAAACTGACCAACAAATCATGTGGCATCTTGGAGTCATTTTATTATAGTTAACTTTCCTTACTGTTGGTTAAAAATAGATTTCTCCATCCCTAACCCTGACCAGACATATTAAGTCAGAAAGTCCGTGGGTGAAATGTGGGAATCTGTTTTTAACGTGCTGCCCAAATGATAATTACTAAAGAGAACTTTGGGAAATACTGGCTTGTTCCAGTTACTGCTGCTGAGAACCAAACACACCAAAACTAAGTGGCATAAAATAACAACGTTATTATTTTCACAGATTCTGGGGATCAGTGATTTGGAGAAGAAAAAGGGAGAGTGCTTGCCTCTACTCCTCAGTGCCTGCAAAGACTGCCATCTGAAGGTTCCACTCTGTCAGCCAGCGTGCCCACAGCTGCCTCTCCAGCATGGCGGTCTCAAGCGTGGGTAGATTTCTTTACAAGGTGGCTGGCTTCTCTCAGAGTGAGCACCCCCAGAGAACTGGGTGAACACTGCATGGCCCCTTCTGACTGAGCCTCAGAATCACATGGCATCACTTCCACTACATTCTGTGGGTCAAAGCCGCCACAGACCCACCTAGATTCAAATGGAAGGGACATGATACTGTAGAGCACAGGGAACTCTACCTAATGCACCGAGATGTCCTAAATGGGAGGGAAGTCCAAAAGGGAGGGGATGCCTGTATGTGTATGGCTGATTCATTTTGTTGTGCAGTAGAGACTAACACAACATTGTAAAGCAACCATACTCCAATAAAAAAATGAAAAGAAAGAAAGAAAGAAAAGGGAAGGGAAATGACCCAACCTCTCAATGGGAGGAGTATCAAAGAATTCGGGGCCATGTTTTTACACTGCCATGTCTTCTTTCAATCCTTAATTTGCACCCAGAAACTCTCCTTTTCTTTAGACATTCTTCACATTTGAAAGGTTTTGACAAATACCAGAGCAAGGCTATAGCTTACTGGTTCCTTGGAAGCCATCAGTATTCCCAGATGATGCCTGAATCTGCTTATGAGAATATTCTTCTTTGTAAAGCTGCTTCCTAATACCTTCAATTCAGAAGCAGTGCCTGTTAATCGTGCCTTTAAATCCAATGCCATTAATCCATCCTCTCTTTGGACCTCCTCAGAGAGGTTCAGGAACACTAACAACATTTTACTCACCTTTCTGGTTCACATAAAACTAAGAATTAACATCCTTGTAGTACACAGATTATGAATGATGCCTTTTTTCCCTGATATTTCCTATAAAGTATTCAGTCTTACATAAAATATTGTGATCCAAAGTCTACAAGAGATTAAAGGGTGAATTTTCATCCTAATTCTTCATTCACATATACAGTTCTTTTGGCTGGTGTCTGCCTTGTTTATGCATTTGAACATGTTTTATTCATGTTCCTCTATATAATTGTCCATGCTTATGTCACACAATCCATTCAAATGCCTAAATATTATAAATACACACATAATTTTATACTACTTGGGATTACATAGAAATTAGATGTGCCAGGCTTTTGTATATTTTGATGATATGACGCTAAAATAGTTGAGTCCGTAAGTTCAAAATTTGAAGCATATTAATCACTTTGTTACAGTAAAATGCACAGATGAGGTCGAACAATAGCAGTCTGTGTGATTGCTCTAGCAAGTTTTATTAGAAATGTGTGTATTTTTCCCCCAAAGCCATCTTCATTTTTTTTTCCTTCTATGTAAAATTGGTTCTGGAAAAAAAAAAAAGATTCAAATCCACATTGTCATTTTCAAGGAATCCCACTACCTAATATGAGGTATTTTATCACATCGGTAATCATATTCAGACAAAGTTTTTTTTGGACATGTGAAATCTTCAATTCAGCTCAATGGCTATAGAACTAAATCAGTGCACTGTCACAAATATAACCGCATAGGCTCGATCACACATAACAACCCTTCCGTACAGCTCGTCTAATCGGATATCACTGCCTAAATTACCATGGAGTTTTAAAGAATACTGTGCATTTGTTTTTGAATACACAGCGTATTTTCTTCTAATTACATTCTGATCAGATTTCACAGAGGAAAATACATCTGGCCCATCAATGGCATAAAATGGGTATTTCCTCAGGGGTGCGTAAAGTGAATATAAATCTCCGCTCCTGCCTGAGATTTGCAGAGGTGCGAACGCACAGGTCACTTGCACGCTGATTTTTCTTTGTGATTGGGGAGCAGTGCTTGCAAGCTCTCCGCAGTGTAATGAGATCGTGGGCAGTGTGGCTTACATGTATAAAGGTTTAGCTCTTTTGCAAGTAGTCCCTCTGCCCCTGTACGTTAGGTCCCTACATTGCCTTAATGTACCAGCCTCCCATTTCCATTTATTTGGGGAAAAAATAAAAGCAGTTATTTCCTTTAGTTTACTCAGACTGAAAGAAAAAAATCACATATAGGCCTACAGTCGTGTACTATGTAGATGATATTAAATAAATACATTATAGTGGCTTTCATTTTTAATGGCTCGATTTTTTTTCCTTTTGATTGCCTTCACCAATAAAAGTGTAGTCTGTAGAAAAGCACCCTTCTGGATAATCCACTGTCTCATTTTAACTCATTTTTATCAAGGAATTCCCCCTGCAGCAATCTCCACTGCCAGCCATTAGCCGTGCACATCTGCCCGCAGTAATGACCACTCCTGTGTACATACCTGACTGCCATCTAATTTAGACCTCACCCATAGAACGCTAATGCAACGTCTCCAGGGCCAGCTAAATTCTAGACTGTTGGTGCGTTACAGTTATCACTTCATTTGGTCCTTGGAAGTGAATTAAGAGCTCCTGAGGTTGAAAGTAAGTCAAACGCTTATGCTGGGGACCCTCATCTTACCCGTGTCCAGGCTCATGTATGTTCTGACAGAGTATGTGTCACATCACAGCCCTCAGGACTTTATTGCAGTTGTGGCCAAAATAATAGACATTTCAATCCAGTCCCTTCCTCTGTACAACTATGGGTATGTTAGTGTGATCACAAAGAAACAAATTTTGTATCAATAAATAGACCATTTATTAAAATTTGTGCTGACTTTTATTTCTCTTTGACCTGTTTTCTTACTTCTGTGAACAGGTCCCAATTTAAAGGGATTCTTTAATTGAAGCAACAGAAATTAAAGGAATAATTTCAAAATTCTCATAAAATGCATCCATATCCCTGTGTTCAGACTCTGAACCTTTTGCCTTTTCTACTAAATTGTAAGGGACTAGAGAGCAGGATCCATAGAGGGACACTGTATTCTCTACTAAGGTGGATGGACCATCAGAAGACATTAGTAAGGACAGTCCTAAAATGCCACTTAAAGAATCCACTGAACAAGTGCATTTCTGGAGATAAGAATGGTCAGGAGACTACCACAGGGATCCAGACAAGAAATCATGATGCTTTGACTAACACTGAGGATGTCTCAAGAGATATTTTGGAAAGAGAAGTAATAGGACTTAGATATGGACAGTGACGGTCTAGGAATGAGGTCGACTTCGATCTTAGCTCTGACGTATAAAAATCTTGGAAGTCATCACTCCCATCCTTAAACAAGAAAAATCTGGACAAACTGAAAATCACTTTTCTTGGACCTATCATAGAACTGAGGTAGCAGGGCAAACCACCTCCCTTAAATCTAGAGAGATAGGCACAGCCCGGGGGATAAAACGATCGAAATTAGTTTCCCTGGAGCAAAAGCCAGAGGAGCCATAAACTGGTAGGAAGCTTAACTGGTAATGTTGACAAATTGCTGGAGGCTCAGTGTAGACTGGTGTAAGAGTGAGAGATTCCTGGGGGAGGGATCCTTCCTGAGTTTTCCCTCCAGGAACCCCACCATGTTCTCACAGGGAGGATCTGCGAAAGAACTCTTCCCACTCCTAGCCCTGGCATGGGGAAGGGGAGAGCAACTGCTGTGAAACCCACCCAGAGCAATCTCTATAACAAAATCCTAGTCTCCAGAGGAAAGTGTTTCACCTCAGCACAATTTTGAAACCTTATCTCACTTGGGGAAAGGAATTCCCTCCCCTTCCAGCCTCCTCCAGTCTTCCTGTCACACTTAAGGGGGGAAGAGAAAAGCCCATATTCATAAAGAACTAGGCTTCAATGAAACAGATTGGGAAAACTGCAGTCCAGGAGTGGAGCATGGCACAAGGGGGAAAAAACTATACCACTGGGAGAAGGACAGAAAACCTTGTGAAGGCCACATCCTGGAGACATAGGCTCCTATGAACCTATGACCAACACTTAGAAGATTATAGAACACACCCCCGCCCCCATACCCTACAACTGCACCAATAGGTTCCAGTATAATAATAGTGGATTACAGCTAAAAGAGGAGGTGAGAGATGCAAACTCTCTCCAAGGAACAGTACATAGGGAAGAGTCAAAACCAAAAGGGTGAACAAAAACAGGGACTAGAGGAAACTCAGGCCTCTGGTATATCCAACTGCTAGCCAGATTAACATACACCCTCCCACTAAAGACCTATTTCTCTCAATTTGTAGCTCCCAATACAACATGCCTGGCTTTCAACAAAAAAATTACTAGGTGTGACAAAAGGCAATAAAAAATAGTCTGTAGAGAAAAAAACATCATCAGAACCAGACTCAAATATGACACGGATGTTAGAATTATACAGAGAATTTAAAATAACTATAATATGTAAAGGGCTCTAATGAAAAAAGTTAGTAGACAGTATGCAAGAAAAGATGGGAAATGTAAGCACGGAAATGGAAACTCAAAGATAGAATCAAAAGGAAATGCTAGAAATCATAAACACAGTAATAGAAATGAAGAATGTCTTTGACTGACTCATCAGTAGAGGGAGTTGAAGCTCAGTCTCAAGTGATACAGCAGACAGTGTTGGCATTCATTAAGAAAGGGAAATACAGACAGAGGAACCAGCTTAGACCAAAGATGATGTTTTCCATATTTGACCTGAAAGAGGTGGTTTCCCAGGTAGGTGGTCATGAGTGTTAATAGAGGTGGACTGAAAGTAGATATTCAAAAAAAAAAGGAATGGTTAAGATGCCAAAGAATGGCTAAGAAAAATGAGCAGTAAAACTGCACACTGGGTTTGGCATTAGGTGATTACTGGTGATTAAAGCCAGAGCATAAAAGCCAGTGCAGCTTCCATGGGATGCTGGCACAGAACCCAGATTAGAGGGGAAGACAAGTCAAAGGAAGAGAGAAAATGCATGCAGGGAGCCTGGGCTCCTCTTGCAAAATCTTCTCAGGAATGAGGTATGGTGGGGAGGAAGGACAATAGATTCATGATGAAGAGTTGGAGAGTGTTTCTAAAAATGGGAAAGTTGTGAGACTACTCATAAGTTGAGCATAAAATATTAAATATGTAGTAAGAAAGAGAACAGGTTTATGGAGTAAGTACGATTCAAAATTAACTGGTAGAACTGGGACCCTAAATGCAGGAGGAGGAACCACCTTCAGAAAGAAGGAAAGGCCATCTCTTCCACTGAAAGAGCTCTTTTTCATAGCAAAAGGAGTGAAGGGGGAAATGAGGCTATGGATACAGGTAAGTGTGCAGATGCAATTGGGGGCAAGAAATTGAAAGAATTCATGCAGACTGCTTGATAGAGCCATATCATTCTGTAGACCAGTCATTTTCAAACACTTGACATTTTGTACTTGAGTATCCCCGCAAAATATGTATATTTATTTACGTGTCACACAAATGCCACTGTCAATATTTATTTAACTAAAGCTTAATTTCTTTCTGTATTTAGATAAAAAGGCACTGTATACTACATACACCACATACCCCAAGATCATTGTGCTCCCTCCCTAGAGCATACATCTTGAAGGTACCAGTCTGCAGCAGATTTTTTTAAGGTTATATGAAAGGAACTTGGTCAGCAAAAACCTAAACTCTTCTAATTTAGTTTCTGAATCAACCTGACCACCCCCATGGACCTGAGAGCACCTCTCTTTAGCACTCGTGCCCACCTACCTTGGAAACCAACTCTTGGTCCTCCAGCATCTATCTTGAGTCAAGCAACATTTGCCCAGTTTCCTATCCCAGCTTCCGCCCCAGACAGAGCTCTTTGATCTGGCAAACTTATGAACAACATTTAGAGATTCACATCTTCCTAGCTGAAGTCATTCCCTCCAATGTCCCTTTCCTGTGTGTGGTGCCTAAAGGCAATCCCCACTTGGTCTGCCCTGGACTTGCAGACAAAAGCCAACAATTCCAAGCTAGTCCACAGCAGTCCTGCATTGCTGATTGAGCTTTGCTGTCACCTCCCTTGCTGTCAGCTGTCATTCTTCTCTTCCATTAGTATGATTGTGACTTGCAACTTCCCTGCCGTCTTCCAGTTTTCTGCTTCTTAGCTTCTCTGGGCTGGGGACAAAAGACACCTGAAGGGCTTCCCTGGTGGCGCAGTGGTTGAGAGTCTGCCTGCTGATGCAGGGGACGCGGGTTCGTGCCGTGGTCCGGGAAGATCCCACATGCCGCGGAGCGGCTGGGCCCGTGAGCCATGGCCGCTGAGCCTGCGCGCCTGGAGCCTGTGCTCCGCAACAGGAGAGGCCACAACAGTGAGAGGCCCATGTACCGCAAAAAAAAAAAAAAAAATTATAGCCTAGTGACCACAAAGATCTCAGGCCTACAAACTGTGTATTTAGAAACCAATGCTTATATATACAGTATTTCCCAGATTCTGGATATGCAGATTGTCTCCAGAGCCCTTCCCAGGTATCTGCAAATTCTGAAAGGCTTTTTTTATTCTTCTTGTATATACTTTGGTGGGAGAGCTGGTGACAAGGAAGCATTCAAAAGGTGAAAAGTGGAAAGGAAGGAGAAATCAATGGCCCTGGCCAAGACTGCAGCTAGTCACCCTCTATCTTTGACTAGTTATTCTAAGCAACCCCAGCGCTGGTGGCTCCCTTACCCAGTTGCTGACACACCACATCCAGCCACCACCATCACACTCATGTACTCCTTAGGTAACACAAGGTACTTCTGCCAACTGCACATCTTGTTCCTGGATGGGATGTGACCATGAAAGGGTCCAGATTACACAGTCTCACTAAAAGCAGTACAAAGGTAAAAGGAGGTTTTCGTGAGGAAGCAATATTTTGGCTTGTGTTTTGGACAGATAACCAGCAGCAACATGGAGATGGGAAGATGGGTTAAGAGGCTGTGCCTATAATCCAAGCCGACTGACGATGACCTAAGCTAAATCCTTAGCCATAAAGAAACAAAGAGGAAGATGAGTCCTGCTGACTTTAGAGAGGCAGACTCAACAAAGCTCTGCAGCTGTTTGGGTACAGGTGAGGTTTCCAACCTAGGACGCTGGGGGATGGTGAAGTTGTGGGAGGGTTCAGAACACAGGAAGACAGGCAGGTCAGAATGGAAGCAGAAGATCGTGGGACAGGCTTGGGACACAGTGCATTGGAGTTCCACGTAGTCAAAGCTGTGCCGTAGGTAGCGGGACGTATCATCTTTCCTGTGTGTTAACACCTTTTGGGCACAGTGCTGTTCAACGAAGTCTCGTTAAGCACTGCTGTGTTCCATGCCCAAAGCAATGCTATACACCCATTATTTCATTTCATCCTCTATTGCCTCATCCAGTAGGTTTGTCAGCTCCATGTTGACTTATGAGGAAACTGTGGCTCAGAAAGCTTAATTTTCCCAAGGCCAGAGAGCTCTTTGAGCCATGCTCTCCCTGCTATTCATCTCCATAGCAACACCCTAGACACCCCACGCTGGGCTCTCCCATTCTGCTCTCATGCTCTGAGTCCTTGGGGAAGGAAGGTGGTCCTCAATTCCTGATGGGTTAGGAATTTGAGAATACCTATGCTTGAAGAACTCAGAAGAAGAGTCCTTCTAAGCCTATCTCACAACCTCGTACCATGGAGAAGCAACAGAGCATAGTGGTGATGGGCACAGGCTCTCAATCCATCCTGCTGGGTTTGGATACCTGCTCTGCCAATTACTATCAATAGTTGTGTGACCTCTGGTAGGTCTTTAACCTCTCTGTGCCTTGCTTTACCCACTTGTAACTAAAATATTAGTACAAAACCAATATTGTTATTGTGAACATTGAGTTAGTATAGAAATAGAAAGTACTTAGAATAACATCTGGCACACCATATGTACTACTTACATGGAGCTAGCTGACAGTCCTGTTGGAATATCTCTAGTGACATCACTTTTACTGCCAGTCTCCTTGAAATGCTGTGTCCTAATGGAAGCAGTCAGGCAACCTGGGCCCTGGTAATAACTAAGATATATCACTATAATTATGTTGTTACTGCTTCTTTTTAACTTTTTTATTTACCTAATTAAGTCCACACATTGATTCTGCAAAATCTTATTATTAATCTGGTGCAAAGTACCAGATTAGAGGTTGGAAGACCTGAGAAGTGAATCAGAAAAATACCTGTCCAGAAGTAGCTTACTGTATTAAGTAAACTCTGTCAAACACAGTGATCAATTCGTCCAAACAAAAAGCCAACTCAGTAAAACCTGTATTTTTGGTCTAAGTTTCTTTTTCCTCAATCAGAACAAAGACATGGTTCAGAGATGGTAGTTACTGATTGGACATCAACGTGGCATCCCTATACTCTCAAGGAAGCTCAAGTAATCTCCCTCAGGTTCCATGGGGACATGTGAGCCACAGATGTAAAGTGGCTTAACCAAAGCCACCAGGCTAATTTCCTTCATAGGTGGAAACAAAATCAATCGCTCCAACTCCAAATACAGTGAGCTTACCACTAGACATGCTGACTTGACATTCTGCTCCCCACTCCACTAGGTCACTGCTCAACATGTTTTTTTGATCATGTAGCCCTATCAGTAAAAAACAATTGAGCAGACAACACAATACATGCATTATAAATATTCTGCTATACCAATACATTAATTACATTATAAAAACTACAAAACTGTAAATTTAAGAGTTGAGTTTTTTTTTCTTTACCTAAGCGGATCATCTTGTGCATACCTGGAGTGGATGGTCCTCTCCCTTTTAGAAACCACAGTGCTGGGTGCTGTCCCAGGAAGCCAGTGGAAATAGTACAGAACAGCTTTTGTGACTGTATCTGTCTTCTACTGTCACTGTAATAGACACCACAAATTCAGTAGCTTAAAACTACCTATTTATTTCCTCCTGGCTCCATGAGTCAGGAGTCCGGGCACAGCATGGCTCAGTTGGTTCTCTCTAAGTGTCTCACAAGGCTGAAAATCAAGGTGTCTGCAGGGCTGTGCTCCTCTCTGGAGGTACTAGGGGAGACGTCAGGTCCCTGAGGTTGTAGGACTAAGGTCCCTGTTTCCTTGCCAGCTGTTGGCCAGGGGTTGGTCTCGGCTTCTAGAGACTGCTCATCTTCCCAGGCTTGGGACCCTTCATCTTCAAAGCCAGCAAATGGTGGGTTGAATCTTTCCCAGACCTCGAATCTCTCTGATTTCCCTTCTGCCTCATCTCTCTGACAGTCAAATCACTTCTCTAAGACTCAATTTCTTCAGCAGAAAAATAGGGAAAACACCATCTACCTCAGATGACTGGTTTGAGGATTCGATGGGATAATAGATATGAAATTATTTTGAATACTGTGAAGCAACAGATGTGAGGAGAGGTGGGATTTGGGGGGAATTAAAAGGGAAAAGAAAGGACAGGGAAGCTTTTCTCTGCATTTAAGATGATCAGTATGACTCTGATGATAGAAGAATAAGAGTCCGAAGAACACTGAAATTAAGGGAGATATTATTTGTAAAAGCATTTTGTAAATGCTATAGTGGTATAGAAAAGTTGGAAATTTTTATAAAATATACACCAAATGAAACACAAATTAACATTAAGGCTTATTGAGATTTACCCTGTATCCCCAAAACGATCATAATTTAAAATCGAAATGAGGAAAAACTGAACATGAGCCAGCATAATACCACAGAGCTACAGATAAGCAAACACCATTTGGTAAGAACAAGTATGCCCTGGGCTCCACAGATATTGTCATGGAGTCAGTTACTTAACTTCACGCCCCAAATGTAAAATGGGAATAATAATAATAATAGCACCTACCGTAGGGTTGTGAGAATTAAAGAACGCACGTAGGATACTTAGCATGGTGCTAGGCTATAAATATTATCTATTATTTCATCATTGAACTCCAAAGAATGAGACTATGATCAATGAATCATAAAGCCAAAAATGTGGCAACCAAAAATCTGTTGCTAGCTCACAGCCCTTTTAAGACAGTAAAAAGACTCACATATCCCTCAAAAAATAATATGCAAAAAGAATAAAAATATCTTTCAAGTCACTATAGATAACAGGTATTTTACCCATTATGTACTCTAACCTGATGTTGTGTTTTTGTAGCTTTCAGGACATGAAGCAATCATTCAGCTAAAAGCAAAGGGTTTTATGAATTTGCAGTTCTGGAAGATGCTTCCGGCAGGTGTACCTTCATCCCGAGAAGATTTAGTTAGGGCTTGGTTGCCTAGATTGTTGACACCTGGTGGTTTTCATAGCACATGCTCAACTAAGAGTAATGGCAAAGGAGAGGACCGGGTGTAGACAGATGCATCACACTCTGGGCATGAGCAAACTCTGCATTATCCAGCTGCACGTCACACATTCAAGCATTACACACACCACAGCAACTGTGCCCCAGTCTTGGCAGAATTTCAAGATACTCTGAACTTGAATGCCCCCAAGAGACCTGTTGAGGAACAAAAAGAAAGTAAAAGTAGAGATTTAAAATATCAAATGCCTTACTGCCTGATGTGTTACTGTTTAACAGATGTAATTTAAAACGAAAATCAAAGGACTTTTCCTTTCAATGTGACAGGCCCAAGGGAAATTCTTAAAATAGAAAATATGAAGCAAATCCAAGTTAAGATTCTATGAGAAATGAAAGAAAGAAAGAAAACACTGAAAGAAAAGTCAGTGAAAGAAGAAAAACTATAAAAGGACAACAATGAGACTTTAGAATGGCTGGAAATTTGGAGGAGACTATTTCAAAAAATGTATTTCTTCATACAACAAATATTAACTAAGCACCTACTATATATCAAGCACTATGCTAGGAGGCCTCAGAGAGCTAACCTATGGGGGGGAACAAGTAAACAGAGAGGGACATTTCATGACAGGTGTAAGTAAAAACAGAATGACAGGGAAAGGCCAGAGGAGGGGCACCTAGCTCTGTGGCATCAGGTAAGAAGGAAGAAGATAAACACAAGAAGACAAACGACCGTCAATAGAAAAGGGAGATAGAGCTGCCCCGACCGAGGGAAAGTCCTTCCTCTCTGGACCTCAGTTGTCCCAGACATAAATGAAGGTTCCTGGGCTGTGTAATCAGCTCAGGAATCCTATGAATACTGTAAGCAGAAGATCATTTTAATTCCTCTCATTCTTCATACTCCACCTTCAATATGTTGGAAATGCTATCAGTGCTACATCCAAAATATATCTCCAGAATCTGACCTCATCTCTCTCTCCAACCATCATTATCCCTGTGGCCTGAGTCAACATCACCTCTCATCTGGATTGATGCCATGTCCTCCTACCCAGTCTGCTTCTATACTCCATTCTCAAGAGCAGCCAGAGGGAGCCCATTCTCCTGGAGCAGGGCAGTCCTCTGTCCAGAATACTGCAGTGCCTTCCCACTGCCCTCAGGCTCATGGACACAGTATGGTCTCTGCCCCACCCCACCTCCACTCCTGTTACGCCTCCTTGCACACTCCTCTCCAGCTGCACTGGCCTATTTGCCATTCTTCCAACACTCTTCACAGGAACCCCTCTCTTTGCTCTAGCAGTTCTTGCTCTTGCCTCAGGTTCGCTCTGCTGATGTTCTCATCTCCCTCAAAGCTTTTCTCAAATTTTGTAACTGAGCGGGACCCTCTGGGGCCTTCCTGGGACAGACCCCTCCCCCATATCCTCTGCTTTAACTCCTCTCTTAAGTAGCCTAGAAAACAGTATCTGACGCACACGTTTCCTGAGTGGTTTTACAGATTCGAAAATCCCCACCAAATGGAAGATGTTAACCACTTGATGACCATGAACATGTAGCCCCCAGGCTCCCCAGCCTGGAGCCTAAAGACTGATAATGTTAACCCCTGTTACTTCACCATCAGCCAGTCAGAGGGTTGTGCATGAGCTGATCACATACCCTGGGATGCCCCTCCCCACCTTGCCTTTAAAAATTCTTTGCTGAAACCCATGGGGACTTCGGGTGTTTTGAGCACTAGCTACCCTGGACTCCTTGCTTGGCACCTGCAATAAATGCTGCACTTTCCTTCACCACAACCTGGCGTCAGTAGATTGTCTTTACTGCATGTGGGGGAGCAGACCCAAGTTTGGTTCAGTTACAATTTCACATTCTCTGCGAGGCCTACTCTGACCATCTAGGAAACCCTACAACCTATGCCTACACTCCTGTTCGTCCTCGTCATCTGATAATTTACTTATTTGTTGTGTGTATTGCTTACTGTGGAGAAGACTGGGCCCTCACAGAACCAGTGCACCAGAGAGCATGGCAGAATGAAAGAATACAGCACAGGATGTCTGAAACAGGATTTTAGTTTTGATTTTGCCACTACTGTGTAACCTGGGCTTCAATTTTCTTGTTTATAAAAGGAGAGGTTAGGTTAGATCAGGAAGAGGCAAACCTCTGCCCTCGGGCCAGATCCAGCCCACTTCCCTGTTTTTATAAACAAAGTTTTATTAGAACACAACCACGCCCGTTCATTTACATATTGTCTAGGGCTGCTTAATGCCACAGCTGCAGAGCTGAGCAGTGATGACGGAGACAGTACAGTCTGCAGAGCCTAAAACACTTACACACCCGAACCTTTACAGAAAAAGTCTGCCAACCCCTGGGCTAAACCACCAGCATGTAAGAGCCAGAAAAGCAGACTTTGTTTTGTTCACCACCTTCCCCCCAGCAGTTAGACCTGTGCCTGGCTTATGGCAGGTATTCAATACATATTTGAAGAACTCAGAGGTTTTCAGGCTACTTCACTGAGCCTTGAGCAGGTTAAATAATAATAGCAGTAGCTGATAGTACCACATGCAAGGAACAGCCTAAGCACTTAACTTATATCAACAACCCCATGAGAAAAGTTTTATTCATATCACCCCCATTTTATAGATGGATAAACTGAGGCAAAAGAGGATTAAGTAACTTGCCCTTCTAAGTAAGTGGGACAAGTTGGGACCTGAACCCAAGCAGTCTAATGCCACAGTTCATACTTGTAACCACTGCACACACTGCCTCTCACCTGGCCAAAGGGACAAGGACAACTGCTTGTTTATCTGTTTTGTCTGTTGGCTTCTACACTTGCTTTTCCTTAAAGAAAGGATCTCTAAATTTTTTAAAGTTTGAAAATCACTGAACTGAATCTAAGTCACTTTAACACTCTAAAATCTAATTTTAGCAGAGCTACTCTAAAGAAAAAAGTTAATAAAATTACAACCTGTGCCCCGACCTTCCCTCTTCACACACGGGGCCCAAAAAACATTGTTACATGAGTCCACGGCAGGACACCACACGCCCTGAACTGCAGAAGATGGAGAAGACTCACTGCTTCTCAAAGAAAGAATAACTAAAAAAACAATTGTAACTTTTATATCCATTGCACTCTCCAAAAAACATAGGAAAGAACAGATTCAAAGGGAATTAGAATCTAATTCAACTTTTAATTGATTCACTTATTGCAGAAGCTTAGAGGATGAGCTGGAAAGGTGCACAACACATGAAGAATTCCAAAGACTGAATCTGCAGCTGGTAAAAGCATGGAGTGGCATGAAATTTCACTCCAAATTCCAAGGCTCCTGCTCTTGGCCCTAAGCTGCTCTTATTTTTCAGCATGTGAGCACATGTTTTCCAACACAGAGACATCAATAAGTCAGGCCAAGGATAATCTCTAGGTCATTAATTAAACCCTGTGTACAGGCATGCACACGATATCATCGTACACAGCATACGGAGCCATAAACACTACGTGGAACCAGCAACTACAAATCATGAGCATATAATTCCCTTGAGCTTCATAAACCATAAAAATGAAGCTCAAGTGGTTTGTGCAGTCATTTGAATCCCAGAAGGAAATGCAGCACCGTGATTCAAAAGTTGCTTATTGTTTACTTTTATATAATGGATGGATCCTACTTCTCAATTCACGCGTGCCCTCCTCCCACTGGGGCCATCCATCCTCATCCATCCATCCTGACTCTCCCTGTCAGCCATCCCCTCCCAGCCTGGCTTCCCCCAAGCTCTCCCCTCTTCACAGAAAAGGCTCCTCCATGGCAGGAGCAGAGACAGCAGCCTGGTGGGAGTCTGGGGCTTCACATCTTACCAGCAAATTTGAACAATTCACAAGAGCAGTGTAACTCTGTGAATCGTCAATAACTGTTTTTCATGGGACACAGCATATGTAACGCTGCATTCCATGTATTATGACCTACTTATAGATTTGGAAAAACAATGGTTATTGAGCATTAATTTCTTTGTTATTGTTTTAAATGATTTCTTCCCATTCCCTTGTCCTCAAACTCAAGTCTCCACTCAAAACTATGATATCCTTTCCTTAAATCCTACACATTCATCCACTTATTAACCTAACAATAAGAAAACAAATATTTAGTGATCACTGATTATGTACTTAGAAATGTGCAGTAATCAGAAAGATGTTTTCTTCTCACAAGAATGTGCAATCTGGTTTTAAAGTAAAATAAAATAAAATACACTGCAGAGCATGGGAATTGGAGTCAGGTAAACCAGGGTTATATCTGAATTCTGCTGCTTCTTAACTGTGTGGTATTAGGTGTGACAATTTCTGACAGCAATAATTTTCTCATCAGAATAAGTGAAAATGGTAATATTTGCTTCTCTGAGTTGCTGTGAGAGTTCATAACATATACCTCTTACTTGCTACATGCCCTTGGGTAAGTTACATAACTAGTCAGTGCCTCCGTTTCCTCAGTCTGTAAAATGGGGACTATAAGTGTTCTTCTCCTAAGGTTATTCTGAGGATTAAATGTGTTACTACATGCAAAACATGCAGAAGAGTACTTGGTATCATAAGTGCTCAGTAAACGTTAGTGGCTCTGATTGTTTCTCTACATGAAGTGCCTATTCCATACCATTTAGTAGGTGTTCAAAGTATTATAAAATAATATCAGTAATAAATAAGAAGTTATTTCATGCCAAATTGTGTATAGACTAAAATAATTTTTTAAGCAGAGAAACACTCCCCAAAGAAGTGAACACAGGGACTCAAACACTATACATCCACGTTAAAAGCAGCATCATTCACAACAGCCAGAATGCGGAAGAAACCCAAGTGTCCACTGACAGGTGAATAGGTAAACAAAGGTGGTACATACATATAATGGAGTTTTACTCAGCATTAAAAAGGAAGGAAATTCTGATGTATGCTACAACATGGATGAAACCTGAAGACATTATGCTACATGAAAGAAGCCAGTCACAAGGGCACAAATATTGTATGATTCCACTTACATGAGGTACCTAGAGAAGTCAAATTTATGGAAACAGAAAGTAACAAGGTGGCTTCCAGGAGCTAGAGAGATGGGGTATAGAGTTTCAATTTGGGGAAGATGAAAAATTTCTGGAGATGGTGGTGATGGTTGCACAACAATGCAAACGTAGTTAATGCCACATTGTACACTAAAAAATAATTAAAACGGTAAATTTTATATTATGTAACTTTACCACACAAAAAAGTTTAGAAACAGAGGGCACTGTAAAGAGGGCCCAAGAAGTCTAGGAAGTATCCTTAGAGCAAGTGGCACAATAACTGCACCTCAAAAGATAGAAAGATCTGGGGGAATGTCATGTTTCCATGACATGACATGACTTGTCATGTCAAGTGAGGGGAACATGCAAGTGAGGGCCCGGTTGGGAAAGGAGCAAGATGGCATGAGGCAGGCCCAGCCGGAGGCGGGCTCTCTGCTGACTGGGGAGAGCGGGACCACAGTGAGGAGGCCTGGGTGCAGCCCACACCTCCTTCCTGCCAAGTTACCAGCGCCCACCCTCAAGCCATCCTGCGCTAACTTCAGAATTCATCCCACTTCTCAAATGAGTACCTTTCATCTCTCTTCACAGTTCCTCTTCCTTGGAAATCCCTTTTGTCTGATGAATTCCACTCCCTCAAAACCAGGTTCCAAGGTCACCTCCTTGGCAAAGGCTTCCCTGACTCCGGAACTTCCCCTACACTTTCTCTCCTCAACAAGAACCAATGCTCTTCGAAAGTGGGGCTTTTATCTTTTTCCTATGTCCAGGTCCTGGCACCATGCCGGATGCATTGTTGGTGCTCAATAAATTTGTGTGGAGCGGGTGAATCCTGGGGAAGCTCAATCAGTAGAGCTGAGACTCGATGCACTGGGTACTGGTTAAGACAGGGAGGTGATGATGTGAGCGGGGGTGAAGGAAGGATAAGTCCCCAAACAAGCACACGCAATGGATTGGAAGGGCTGAGAGACTGAGGCCAAGGAAGCAACCAGGAGGACCACGCCCAAGTCCAGGCAGGGAGATATGGGGGTCTGGATTAAGTAATTATGATGAGGATGGAGAGGACTATTTAGAGAACCCCCCCCCCAGTAACTGATTAAAAATGAAAAGTCAAGAGCATTGATAAAGTTTTTTAATGGGTTAAATTTTTTTTTTTTTTTTTTTTTTGCGGTGTGCGGTCTCTCATTGTTGTGGCCTCTCCCGTTGCGGAGCACAGGCTCCGGATGCACAGGCTCAGCGGCCATGGCTCACGGGCCCAACCGCTCCACGGCAGGTGGGATCTTCCCGGACCGCGGTACGAACCCGCGCCCCCTGCATCGGCAGGCGGACTCTCAACCACTGCGCCACCAGGGAAGCCTGGGTTAAATTTTTTACTGTGAATGGTTGAAATTATATGGCTTCATTGATTGAGACCTAGAGAATGGCAGGATGAAGATGTTTCATGGGCAGAGTTCTGGTTTCCCGTGAAGCTGAGCCTCTGTGTTTACAGGAAGAGAAGAATGACAAGAAGTCCTGCCCGAAGAGTCACTCATACATCACTCTCCAGGCTGCTACCTTTTCAACCTATTCCAGGCCCCTTTCTTTGTTATCCCATCTTTAAAGGCCCCTGCCTTCACAAAACAAAGAGACTAGTCTTCAAAGCTACCTCATTACCAGAACTTAAAAAATAAAAATTAAGTTCAGTTATATATAACATTCAGTAGGAGACGAGTAGAAGGAACTTAACATACCTCCTTGAAGGAAAGAGTAACCTGGTCTAAACACCAGAAGGGTATATCTTAAGGCCCCTGTGTGACTCTAAACAAGGGATACACATCCCCTACTTACCCTCTCCCCACTGTGGTGGCCTCTGGGTCAATGCTAACTTTGGCCTCCTGCCTGCCAATCAGACTGACCAGAAAAATGCCATAGCTTAGAGGACTCACATGCTCTAATAGAAATAATCCAAGGTGCCTTCTAGTTTCCTCTTAAGGGACATTGATTATTTGCCAATATACATACTGCAGCTTTGCAACAAGAAATTTTTGCTTCAGATAGTGGGAAGCTCCTGGTCTAAATATACATTGGTGGTGAGCACAGTTATGTCAGGGAATCATGACAGGGTAACAGACGGATGCTCTTATCTCTGCCTTCAGGAGATGACTATCTCACTATTATCACCCTCCAACACAAAGGGGGAAACTGAGTCCCCTGAAAACAGGCTTTCCCATTGAGGGTACACTGATTGACGTGGACAGCACCACTGCAGTGCTAGGAGTATCCTCAGAACACCAAAAGGCTACATATGGCCAAAAGGCTATGGAAAAATAAGCAGAATTTTTTAATAATTAAATCAGCATTATGTCAGTGCTGGACTTCCTTCGGGAAAAATTATTTCTCAGACAATCAACAAATAATTTGAGATGGGTGGACTACCTGCCGACTGATAATGGTGATTTTCACAAAACTCAAGTCATAAAACTCCAGGAAATGAAACTAAAAAGCAAGGTAAGTCACCATCAGTTTATTTATGTTATTCATACCATTCTAATTGTAAAACTCAATCTAAAGATGATCATCCCAGCAGGGTTACGGAGGTTCCATCTCAGTGCTTGCCACTGTTTCCAAAGACACATGTGCTCCTGCCTGCCCTTCCCACATACAGAGCTGCTCGCTGGTCCCCCAAGAAGGTGACAAAGAGTTGTTCTCCCCCTTCAATCCCTGCATCACTAGAACCACTAAACATAGACTCTCAGGATTTTAAGCCTAGGAGAGCACTCATTTACTAGTTCTCTCCCAGAAAATACAAATAAGGATCATAGAATGAATCCTGGAAACACTCATTGATTTCTAAATGCTGGTCCTAGGACCTGTGACCATTAGGATGACATTTTTTACCAGTCCAAGGAAAAATGAGGAGAATAAGGATGATGGGATGAGTTTTCCAAAAGATAAATTTGTTGAATTTAAAGAACTGGATTTTTTTTCCTGATAATATATGCTTCCTATATACACAGATGTGAATGTCATTTTATTCACAAAATGAAGGTAACACATCATACTAGATTTTTTAATATCCTTACAAAATATGATTGTCAATCCCCAAACATTGTTTTTGAAATATTGTTAGCTGATGAGATTTAATAGATTGGGAACTGTCCACATGTCTAGCTTTCCCTCCTTTGCTTTAATCTTTGGGGCCACGGGCGCACTCCTCAGCTCACGGTGCTCAGCCATCATCAATCCGCACAAGGCTCCCCTTCCTGCATCAGCTTACCCTCATCCCTGCTCCACATTCCTCCTCCACTCCACCAGCTAAGTGCCCACCTCATAATGGTTACTGAAAAAGATAAGAAACAGTCCATGCACATTAAAAGAGTATTTACACACAAGCAGCATCATTTATTTTATAAGTACCTATACACATCCAAGAACCTACATCAGTTCTCTCATTTTATGAATAAAGTAATTGAGGACCAAAGAAGTGAAGTGACTTGCCCTTGGTCACAAGAAGGTATAAGCCATCTTGTACTCCCTCTATTTTTCAATAAGGTTTTTGGCCATTTCCCTAAAAGAAAATACACATATACACACTTTTTAAAATTTCTGAAAGAAATAAAATTAATTACCCTCGTTCATTGAAATACTCATTAAATCTCAAAATCAAAACTTCCTGAGTCTAGCTATTTCTATAAGGTTATACTGATCACTTGAAAGGTCTTGTGGATTTGATTCATCTAGGATATCACGAGTTGGAAAACAATTTAATAGGCATATTTTTAATGTGATATACATAAATTTGCTTTAGGGATCCTCAGAGGTGTTTTTGTTAAAAAACAAAAAAAAATCAGGGACCATTTTAACCAAACAATCTAGAAACTCATTTAGGATGCCTCTTAGCTCACCCCATTTTTTCAAACCTTGAGTCCTATCTTCTCTGGCATCTCCTTTCCAGATCCCAAGAGAAAGCATTTTCCTCAAGTCCCACCACCACCACTTGCATTCTATTTTCTACCTTCAAGGTCGGCTTTAGAAAATGTCTCCTTTAGATACATCAGAGTCAGACTCCCCCACGGGCGTGTCCAGCTGAAGCCACAGGCTGGAGCACTGCACAACTCTTTTCTCACAACCCCATTAGAATTCATGAAGCAACTGATTCTAGTATATGCACCCAAAATATTTAATTTGTTACTTCCAAGTACAAATCATAGGGTAATTTCATCTAAGTGTTTATAAAATACTGTAAAGTAGCATCCTATTGTTACCCGCCCTTGATCTACAAGAAACGATGCCTTCATTGATGGGCTATCTGCCCCATAGGTTCTGACAAAGGAGATGGCTTAATTGAAGACTTGTTTATTTTATAATGAATAGCAGAAAACGGGTCCTGTTCTTGGCTTGGAGATTCCAAATTTAAACTGAAATCCCTCTAAAAGCCAGTAACCAATTCTATGACCTAACAGAGCCCAGCAGTATATCACTGCAAGCCTGTAAAGCCACAGGTAACCTTGAACATCCGCACTATGTCAAGAGCTTTAGTACTCCTTGGTTGAGAAGTGTCACAAGAATCAGGTTCTCTAATCACCAGCCTGAGACTAACACTGTGGAGTTTATTTCAGCAGAAGTGATGTTATTTCATAGCAAGAATGGCTTTCACTGCTGTATGAAAGAAAACATCCTTGCATTAACCATTTGCATCCACCACTAATTATAACCATCCAACTTCTTTCTACAAACCACTCTCTGATAGCAGCAGGACTACCTACTATTAAAATGCTTATTGGTTAGATTCCTTCTTCTATGGCTTTTCTTAGACCTCACCCTGATGAAGTAAGCTTTAGTCTCTTACACGTTGCTTCTACTGTATTTGTAAAAAAATAAATCTTCAGATAAAGTACTCTATGTTTTAAAAGACAAAACAGAGACCTTCAAGATGGCGGAGGAGTAAGATGTGGACATCACCTTCCTCCCCACTAATACATCAGAAATACATCTACATGTGGAACAACTCCTACAAAACACCTACTGACCACAGGTAGAAGACCTCAGACTTCCCAAAAGGCAAGAAACTCCCCATGTACCTGGCCGTGTGGCTGACAGGGTCTTGGTGCTCTGGCCAGGTGTCAGGCCTGTGCCTCTGAGATGGGAGAGCCGAGTTCAGCACATTGGTCTACCAAAAACCTCCTGTCTCAACATAATATCAAACAGCAAAAGCTTCCCCAAAGATCTCCATCTCAACGCTAACACCAGCTCCACTCAAAAACCAGCAAGTTACAGTGCTAGATACCCTATGCCAAACAACTAGCAAGACAGGTACACAACCCCACTCATTAGCAGAGAGGCTGCCTAAAATCGTAAGGTCACAGACACCCCAAAATACAACACCAGACACTGTCCTGTACACCAGAAAGACAAGGTCCAGCCTCATCCACCAGAACACAGGCACCAGTCCCCTCCACTAGGAAATCTCACAACCCACTGAACAAACCATAGCCACTGGGGGGCAGACACCAAACAACGGGAAATATGAACCTGCAGCCCCTGCAGACTGTGAAAAGGAGACTCTAAACACAGTAAGTTAAGCAAAATGAGAAGACAGAGAAACACACAGCAGATGAAGGAGGAAGGTAAAAACCCACCAAACCAAACAAATGAAGAGGAAAAAGGCAGTCTACCTGAAAAAGAAATCAGAGTAATGATAGTAAAGATGATCCAAAATCTTGGAGATAGTATGGAGAAAATAAAAGAAACATGTAACAAGGACCTAGAAGAACTAAAGATGAAACAAGCAATGATGAACAACACAATAAATGAAATTAAAAATTCTATAGAAGGAATCAATAGCAGAATAACTGAGGCAGAAGAACGGATAAGTGACCTGGAAGATAAAATAGTGCACATAACTACTGCACAGCAGAATAAAGAAAAAAGAATGAAAAGAATTGAGGACAGTCTCAGAGACCTCTGGGACAAAAATAAATGCACCAACATTCTAATTATAGGGGTCCCAGAAGAAGAAGAGAGAAAGAAAGGGACTGAGAAAATATTTGAAGAGATTATTATTATTATTGAAAACTTCCCCAATGTGGGAAAGGAAATAATCAAGTGCAGGAAGTGCAGAAAGTCCCATACAGGATAAATCCAAGGAGAAACATGTGCCAAGACACATATTAATCAAACTATCAAAAATTAAATACAAAGAAAAAACATTAAGAGCAGCAAGGGAAAAACAACAAATAACATACAAAGGAATCCCCATAAGGTTAACAGCTGATCTTTCAGCAGAAACTCTGCAAGCCAGAAGGGAGTGGCAAGACATACTTAAAGTGATGAAAAGGAAAAACTTACAACCAAGATTACTCTACTGAGCAAGGATCTCATTCAGATTTGACAGAGAAACTAAAACCCTTGCAGACAAGCAAAAGCTAAGAGAATTCAGCACCACCAAACCAGCCTTACAACAAATGCGAAAGAACTTCTCTAGGCAGGAAACACAAGAGAAGGGAAAGACCTACAATAACAAACACAAAACAATTAAGAAAATGGTAATAGGAACATATATATTTATAACTACCTTAAATGTAATTGTATTATATGCTCTAGCCAAAAGACATAGACTGGCTGAAGGAATCAAAAACAAGACAGGTATATATGCTGTCTACAAGAGACCCACTTCAGTCCTGGGGCACATACAGATTGAAAGTGAGGGGATGGAAAAAGATGTTCAATGCAAATGGAAATCAAAAGAAAGCTGGAGTAGCAATTCTCATATCATAAAACATAGACTTTAAAATAAAGATCATTACACGAGACAAAGAAGGACACTACACAATGATCAAGGGATCAATCCAAGAAGATATAACAATTGTAAATCTTTATGCACCCAACATAGGATCATCTCAATACATAAGGGAAATGCTAACAGCCATAAAAGGGGAAATCAACAGTAACACAATCATAGTAAGGACCTTTAACACCCCACTTTCACTAATGAATAGATCATCCAAAATGAAAATAAATAAGGAAACAAAAGCTTTATATAATACATTAAACAAGATGTACTTAATCGATATTTATAGGACATTCCATCCAAAAACAACACAATACACTTTCTTCTCAAGTGCTCATGGAACATTCTCCAGGATAAATCATATTCTAGGTCACAATCAAGCCTTGGTAAATTTAAGAAAATTGAAATTGTATCAATTATCTTTTCCGACCACAAAGGCTATGAGACTAGATATCAATTACATGAAAACATCTGTAAAAAATACAAAATCATGGAGGCTAAACAATACACGACTTACTAACTAAGAGATCACTGAAGAAATTAAAAAGGAAATCAAAAAAATACCTAGAAACATATGGCAGTGAAAACAGCATGACCCAAACCTTTGGGATCAGCAAAGGCAGTTCGAAGAGGGAAGTGTGTAGCAATCCAATCCTACCTCAAGAAACAACAAACATCTCAAATAAACAACCTAAACTTACACCTAAACAATTAGAGAAAGAAGAACAAAAAAACCCTCAAAGTTAGCACAAGGAAAGAAGTCATAAAGATCATATCAGAAATAAATGAAAAAGAAATGAAGAAAACAATAGCAAAAATCAATAAAACTAAATGCTGGTTCTTTCAAAAGATAAACGAAATTGATAAAGCACTAGACAGACTCATCAAGAAAAAAGGGAGAAGACTCAAATCAATAGAATTAGAAATGAAAAAGGAGAAATAACAACTGACACTGCAGAAATACAAAGGAACATGAGAGATTACTACAAGCAACCATATGCCAGTAAAATGGACAACCTGGAAGAAATGGACAAACTCTTAGGAAAGCACAACCTTCTAAAACTGAACCAGGAAGAAAGAGAAAAGATAAACAGACCAATCACAAGCACTGAAATTGAGACTGTGATTAAAAATCTTCCAACAAACAAAAGCCCAGGACCAGAGGGCTTCACAGGCAAATTCTACCAAGCATTTAGAGAAGAGCTAACACCTATCCTTCTCAAACTCTTCCAAAATACAGCAGAGGGAGGAACACTCCCAAACTCATTCTACGAGGCCACCATCACCCTGATACCAAAACCAGACAAGGATGTCACAAAGAAAGAAAACTACAGGCCAATATCACTGATGAACATAGATGCAAAAATCCTCAACAAAATACTAGCAAACAGATTCCAACAGCACATTAAAAGGATCATACACCAGGATCAAGTGGGGTTTATCCCAGGAATGCAAGGATTCTTCAGTATATGCAAATCAATCAGTGTGATAAACCATATAAACAAATTGAAGGAGAAAAACCATATGATCATCTCAATAGATGCAGAAAAAGTTTTTGACAAAATTCAACACCCATTTATGATAAAACCCCCCAGAGAGTAGGCACAGAGGGAACTTACCTCAACATAATAAAGGCCATATACAACAAACCCACAGCCAACATCATTCTCAATGGTGAAAAACTGAAAGCATTTCCTCTAAGATCAGGAACAAGACAAGGTTGTCCACTCTCACCACTTTTATTCAACATAGTTTTGGAAGTTTTAGCCACAGCAATCAGAGAAGGAAAAGAAACAAAAGGATTCCAAAATGGAAAAGAAGTAAAGCTGTCACTGTTTGCAGATGACATGATACTATACATACAGAATCCTAAAGATGCTACCAGAAAACTGCTAGAGCTAATCAATGAATTTGGTAAAGTAACAGGATACAAAAATGATGCACAGAAATCTCTTGCACACTTATACACTAATGATGAAATATCTGAAAGAGAAATTAAGGAATCACTCCCATTTACCATTGTAACAAAAAGAATAAAATACCTAGGAATAAACCTACCTAAGGAGACTAAACACCTGTATGCAGAAAACTATAAGACACTGATGAAAGAAATTAGAGATGATAAAAAGAGATGGAGAGATATACCATGTTCTTGGATTGGAAGAATCAACATTGTGAAAATGACTCTACTACCCAAAGCAATCTACATGTTCAATGCAATCCCTATCAAACTACCAATGGCATTTTTCACAGAACTAGAACAAAAAATTGCACAATTTGTATGGAAACACAAAAGACCCCAAATAGCCAAAACAATCTTGAGAAAGAAGAATGGAGCTTGAGGAATCAGGCTCCCTGACTTCAGACTATACTACAAAGCTACAATAATCAAGACAGTATGGTACTGGCACAAAAACAGAAATATAGATCAATGGAACAGGACAAAAAGCCCAGAGATAAACCCATGCACATATGGACACCTTATTTTTGATAAAGGAGGCAGAATATACAATGGAGAAAAGACAGTCTCTTCAATAAGTGGTGCTGGGAAAACTGGACAGCTACATGTAAAAGAATGAAATTAGAACACTCCTTAACACCATACATAAAAATAAACTCAAAATGAGTTACAGACCTAAATGTAAGGCCAGACACTATCAAACTCTTAGAGGAAAACATAGGCAGAACACTCTATGACATAAATCACAGCGAGATCCTTTTTGACCCACCTTCTAGAGAAATGGAAATAAAAATAAACAAATGGGACCTAATGAAACTTAAAAGCTTTTGTACGGCAAAGGAAACCATAAACAAGACGAAAAGACAACCCTCAGAATGGGAGAAAATATTTCGAAATGAAGCAACTGACAAAGGATTAATATCCAAAATTTACAAGCAGCTCATGCAGCTCAGTATCAAAAAAAGAAACAACCCAATCCCAAACTGGGCAGAAGACCTAAATAGACATTTCTCCAAAGAAGATATACAGATTGCCAACAAACACATGAAAGGATGCTCAACATCACCGATCATTAGAGAAATGCAAATCAAAACTACAATGAGGTATCACCTCACACCAGTCACAATAGTCATCAGCAAAAAATCTACAAACAGTAAATGCTGGAGAGCGTGTGGAGAAAAGAGAACCCTCTTGCACTATTGGTGGGCATGTAAATTGATACAGCCACTAAGGAGAACAGTACGGAGGTCCATAAAATACTAAAAATATAGCTACCATACAACCCAGCAATCCCACTACTGGGCATATACCCTGAGAAAACCATAATTCAAAAAGAGTCATGTACCACAATGTTCACTGCAGCTCTATTTACAATAGCCAGGACATGGAAGCAACCTAAGTATCCATCAACAGATGAATGGATAAAGAAGATGTGGCACATGTATACAATGGAATAGTACTCATCCATAAAAAGAAACGAAATTGGGCTTCCCTGGTGGCGCAGTGGTTGAGAGTCCGCCTGCCGATGCAGGGGACACGGGTTCGTACCCCGGTCCAGGAAGATCCCACATGCCACGGAGCGGCTTGGCCCGTGAGCCATGGCCGCTGAGCCTGCGCATCCAGAGCCTGTGCTCGGCAACGGGAGAGGCCACAACAGTGAGAGGCCCGTGTACCGCAAAATAAAATAACTAGTGAGAAAAAAAATTAAAAAAAAAAAAAAAAAGAAACGAAATTGAGTTATTTGTAGTGAGGTGGATGGACCTAGAGTCTGTCATACAGAACGAAGTAAGTCAGAAAGAGAAAAACAAATACAGTATGCTAAAACATGTATATGGAATCTAAGAAAAAAAAACAAATGGTTCTGAAAAACCTAGGGGCAGGACAGGAATAAAGATGCAGATGTAGAGAATGGACTTGATGACACGGGGAGGGGGAAGGGTAAGCTGGGACGAAGTGAGAGAGTGACATGGACATATATACACTACCAAACGTAAAACAGATAGTTAGTGGGAAGCAGCCACATAGCACAGGGAGATCAGCTCGGTGCTTTGTGACCACCTAGACGGTTGGGATAGGGAGGGTTGGAGGGAGACACAAGAAGGAGAAGATATGGGGATATATGTATATGTATAGCTGATTCACTTTGTTATAAAGCAGAAACTAACACACCTTTGTAAAGCAATTATACTCCAATAAAGATGTTAAATAAATAAATAAAAGACAAAACAGCATTAAAACTGAACAGAATTCTCATGGAGTTTGATCAGTTTAGCCACATAATCACTAATCTGATCTTTACACCAATTAGAAAAGAATGTCTTTTTTTTCTTCTGGTTTAACTATTTGTTGGAAGGGAGGAAGGAAGGAAGGAAGGAAGGAAGGAAAGAAGGAAGGAAGGAAGGGATGGTCCAATGCCCATCTGGCCTTGAAGGCAGGATGTGTGTCCCCTACTTGTGTACCTTGTCTTATATTTCCCCTCTCAGTAGGAGCCCAGAATTGTGCACACACACTGATGATCTTTTTTCCAATCCAATTTCCCACCATTCTGAACAACCTTAAACTAGGTTGCTCATCAGACAATAAGCAGAGGCACCTGGCAATCCAGAGAAGCCCACAGTGTCATGATGCCTGACTTAACCTCTGCATCCATAGCTTTTCCAACATTTACTAACCATGTGGGTCAAAAGCTACATTACCAACCACAGACAAAGCTGCAACATCAGCAGCAGCTGTCTCCCTCTTCCAGACTACTGCCAGCCTTAAGAACTGGTGAGTAGAAGAAGGGAAGGGAAGAGAATGAAATGGAATAGAATGGAATGGAATAGAATAGGATAGGATAGGATAGGATAGGATAGGGTAGGGTAGGGTAGGGTAGGATAGGATAGGATAGAATAGCTCTTCATCCTTCCTGGGGATACAAGCCTCTTTGATTAAGTAAAAATAAAATCTTTTAAAACAGGGCTTCATAATGTTACCTCACAGTTTTTTTTTTTCTTGTCACTTATGTCACAGCAGCATGGATACCTTTAGCCTAAAATGACATGTGACTTGAGAGTAGGAAAAATGGCACACAATTCTCCCTAAGAAAAGATAAATGATTGTGAAAATACATAGGTGTGGATACAGACGAATGTAATTTTCATCCTTTAAAAGAAAGAGAGAAAGCGAGCGAGAAACAAAGAAATATTGCTGGAGTCCTGGGTGACCCACACAGATCAAATTATACAGGATGGGGTAATATGATTGCCCGTTCTCAAATCAGCCGGCAGATGTGCCGCTGCTTTTGCGTGAGCTGCGAGTGACAGCAGAGCCCTGCTGGAAGTCCTACTAAAAGGGAATTACAAGGGTGTGTGTTACTGCAGCAAAATTAAATACAGAAGCACAACCTGCCTAAGGCCTAAAAATCACAGAACCATTGTCTTAACCTTCCAAACACTGTGCATTGAAAGAAAGGGGTATCATTTTTAAAAATTAAGATTGAGCACAGCAGTGTAACTTAGTTTGACTATTTTGTGTGCCATTAAATCATTGACTCAATTCATCTTTGCTCTTTCTTCCTCCCGATGGCCTCTTCCCTTGTTTATGCTGCCCCCTCGATCTTGACTTTCAATCATGAGATTTCAATCATAAGACTGAAAGTCAAGGATTTAGAAATTATTTCCTCCAAAGAACATTTTAAATAAAACATGTGTGGTAAACAGTTTTTATATACCTCAGTAAATACACTTCCATCATCAAAAACAATCTCGTAGCTTTTGAACAAACTAGAATTCTAGCTTTAGAAGAACTATAGCTTCAACCATTAGGGAATCTGGTCGGTTCAGTCAAATCATTTTACGTGTCTGAAAATGTCAGTCAAACTCGTTTTTACACTATATGGATTAGTGATTTTCAAACTGTGTTCCCAGAGCCACAGAACTCCAGAGGACGAAGAGAGATCTCTCACCCTCAGCCCTGTCAACTCTACCTGCCTATCTGCCACACCCCACTGAATCACCTCTGTCACCACCAGGTACCAGCTACTGTCCTTTCACTCAGACCAGTGCAGAAGCCTCTTTACAGCTTTCCTTGCTTCTTCCCCTGCCCACCTCCATCTGTTCTTCACATGGCAGCCCCAGCACTCTTTTTAAAACATAAACTAGTTCATATTTCTCCCCTGCCTAAGCTTTTTTAACAGCTCCGCATTTTATTTCAAAGAAAATTTAAGCTCCTTGCCTCACCTTAAAAAACTCTGCATAACCTGGCATGTATCTACCCATCCTCCAGTTTGTGCCACTCTCTCCCTTACTCACAAAAGCTGCAGTTACAGAAGAAAATATTTTCCCTTCCATGCCTTGAAAATACCAAGCTCCTTCACACCTCAAGGGGTGCAAACCTCAGGGCCTTTGCACATGCTACTCACTCTCTTTTCAGGGCTGGCTCCTCTTCATCTTCAGTTTGAGCCTCCATGCCCCCTCCTCAAAGAAGCTGTCCCTGACCACCCTATCTAAGTAGTTTTCTCCCCAGCATGGTTCTCTGCCACTGTATCCTATTCATTTCTTTCACGGCAGCCATCACAAAGTGTAATCATCAAGTTATTTATTCAATTTACTGATTTACTGACTATACCCCCAACTAGACTGAGTTCCACGAGGAGTGATGTTAACACCCATTCCCAGATTCCTTTTGGGCTGTGCCCCTGCCTTATTTCACCGTCAGCTTTTAGCAAAATGATAATGCAATTAATGTTTGATAGCTACATGAAGGAAGGAAGGAATAAATGAGGGAATAAATGAACAAATCAGCCCATTTGTAACAAAGGCGTAAAAGGAGAACATATACAATAGGTAGGCCTAACCACTGCACTCATATCATTACGGCCTGAAATTTAAATTGATAGGATTCTACATAATCTGAAGTTTCCTTACATGCCCTTTCCTCCCACATCTTAGGGGAAGAGGACAAGGAAAGGGATTAGAAGAAAGTCTTGGATCTGGTTCTCCCCACTCCAACCAGCCTTGCCTCCTGTTTGATGGGGCAAACCAAGGCAAGCACCTGGGTGAGCCTGAACCCCTCCGCCAGCAGCTCTCAGCCCTGGTTTAGGAAGAGATCTTTCCTTATTGGCCCATGGTCCTCCTTGTGTGTCGCTCGGGCAGCAAATTCTATGCCTCCTACCCAATTCTATGAGCTCTCCTGGAGCACATATAACATCTGGCAGTATCCTGAAATCACACATCTGGATGCTGCAACGGTATCTCCATATATAACCCTACTGTTCTGCAGGGAGAAACATTATTTTTGGTTGAAATCACTTTTTCATTTATACCAGGTCAAAGGAAGTTCATTCTTCCCATTGTTCAATTTTCCTCTGAGTCGAATTTTTAATTTTGTCTCATTTTAAAATATTTTTAAATGTACTACTTTATATAGATATGCAGCTAAAAGCAAAGGCATGTATTAAGTCTAATTTACAAGAATGAATATATATACATACATATATATAAAAATTAAGTCTTATTTAAAATTCTAATCCACCATGCAATGTCAATGGTTTCTACACAACCATTTATCACACAGTTTATCAATACACTTGAACATTTTTTCGATTTCAAAGAGATTGTTAACTCAAATCTGTCTTAATATTGGGAAGCTCACCTACCAGAAAGTTTTAACTCAATACCAAAAAGAGAGAAGAAACTGATTTATTGTAAAATTTCTAGAAGCAAGTGATGCAATAATTTTCACAAATGATATTCATTTTAAAACTGAATGTCCATGCTCAGAGTTTGCAGACAAATTATAGAGCATTCTGTCACCTCTACATGCTAACAAAATTATAAAGCAATGTTCACACCATTTGGAAGAAAGCTGTTTTTCCATTTCTGTTTCAATAATTTGGTCAAATGTTGAGAAAATGGGACCTCAAAAGAATCATAAAGTGTGGAAAAGAATGATGATTGCAGGTCTTTTAAATATTCAAGTTAAAATCAAGCCAAATGGATTTTCTTGAAAAACAATTTGTGGCAGATATAATTTAAGCTCCGAAAAGAAAGAAATCATTTCTCTGAGGATCTGATGTTTGCATAGAAGACTACCTGGTGACCAATCCCAGCTCTGTTGTATTTTATTTCTTAACCCTCTCTCTTTATTTCTTTACTGATTTATACATACTTTTCTCTTTTTACTTTAATTTCTTCCTCCTCTTTGCTTTCTGAAAAAAAAAGAAGAAAGGAAGGAAGGAAGGAAGGGATTTAGGAGCAGGGGAAGGAGTCCGACATTCACAGTTTTTCCTAGTTCATGTGATGAGTAGTAAGCACCAAAATATTTCCTATCAAGGACAGTCACTTGAAAAATGGGAGCCTCGGCACACTGTGTCTTTGATAGACTGCACCCGCTTTCCACATCCTCTCCCCAGATGTAAGAGGCCTGCCGTTCTCCCCTCAAGGGACACCCGCTCTACCACCCTAACTTCGGTCAGTAGTATTATTATTTCAATGCTATTATTTCAATTTGCCCCCCTCAAAGCAGTGTCTGACTGTTGCCTGCTCCCTATCTCCCTATTATCATAAACTACCTACTTTCTGTCTCATTCTTCTAGAAACTGCCTTTCCAGGAAGCATTGAGACTAGGTGGAAAAGACATGGACTCTGGAGTTAACACCTCTGGGTTTGAAAAGTAGCTGTGCAACGTATAGCTGTGTGACTTTGGGCAACTTACTTAACCTCTCTGAGACCCAGCTTCCCTGGATGTAAAATGGGAATAATAATTTTGTCTGCATTTGTTGTTAGGATGTCTAAGTATAATAAACTTATTGTGAAGGGGTTTTTTACAGAGGTTGGCATACAGTAAGTACTTGATAAATGAAGGTGGTAGATATTATAATACTTAATATTTTTAACCTAACTTTCAGTTTGGAAAATGTCTGATCAACAAATAAATGTGAACATATGAAGAGTTAATATAGAATAATGTTTGAGAACCTTTACTTTGCATTTTTCATCCTAAGATCACACTTGAACCATTCCCAAAGATACTGTGAAAAAAAGTTCTAGAAAAAATTGGTTGTAAATTAGAGTGACAATATTGAGATGAACAAAGGTTCAGAAAGAAGGCACCGAAGAAAAGCAGAAGTATTCCGTGAACCAAGAAATTTAGTCATTTATTCAACAAAATTCACTTCAGGTCAGCAAACCTTTATAAAGCACCTACTACCTGCCAAACACTGGGAATAGAGAGATGAATAAAACATGCTCCCTGCCATCGAAGAATTTGCACACCAGTAAGGGACACATACCAAATTCTTTCAAAAATGATAAAATGAGTGACATGAGGGGGGTAGGCAAGGGGTCCTAAGGGAGCATACGAGAGGGACCCTTCACCTAATCTGTGGTCAAGGAAAGGCTTTCTGGAAAAGTCGACACCTGAACTGTCTTTAAAAACGAATCCAAATTATCTGTGTGAAGAAGGATGGAAGGGCAACCACTGCAGGCAGAATGGACTGCTTGAAGAGAAACAGGAAACATTAGGGCATGTGCAAAAGTATCCAGCAGGAAAGCGTTATTAGAATAAACAGTGTTCTGGGAGATGGGCAGCAAAGAAGGTCAAGCAGAGCAGAGAAGCACAGGGCCTTGTATGCTGTGCCAAGAGGCTTGCCCTTTGCTCTCCTTGTGATAGAGGCATGTCAAAGGGAGCTGACATGTGTGGATTTGGTCTTGAGGGATCACTCTGGCTGCAGAGTGAAGGGATAGGCTTGGGGATGGGGTGAGAGGGAAAGGGTATGAGAGGGGAAGCAGTAATACAAGTTAGGCTTGTACGACAAAAATCCAAGAGAGGGTCCAAGTTCTTGACCTGAGAGATGCTATAAGTAGATTCATGGAATATTTAGAAGGTAAAATCAACAGGTTACACATAAAACCATGAAGAAATAATAAAGCAAATATCAAAATGTCAGACTCTGACTAATGGTTTCCAAATACTGGAAGTGGTCACAAGTACATACGGTACTTATATTAACTGAAGCTCCTGATTTGCCATCTGTAAATCAATGTAGTCTTTACTCTCTATACCTCACACATCTGTTTAATAAAATATTTTAAATTTCTATTGTCAGTTTTTAAGAAATATGTGGAGCTTTGGAGCTAGACACATAGGCTAGACTCCAAAGTGGTGCTCCCTTGAAATTCTTTTTGCATTAGGTCCTATTTCTTTGCCACCTATTCTTAATTAAGGCAGATATAAGACTGTCCACACACTCAAATTATTTGACAAACTTGAATAAAATGGCAAATGTTCTTGATCAAATAATCACCTTTAACAGTGTTGTAAAAAACTAAATTGACTCATCGGTTCAAGCAAGATGGTTGAATTAGTTGTCCTGTTGACACAGTTTCTTAAAAAAAAAAAATGCTCTGCCCTTGCACAAAAGCCAAATATTCTTATGCATTGGAGTTTGATGCATCAAAAAAACAAACAAAATTTTCAAACTAGAGTGCCTAATCAAGGAGCTTTAATCATTACTGAGTGATGGGAACATTTATAATACAGTAAAAAATCCATTAAAAATTAGTTAATAGCTTTCCCTCAGTAATAACCACACTGTTGAATAGAGATATTCTAATGCATTCAGTATTTTAAAACAATGGTGGGTTAAATGTCAACCAATAGTGGAATGACTGAAAATGGTACTAGGTTTCTTTCGGAGGTGATGAAAATATTCTAAAGTTAGATGGTGGTGGAAGTTACATAACTCTGTAGATACACTAAAATTCATTGGTTTGTACACTTAAAACAGGTGCACTTTATGGTATGTAAATTATATCTAAATAAATGTTTTATTTTAAAGCCAAAAGAAGCAGCAGCATTTTAAATCACACACCAATCCTCTCTCTCTGAAGAAGGAAGAGATTTCCAAATGAACAACAACCATGGTCTCAGTGGCAAAGAGCACGTGGAGGAACAGTCATCAGAACCCTGAAGGGACAACAAATGCCATTATCAACAACAACAAAAAACATATGGTGGGTAATTTGAAAAAAGAGGATCAATATTCTCAGCCTCAGGAGTTTGGAATATTCTTGGGATGCCGCGGTGGTCACATGAGGACATAGTAAAAACACAAGGAAAGACACAGGATGCACATTAGCGGTGCCAGCAAAGAACTTCCATTAGGGAAAGGGCCATGTGGGTGCTCTTTGGGGAAACAATGCAGCTTTCCCGGGACTTGCTCCACATTTTGAATGAAGAATACACTGAATTTGAGTAGGCAAAACAAAGCTGGATCAGAGATGGCATGAAAAAGACCAAGAGGTGGGCTTCCCTGGTGGCTTCACTGGTGGCGCAGTGGTTGAGAGTCCGCCTGTCGATGCAGCGGACACGGGTTCGTGCCCCAGTCCGGGAAGATCCCACATGCTGCAGAGCGGCTGGGCCCGTGAGCCATGGCCGCTGAGCCTGCGCGTCCGGAGCCTGTGCTCCGCAACGGGAGAGGCCACAACAGTGAGAGGCCCGCGTACCGCCAAAAAAAAAAAAAAAAGACTACGGATCATGCCATTCAAGGTAGGTTTTGTTATAATCTACCAGCAATAATAATAATAATAATAATAATAATAATAATAATAATAATATATTTGCTTTTACCAGCAACGGAGTCTAAACTCTTAAGTTCTGGGGAAGATGAAAGAAAAACATAAAAAACAACATTGTAAATAGACTAATTTTGACCTGTCAAATCCAGATGTGAAGAGGAGAGAGTAAAAACATTTTAATGATTGAAAAGAGGAAATGTTTCAGAGAAAGAGCCCAGTGACCGCAAGCATTTAGAAGAAGAACAGGAGAGAGAGAGAGAAGATTCCAAATGGCCACTGGCTTTTTAACCTGAAGGAAGAGACAGAAACAAGGGGATTTACAATACTACAGTTTGGAAGAGAGAAAGGTTGTTTGGGATATTGAACTCGAGGACAAACCACCTAAGTGAAGTTATTTTACCAAATTGGGACTGGTTACGAAACACGTGAAGAGGAAGGAGAAAGAGGCAATGTTACCTGCACCCTTACCTTCCATTTTCTCATTCTTAGGTATAAAGGACTGGGACCCAGAAAATTGTCTGAGCCCTCAGAACTTCAGCTTTTAATTAAAGATATTTGGTATCCTCGAGTATGTGTAGTTACAAAACAGTTAAAGTATGAATTAACAAGAATTCCAATGTCTTGAACGTATAATTCAACAGCAATATATTATTGCTAGTTAAAGCAATTTTCAAGGCATGTACTATATTAGTTTTACAAGAACATTTGCTTCACGTGTTTTTCTTCTAGAAAATTAATAATTTTGGCAATGTGTTTGTGATGTTCTTTCTAACATGCGTTGTAGAAGGATATCGTCACAACTGCTGCTTTGTGTATTCTGGCTCTCGAAGATGATTTCGCACTTACTAAGTCTGAAATTTAAATCGTGGGTTTGGCCATGGCTATTGTCAGACAGCAATATCACAGAGTTAGGATGAAGTTAAGAAATTTTTCTTGTCATTTTGGATTTCTAACTTTATTCAGAAAAAAAAAACCTACATAATTTCAGAATTACAGGCATGTGAGGTATTGACTAATATTTTTCTTTAAATGAACAGTTTTTGCTAGTTCTGAGAGTCTGCAGGGCATGTGCTGTTGAAACAGCTCTTTCCCAAACTAAGCAATAAATCTAGAATGACAGCTACACAAAGCCATCATCAGGTCGGGGAAGGGCTGTGTTCAGAGTGTAGGCATTCAGGTAATTGGAGAGTAAGAGGGAAACAGTGAGATGACAGGACCCTACTGTTGGAAGAGATAGCAGAGATCATTTTTAAATTATAATCTGTTCAAAATCATCATATTTGAGAGTATATAGAAGATCTTGAAGTGGTTTTAATGCTAATCACAGAGCTCATCAAAAATTTAATTTACCTCCTAAAATATTTAGGTTACCCTCTTAAACAACAGCACCAAGAACTGATTAACTTTTGTAATTAAAAAGACATTTTGCAGAAAAGCCAATATGAATCAAGATGTGAAAAACTATGAGTTTTAGAGACCTTTTTAATGGAAATTAAAACCCTCTTTATTTTAATTTATGCATTTACGTTTTTGGTCTTACATGGCATTTAGTCAGATACCAATGGAAAAAAGGAAGGAAAGGAAAGAAGAACTTATGGGGGTCGTTTGTTTGCTTGTTTTGCTTGTTTTTGGTCACACAGCATGACTTGTGGGATCTTAGTTCCCTGACCAGGGATTGAACCTGGGCCTTCAGCAGTGAAAGTGAAGAGTCCTAACCACTGGACCACCAGGGAATTCCTGAACTTAAGTTTTTAAATATCCATTCAGTGAAATAAATGGAATTGTATGCTGGGAACATTTCTCACTAGAGTTACAAAAATTATAAATTTATTAATGAAAAGATAAATTTTCATCAAATTCACCATAATTTTGTTTTCCATTAAAATTCTTAAGACATCTCTCATAAAAGCATTTTTGAAATTTTTACAAAGGGTAGGCAGATCTTTCTGAAGCCAGCAAGTATATTTTAGGTATCTGGCGTGGAGATGTGTATATCTGCTCTATAATGCTCCCTTTACCTTACTGGCACGGCATTAAGAGAAAATGGCAAAGTGTCTCTGGAAAACTGATTCTGAACTCTTTTAAGACTAAAGAATGTCTTATAGCTTAAAGAGAAAGAAATATACAAGAGGCATAAAAATAAAATGGGTGATACAACTTGAAAAGTTTTTTTTTTTAATTAGAACTAGAACTTCAAATATTTAGCTGGAAGATATTGTCAATTATACAAGTTTTCCAAAAGGCAGCATCTCAAACACCTCATGGAAGATGGCATGATTTAATGAGATCTCTAAGACGAGGAGCTAGTTTTCCCCATCCACCGGCATCACAATGAGAAAATAACTCTTCTACAGAAATATCCAAGACGAGGAAGCACTGTTTGTGGATTTTACATAAATTTGTAAAATTACTGCCTAGAAGATATGATTACAAACAAGTTGAAATCAAACATTTCTAACTCTAAGGTGGTTCAATACATAACTTGCTATAGGAGACCTGGGAACACTGATGACAACTGGGAAGACCTCTTTAACAGTAAACCAGAGACATCTACTGTCTGAAAATGGAAATAGCAACAAAAGCCATTTTATACATGGTTTGTAGAGGGCTCTGGGAAAAAGTGATGAGGCTGTCATAGGTGCAGCTAATTCTGGAAACCAGGATGAGCCTTGGCTGCTGAGAGGGTGAGTATTTTGCAGAGACAGAAGGAAGAAGAGAAGAAAAACAGAAAGAGGGTAGTTGCTTTGGCATAAGTGATGACCCCGTAGAGATACATGGCCAGGGTGAGGTGAAGAGGAATGCAGGATCCTGGAGAAAGTGTTACCAGCAAACATTATTTTTTCCCTGAGCACTCAGCCCGTTTCAGGGAAAATCTCTCTCCTGAGCCTTTTACTGTATATAGTTTTCCTTTTTCTCCTTCTTTCTTACCCTCTTCCCTAATTGCATCTTCTACAAACTTTTAGGGGTGGAAATCTGTTGATGATACAGATTTTTTAAATTGCTTCATAAATTAAGGAATTTCTGGCTTTAAGACAATACGATAAACTTTTAAAACTACACTTATCCTTATGCACCATCTAGTCTTCATTTCAGATAAGGAAACCAAAGCTAGGAAAATTTAGGTGACCTTGGAGTCATCCAGCTGGTGAGTGACAGAACTCAGACTGAATACAAGCTTTCCTTATGGACTGGGCCCAGTGGGAATAAATTTTCCTGCAAGGTGGCCACTTTTACAAAATGTTCCTCAAAAGTTTTCCCACCTCCAGCCTATTTTTATTTGTTTTACATATGTTTGGAATTTCAGAGGCTTAAAAAGTTATACATTTTCCTCATTTTCTTTGAGCTGCTTTGAGGAAAATCAAAATTTAATATAAATACATAGCTGCAAGAGAAAATAAAATGGGCAGTTATCTCTCAGTTGATGTATCCAATCCAATATGTTTCTGAAAAGAATGAACTGATTTAAATATAAATTTTGTGTTTTGATGGCCTTTTTTAACACAATACAACAAAATGAAACACTCAGCTTTTTATCTTTAATTCCTTCTATCTGTATGCAGCTTTTTGCCATAACACTATCCTTCATCGTAGAATGCAACTTCCCAGAGGGTCAGGAAGTAGTCTTTAATTTTTTTGTAAAGCAAGTAGCTTAGGGTGTTCTGGGAATTTACCTTTATGGTAAAGTTTTTAAATATTAATTTTGATTAATCAATGTTTTAAAGAAGATTTCTTTTATCCTACAATTCGCATTGTAAAAATTAAATATGCAATGCCTTTGCAAGTCAGCTGCCATATAAACCAGAGAATCACTTCCTTTAATACATACTTCACCTGCAAGTAAAAAGCTTCAAACGCGCCTTATTATTTTAATGAGATATTTTATATATTCACATTTTCTCCCCCAGGAACATCCTGGAGAGGAAATTTCAAATTAGTAACCAGGAGATTAGTTTCACTGTAATCTTTTTATAAAGAAAACAGAACAAGGCCAGACTATTGTCCAAAATCATTCTAGGTAGACAGGCTGACGATGTTGAATTTAACCTGAGCCCCGTGTTCCTGGCAAACAGCGAAGGTTACAGGAATTCTCCCACTCCTTTGTGTCCTGGAAAACAGCTTAGAACCACCCTTCCCATATGACTCGACTTAGTTGAGACTCATAGATGCCCTTTGTTTACCTGTGGCAAGGCCAGCCTTTGCTTCACAAATGATTAGCTCAATCCCTTGTCCCCACTGACAAATGGGAATAAAACGTTTGGTGACCAAACTTTGGTTAAGCTCCTCTCCTTTTTCAGTCCCTGAACTTGAGCCTACTGTGAGCCTGAGACAGCATACAGCCCCTATTTATGGGTCTTCCTGGAGAAGAGGCTGGCGTCAAGATAAAACATTCTCTGATCTACTGTCCTGTATGCCATCCTTTCATCCCACTTCCCCACACCAGGCTCTTTCTAGCTTTGTCCACTCCTCTTATAAAAGCCCTTTTGCCTAACTCTTAAGACACTGCAGATCTCACGGTCACTGGTTCTCTCTGCGGCAGTAGCCCCCTCACAACATTGCAATAGACCCTTCCCCCCTTTGCAATAATCCTTGCAAATAAAGTCTCTCCTTACTAAGTCCACTTTATAAATATTTGACAAAATCAAGAATTCTAATTAAAACTGAGGGAAATTGACTAAATAAAGCAGATCAGGATTATAAGACAAAGTCTTCTTGTCCTAGAAGCAAAATCATACAATGTTCATAAGGGTAATCATATTTCTCAAAATTTTTTTCTGTTCTCCAAGATAAAATTTCAAAGCTTTTCAAGGGCAATGCTTTCTGGAAAATGTCTGTATTCAAATGAATAGTGAATTATTTTCACAAATTGTTCTAAAAGTCCCAGTATTTTCCAAGTTTCATTCTGGAATGTCAAGTTCCCCAAATTGGCCCAGATCCAAGCTTACCTTTCATGAGTGAAAAAACTACTTATTTAGTATTAGCTCACTAAATCTTGCAATTCAGTATTGTACAGTGGGGTGAGAAATCTAAACATCTTTCTTCAAAATTCCTGTCAAATTGCTCAGTACTCATTTGTTTACCAGAATAAAAATCTAATTTTTCAATGACAAAACCATACATTGTGAGGCCCAGTGCTACTGAAAATCTTCAGGACATTTCTGTGGTCAGAACTGACCAATACCATATGCCATATTATGTAAACAAATACGTAACATTGGGCTCAATTGCATAAACCACAGGAGGAAACAAAAATGATGAGATGAACAGATGTCTTAGAAGCATAATCATTTCTCTGACAATCCAGGAGACAAAGACCTATGTTTCCCTTTGGTCTGTAAAAATAAGTTGGAAATCTTTACATACCCACTCTTTATTTTTTTAATTTTATACATATACATATATATGAAACATTAATGAAACAATTAGTTGGCATTTCATAAACTTAACAGATATAGGTAACTGTGAATTAATTTAACTAATGCCCTTCTACACATGTTGGAAAAAAATCATTCATTTCCCTTGACATCAGTTCTAGGCTCAGATCCAATGCCTGTATATGCTGATTCATTTCTACTGCATTTATTTAATGCTGCTATTTATTTATTCCTTTATTTGTTAAATACTTATTGGACACCTACTGTGTGCTAAGTTCTAAACAGTTCTAAACAAAATAGACGAAAATCTCTGTCCTCATGGAACATGCAATTTAGACAGAAAATGAACCAGATTAATGAGCAAAACATATAGAATACTAGATGTATTTTGTACTAAAGAGAAAAAATAAAGTAGGAAAGTGAGTTACAAAATGCAGTGGGGCAGGAGGATTTTAGGCACTGACAAGGTGTATTTGAGTTGAGCTCTCAAGGAAGTGAAAGAGCTACCCAAGCAGATATCTGGCACTCCTGGCAAAGGGGGCAGCAAGTGCAAAGGCATAGAGGCAGGAACACTGCCACATGCAGTGCTGAGCACTGCAGAGGATATGAAGATGAAGAAGCTCAAAGAGCTTAAAATCATGTAAGGAAGCTGACAATACAAATGTACTAAAACTAATATCCAATAGACTTTTTTAAGAGTTGGAAGAGAGATACACACATGATTCTACAGCAGTTTAGATTCCACAGCAACAGTTGGAAAATCTCAGCAGGCAGGGGCAGGTTGGGTTGGGGTTATGGGAGGTGGGGCGGGGGGGTGGGGGGCGGGCAGTCCCTAAAGGAGCTCAAATCTGAGAAGAGTCTGTACAAAGGACGTGGGCCGGTGAAGCAGCACCCACGGGGCCAACTAGAGTTAGCACCATAACGGGGGAAATATAAATATCATGTAGCTATATAAGCATATGGATATGATGTAAATTTATAAATATAAATATTCCACAATGTTTATATTATATATAAAACACGTTTGGACATATACGAAATATATCATGTTTCCCTGTGCATAGAACCTTCCTCGGGATCCTCAAACGTATATATCAAAAGGGCCTCTGCTTATGTTTGTTATTTGAGAAAAAGAAGTGGAAAGTTCTTTGTCAAATATGAAGCCTTATAAATGGATGTGGGATCCAGCTTTAATTTAGAACCCGGAGAAGTCCAGATAATTATTTTCTCTCACCTCTGCAAACAACCACCTTTTAACAATATCTTGAAGTGTATACAATACATTTCTTTCACGGCCCCCTACCCTCCACCTGCAGGCCTCGTCCTCTGCCTTCTCCTTCCAGGGATCGAAGCCCTGCCTGCTCGGCACTCTCTGGGAACATTTTTCTCCCAACACGCCCCCCCCACCACTCCCCTTTTCTTCCAGCCACTCGGTCTCTGCTAGGGTCGGAAGGATTCAAGCGAGAGCAAGACGCGTCGTCCGTGGCCTCGACGTGGGGGAGGTTAGGGAAGGCCCCAGGAGGAAGGGGTTAATAAAGCAAGACCTGAGCCCTGGGAGAAAGGCTAAAACCTGCTCCCTATTCTGAAGAAAGTTAGCTGAGGAAATCAGTTATCCAAAAGCGTTAACGATAACGGGTAGTATAATGTGTTTTCCCTCGGAGCACACTTACTATTTTTAAGAGGCTGTTCTAACTAAAAGAAACCGACCTCGGGTGGTGGCCTCCTGAGAGGAGGCTCTTGGAGAGGGGTCTTTGGAGGCCCCTCCCAGCGGTAAGTCTGGGGGTCTAGGCCTCGGGCAGGTAACCCAGCCTGAGGAAGAGCTCACGCAGAACCAGCAGTCTACGGGGCAAAATTCACCCACCCCCGCTTGGCACTGGCCGTCCTGTCTCCCGTCTTGTTTCTTTTCACACCACAGTCATTCCAAGGGGAATGCTTGCATTCCTCATTTTGGATTAGTATCTGTCTGATGGTTAATAAATGAATATGAATCCTCTCAGTTTTAAAATTCATGTCCATCAGAATGTTAATAATCCTCTGCCCCAATTCCATTTCTTTCCATTGATTTGTAGAAATATGATCTGTCTGTTTCCCCATTAGGTTATCTAAGAATTACTGAGTTGCTATTTACTATCAAATGCCCCATTCTGCTATTCTATGTATTATCCCTTTAAAAAGCCCTAAAAGCACCCTCGAATCTTCATTTACAATTACCTAGCAATTGTGCCTTTTTACAACGCAGAAAACCTAAATTAATATTTAAGTTGGTGGTCATATTTCCACACCACTTTCTTTCTTTTTGAATCTTTAAAAAATATCTTTAGGGTTTCCCTGGTGGCACAGTGGTTGAGAGTCCGCCTGCCGATGCAGGGGACACGGGTTCGTGACCCGGTCCGGGAAGATCCCACATGCCGCCGAGCGGCTGGGCCCGTGAGCCATGGCCGCTGAGCCTGCGCGTTGCTCCGCAACAGGAGAGGCCACAACAGGGAGAGGCCCGCGTACCACAAAAAATATATATATATATCTTTATACATAAATTTTAAATTCCATTTCTAATTTTATTCCATTCTCTTGTGAAAACAGCAATTAAAATATTTGTAATGAATACACATTCTGGCATTTAAAAACATTATAAAATCAAAGTGGAAAAATATTAGAGATGCTGATATTTAGATCAAGATTCAGATCAAGATGGTGATTAGTCTTCATATAAATTTATTACTTTAAAGTAATTATTTTAAAATGTTCCTTTAACATGAAAGTAATTAATTTTATTCTAAAAGCATAAAGAAAAGCCCAGGAAAGACTTGCATTTTCTTATTTGGGGGCTTATTAACTACAATTAAGCAGTTTAAAAAGCTATCTGCATTTTTTCACTTGCCCTATACATAGTTCAAAAGCAATCGTTTGCTGCCCCCTGGCTGTAAAGAGATTCCTTACCTTCGAATAAAACTATTGTCTTTAAAAGAAAAAATTACTGTATATCGAGAAAGTGAAGTGGAGAATATAGAAAATGTATCACCTCCCATAGGTATCAGGGTATTAATTAATACTGATTAAGAACCTAAACTTTTAGATCAGACTGCCTACCATGTATTAGCTGCGTGACCTTAGTCAAATTACTGAACCTCTCTCTGAAGTTTCCTAATCCATATTAATAAAGCTAATGAGAATAGTAATGCCTACCTCCTATGATTAGTAAGAGAATTAAATAAGCTCATAAAGTGTTTCAACTGTTTGCACAGGTGTTAGGTATTAGTAGATGTCATATTTAAAAGCAACAGTGGATAACTGGAAATTGTCCACCTTAATACCAACACTGCTAATCTCTCTGACCCTGCTCCATTTTTTCCTTTTGTTGTAGTACTTATTACCGTCTAACGTACTGTAGAATTGGATTATTTATGACATCTATTATTCTTTGCTGGCATCTCACCACTGAGTAAACTCCAAGGGCACAGGGATGTTTGTTTTGCTCTTTGAGGCATATCACGCACCACATCAGCGTCTGGTACATAATAGGTACTTAATAAATATTGCTATTGAATGAATTTGTGGCCATAATTTTGTCTATATTCATAAAACCTTAGACTTAAGGTTGCAAGGAGTTTTCAAGAACAGCACATTCATTCCTCAGACTTTTGTTGAAGACTTACTTGTGACCAATGTTGTTCAAGGGGCACGGTCTATAAAATGACTACTGCACAATTTGCAACCAAGGAGCAAACAAGCACTAAAACAAATAATTTCCGTACAATTTCAATACAGTAACAACATTAAGAAAAAATGTTGAGGATTTAAAATGAGAGAGTGTAAATCTCTCCAGAGGAGTCAGAGACAACTGAGCTGAGGTGAGAGGCATGCTCCGGGCAAAGGGCACAGGGTGTGTTCCAGCAGGGGAACAGCTTAAAATGGAACCATGAAAGAGCACAGTATCTGGGGGACATAGAGGAGCACAGGGTGCTGATGATGGGGAAAGGAGACTGGTTGTGATAATTATTGGCTAACATGCCCTTAGGTGAGCAAGGGCCATGTTTGTGATTATAGGTGTCAACAGAGTTTTTGCTTTGGTTTGGTTTGAGCCGGCAACGCTACAAGCTGAGAGAAACGGTACCGATGAGGGGCAGGGACCGGGCTAAGAAAGGCCAGGTTGCTATAGGTGGATAATCCAAGGTCAGAGCAAGCAAGGAACCAGGAAATATAAAGACATGAGTCAGAGGAAGTCATGGGGAAGAGGTCAAGAAGGTAACTATGGCTCTATACTGTATGGGGGTCCAAAGTATTATAAAAATGTTTTGTTAAATTAAAAAGAAAAGTTTTATGGATCAGTGTGTCAAAAAGACTAGCACCAGATATAGAGGGAGGCTGAACAGAATTGGGATGGCAAAAGAATTAAGGTACCAGCCTTGGACCAGAAGAGAACCTAGCTAAGCGGCCTCTCCAGAACAACTGGAATTATTTAACATTAATCCAGAGTCACCATATTGTCATGCCTGGGTAGAGTCACAAACGTGTGTGTGTGTGTGTGTGTGTGTGTGTGTGTGTGTGTGTGTGTGTATTTTAATATTTAAGTTCCCTGGTTACCTAGTATAATGCATTCCACAGTGTGGATGCAGTTTTTCTCCTGATATTAAGAAGGGGAACCTGAACTGAGTGACCCTGACTAGCATTGCAGCCACCATCCTAGTGTCCAGAGAGGGCAAACCAGCTACAGAACACTAGTTAGTGGATAGTCCAAACAGATTCTCCTTGCCTGGGTGTGCTATCCCCTTCGAAGTTCAGGCAATGCATCCAGTAGGCCAGCATGCTGACATGGTATACAAGAAGGCCAGGTGGAACTTACAGGATGATAGCATGTTAGTCCAGCACTGGGCTTTAATAATCATCATGTCCAGAAGATGGCATACTTGGAGGATGTGGAGATCACACCTCCTCACAACTAGGGCATCTACTAGGTGCTGGTGGGGGACCTCGGACACCTAAGGGGATGGGAGGAATCCCTACACGGGGAGGAATCCCCTTCCCCATATGGGAGGGAAGGGGCGGGGGAGAAGAGTGGAGGCAGGACAAGACTGTTACCGGAGGAGGGCCTGAAGAGGGGAGAGGTTCCCACACTCCGAGGGGCCCACTCACAGCGAGGGGATCAGTGGGGACAGGGAGGGACTGTCAGGGGATCAGAGGTGAACACGGCCAGTGCCTCCCCCACCTGCCTGGACCCCAGCAAGCCTGCTGGGGTCCTGGGCCTGAACCCCCACCCCCCAGGGTCCCCCCAGCTGCGTGGATCCCAGGCCTGCCCCACCCCCCAGGGCCCCCTCCAGCTCCGTGGGTCCCTGGGGCTTGAGCCCTGCCCCCCCCAAGGCCTCTTCCAGCCACATGAGTCCCAGGCCTGAGCCCCACCCCAGCTGGGGCCTCCTCCAGCTGTGCAGGTCCCAGCAGACCTGAGTACCACCCCCTACAAGGCCTCCGAGGGCCGTGCGGGTCCCAGCCCTAAGCCCCGCCTCCACCAAAGCCTCCTCTGGCCACATGGGTCCTGGTAGACTGAGTGCCGCCCCGACAGGGCCTCCTCTGGCAGCACAGGTCCAGGCAGGCCGGAGCACCACCCCCCTCCAAGGTCTCCTCCAGCTGTGCCGGGCCCTACAGGCACGCCTGTGGAGGCCTGCACCCCAGCTGGCCTGTGTGGGCATGTGTGCTCCAGGCCAGCTTCATGAATAGACACTGATGAAAGGAAAACAGAGGTGAGGCTGACACAGTGGGTCCAGAGACCTACCTAGAGGTCTCGGAGGCCTACGGAGGAGGCAGGGGTAGGCTGTAGCTCATCGTGGGGGCAAGAACACTGATAGGGGAGGCACCAGGGAATTTTTTATTTTTTTATTTTTTCCTTATTTTTATTCTTTTTTATTATTTTTCTTTATTTTTTGCTGTTGTGGTTCTGTTTTGTTTTGTTGTTGTTATTTCATTTTTATTGTTACTCTTTCTAATTTTATTTTATTTTTTACTTTTTGTTATTATTCTGCTCTTTTCTATTTGTTGCTTTTTTTTTTTTCTTTTGCCATGCTGCACAGCTGGCAGGGTTTTGGTTCCCAGGCCAGGGTTCGGGCCTGAATTCCTGTGGTGGGAGTGCTGAGCCCAACGCACTGAGCTAACAGAGAACTTCAGGTCCCAGGGAATATTAATCAGTGTGAGATCTCTCAGAGGTCCTCATCTCGGCACCAAGACCCAGCTCTGCCCAACTGCCTGCAAACTCTAGTGCTGGATGCCTCAGGCCAAACAACCAGCAAGACAGGTATACAGCCCCACCCATCAAAAAAAATGAGACAACAAAAATATGTTACAGATGAAGAAGCAAGGTAAAAACCTACAAGACCAAATAAATGAAGAGGAATTAGGCAACTTACCTGAAAAAGAATTCAGAGTAATGATAGCAAAGATGATCCAAAATCTCAGAAATAGGATGGAGGCACAGATCGAGAAAATACAAGAAATGTTTTAAAAGGACCTAGAAGAACTAAATAACAAACAGTGATGAACAACACAATAACAGGAATAAAAAATACACTAGAAGGAATCAATAGCAGAATAACAGAGACAGAAGAACCAATAAGTGAGCTGGAAGATAGAAGGGTGGAAATAACTGCCAAGGAGCAGAATAAAGAAAAAAGAAAGAAAAGAATTAAGGACAGTCTCAGAGCCTCTGGGACAACATTAAACACAACAACATTAGAATTATAGGCACCCAAAAGAAGAAGAGAAAGGCAAAGGATCTGAGAAAATATTTGAAGAGATTACAGTCAAAAACTTCCCTAACATGAGAAAGAAAATAGGCACCCAAGTCCAGTAAACACACAGAGTCCCATACAGGAGAAACTGAAGGAGAAACATGCCAAAACACATATTAATCAAACTAACAAAAATTAAATTCAAAGAAAAAATATTAAAAGCAGCAAAGGAAAAAGCAAAAAAATAACATACAAGGGAATCCCCATAAGGTTATCAGCTGACTTTTCAGCAGAAACTCTGCAGGCCAGAAGGGAGCAGCAGGATATATTTAAAGTGACGAAAGGGAAAAACCTACAACCAAGATTACTCTACCCAGCAAGGATCTCATTCAGATTCAACAGAGAAATCAAAAGCTTTACAGACAAGCAAAAGCTAAGAGAATTCAGCACCACCAAACCAGCTTTAAAACAAACGCTAAAGGAACTTCTCTAGGTGGGAAACAAAGAAAAGAAAAAACCTACCAGCACAAACACAAAACAATAAAGAAAATGGTAATAGGAATATATATATCGATAATGGATTAAAGGCTCCAACCAAAAGGCACACATTAGCTGAATGGATACAAAACCTAGACCTTTATATATGCTGTCTACAAGAGACACACTTCAGACCTAGAGACACATACAGACTGAAAGTAAGGGGATGGAAAAAGATATTACATGCAAGTGGAAATCAAAAGAAAGCTGGAGTAGCACTACTGTATCAGATACACCAGACTTTGAAATAAAGACTCTTATAAGAGACAAGGAAGGACACTACATAATGATCAAGGGATCAATCAAAGAAGAGGACATAACAATTGTAAATATTTATGCACCCGACATAGGACCACCTAAATGCATAAGGCAAATGCTAGCAAACATAAAAGGGGAAATCAACAGTAACACAATATGGTGGGGGACGTCAACACCCCAATTTCACTAATGCACAAATCATCCAGACAGGAAATAAATAAGGACACACAAGCTTTAAATAACACAACTGACCAGACAGACTTAATTGATATTTATAGAACATTCCACTTGAAAGCAGCAGAATACACTCTCTTCTCAAGTGCACATGGAAAAATCTGCAGGATACATCACATCTTGGGTCACAAATCAAGCCATGGTAAATTTAAGAAAATTGAAATCACATCAAGCATCTTGTCCAACCACAACACTATGAGATTAGAAATAAATTACAGGGGGAAAAAACTGTAAAAGCACATACACATGGGCTAAACAATACACTATTATAACCATGAGATAACTGAAAAATATCAGAGAGGAAATTTAAAACTACATAGAAACAAACAATTAAAACATGAAAACCCAAAACCTATGGGATGCAGCAAAAGCAGTTCTAAGAGGGAAGTTTATAGCAATTCAATCCCACCTCAAGAAACAAGAAAAATCTCAAATAAACAACCTAACCTTACACCTAAAGCAACTAGAGAAAGAAGAACAAACAAAACCCAAAGTTAGTAGAAGGAAAGAAATCATAGAAATCAGAGCAGAATAAATAAAATAGAAATGAAGAAAACAATAGCTAAAATCAAAGAAAAGAAAAGCTACTTCTTTGAGAAGATAAACAAAATTGATAAATCTTTAGCCAGACTTGTCAAGAAAAAAAAGGAGAGGATTCAAATCAATAAAATTAGAAATGAAAAAGGAGAAATTACAACTGACACTGCAGAAATGCAAAGGATCATAAGAGAGTACTACAAGCAACTACAGGCCAGCAAAATGGACAACATGGAAAAAATGGACAAATTCATAGAAAGGTACAACTTTCCAAGACTTTATCAGGAAGAAATAGAATATATAAAGAAACCAGTCACAAGTAATGAAATTGAAACTTCAATTAAAAATCTTCCAACAAACAAAAGTCCAGGACCAGATGGTTTCATAGGTGAATTCTATCAAACACTGAGCAAAGAACTAACACCCATGCTTCTAAAACTCTTCCAAAAAATTGCAGAGGAAGGAACACTCCCAAGTTCATTCTACAAGGCCATCATCACCCTGATACCAAAACCAGACAAAGATATAACATAAAAAGAAAATTACAGACCAATATCACTGACGAACATAGACACAAAAATACTCAACAAAATACTAGCAAACAGAATCCAACAACACATTAAAAGGGTCATACAACATGATCAAGTGGGATTTATCCCAGGGATGCAAGGATTTTTCAATATATGCAAATCAATCAATGTGATACACCATATCAACAAATTAAAGAATAAAAACCATATCATCATCTCAATAGATGCAGAAAAAGCTTTTGACAAAATTCAATACCATTTATGATAAAAACTCTCCAGAAAGTGGGCATAGAGGGAACATACCTCAACATAATAAAGACCATATACAACAAACCCACACCTAACATCATTCTCAATGGTGAAAAATTGAAAGCATTTCCTCTAAGATCAGGAACAAGACAAGGATGTCCACTCTCGCCACTATTATTCAACATAGTTTGGAAGTCCTAGGCACAGCAATCTAAAAAGAAAAAGAAATAAAAGGAATATAAATTGGAAAGGAAGAAGTAAAACTGTCACTGTTTGCAGATGACATGATACTATACATAGAAAATCCTAAAGATGCCACCAGAAAACTACTAGAGCTAATCCATGAATTTGGTAAAGTTGCAGGATACAAAATTAATGCACAGAAATATCTTGCATTCCTATACACTAACAACGAAAGATCAGAATGAAAAATTAAGGAAACAATCCCATTTACCATTGCAACAAGAATAAAATACCTAGGAATAAACCTAACTGAGGAGGTAAAAGACCGGTACTAAGAAAACTATAAGAGACTGTTGAAAGAAATCAAAGACCTGTATGCAGAAAACTAAAAGACACTGATGAAAGAAATTAAAGATGACACAAACAGATGGAGAGACATACCATGTTCCTGGATTGGAAGAATTAATATTGTGAAAATGACTACACTACCCAAAGCAATCTATAGATTCAATGCAATCCCTATCAAATTACCAATGGCATTTTGCACAGAATTAGGACAAAATATTTTACAATTTACATGGAAACACAAAAGACCCTGAAAAGCCAAAGCAATCTTGAGAAAGAAAAACAGGGCTGGAAGAATCAGCCTCCCTGACTTCAGACTATACTACAAAGCTACAATAATCAAGATAGTATGGTACTGGCACAAAAACAGAAATATAGATCAATGGAACAGGACAGAAAGCCCAGAGATAAACCCATGCACCTATGGTCACCTAATCTATGAGAAAGGAGGCAAGAATATACAATGGAGAAAAGACTGTCCCTTTAATAAGTGGTGCTGGGAAAACTGGACATCTACATGTAAAAGAATGAAATTGGAACACTTCCTAACACCATATACAAAAATAAACTTAAAATGGATTAAAGACCTAAATGTAATACCAGACACTATAAAACTCTTAGAGGAAAACATAGGCAGAACACACTTTGACATAAATCACAGCAAGATCTTTTCTGACCCACCTCCTAATGAAAATAAAAACATAAATAAACAAATGGGACCTAATGAAACTTAAAAGCTTTTGCACAACAAAGAAAATCATAAATGAGATGGAAAGACAACACTCAGAATGGGAGAAAATATTTGCAAACAAAGCAATGGACAAGGGACTAATCTCCAAAACAAGTCATGCAGCTCAATACCAAAAAAACAAACAACCCAATCAAAAAATGGGCAGAAGACCTAAATAGACATTTCTCCAAAAAAGACATACAGATGGCCAAGAGGCACATGAAAAAATGCTCAGCATCACTAATTATTAGAGAAATGCAGATCAAAACTGCAATGAGGTATCACCTCACACCGGTCAGAATGGCCATCATTAAAATATCTACAAACAATAAATGCTCAAGAGGGTGTGGAGAAAAGGGAACTGTCTTGCATTGTTGGTGGGAATGTAAATTGATACAGCCACTATGGAGAATAGTATGGAGGTTCCTTAAAAAACTAAAAATAGAACTATCATATGATCCAGCAATCCCACTACCGGGCATATACCCTGAGAAAACCATAATTCAAAGAGACACATACACTCCAATGTTCATTGCAGAACTATTTACAATAGCCAGGACATGGAAGCAACCTCAATGTCCATCAACAGATGAATGGATAAAGAAGATATGGTACATATATAAAATGGAATATTAGCCATAAAAAGAATGAAATCGGGTCATTTGTAGAGAGGCGGATGGACCTAGAGTCTGTCATACAGAGTGAAGTAAGTCAGAAAGAAAAAGACAAATATCGTATATTAACTCATATATGTGGAATGTAGGAAAATGGTACAGATGAACCTATTTGCAGGGCAGGAATAGAGATGTAGATGCAGAGAACGGACATATGGACATGGTGGGGGGAGGAGGATTGGGATGAATTGGGAGATTGGGATTGACATATATACATTACCATGTGTAAAACAGATAGCTAGTGGGAACCTGCTGTATAGCACAGGGAGCTCAGCTTGGTGCTCTGTGGTGACCTAGATGGGTGGGATGGTGGGCGGGGGGGCAGAGGGAGGTACAAGAGGGAGGGATATATGTATACAAATAGCTGATTCACTTCATTATAAAGCAGAAACTAACATAACATTGTAAAGCAACTATACCTCTCCCCCCGCACCCAAAAAAAAATCATTATGTCCAGTCCTCTCACTCTGAGAGCTCCTGGTATTAGTTACCCGGCTAGCTGGTAACTCTCACTACTCTGCCAACTTGCCTGGTGGCCAGGCAGTTGCTACAGTGAGTTCAGGCAAGGAAAAACAACCTTCGAACTACTTACTTTGTATACAAAATGATGAATTGATTGATTAAATTTTTCCACCTTTTCAATTGCTCTTCTGACACAATGCAGATCCTGTCATAGGGAAATGTAATTTCCTTCCATGGATTGATCATATTAAAAACCACATAAAAATGTTCCTTGACGATTTTTACTGAAACCTCTTTAAAGGCAGGAAATTTCAATGACATGCCATTGAGAATTTTTCAGATTTACAATTGTGAAATGATATCTATGTTGGAGATGGGATAATCTCCAATTATTTTATATTATTTTTTAACTAGTCAAAGTTATATAACACAGATATTAGCATACAAGCCTCAGAAAGATTTTTTCTAAAGGGCAGATAGTAAATATTTTCTGCTTTTCAGTCCACATGGTCTCTGTTACAACTACTCGTGGGAGACCTTCAAGATGGCAGAAGAGTAAGACGTGGAGATCACCTTCCTCCCCACAAATACATCAGAAACACATCTACATGTGGAACAACTCCTACAGAACACCACCTGAACGCTGGCAGAAGACCTCAGACCTCCCAAAAGGCAAGAAACTCCCCACGAACCTGGGTAGGGCAAAAGAAAAAAGAATAAACAGAGACAAAAGGATAGGGATGGGACCTACACCAGTGGGAGGGAGCTGTAAAGGAAGAAAGGTTTCCACACACTAGGAAGACTCTTCGGGGGCAGAGACTGCGGGTGGTGGAGGGGGGAAGCTTCGGAGCCACGGAGGAGAGCACAGCAATAGGGGTGCAGAGGGCAAAGTAGTGAGATTCCCACACAGAATATCGGTGACGATCAGCACTCACCAGCCTGAGATTCTTGTCTGCTCACGCATAGGGCAGGTGGGGGCTGAGAGCTGAGGCTCTAGCTTCGGAGGTCAGATCCCAGGGAGAGCACTGGGGTTGGCTGCATGAACACAGCCTGAAGGGGGCTAGTGCGCCACAGCTAGCCGGGAGGGAGTCTGGGAAAAAATGTGGAACTGCCTAAGAGGCAAGAGACAATTGTTTAGGGGTGCACGAGGAGAGGGGATTCAGAGCACCCCCTAAATGAGCTCCAGAAATGGGCGTGAGTCGCAGCTATCAGCACGGACACCAGACATGGGCATGAGACACTAAGGCTGCTGCTGCAGCCACCAAGAAGCCTGTGTGCAAGCACAGGTCACTATCCACACCTCCCCTCCCAGGAGCCTGTGCAGCCCGCCACTGCCAGGGTCCCGTGATCCAAGGACAACTTCCCCGGGAGAACACAGAGCACCTCAGGCTGTTGCAACGTCAGGCTGGCCTCTGCTGCCGCAGGCTCGCCCTGCATTCCGAACCCTTCCCTCCACCCGGCCTGAGTGAGCCAGAGCCCCCTAATCAGTTGCTACTTTAACCCTGTCCTGTCTGAGTGAAGAACAGATGCCCTCAGGCGACCTACATGCAGAGTCACGGCCGAATCCAAAGCTGAACCGCAGGAGATGTGCAAACAATGAAGAGAAAGGGAAATCTCTCCCAGCAGCCTCGGGGGCAGCAGATTAATTCTCCACAATCAACTTGATGTACCCTGCATCTGTGGAATACTGAATAGACAACGAATCATCCAAAAATTGAGATGGTAGACTTTGGGAGCAACAATATATAATTTTTTCTTTTCCTCTTTTTATGAGTGTGTATGTGTATGCTTCTCTGTGTGATTTTGTCTGTATAGTTTTGCTTTTACCATTTGTCCTAGGATTCTGTCTGTCCGTTTTGTTGCTTTTTTTTTTGGTTTTTGTTTTTTTCTATTTTTCTTTAGTATAGTTTTTAGAGCTTGTTATCATTGGTGGATTTGTTTTTTGGTTTGGTTGCTCTCCTCTTTCTTTTTATTTTTTTCATTACTTTTTAATTTTTTTAATTTTAATAATTATTTTTTGTTTTAATAACTTTATTTTATTCTATTTTTTTCTTTCCTTCTTTCTTTATTTCTCCCTTTTTTCTGAGCCGTGTGGCTGACAGAGTCTTGGTTCTCCAGATGGGTGTCAGGCCTGTGCCTCTGAGGTGGGGGAGCCAAGTTCAGGACATTGGTCCACTAGAGACCTCCCAACTCCACGTAATTCAAACTATGCAAGCTCTCCCAGAGATCTCCATCTCAACGATAAGACATGGCTCCACCTAATTCAAATGATAAAAGCTCTCCCAGATATGTCCATCTCAGTGCTAAGACACAGCTCCATTCAACTACCAGCAAGCTACGGTGCTGGACTCCCTATGCCAAACAACTAGCAACACAGGAACACAACCCTACCCATTAGCAGAGAGGCCGCCTAAAATCATATTAAGGTCACAGATGCCCCAAAACACACCACCGGACGTGGACCAGCCCACCAGAAAGACAAGATCCAGCCTCATCCACCAGAAACAGGCACCAGTCCCGTCCACCAGGAAGCCTACACAACCCAATGAACCAACATTAGCCACTGGGGGTAGACACCAAACACAACAGGAACTACGAACCTGCACTCTTCAAAAAGGAGACCCCGAGCACAGTAAGTTAAGCAAAATGAGAAGACAGAGAAACACACAGCAGATGAAGGAGCAAGGTAAAAACCCACCAGACCAAACAAATGAAGAGGAAATAGGCAGTCGACCTGAAAAAGAATTCAGAGTAATGATAGTTAAGATGATCCAAAATCTTGGAAAGAGAATGGAGAAAATACAGAAACAGGACCTAGAAGAAGTAAAGAGCAAACACACAATGGTGAACAACACAATAAATAAAATTAAAAATTCTTTAGAAGGAATCAACAGCAGAATAACGGAGACAGACAAACGGATAAGTAACCTGGAAGATAAAATAGAGGAAATAACTACTGCAGAGCAGAATAAAGAAAAAAGAATGAAAAGAATTGAGGACAGTCTCAGAGACCTCTGGGACAACATTAAATGCACCAACAATTGAATTATTTGGGTCCCAGAAGAAGAAGAGAAAAAGAAAGGGACTGAGAAAATATTTGAAGATATTATAGTTGAAAACTTCCCTAATATAAGAAAGGAAACAGTTAATCAAATCCAGGAAGTGCAGAGGGTCCCATACAGGATAAATCCAAGGAGAAAAAAGCCAAGACACATATTAACCAAACTATCAAAAATTAAATACAAATAAAAAGTATTAAAAGCAGCAAGGGAAAAACAACAAATAACATACAAGGGAATCCCCATAAGGTTAACAGCTGATCTTTCAGCAGAAACTCTGCAAACCAGAAGGGAGTGACAAGACATAATGAAAGTGATGAAAGGGAAAGACCTACAACCAAGATTACTCTACCCAGCAAGGATCTCATCCAGATTTGACAGAGAAATTAAAACCTTACAGACAAGCAAGAGCAGAGAGAGTTCAGCACCACCAAACCAGCTTTACATCAAATTCTAAAGGAATTTATCTACGCAGGAAACACAAGAGAAGGAAAAGAACTACAATAACAAACACAAAACAATTAAGAAAATGGTAATAGGTACATACATAACGATAACTAACTTAAATGTAAATGGACTAAATGCTCCCAACAAAAGACACAGATTGGCTGAATGGATACAAAAACAAGACCCATATATATGCTCTCTACAAGAGACCCACTTCAGACCTAGAGACACATACATCCTGAAACTGAGGGTATGGAAAAAGATATTCCATGCAAAAGGAAATCAAAAGAAAGCTGGAGTAGCAATTCTCATATCAGACAAAATAGACTTTAAAATAAAGACTATTACAAGAGACAAAAAGGGACACTACATAATGATCAAGGGATCAATCCAAGAAGAAGATATAACAATTGTAAATATTTATGCACCCAACATAGGAGCACCTCAATACATAAGGCAAATGGTAACAGCCATAAAAGGCGAAATCAACAGTAACACAATCATAGTAGGGAACTTTAACACCCCACTTCCACCAATGGACAGGTCATCCAAAATGAAAATAAATAAGGAAACACAAGCTTTAAATGATACATTAAACAAGATGGACTTAATTGGTATTTATAGGACATTCCATCCAAAAACAACACAATAGACTTTCTTCCCAAATACTCATGGCACATTCTCCAGGAGAGATAATATCTTGGGTCACAGATAAAGCCTTGGTAAATTTAAGAAAACTGAAATCATATCAAGTATCTTTGCCAACCACAACACTATGAGACTACAGAAAAAAATCTATAAAATATACGAACACATGGAAGCTAAACAATACACTACTAATTAACCAAGAAACCACCAAAGAAATCAAAGAGGAGATCAAAAAAATACCTAGAAACAAATGACAATGAAAACATGATGACCCAAAACCTATGGGATGCAGCAAAAGCAGTTCTAAGCGGGAAGTTTATAGCAATACAATCCTACCTCAAGAAACAACAAACATCTCAAATAAACAATCTAACCTTACACCTAAAGCAACTAGAGAAAGAAGAACAAAAAACCCCCAAAGTTAGCAGAAGGAAAGAAATAATAAAGATCAGATCAGAAATAAATGAAAAAAAATGAAGGAAATAATAGCAAAGATCAATAAAACTAAAAGCTGGTTCTCTGAGAAGATAAACAAAATTGAAAACCATTAGCCAGACTCATCAAAAAAAAAAAAAAAGGGAGAAGACTCAAACCAATAGAATTAGAAATGAAACAGGAGAAGTAACAACTGACACTGCAGAAATACAAAGGAACATGAGAGATTACTACAACCAACTATATGCCAATACAATGGACATCCTGGAAGAAATGGACAAGTTCTTAGAAAAGCACAACCTTCCGAGACTGAACCAGGAAGAAAGAGAAAAGATAAACAGACCAATCACAAGCACTGAAATTGAGACCGTAATTAAAAATCTTCCAACAAACAAAAGCCCAGGACCAGATGGCTTCACAGGCAAATTCTATCAAACATTTAGAGAACAGCTAACACCTATCTTGCTCAAACTCTTCCAAAATATAGCAGAGGGAGGAACACTCCCAAACTCATTCTACGAGGCTACAATCACAGTCATATGAAAATCAGACAAAGATGCCACAAAGAAAGAAAACTACAGGCAAATATCACTGATGAACATAGATGCAAAAATCCTCAACAAAATACTAGCAAACAGAATCCAACAGCACATTAAAAGGGTTATACACCAGGATCAAGTGGGGTTTATGCCAGGAATGCAATGATTCTTCAATATATGCAAATCAATCAATGTGATACACCATATTAACAAACTCAGGAAGAAAAACCATATGATCATCTCAGTAGATGAATAAAAAGCTTCAGAAAAAATTCAATACCCATTTATGATAAAAAAAAAAAAAAACCCTCCAGAAAGTAGGCATAGAGGGAACGTACCTCAACATAATAAAGGCCATGTATGACAAACCCATAGCCAACATCGCTCTCAAAGGTGAAAAACTGATACCATATCCTCTAAGATCAGGAACAAGACAAGGTTGTCCACTCTCACTACTATTATTCAACATAGTTTTGGAAGTTTTAGCCACAGCAATCAGAGAAAAAAAAGAAATAAAAGGAATCCAAATTGGAAAAGAAGAAGTAAAGCTGTCACTGTTTGCAGATGACATGATACTATACATAGAGAATCCTAAAGATGCTACCAGAAAACTACTAGAGCTAATCAATGAATTTGGTAAAGTAGCAGGATACAAAATTAATGCACAGAAATCACTTGCACTCCTATACATTAATGATGAAAAATCTGAAAGAGAAATTAAGGAAATACTCCCATTTATCACTGCAACAAAAACAATAAAATACCTAGGAATAAACCTACCTAAGGAGATAAAAGACCTGTATGCAGAAAACTATAAGACACTGATGAAAGACATTAAACACAATACAAACAGATGGAGAGATATACCATGTTCTTGGACTGGAAGAATCAACATTGTGAAAATGATTATACGATGCAAAGCAATCTACAGATTCAATTCAATGCAATCCCTATCAAACTACCAATGGCATTTTTCACAGAACTAGAACAAAAAATTGCACAATTTGTATGGAAACACAAAAGACCCCAAACAGCCAAAGCAATCTTGAGAAAGAAAAATGGAGCTGGAGGAATCAGGCTCCCAGACTTCAGACTATACTATAACGCTACAGTAATCAAGACAGTATGGTACTGGCACAAAAACAGAAATATAGATCAATGGAACAGAATAGAAAGCCCAGAGATAGACCCATGCACATATGGTCACCTTATCTTTCATAAAAGAGTCAAGAATATACAATGGAGAAAAGACAGCCTCTTCAATAAGTGGTGCTGGGAAAACTGGACAGCTACATGTAAAAGAATGAAATTAGAACACTCCCTAACACCATACATAAAAATAAACTCAAAACGGGTTAAAGACTTAAATGTAAGGCCAGACTCTATAAAACTCTTACAAGAAAACATAGGCAGAACACTCTATGACATAAATCACAGCAAGATCCTTTTTGCCCCACCCCTAGAGAAATGGAAATAAAAACAAAAATAAACAAATGGGACCTAATGAAACTTAAAAGCTTTTGCACAGCACAGGAAACCATAAACAAGACGAAAAGACAACCCTCAGAATGGGAGAAAATATTTCGAAATGAAGCAACTGACAAAGGATTAATATCCAAAATTTACAAGCAGCTCATGCAGCTCAGTATCAAAAAAAGAAACAACCCAATCCAAAAATGGGCAGAAGACCTAAATAGACATTTCTCCAAAGAAGATATACAGATTGCCAACAAAAACATGAAAGGATGCTCAACATCACTAATCATTAGAGAAATGCAACTCAAAACTACAATGATGTATCACCTGACACCAGTCACAATGGCCATCAGCAAAAAATCTACAAACAATAAATGCTGGAGAGCGTGTGGAGAAAAGAGAACCCTGTTACACTGTTGGTGGGAATGTAAACTGATACAGCCACTATGGAGACCAGTATAGAGGTCCATAAAATACTAAAAGTATAGCTACCATACGGCCCAGCAATCCCACTACTGGGCATATACCCCGAGAAAACCATAATTCTAAAGAATCATGTAGCACAATGTTCATTGCAGCTCTATTTACAACAGTCTGGACATGGAAGCAACCTAAGTGTCCATCAACAGATGAATGGATAAAGAAGATGTGGCACATATATACAATGAAATATTAATCAGCCATAAAAAGAAATGAAATTGAGTTATGTGCAGTGAAGTGAATGGGCCTAGAGTCTGTCATACAGAGTGAAGTAAGTCAGAAAGAGAAAAACAAATACCATATGCTAACACATATATATGGAATCTAAAACAAAATGGTTATGAAGAACCTAGGGGCAGGACAGGAATAAAGACACAGATGTAGAGAATGGACTTGAGGACAAGGGGAGAGGGAAGGGTAGGCTGGGATGAAGTGAGAGAGTGCATGGAGTTATATATACGACCAAATGTAAAATAGATAGCAAGTGGGAAGCAGCCACATAGCACAGGGAGATCAGCTCAGTGCTTTGTGACTACCTAGAGCGGTGTGATAGGGAGGGTGGGAGGGAGATGCAAGAGGGAGGAGATATGGGGATATATGTATATGTATAGCTGATTCACTTTGTTATAAAGCAGAAACTAACACACCTTTGTAAAGCAATTATACTCCAACAAAAATGTTAAAAAAAATAAAAAGTACTCATATTGTGGCACAAAAGCAGCCATAGACAAAACATAAACAAATGGGAGAATCTGTGTTCCAATAAAACTTTATTTACAAAAACAGGCAGTAAGTTGGATTGTTTGCTGACCCCGATCTATATACATTTCTGTATCTTGTTTTCTGTATATGTCTTAGAGTGAATTTTATATCAGAATATTAGCGAGATCTCGTTTTTAAAGAAGTATATGAAAAGCTACTGTATGGATGTATCAAAATTTATTTAGCCAATCCTATACTGATACACATTTTGGTTGTTTTCTAATTTTTTGTTATTATAAATAATTGATAAAGTAAATTACATTTTACATACTTCTCTTTGTACATGTATGAACATATATCTTGGATATGTTCCTAGAGGTAGAAACATACAATTTAAATTGACATTGCCAAATTGCCCTCCAATTTTCCACTCCACCAACAATACATGAAACAGAATGTCTCATACGGCACCATATTGATATAGAAATAAAGTTCAGATCCAGCTTTATTATTTTACAGTTCTACAGAGGTATGCTCAGTTTTCCCAGGATCATGTAGTAAGTCCATTATCTTTACCTACTAATTTGAAACGTTATCTTTTACAAAGGTTTCCGTCTTTAATAATAGCGAAGAAAAATGTTCACTATCAACATATAAAATAAAGTATTTAAAATCTGAATGTCAAATTTTCATCAAAGCTATCTTCTCTTCCTCCCCTCAAATCTAGGAGTAAGCAATTTTATCTTGATGGTATGATGTGATGTATCAATCTATAAAAGGAACGTGGAGATCAGTTTAGATGAACACATTATCCATGGTCTAATTCTGAAAACATCACAATTAGCTGTTGATACCATAAACATGAGAAGCAAGCAGTTGTGTGTGTGTATGTTTTTATTAAAGTACCATTATATTTTCTCATTCTTTTCTAAAATTCCACAATTCTATGAAAGAACAATATAAAGATCTGTACTCACAACCCTGAGACTATGTCACAGTCAGGTCTGGTGGGAGAAGAGACCTTTCATTGGGACATCTGTCCTTTGGCAGGTGGCACTGAACAATGCAAAGCATAAGGGTAGATTACCAAAGGTCATGCTAGATCTGCACTGTCCAACACACACTCCATATTGTTAGTATTGGACTATATGGTAACCAGTAGCTACACGTGGCTATAGAGCACTTGAAATGTAGATAGTCCAAAATAAGATTGGGATGCAAAATACACACTGCATTTCTAAGAAATTATGAAAAAAGAATGTAAAATATCTTAATAATTTTTATATTGTTTACATACTAAAATGCTAAAACTTTGAATATATTCATTAAATAAAATATATTATGAAAATTAACTTTATTCTTTCTTTTTATTTTTTTAATGTAGCCACCACAAGATTTATAATTACAAACACGGCTCATTTTATATTTTTATTAGACAGTGGTATTAGTTCACAGCAATAGAACTTGTAACTTTAGGATATGACTTGAAGGATTAGCTGTGACTCTTAGAGACCACAAATAGGAACTGCAATCATAGGGATTCCTAAAAGTTCAGTGTGAATAGTAGATAACACAATACACTAGGAAGAAGGAACATTATTCATTCTGCAAATATGAATTTAGCACCAATTGTTGCCAGGAACATGCCTGGCATTTGATCAGGACTACAGACTCCTTGATAACTGTATAACTTTGACCTTGTCAAACCATTAAACTTCTCTGAGTCCCATGGATTTGCATGTAAAATTGGCCTTGCCTGAAGAGAAGAGATTGGAATGAATGCACTCTTGAAATTCTTTTCTGCATCAAGATCTATGATTCTGTACATATTTCAATTTTGTAATCAAGGTCTCTAATTGGATATAAAACTGTATTAGAAAAGCTTACATCATAAATTTATAAACCACATTTTTGCACATAATTTACTAAGAACATTTTCTCTCAGCATGTAACTATATTTCTTTAGTGTGTAAAACATTCAATTCCGTAATCAATAGTGAGCTAAAAAGAGAGACAAAATCATATTTTGTACCATATTCTGACGGTTTTATTTTGAGGTACATAGACTTTTTTCATTTATTTATTTAACACATTTAATGAGTATAAGGCCAGATGCTATACAGGAAACAAACATTCATAATGATAGTCCCTGTTCTCAAATAACTTATCTCTGTAAAGCTTCCCCAACTTCCCTGGCCAGAGTTACTCCTAAAGGTAGAATTAGTTATTCCATTGTCCATGCCTCTATTACAACATTCAACATACTTTTTCTGTTTATATTTCTGCTTCCTCCCTAGACCATAATCTCCTTGGCAAAGGGATTATCTTATTCATCTTTGAACCCAGTACTTAACATATAAGGGATGCATGTTGAACAACTGACATGTGACTATTACCATAATCAATAAGGAAGAGATGGACAACCTGTGCTCCATATGTGACACCCTGAGAAGAACACACCATCAACTATGCAGTATTTTTGCCAAGAACATATAACCTCAGTCTGTTAGTAGGAAACATCTGACAAGCACAAAATGATAAACATTCTACTAAGAAAGCGGGGCACAGAGGATTATATTCTTACAAAATATTAATGTCATAAAAGACAAAAAGGTTATAGAAATGTTCTATATTAAAGAAAGCTAAAGAAACGTGACAATTAAATGTGATACCTTATCCTAGACTGGATCTTTTACTAGAATGGAAAAACTGCTATCAGGGATATTATTAGGTCAATGGACAAAACTGGACTATGAATGATAGACTAAGTATTGTATCAATATTAACTTATGAATTTGATACCTTCATTATGGTTATGTAAAAAAGTATTCCTATTTTTAGGAAATATATATGAAGATACTTTAAAGGATTATAATATATGTAACCTTCAAACAGGTCAGCAAAAAATTCTGCACACATACACACACACACACACACATGCAAACATATGCACAGAGAACAAATGATAAAGCAAATGTGGTCAAATGTTAGCAATAGATGAACCTAGGTAAATAGTGTGTGCATATGTTCCTTGTACTGTTTTTATATTTGCAGTTTTGAAATTATTTCCAAATGAAATGTTTTTAAAAGGACAAATATATATACATATATATGTGTGTGTGTATATATATGTATATATATATATATATATATATATATATACACACATATGATGCTCAACTTCACTGCTATTCACAGAAATGCAAATTAAAACAAGGAGAAAGCATTATTCACTATTGGCAAAAGTTTTAAAGAATAGATAATATTCAGTAAACGCAAGGGTGTAGAGAAAGTAATACTTTTCTCACACACTGTTGAAAGGAACAGAAATTTATAAGTCTTTTTAGAGAATAATTTGGCACTTAAATCTTTTAGCCCAGAAATTTAAACTTTAAACCATTAACCTTTTAAACCCAAAAGTTCAACTTCTAGGAATTTTTCTTAAAGATTGCACACACCTTGTGCACATTGATAAGGTATAAAGTGATCACTTCAGTATTGTTTGTAATAGCAAAAAATGGTAGATAACCTACATATCCAACAATAGGTTAATAGTTAATGCATAATGAAACATTCATACCATGGAGTACTAGCCACTAAATAGAATGAGATAGACGTATATTCTGCTATACAAAAATTTCCAAGTACATTATCAATATATTTTAAACAATTTACAAAATAGCCTACATAGTATTTACAATTCCATAAAAACTTAACTTGTGTCATTGTATGTTTTATATTAATAGAAATATATATATATATATATATATATACACACACACACATTTCTTTTTTATTGGCTGGAGTTTTATATAAAATAGTTACCACACCATATATATAAGTATATGTACCATCTAAAACTCTAGTCAATAGAAAAGAAATATTTACCAAAAGAGACAGATCAAGCTGGCAGAGGAGAAGGATGCTGGGCTCACCTTCCCTCATGAACACATCAAAACTACAATGACATATAGAATGACTCTTGCTGAAATTGACCTGGGGACTAGCAGAACAGCTCTTCTACAACTAAGGTTATAAAGAAAGACCCACACAGAGTCTGGAAGGAAGTGAGGAGAAGCAATTTGGTCGGGACCTGCACCCCTAGTGGGGGAAACAGAGAGGAGAGGACATTACAAGCTCGGGGATCCTCCCTGGGGAGTAAGGGGTCCGAGCTACGTATTAGACATGCCAGCCCTGGGGTGTGACACCATGAAGATGAAGCACCTTAGCTGGTCTAAAACCCACTGGGGCTTATCAGAGGGCTGTAAGAAACTGAGACTCCACTCTTAAAGAGCATGCACAGAGCCTGGCTCACTCGCAGTCATAGCGCTGAGGCAGCACTCCCCAGCATGCCAGGGCTGCCCCAGAGCACTCCTCCAGCCCGCACTGGGCTCCTGCTCCAGCCCCTCTTGCTCCAACGCTGCTCCCCACTAAGAGGGAGTCCGCCATTGCCAACAAGAGCGCACAAACTTGGAGGGAATGGAGCCAGCTTGGACTCTGGCCCTGCCTCTGACCAGCATGGAGGCAGCCATTGCCAGCACATGCCTTCTGATTGCACGCAACTGGAAGGGAATGAGGCTAACTCCAGAGCAGAGACCACCATCGTCATAGCATGCATCCCTGTGTATACTTGGGACAGGATAAGGCTAGCTCAGTGGTGTGAGACCAACCCCTCCAGCCCAAACACAGGCTCTAACCAAGGCGCTTACCCCAGAGGAAAAATGAAACCAACACAGAAGTACAGCCCCAAGCCTCAGGCTCAGGCCACATCCCAAACCAAGGCAAAGACTACCATCACACCTGGGAGAAATCTAGCTTCCTCAAAGTTCCTGCTCCAGCCCCACGGGCTCTGCCCTAGCCCCTGATAGGGCAGTAACAGCCACTGATCACGGAAAAACCCCAACTTGCACCTGGCTCTTGCTCTAGCCACTCCGCCTCCAGACCCACCCACCACCAAAGTGGTGCTGCCAGCACACCCTGGGGAAGACATGATCCCTGCCTACTTCAGATCCAGTTCTCTGACCAAAGCCACTGGGCACACACAGACTGAAAAGGGATGCTCCCACACAAGGACACGACTTCAAAACCAAGTCACCTAATTTCATATAGACAAAGTTGAACAAAATGAAAAGACAGAGGAATATGTTTAAAATGAAAGAAAAAGAAAAACCCTGAACAAAAAACCTGATGAAACAGAAAGAAATAACTTATGAAAAAAAAAAAGAGCTCAAAGCAATAATAAGCTGAACTGGGGAAAAGAATATATGAACACAGTGAGAATTTTAACAAAGAACTAGAAAATATTTTTTTTAAAAAAGAATCCGTCAGAACCAAAGAATACAATAACTGAAATGAAAAACACGCTAGAGGGAATTAACAGCATATTAGGTGATAGAGAAGAACACATAAACAATCTGAAAGATCGAATAATGGAAATCATCCGATCACAGCAGCAAAAAGAAAAACACATTTAAAAAAATGAGAATAGTTTAAGGGACCTCTGAGAAAACATCAAGCATACTAACATTTGCATTATAGGAGGCCCAGAAGAAGAAGAGAGAGAAAAGGGTAAAAAGGTATTTGATGAAATTATGGCTGAAAACTTCCTGAACCTGAAGAAGAAAACAGATACCCAGGTCCATGAAGCACAGAGAGTCCCAAACAAGATGAACAAAAAGAGAAGCACACCAAGACATATCATAATTAAAATGGCAAAAGTTAAAGATAAAAAATAATTCTAAAGACAGGAAGAGAAAAACGAGTTATATACAAGGGAACCCCATAAAGCTATCAGCTGATTTTTCAGCAGAACCTTTGCAGGCCAGTAGGGAATGGCAAGATATATTTAAAGTGCTGAAAGGACAAAACCTACAACCTAGGATACTCTACCCAGCAAGGTTATCATTCAGAATTGAAGAGGAGATAAAGAACTTCTCAGAGAAGCAAAAACTAAAAGAGTTCATCAATAATAAACCAGTCTTACAAGAAGTGTTAAAGGGTCTTCTTACTAAGTGGAAAAAAAAGGCTACAACAAGAAATAAGAAATTATAGAAAGGGAAAAATCCTGCTGGTAAAGGCTATGGATCAACCACTTAAATTAGCTAGTACAAAGGTTAAAAGACAAAAATTTGTAAAGTCAACTATAACAACAATAAACAGTTAAGGGATAGACATCAAGATGTAAAATATGACATCAAAAACACAAAACAGGGCTTCCCTGGCGGCACAGTGGTTGAGAGTCCACCTGCTGATGCAGGGGACATGGGTTCGTGCCCCGGTCCGGGAAGATCCCACATGCCGCAGAGCGGCTAGGCCCGTGAGCCATGGCTGCTAAGCCTGAGCGTCTGGAGCCTGTGCTCCGCAACGGGAGAGGCCACAACAGTGAGACGCCCACGTACCGCAAAAAAAAAAAAAAAAAAAAAAAAAAAAACACACACAAAACATGGTGGGGCAGCTGAAATGTAGAGCTTTTAGAATGTGTTTGAACTTAAATGACTACCAGTTTTTAATAAGTAGAAATGGTTATAGATCAACATGTAAATACAAATCAAAAAACCTACAATAGATATACAAAACTAGAGAGAAAGGAACACAAATATAACACTAAAGAAAATCATCAAACCACAAAACAAGAGACTAAAAGAAGAAAAAAGGAACAGAGAACTACAAAACAACCAGAACACAGAAAAAAAAAATGGCAATAAGTGCATGCCTATCAATAATCACTTTAAATGTCGATGGATTAAATGCCCAATCAAAAGACAAAGAGTGGCTAACTGGATGAAAAAATAAGACCCATCTATATGCTGCCTAAAAGATACTCACTTCTGAGCTAAAGACACACAGACTGAAAGTGAGGGGATGGAAAAACGCAAATGGAAACAAAGAGAAAGCTGGGTAGCAATATTCATATCAGAAAAAAAATAGACTTTAAAACAAAGTCTATAATAAAAAACAAAGAAAGGCATTATATAATGATAAAGAGAACAATACAAGAAGCAGATAAAATGTTCATCAACATATATACAAATATTAACAGACATGAAGGGAGAAATTAACAATAATACAATAATAATAGGGGACTTTAACACCCCACTTACATCAATGGACAGATCATCCAGAAAGAAAATCAATAAGGAAACACTGGCCTTAGATCAGGGTCCCCAACCCCCAGGCCGCAGACTAGTACCAGTCCGCAGCCTGTTAGGAACTGGGCCACACAGTAGGAGGTAAGCAGTGGGCGAGTGAGTGAAACTTCATCTACCACTCGCTCCCAATCACTGGCGATCATTCGCATTACTGCCTGAACCATTCCCCCCACCCCCCGGTCCATGGAAAAATTGTCTTTCACAAAGCTGGTCCCTTGGGCCAAAAAGGTTGGGGACCACTGCCTTAAATGACACATTAGACCAGTTGGACTTAGTATATATCTACAGGACATTCCATCCAATACCAGCAGAATACATATTCTTTTCAAGTGCACATGGAATATTTCTAGGAGAGACCACATACTAGGCCACAAAACAAGTCTCAACAAATTTAAAAGGACAGAAATTATATCGAGCATTTTTTCCACAATGGTGTGAAATTAGAAATCAATTACAGGAAGAAAAATGGGAAAAACACAATCACATGAAGACTAAACAATATGTTAATAAAAAAACAATGGGTCAATGAAGAAATCAAAGAGGAAATCAGAAAATACCTTGCAACCAATTAGAATAAATCCATAACCTTCCAAAAATCTATGGAATGCAACAAAACTAGAGAAGTTTATACTGATAGAGGCCTACCTCATGAAACAAGAAAAATGTCAAATAAACCACCTAACCTACCACCTAAAGGAATTAGAAAAATAACAAACACCAAAGTCAGAAGAAGGAAGGAAATAATAAAGATCAGAGAGGAAACAAATTAAATAGAGACAAGAAAATGATGTAGAAAAGATCAATAAAACTAAGAACTTGGTTTTGGAAAAGATAAAATAGATAAGCCATTAGCAAGACTCATTAAAAAATGGGGAAAGGACCAAAATGAACAAAATAAGAAATGAAAAACAAGTCACAATCAGTATCACAGAAATACAAATAATCATAAGAGAATTCTATGAACAGTTATATGCCAACAAACTGGACAACCTAGAAGAAATGGATAAATTCCTAGAAACATACAATCTTCTGAGACTGAATCAGGAAGAAATAAATAATCTGAAAATATCAATTATTAGTATTGAAATTGAAGCAGTGATCAAAAAACTCCCAACAAATACAAGTCCAGGATCAGATGGGAATTCTACTAAACATAAAAAGAACAGTTAATAACTATACTTCTCAAACTATTCCCAAAAATGAAAAGGAGAGAAAATTCCCAAATTTATTCTACAAGGCCACTTTTACTCTAATACCAAAACCAGCCAAAGATACTACAAAAAAAAAAAAAAAAGAAGAAGAAGAAGAAAGAAAGTAAAGAAAAGAAAGAAAATTACAGGCCAAAATCCCTGATGAATACAGATGCAAAAATCCTCAAAAATAATTTAGCAAATCAAATCAACATATAAATAGGTTCATAGACCATGATCAAGTTTGATTTCTTTCTTTTAAAAAATGTTTTTTTTTGTTTTTTCTTCTTGGCCATGCCACACAGCATGTGGGATCTTTGCTCCCCAATCAGGGATCAAACCCGCAGCCCCTGCAGTGGAAGTGCAGAGTCTTAACCAATGGACCACCAGGGAAGTCCCAAGTTTGATTTCTTCCACGGATATAAGAATAGTTCAATGTCTGCAAATCAATCAATGTGATATACCACATTAGCAAAAGGAAAGATAAGAATCACACCATCTTCTCAATAGGTGGCAGAAAAAGCATCTGACAAAACTCAACACCCATTTATGATAAAAATGCTCAACAAAGTAGGTATAGAGGGAATATATCTCAACATAATAAAGGCCATATATGACAAGACCACAGCTAACATCATACTCAATGTAGAAAATTGGAAAGAATTTCCTTAAAGTTCAGGAATAAGACAAGGATGCCCACTCTTGCCACTTTTATTCAACATAGTATTGAAACTCCTAGCCACAGCAATCAGTCAAGAAAAAGAAACAAAAGGCATCCAAACTGGAAGGGAAGAAGTAAAACTGTCACTATTTGCAAATGACATGATACTGCATATAGGAAACCCTAAAGTCTCTGCCAGAAAACTATTAGAGCCCAATAACTGAATTCAGTAAAGCTGCAGGTACAAGATTAATATACAGAAATCTGTTGCTTTATTTTTTTTTAATTTGGCTGCACTGCACGTCTTGCAGGATCTTAGTTACCCGACCAGAGATCGAACCCAGGCCCCAGCAGTGAAAGTGCCATATCCTAACCAGTGGACTGTCAGGTAATTCCCCTAAGAAAACAATCCCATTTACAGTCACATCAAAAAGAATTAAATACCTAGGAATAAATATAACTAGGGAAGTGAAAGACCTATACTCTGAAAAATATAAAACACTGATGAAGGAAATTGAAGATGATACAAATAAATATAAAGATATCCCATGTTCATGGAAAGAATTAATATCATTAAAATGTCCATAATATGCAAAGCCATCTATAGATTCAGTGAAATCCCTATCAAAATACCCATGACATATTTCATAGAACAAGAACAAATAATCCTAAAATTTGTATAGAACCACAAAAAAAACCACATATAGCCAAACAATCTTCAAAACAAAACTGAACAAAGCTGGGAGTGCCCTGCCCCTGACTTCAGAATACACTGCAAAGCTACAGGAATCAAAACAGTATGGTATGAGCACAAAAACAGACATGTAGATCAATGGAACAGAATAGAGAGCCCAGAAATAAACCCATGCACATATGGTGAATTAAGCTATGACAAAGGAGGCAAAGTCATACAATGGGTAAAAGACAGTCTTTTCAATAAGTGGTGATGAGAAAACTGGAGAGCTATATCTAAAAGAATAAACTTAGAACATTTCCTCATACCATATACAAAAATAAAATTGATTAACGACTGAAATGTAAGTCTGAAAATAATAAAACTCGAGAAGATAACCTAGGCAGTACACCCTTTGACATAAGTCTTAGTGATATTATTGGCAGGGGGGTCTGCCTCCTCAATCAAGGGATACAAAAGCAAAACTAAACAAATGGAACCTAATTAAACTTAAAAGCTTTTCCACAGTGAAGTAAATCATCAACAAAACAGAAAGGCCACCTCCTGAATGGGAGAAGATATTTGAAAGTGGCATGTCTGATAACGGGTTAATATCCACAATATATAAAGAGCTCATAAAAATCAATATAAAAATGAATAATCCAATTTTAAAAATGGGCAGAATACCTGAGCTGACTTTTTTCAAAAGAAGACTTAGATGACATATATATGATCATCTCAATAGATGCAGAAAAAGCTTCTGGTAAAGCTCAACATCCATTTATGATAAAAAAAACCTCCAGAGAGTGGGCATAGAGGGAAAATACCTCAACATAATAAAGGTCATATATGACAAACCCACATCTAACATCATACTCTATGGTGAAAAGCTGAAAACTTTTTCTCTAAGATCAGGAACAAGAAGAGAATACCCACTCTCACCACTTTTCTTCAACATAGTTCTGGAAGTCCTAGCCACAGCAATCAGAAAAGAAAAAGAAATAAAAGTAATCCAAATTGGAAAGGAAGAAGTAAAACTGTCACTGTTTGCAGATGACATGATACTATACTTAGAAAATCCTAAAGAAGCCACCAGAAAACTACTACAGCTCATCAATGAATTCAGTAAAGTTGCAGGATACAAAATTAATATATAGAAATCTGTTGCATTTCTATACATTAACAATGAACTATCAGAAAGAGAAAATAGGGAAACAATCCTGTTTACCATTGCAATATAAAGAATAAAATACCTAGGAATAAACCTACTTAAGTAAGTAAAAGACCTGTACTTGGAAAACTATAAGACACTGATGAAAGAAATTGAAGAGGACACAAAAGATGGAAAGATACACCATACTCATGGATTGGTAGAATTAATATTGTTAAAATGACCATAATACCCAAGGCAATCTACAAATTCAGTGCAATCCCTATCAAAATACCAATAGCATTTTTCACAGAAATAGAAAAAATAATTTTAAAATTTGTATGGAAAAACAAAAGACTCCTAGTAGCCAAAACAATTTTAAGAAAGAAGAACAGAGCTGAAGGAATTATGTTCCCTGACTTCATACTATTCTACAAAGCTACAGTAATCAAAACAGTGTAGTACTGGCACAAAAACAGACACATAGATCAATAGAACAGAATAAAGAGCCCATAAATAAACCGACACACTCATGGTCAATTAATCTATCACAAAGGAGGCAAGAATATACAATGGAGAAAAGACAGTCTCTTCAATAAGTGGTGCTGGGGAAACTGGACAGCTACATGTAAAAGAATGAAATTAGAACATTCTTTAACACTATATACAAAAATAAACTCAAAATGAATTAAACACCTAAATAGATACTATAAAACTCCTAGGGGAAAAAAAACGTAAGCAGAACACTCTGACACAGCAATATTTTTTTTGGATCTGTCTCCTAAAGCAAGGGAAACAAGAGAAAAATAAACAAATGGGCCTAATTAAACTTAAAAGCTTTTACACAGCAAAGGAAACCGCTGACAAAATGAAAAGAAAACCTACCGAATGAGAGAAGATATTTGCAAATGATATGACCAATAAGGGATTAATATCCAACATATATAAACAGCTCATACAACTCAACATCAAAAAAACAAACCACCCAATTAAAAAATGGTCAGAAGAACTGAATAGACAATTTCCAAAGAGAAAATGCAGATGGCCAACAGGCACATGAAAAGATGCTCAACATTGCTAATCATCAGGAAAATGCAAATCAAAACCATGATAAGATTTCACTTCATGCCTGTCAGAATGGCTATCATCAAAAAGAACACAAATTACAAATGTTGGTGAGAATGTGGAGAAAAGGGAACCCAGTACACTGTTGGTGGGAACGTTAATTAGTGCAGCCACACTGAAAAATTGTATGGAGATTTCTCAAAAAACTAAAAATAGAGCTGGCAAATGACCCAGCAATTCCACTCCTGGGTATATATCCCCCAAAAACCCCAAAAACACTAATTCAAAAAGATACATGCACTCCAATGTTCATAGTAGCATTATTTACAATAGCCAAGATATGGAAGCAACTCACGTGCCCATCAACATATGAATGGATAAAGATGTGTTATACATACACAATGGAAGGCTACTCAGCCATCAAAAAAGAAAATATTGCCATGTGCAACAACATGGATGGACTTGGAGGGTATTATGCTAAGTGAAATAAGTCAGACAGAGAAAGACAGATACTGCATGACATCACTTATATGTGGAATCTAAAAACTATAACAAACTATTTTGAATATAACAAAAAAGTGAATATAACAAAAAAGCAGACTTACAGATATAGAGAAAAAACTACTGGTTACCACTGGGGAGAGGGGCAATATAGGATTTGGGGATTAAGAGGTACATAGTATTATGTATAAGCTACAAAGATAAATTGTACAACACATGGAATATAGCCAATATCTTGTGATAACTACATATGGAGTATAAGCTTTACAAATTGTGAATCACTATATTGTACACCTGCAACTTATATAATAGTGTACATCAACCATAACTCAATAAAAAAAGATAATATTACACACAACTTTGAGCTTATAGTCAACAACTTAGATAACATGGACTGGTAGGGAGCATTGAGTTGATGTAAATGTATAACCAAGACTAAGCCACTGTATGGGTTGTAGTTTCAAATATATTGTTAGTAACATTGATAATGTACCATGAAAATATTATTAATAACAACAAAATGTGAGGAAAGGGAAGAGGTAGGAATTATGAAGATGCTAATTTCCTTATTTTTCATAGGAGAGTTAAACATAGAACCTGAAATTTAAGCACATGTTTACAAAATGTGAAAACTTCTATTCTTAATGACTTCCCTTTTTTTAATCTTAGATCTTTTAGGAACTAATATCTTGTGGAACAGGAATATTATTTTCTAAATTCCAAGACCTCCTTATATTGTACTTTATTTCTTTTTTCTCTGTTATTAAATTCAATAAAATTAAAGTTAACATTTTAATTAAAAACAATGTCTTTAAAAATATCCTATCTTTACCCCAATTTCAAAACAACTACAAAATTATAAGACTGTATAGTACTGGCACAAGGATCAACATAAAAATCAATGGCAAGAAGTTGAGATCCAGAAATTAACCCTTATATTAATGATCAATTATTTTCAAGAAGGGTACCAAGACACTCAGTGGGGAAAAAATAGTCTCTTCCATGAATGTTCTGGGACAACTGAATAATCACATGCAAAAGAATGAACTTTGACCGCTCCTCACACCATACACAAACTAGACCATAGACATAAATGTAAGTGCCCAAACTATAAAATTCTTAAAAGAAAATATAGGAGTGATTCTAGACCATAGACATAAATGTAAGTGCCCAAACTATAAAATTCTTAAAAGAAAATATAGGAGTGATTCTTCGTGACCTTACATAGGCAAAGAAGGCTTTGCCTAAACTAAGCACCAAAAGCACTAGGAACAAAAGAAAAATTAGATAAACTGAATTTCATCAAAATTAAAAACTTTTGTGCTTCAAAAGATACTATCAAGAAAGTGAAAAGAGGGCTTCCCTGGTGGCACAGTGGTTGAGAGTCCACCTGCCGATGCAGGGGACACGGGTTCGTGCCCCGGTCCGGGAAGATCCCACATGCTGTGGAGTGGCTGGGCCCGTGAGCCATGGCCGCTAAGCCTGCGCGTCCAGAGTCTGTGCTCCGCAACGGGAGAGGCCACAACAGTGAGAGGCCCACATACCGCAAAAAAAAAAAAAAAAAAAGGAAGAGAGTGAAAAGACAATCCATATATAGGAGAAAATATTTGCAAATCTATATATCTGATAAGGACTTATATCTAGAATATATAAAGAACATTTATAAGTCAGTAATAAAAAGACAAACAACCCAGTTTAAAAATAGACAGAAGATACAAATAGTTACTTCTCCAAAACAGATTTACAAATGGCCAATAAGAACATGAAAAGATGCTCAACGTTACTAGCCATCAGGGAAATGGAAATCAAAACCATTTTGAGATACCACTTCATACTCACTAGGATGGCTAGAATCAATAAAGTCAGATAATACCAAGTGTTGGTGAGGATGTGGAGAAATTGGAGCTCTCACACACTGCTAGTGGGAATGTAAAATGGTGCAGCCACTTTGCAAAATTGCCTGGAAGTTCCTCAAAAAGTTAAACATAGTATTATCAAAGGATCCAGTAATTCCACTCCTAGGTATATAACCATGAGAAATGGAAACATGTGTCCACACAAAACCTTGAAGGCACATGTTCATAGCAGCATGATTTGTAATAGCCAAAAAGTGGAAATAACCCAAATGTCTATCAACAGATGAATGGATAAGTCAAATTGGTATATCCATACAATGGAATATTACTCAGCAATAAAAAGAACAAAGTTCTGATACATATTATAAGATGAATGGACCCTTGAAAACATTATCTTAAGTGAAAAAGGTCAGTCACAAAAGACCATATATTGTATGATTTCATTTATATATGTCCCAAAGAGGTAAATCTATAGAGACTGAAAGTAGATTATTGATTGCCTGGGGCTGGGAGGATTGAGGAGAAATAGAGAGTGACCACTAATGTGTGCAGAGTTTCTTTTGGGGGTGATAAAAATGTTCTAAAATTGATTGTGGTAATAGATTGTACAAGTCTGTAAATGTACTAAAAAAGATGGAATTGTACACTTTAAATAGGCAAATTGTATGGTGTATAAATTATATCACAATAAAGCTGTCCCCAAAAAGTGGATTAGGAAAATAAATTGTGGTTACAGCCATTACAAATTTTTTTCACGTTAAGGCCAACTTGATTTATCTTAAAAATCAACAAACAAGTTTCTCTTGTTTCGAGTAATTAGATCCATTCAGAATATCTCTAATATAAATGGTTTAGAATTGGTCCAGCTATAAACAAATAGGCCAGTAGAATAGAATGCCTAGAAACAGGCAAAACTATGTATGGGAAATTGGTATATGACAGAAGTAGTAAAAAAAAAAAAAAAAAAAAAAAAAATGAAAGAAAAAATCAGTTGGGATGGGGGGGTGTTGAACCAAAACTTCAATACATTAATTTGGCACAAGTGGTTATCCATATAGAAAAAGATAAAATTAGATCTTTACCTCTGAATATATACAAAAATAAATTTCAACTAGATTAAAGACCTAATATTAAAAACTTCTGCTCTGCAAAAGTGATTACAAACAACATGAAAAGACAAACCATTTCTATACAGATACTCCAGAGAAAATAAAGTACATATACATTGCAGCATATTTTGTAAATAGGAAATAAAACAACCAATATTTACCAGAAGAACAAAAACACCGTCATTTATTCATACAAAAGAAATCTATACAGTACGAAATGTAACAACATGGATAAATCTCTAAAACATAATGTTGTGTTAAAAAGTAAATTTCAAAAAGGTATATAAAATATTATACCAGTTATGTAAAGTTCAAAAACATAAAAATAGCACATCATTAATAAACACATACACGTAAAGTAGAAATATACAAACAGGCATGGAAAGAATACACACCACCTTGAAGATAGCAATTATTATGAGACAAAAGGGACAGAGGGAATAAGATGAAGGGGTAGGGCTTTAACTCATCTAGAACTTTTGCTTATTTAAAAAAACTGAAGCAAATATGGTAAAATCCACCCAGTAAATATACTACTATAGGGGTCAGTTAATTATTTTCTGTATGTTTGATATATTTCATAATGTAAAAACAAAATCAAATAATGCCCCAAATAAAATTTTAAAACACATATAAAGATCTTGTTTTTATAAGATTGCTTGTCTTCATGCCTATGTGTTTATATATGTGTGTGTATATATATGTGTGTATATATGCATATATATGCTCTACCTCTATTTATTAGATAGGTAGATAGATCAATCTAGAAAAATGTTCACCTAATATTAACATAACATCATATAGCATTGGCATTTATTTTCTTTACTATGCTTTTCAAGTTTTGATGCTACTTCTAATAACAAATATATGTCTTTTTTTCTAAAAGTCAAAGAGTTTTGCTTTATATTTTTCCATACCTTATTCATATTTCCTTGGTTTTTACCTAATGTACATTTCCTGTTCCAGGACCCACCCCATCCTGTATATCACATTACATTTAGTTGTCATGTCTCTTTAAGGTCTTCTTGGCTGTGACAGTTTCTCAGACTTTCCTTATTTTTAGTGACCTTGACAAATTTTAGGAGTAATGGTCAGGTGTATTGTAAAGTATCCCTGAACTGGGATTTATCAGATGTGTTTCTCATGGTTACACTGGGGTTATGGGTTATCAGGAAGAAGACCGTAAGTTTAAGGTACATCATATAAAGGGTACATACTAGTAACATGACTTACCACTGTTGATATTGACCTTAATCACCTGGCTGAGGTGGTGTGTGTCATGTTTCTCTGCTGTAAAGTTACTCTTTTTTCCCTCTTCGCGAGGAAGTCACCATGTGCTGCTCACACTTAAGGAGTGGGTAGCTATCCCCCACGTCTTTGAGGGCATAGCGTCTACAGAGAATATTTGGAATTACTAACACGGGAGATTTGTCTCTTCTTCTCCATTTATTTGTTTGTTTATTCCTTCCTTCCTTCAATCATTTATTTATCTCAGCATGAACTCAGGGATATTTACTTTTTAATGTGGGTTATAATCAATTACCACTTTATTTTATTGCTCAAATTGTCCCAACTTTGGTCATCGGGATCCCTTTCAACTGGCCCCTCTGTCTCTTTGACATAGCGCCCTCAGTGTGTCGTTTTTGTTTTGTTTTATATCAATTTTTCAAAGCAATATGCATAAAGATCAATGTATTAATGAGAGAGATGCTAATAGATATATTAATAATGCTTAGTACACTGTCAAGCACACTCAATCATAAGTAAAATTACTGATATAACTTAGCTAACAATAGTAGCTCAACAACAATATTATTAAAAAGTTCTACGTTATTTTTTGAATTTTTTACATTGGAAAACACTGATAGCTCTATTACTAGGAGTTAACCTCTGTGGAGCACTTACCATGTCGGGTACCATGCTAAGCGCTTAACATCTACTGTTCCATTTAACCCTCACAATAACCCTATGGCTAAACCTTGAGGAATATAAGGCTTAGTTTCATCACTCTAGGAGTCAAGGATGGTGCTTCTCAAAGTGTGGTCCCTGGACCAGCAGCATCAGTATCACCTGAGAATTTGTTATAAATGCATATTCTTGGCTCTCACTCCAGACCTCCCAAATCAGAAACTCTGGGGTGGGGCTTAGAAGGTTGTGTTTTAACATGCCCTCCACGTGGTTCTGAGGCATGCTAACAGTTGAGAAAATGATGGAGCCAGAATTTAATTCCAGGTATGAGACCTCAGAGTCCATCAAAGCCCATGTGCTTTATCACTTAATAATACTCCGCCCCTTAACTACTAAAAAGAAAACCGGTTATAGGTGATCTCTACTTAAAAACTGGTGTTAAATGAGATAGGATTCTGGGGTAGTTTCATTCTATACTCTTTGCTTCTAGTGCTTGACCAAGTAATTTTAAATACTAAATTCACCACTAGAAGGAGCCCCTATATCCCCTCAAGTATTGAATCTTTAAAGCAAAAAATAAAATCATACAAACCAAAAAAAGCCTAAAATTTTACTGGAGAGAGGTTTTATTTCTGTGCATCAGCATTAAAACAATTTGCTTAAGCTTCTTAACATGGGACAGCTGCATCTGAAGTTATATTGTTTAGGCATAAACACTAGCAAATAAATACAATATATCATGGTTGGTCATTTAACATCTTTCTTCATTTCTAAAATGGGACAGGGACTTCCCTGGTGGTCCAGTGGTAAAGAATCCGCCTTCCAATGCAGGGGATGCAGGTTCCATCCCTGGTCAGGGAACTAAGATCCCACATGTCGTGGGGCAACTAAGCCCATGTGCCACAACTATTGAGCTCGCACACTTCAACGAGACGCCTCAGCTAGAAAGAAGCCCATATGCCGTACCTAGAGAGAAAACCCGAGCAGAGGGTGCACCGTAACGAAAAGATCCTGCAGGCCTCAACAAAGATCCCATGTGCCACAGCTAAGACCCAACGCAGCCAAAAGAAAAACATAAGGAAAATAAATAAATATTTTTTAAAAAATAAAATGGGACAAAAGGGTAGGGGAGGAGAAATATTAACAAAATAATAACATAATTTAAGTAAAATAATCTAATTTAAACATCACCTCTAAAGTTCTAAAGAAAGAATAGAAAAAAAATTTTAATGATCCAGTTATGTGTATAGCTGTCTATTTCCACGTTATTCAGAGCACTTGGATTAAAGATTGGTAAATCCAGCATCTGGTACATGATGAGTTCTCAGTAAGTAGGGCTGAATAAATGAGTGAATGAAGTTAATGTAACTCTTTGTCTCCACTGGACCTTTCTTAAGCCATCCCGCACTGGAATTTATTCAATTTTATACTAAATAAGATTGTGCTGTTTTTCACAATAAATATACAAATATCATATAGTGGTTTATGAAAAGGCAGTTGTAGTTTAAGAAAAGTCAGGTTACACTGCTTGTAACCTGGAACAATAATCCCGAGAGATTTTGGAATGCTACAACCAATGATGGGCACACCCTCTCCTTATTCCAAACATGAAATGACATTCATTGACTACTTAGTACTTTATGTTTATATTTGTTTAATAACTTTGCAAAAAAGCATAATGGGGGGGAGTGGATCCTGGTACAGTGGAAAGAGCACTGGAGAGAGAGGGAAGACAAAGGATTTAATTCCAGCTCCCCTACTGTCTCATCATGTGACCTTGGCCATGGCACTTGGCCTCCCCAGGCCCCCAGCTCCTCTTCTATTAGAGGTGTCCTAGGAGAAAGTATAGCCTATAAGAAAGAAAGTTTCTCCAAGCAGTGCAAACACTGGAGAACAATTGTACTGATGCATGTTTTGAAATGTCTGTTGACAGTAGAATAAGATCAAAGAGACTAAATCTCAGGAGAAGGGTTCCTAGAACACATTCAGCCCATACGTTGGGTGGAGACTGAAAGAGTGCACTTCAATATATATTTATTCAACAATTACTATACTATATATGAGGCATCTGCTAAAAGATATGAGTTACATGATGAATAAGATAGTCCTTGCTATAACACATCAATATCTTCACATAGATACCAAGATAAGGACTTTGATGGTTAATCTGTGTCACCTTGACTAGGCCACAGGATGCCCAGACATTTGGCTAAACATTACTCTGGGTGTGTTTGTAAGGGTGTTTCTGGATGGGCTCAACATTTGAATTGGTAGACCGAGTAAAAGGGATTGCCCTCCCTAATGTGGGTGGGCCTCATCCAACCAATTTAAGACCTGACAAGAACAAAAAGGCTGAGGAAGAGGGATTTCCTCCTGCCTGACTGAGATTTTGGGTTTTTCCAGTCTTCAGACCCAGCCAGAAACATCAGCTCTTCTTGGGTCTTGAGCCTAATAGCTTTCATACTGGAATTCATGCCATTAGCTCTCCTGGGTTTCCAGCTTGCTGACTACAGATCTTGGGAATTGGCCTCCATAATTATAGGAGTCAATTCTTTATAAGAAAACCATATATATGGTTCTCTCTGGAGAACCCTGACTAATACAAGGACCAAACTCCTTAGCATGGCCGAGATGCCCTACAAGACCTGGTCCTACCTACCCTCCCACTGCAACACATATCATCATGCCCACTTCCTCTACTCCAGCCTCACTGGTTTTCTTCCATTTCCTCACACACACCATGCTCCCTCTGTCATGGGGTTTTCACTTACTCATTCACTGGCAAACTCAGCTAATTACTGAGTTCCTACTATGAGTCAAGGACTGTGGTGGTATGGGAAATCTAACATGAACATGACAGCAAAGTGCTTGGTTTCATGGAGAATATATTCTAGTCATGGGAGGCAAACAACATATAAACAAATAGAGAGTAGCATGTGCTTCAAAGGAAACAAAAAAGGGTGATATGGTAATAGCTAGGTGATCAGAGAAAGCCTCACTCTCTAGATCTCTTTTAAGTAGAATTCTATATGATGAAAAGGGGCCAGGCATGTGGAGATATGAGAACGGAGTGTTCTAGGCAGAGAAAACAAACACAAAACTGACTCTGAAATGAGCTAGATATATGCTAGAGACAGAAAGAAAGATATTGTAGCTAGAGCACACTGGGGCAGTGAGAGAAGGTAGGCAAGAGTGAGATACAGCCTTAATAGCCAGAGTAAGAATTTAAAATTTTATTTTAAGTACACTGGGAGTGTGTCTTAGTCCATTGAGCTGCTATAGCAAAAATGCCACAAACTGGGTAGCATAGAAAAAAAAAACAGAAATTTACTTCTCACAATTCATGATCCAAGATCATGGCACTGGCCAATTCAGTGCCTGCTGAGACCGTCTGCTCAGTACACGATGTCAGAAGGAGCTAGGGAGCTCTCCGGAGTCTCTTGTATAAGAGCACTTAATCCCATTCACGAGGTCTCTGCCCTCATGCCCTAAGCACCTTCCAAAGGCCCCACATCCTAATACCATCACCTTAGTGGGTAGGATTTCAACATATGAATTTTGGGGAGACACAAACATTCAGACGCATCCAGCAGAGGCTCTGAAAGGTTGGCATGATCTGACCCACATCTTTTATTTTGCATTTCAGTGTGTAACTACGGACATGAAGAGACCAGTAAGAAGGGTTTGCAGTAAAGGTGAATGATGCCAGTAGTTTGGATTACGGTGACGTAGAAATGAAGAAGGAATGGTTCAGGATATGTTTTGGAGGTAGAACAGGTGAGAACTGCCAGCATGTCTGGGGAAAAGAAAGGATGACTGCTAGGTTTCTGACTAGAACAATCAGCTGGAGGTTGGTACCATTTTCTGAAACATGAAGTTGAGGTATAGATGGGAACGGGGTGGAGGGGGGAGGGCAATTTGCCTGTATTATCCCTCTCTTTGGACTGTTTTTCCTTCCCTCTTCACCTAGTTACCCCCTTCCCAATTTTTGGATCTCAGCTCAAACATCACTTTAGTCCTTTCCCCAAATAGTTCAAAACAAACATTTATATTCAGTATATGCTCTCTTGGTGTCATCTATTTTTCCTTAGTACTTGTGTCACATTGCAGAAGTGGCTACTAACATGTTGCCTTTTTTGCCCCTGCTGACAGCCTTCCCACCAGAAGACTTGGTAGCGAGACCATCCTAGATCATCCAGCCACCAGCAGACCCGCCAGCTGACCAGGAATGTATGAAAGAGCCCAGCTGAGCAGACCCAAAGTAGAAAAACCACCCAGCTCACTCACGGAATCCCGAGTTAGCTAAAGCATTGCTGTAAGCCACTAGGTTTTGTGGTGGTTTGCTACACAGCAAAAACTGATACAATAGCACACAACTCAGTTACAATCTTACATGTATCAATATTTGTTTGATTAGTGTCTATCCCTCCAAGTGGGCTCTGTAAGAGTAAAGACTATTCTGGTTTTAAGTTACCACTCCATGCTCAGAGCTCGGCATAACATCTGGAACACACCAGGCAGTCAATGGATAACTTCCTGAATGAATGCAAGGGGAGAAGAGAGGCATACACTGTAACATGAGAGAATAAAAGTTCTGTAAGAGAGGTAACATAGGACTGGGGACATCCGTTTGTCCAAAACAAAGTTTTATCAGCACCAAGTGCTGAGGAATACAAGGCCAAGATTACATTGCCTCTGCCTCCAAGAGCTCAAAAGTCTAGACTACGGGACACAGTACAAAATCAACAGAATACACGACTTTGGAAGGGAGCCCTAACGCTGTCTGGAAGAGGGAAGAGTGCAAATTGTCACAGTAGGGTTCTTGAAAGAAACAAAGCCTAGATTTAGTCCTGATGGTGTTTACTTGGAAGAGCAGCAGAAGCGAAGGCCAAGGATAGGGGGTTTTGTTTGTTATTTATCTCGGGTTATATCGCAAAGGTTTAAGTGTCTCCTCATCAAACTCTAAGGCCCTTCAGGGCCGGGAAGGTTACGGGCGGAGAGGGGATTCTTATCTTTGTATTATTCCCAGTGTCGAACATTACTTTTTCCACAAAATGGGAACTCAGTAAATATTTGCTGAATAAGTGAAAAGCTGAATAAATGAATAAGGCGGAAAGCACTGCTCCTTCCAAGAGCCCACAAGTTCGGCTTCAACACAGAGAAGTGGACAAGATGAGCAGTTTCTAAGACTCAGCGTCGCATAAGCAGAGACTGGCCCCACTGGCCTCCAGTTTTCCCTCCCTCCTCGTTACCGTTTGACCCGCTTTTCTCCTGCAAACTTTGCTCACAGTACAGCATGTAGGGACGGAGGCGGGAGTTTGGTGGCGGGTTGCCGCAGGACGCGGAGAGGCCCGGCAGCCCCCAGCCTTCCGCCGCGTTCCAGACGCTCGCGCGGGCAGGAGCGCGCAGGTGGACGCGCCGGCCGCTGGGCGCGGGTGGGTGCCGGGGCACCTCTCTAGCTTCCGCGCTCCGGGACGCCGGCGCCGACCGCGCGGGAGCGCGCCGCGTTGCCGTGGAAACGCCGGGGCAGCCGCGGCGGCGCGTGGGGCGGGCTCTCGGGCTCTCGCGACCCCGCGCACGCCCGGGCGTTTCGGAACCCCTGTCTTTGGGCCGCAGCCCCGGGTCTGCGACCGTGCGCGAGGCAAGATGTTGAGGCGCAGCTTGGAAAACCGGTAACAGCCCCGGGGCCGCAGCTGCCCAGGGCCGCCACACGCGAGGGCTCGGGTGGGGGAGTGGAGCCTTCCTCCGTGGGCCTCCGGGCCGAGCTCCGGCGCGGGGCCGGGGGCTGGACAGTAGCCGCCGCGCTCTGGGGCCTACCTCCCCGGTGGCCGGCCCTCACGCTCCCCAGGCGCCGGCCCCCGCCCTGCCGCGGGTGGTGCAGACGCCGGGTGGCAGCCGGGCGCCCGGGCAGCATGGCGCGGAGCTGCCCCGGGAGCCGCCACCCCGCAGTGGCGCCGCCGGCCGGAGCCAGGCCTCTTCGTGCGCCTGCACTGTGGGATGTGGAGGCCAGGCCCCGAATGGGGACCTAGAGGAGGATCGGCCTTGGGAGATGGTGGGATCTTTGAAGGTTTGCGCCGTCGAAGCTGCAGAATACCCCGGGAATGTTGGCATAATCAAATTAACGTGAAGATGAAGCCATCTCATCTCAAATGAGAATGATTTGCTTTCTGTGTCACCTTTTTCTCTAGGGATGCTCAAACCAGACAACTGCAAGATGCTGTCACAAATGTGGAGAAGCACTTTGGAGAGCTGTGCCAAATCTTTGCTGCTTATGTGCGGAAAACTGCCAGACTGCGAGACAAAGCAGACCTCCTGGTGAATGAAATCAACGTGTATGCCTCTACAGAGACCCCGAAGTTAAAGCAGGGCCTGAAAACCTTTGCCGATGAGTTTGCCAAACTTCAGGATTATCGACAAGCAGAGGTATGGAGTGAAGTCACACCGTCATGTTATGAATGAGCCCTGACGTAGTGGACGGAGGAGCCCTGAAGACTTGTAATCTACCTAACTGCAGTGGCGAACACACTCTTGATGATAAACGTACCTTTTCATGTCGGTAACATTGTGTAAGTCTATTAAAGGGACGCTTCCTGTGATTTTACCGTTTTCAAACTAAACTCTAGGGTGTCTTGAAGTACTGAATTTCCCCACCTTACTTGCCAACTTTTGGCCATGGGGTGGCTATTTGCAGGGCGTAGTAAACGTAGTACCCCAGGGCAAGAAAAGGAGCATGATTTGTGTCTTGTGTGCAGGTAGGTATATTTTAAAGTATATATGGAGATGGAAGATGTTGGAAGTGGTGATGTGAGTGAATAAGTAGTAAATGAACAAAAGATTTTTGTTGCTGCTTCCATGCTCTGGAAAGTTGACCAATGTTTCATTGAAAGGCGGTGGGGGGGGCGGAGGGGGAGTACAGTATTATTAATTCTAGTCACCATGGTATTATGCATACAAACCAGTAGTGAAATTTTGTGGAGTTTTTTGTTTTTTTTGTGGGTTTGTTTGGGTTTTTTTGCTTTGGGGTGGGGGGAGGGAAGAAGGTGGTGTTGTAATTGTTTAAATTGTTAAAGCCCATTTACTTTAATACCTCATCAGTACTTATATTTACTTCAGGATTCAAGATACAGGTCAGAAATTTTCACTTTGACTTTTAACTTGTCAGAAGTTGCCCAATTAGAGCTGCATTGCTTCTTTTGTACTTTTCTCATCAGTGCTTTTCTTCCTTTTTAAAAGCCTAAAACAGAAATTTCAATTATCAAAAAAACCTCAGAATCAAAAAGAAGATAATGATCTTTGAACCTATAACTGCTAATCATACAGAAATTTGAGTAGTAATTACTTTTGGGGCTACTTTGTGGGAAAATGTTTCGTTCTTGTCATATGGTATTTATTCTGTAATAAGCAGCTCTCAGTTATGTGTAACTGGGAACTTAATGTTTCAAAAGTAGTTTATACTCACAGATAATACTAGAACCCTACGTTAGCCAATAATTTCAGTGCCCCTTTCTAGACAACCTTTATGCTATTTATCAAATAGCAAACTGAATTGATTTACATTTGTTTTTTTTATTTCACTTGCTTACCAAATGGTGGAGGTGCTAAAGAACAATGAACAAAAGGTAGGCTACAAAAAGGAGAACAGAAAAAAGACTTGGCTAATCTTTACACTGAATAATCAGTGTATGGATTATTTGAAATGGAATAAATAATCCTGAGTATTCATGGATTTGATTTTAGGATTCCTAATATTTAAATGCTCAATGAGAACTTGATCTTCTCCATTTTCCTAAAATTTTTTAAGTGAAACATTCATATACATTCTGTTTATAGAAACTAAACAAAAATGAATATGAAGTGATATACACTCACTGATTATATAAACCTGTATCATCAAAAAAAAAGCCTTTTTCCTGCTACAAAAGTAATACATGTTCATTTTAAACAATTAAATACATGTCATCTTGTATTAGCTATCCTGAAAAAGAAAATTTTAATGTCCAGGAGTTATTTTTCTTATGCTATAGTTGTATACTTGCCTTAAAAAAAAATCTGTTTCTTTAGTGCCTTCCACTAGTGCTATTAGTAAAAGGAGAAATTACTCAAAATCTGATAAATATTGTAATGTTTAAGAAAAACTGTTTAATTTTAAATAAAAGAGAGATCCACCATACAGTATAACAGCTCAGAAACACTATCTTGTTCTCTAAGTGGTCTGTAGGCTTTTTTGCTTTTGAGGATTGTGTTGTTTTAAATGTTTCCAATATGCTATATTTTTCAGCTTTGATTTTCTTATCTGGAAGGTTGGGCTTTTACATTTCCGATATAATGTATGTAAAGTATCCATCCAAGTATTAAACACACTGAAAGTGGTAGCTGCAATAAAATTTGAGGTGTCTTAAAACTTACCAAAAGCTTTTATTGCTACTGCACAGCTTAACAGTTTTTAATGTATTTGAGTTTAGGTTCTGAGTCTTATCAATTTCTGGTGGTTATTCTTTTATTTATAAAGGTAACTGACATTTTAATTTTAAAAATTTCAAATATTAATCGGTGTAGTAATTATGTTCAGGTTTGACAGCACACGTTTTATTTCAGAATTTAAATTTTGATATGTCTATGTTTCTTTTCAGTTATATTTTATAATAATTTTCAATAGGTTGAAAGACTTGAAGCCAAAGTAGTTGAACCTTTGAAAGCTTATGGAACCATTGTAAAAATGAAACGAGTAAGTAAATTCATTTTTTCTACTATTATTAGGTATTCTGGCAAAACATATGAGGTTTCCAATAACTGTCCTTTTAATAAAAGGTACAGAGTAGTGTTTAGTCATTCTTTTTACACACTCTGAAGCATTCTTAGAACTTTGAGAATAAGGAAGTATTTTTATATACTACTGTAGCATCATAAAGCAGTTTTGTTTATTATGGAAACTTTAAAATATTTAATATTTATATTCATGAAGAACATGTGGACAGAAATTATTTTACTAAATGAATTTGTTTATATTTTTGTTTTAAAGCAGGCGATAACATGTAAACTAAAAATGAATGTGACAGAGTTTTTTTTTAATTTTTTTGAGGTATAATTGACATATATTAGTTTCAAGTGTACAACATAACGATTTGATGTTTGTATATATTATGAAATGGTCACAATAAGTCTAGTTAACATCTGTCATGATACATAGTTACAAATTTTTTTTTCTTGTGATGAGAACTTTTAAGATCTAGTCTCCTAGCAACTTTCAAAATGCAGTACAGTATTATTAATTCTAGTCACCAGGGTATACATTACATTCCCAAAGTTCTGTTTTTTAAATCAACTTTATTGAGGTATAATTTACATGCAGTAAAATGCTCTTGTTTTAAATGTACACTGAGTTTTAATAAATGTGTATACATCTGTAACTACCACCACAATCAAAATTTTATGTGTGTATATATACATATATATAAATATATATATAGTTTTGCATTGAAATTGTGTCATTATTTGAGAGGATATTAAACTACACACATGCACACAGTCTCACACAAAAAGACACACACTGATTATGCAATAGTAATAATTCCTGTGGTAATGATGCCTGGATCAAATAGGGAGTGTTCTTCCCTTCTTAAAACAGAGAAGTGTATATTTTACTACTTAAATAAGAGATTTTTATTAACAAAAAAAAAATGCCTGTTTGCAGGATGACCTCAAAGCAACATTAACAGCAAGGAATCGAGAAGCTAAACAGTTAACTCAGTTAGAAAGAACACGTCAGAGAAACCCATCTGATCGACATGTTATTGTATCCTTTGAATTTGGGTCTTTAAAAAGATATTTTGTAAGGTATGCAGTACAGAAGTAAATATATATGGAAATTATGCATTTCTACTTTAAATGTGCAAAGAATATGAATGTAAAGTTTGAAAAGAAACGCATGCATTTACAAATTCTCACTATGGAAATTAGCTAATTTTAAAGAGAATACACAACTTAATTCAGTCTTATGTTGTTTTCCACAAGATATTCAAAATATAAAACACTCATAAGTGTAGATGTTTTTATAAAGAATACAAAATTCTAAGATTTTTTACATAAATGATGACTAAATATTAATTATAAACTTAAAGATCTATCATTAATCCTAATATATCAATGCCTTCTCAGCCCTGCATTTGAGAAAAGGAAGGAACAATAATTTTTTTCCTGGTAAAATTCCCTTCATCTTAAAAAACAACAGCTATGTGAAACCACAATTATGACTTCCAGCCAAAGACCCTCAGGAGATTCAAGAGTATAATTGAGGTCCACAGCTGGACACAGATCTAAATAGGAGTGTCTACTGTAACAAGGTTTTTCTGTTCAGAATGATTATTTGTTAAACTAGAATGTGCCTTGTTCAAAACTAAACAGGGACTTCCCTGGTGGTACAGTGGTTAAGAATCCGCCTGCCAGTGCATGGGACACGGGTTCGATCCCTGGTGAGGGAAGATCCCACAATGCTGCGGAGCAACTAAGCCCGTGCACCACAACTACTGAGCCTGCGCTATAGAGCCCATGAGCCACAACTACTGAAGCCCGCGCACCTAGAGCCCATGTTCTGCAACAAGAGAAGCCACTGCAATGAGAAGCCGGTGCACCACAAGGAAGAGTAGCCCCTGCTCACCATAACTAGAGAAAGCCCACATGCAGCAACGAAGACCCAGTGCAGCCATAAATAAATAAATAAATAGATAAATAAATTAACTAAATAAAGAATATAGCATCTGGCTAATTGCCAGCAACTGGGATAGGTGCAGTTGTATATAAAGTACTAACTTATCCCGCTGCCTCTTTTTCCCATTCCTTGTGTCTCCTCCCTACTTCCTTAAGGTTTTTTACAGCCCACCTTTGCCAGAAACCACATGAGGATTGACTCTTTGGGGACATTTGAGGTTCCAGAACACCTCCATTTCTGAGGGGAATCCCTTGATTAGTGATTTTGGGCTGCACCAACAGCCTGGTCCTCCTTCCTTTGGACCAAAGATACATACGCCCAACCTTGTAATAAAAATGGGCAGCCACATGTCTGGGATCTACAAACTGGAGATTATAGAGTCTGGGTTTCAAGCAAGTCAGACAAACTACAGAATGCGGGAAAATCTGACTGACAACTATGGACTAAGGCAGAGACTAGGGAATATCACCAGTTTTTAAGAATCAAGCCAGAGGTCAAAATTTTGCTGCTTTGTTCGGAGGAGGGGAGAGTACATAGGGGCAGAAAAAATGTCACATCTGGAATCTTGAGGAGGTGGTAAGATTGATTCAGGGGTATTGCTATGGACACTCGATGTGGAAATAAATGTCTTCTTAAGACAGACGCCTCTGACTTTGGTACTTTGCTGTAAACACTGCTGTGGAGGAGGCTGTCTTATACCATAGACAGAGCAGGTCAGGAGTTCACACAGGGGGAGATAAAGCAGCAACTGAATAGATTATGGCTGTAGATGAATTGCCACACTCAGTGGGAAAGGTGTAGGACTCCAGTGGATTTTGACAACCTGAAACCAGAAAATAAAGGACAGTCTACATATAAATGCATCCACTATAAATATAAAGATATTCTATCATAGCATCATAGAATATTTACCAGGATAGACCCTTAAAATTCATCTGATCTTCAAAAGAAGTACATTAAAGTTCAGTATATAAAATAAAAGAGTAGTTCTGGTATAAGAGGATGGGGTAAAGAAGAATCCCAGTGTTCTGCCTGGACCCCCTAAGGCCCCTGGTGGCTTCTGAAAAAGCTTCTTGCAACAGAAAAACACCAATCTGGCTCACTCTTTTATAAGCCATTTTGCACTCATGACTAATTTCATTAAATATACTGATATCCTTATTCATAAAGTTGTATCACAGTATTTTAATCAAAAGTATCCCCTGCCCAAATTGGTATGTTATAGGATTTTGAAGAATTTTCAACAAAAGGAAGAAACAGAAATCTTTATCCACTTTGCTAAAAATAGCTGTGCGAATTTGGGCACGTGGCTATGCCCGAGTAAAAGGATTTGAGACTAGGAAATGAATCATAGTTGCTGGAGTGTGGTGGAAGGTGGCTTCTGCTTCCCTGCTCTTTGCTAATTTAGCCAACTCTACCTACCCTTCCAGATTTTAAAATGAAACTGTCAATAAACGGGGAGGGAAAAGACGTTAAGTCAAAAGTAAGTAGTCACGGTAAAGAATTTCACAAGTCACATGTACTGAACAGTATTAGAAAAATAGTCTGCTTGAATATTCTCATTAGTAAAAGGTTAACATGCATCATAACTGTTAGAAATTTTTTCGTAATAAATCCTGTGATAGTTACATTTTTAAAAATCTGAAAATCAGTAATAAAGAGAATTGTTTTTGATTACTGGTTATAATTAAAAGCATAAAAGTTTGCATGGATTTAAAGAAAACTTTATACCCTATATAGCAAATGTACACACACAGAGATATATATAAATGTTTTAAATGCTTAGTTTCTTGAAATTGTATATCTGAATTAACCTAGTTGTAAGAGTATATAATCAATATAAAGTTATGATTAATGTATAATCTAATTGCAAGAAGATATAATTCTATAATAGCATATGATTTTAATTTATTGGAAGAAATTGTTCTATTTGAAATGTATTTTTTTCCTTTATGAAAAATTTCAGTCACAGGTGGGTAATAAAGTGATGTGTGAAGAGATGGACCCCTATAGTAAACCTTTTTACTTATTTCAATTTATACATTTTCTTGAAAAAGAAAGCAAAGGCTTAAATGTCATAATATTATGTTTCACAAAACTTTGATTCACAACTGCAAATTTTTCCTATGGAGTAAATATTAAGATGATGATATGTGATACTTTTGAGTAAACATAATACTAACATAGGAAACATTATTAGAAAGAGTTTAATCAGAAAATTGGGCCATGTTTTTAAAAATATGTTATTGTTTAACAAAAGATTTTAAATATTTTGGGGCAAACTGTTGTCCTTAAAGGAAGAGATGATTTTTTTAAAGAGAAATACATGATTAGATTGGAAATGTTCTGCACTTTACAGCACTGTAGCCACTAGCTATATGTATGGCTATTGAGCTCTTGAAATGGCAACTAGAGAAACCAGTTTTTTAATTTACATTTGATTTTAATTAATTTAAATGTAAATAGCTACATGTTGCTAGTGGCCACCGTATTGATTGTACAACATGGATCTAGATAGTATGAGTACTTTGAAGGAAAGTATTAGATTTTCCATCTAATTTATTAGTTGCTGGTATATATTTTTTGTAATAAGCATTAACTAAGTAATAGTGTAATATTGTTAGCTTATAAGAAGAATATACAAATAGAAAATCCATGCTGAAATAAATATTTGTAGTGTATATCCTACTCTACCTGATTAGGATATTACAGAAGTAGAAACATTTCATGCATTTGGAGAACTAGAAGATTGAAAATACTTAAGTATTTGGGGGGAGAAAGGGTTAAAGGGGAGAGAGATAGTGAGGAGAAAAGGAGAGTATGATAAATGGCAGAGACAGTGAAATATGTGAAAGCAGTAGAAAATATAGAAAATTGTTTTACAGTAAATCATCCAAGGGTGATATAGAAATAAAATGATTTTGTATGCAGAAAGGGAAAGAATTTTTGTTTTCTTTTGTTTGAGATCATGAATCATGTCACCTGAAAGATTTAAAGTTCTTTACTCTGCATGTGCTTATCGTATAGATCGTTTTACTTTATGTGGTAAAATATATTTTGAATGATTGACGCTGTTATGGCAAAAAGCCAGTACCGCACTGGTAGCGTTTACAAAAAGACTCAGTCGAATGGATTCTGACTTGAGTTTTTCTTGTACTTTGGCGGGGACACTTTTGTAGGCAGAAACTGAATTACAAAGGGCCACAATGGATGCTGCTCGAACAACTCGCCATCTGGAGGAGACTATTGACAGCTTTGAAAAGCAGAAAATAAAGGATATAAAGGTAACAAAGTAACTGTTAAGGTTCAAAATATGTTTTCTAACCTTATTTTTTACTTAAATTTATGACAAATTTAAATTACTGATTTTTTTAGTCCATAAATAGTCTGTGTGAAAAAGATGTAAACAGAAACATATCAAATATTATTTTCTTATGGAAACAGTGGTATTTAAAGGGGCTCCATTCCCAACCAAAGGCCAGATATTCAAATGTTATTACAAATAGTGTTAATCACAGAAAAATGACATTTATTATGTTTTTATGTATCAGGTACGGCTCCAGGCACTTTACATAAATTATCTTTTAATCTTTACAGCAACCCCATGAAAGTGAGGTGGTGTTATCATATATTATGTAAAAAAAAAAAAAAAAATTAAGCAGAGATACAAAGTAACCTTTCTGAAGTATCATAGCCAAAAGTCTGAACCATAAACCAATTATGTATTTTAAAAATCTGTGCTTTCCATTATGACACACTATCACTAATTTTTATAGCTTATAGGTTTCTAATACCTACATATTATCAAATAATTAAGAGTAGCTAACCACATAAACTTGCATCCACCATGGTATGGTGTCACAAGAATTGACTTATTATAACACATCAGTAGACATTCAGGATCACGGACTTGAGAAGGTCTTCAGTGACTTTCTCATAGGCATCTTGGAAAGATACGGAGGATTACTTACGATCACGTTATGGCCTTTAAAACAAGTCATCTAAGGATGCCTTTTGGCTCACTGCAAATTTTCCTGGAACAGCTTTTAAAGAAGAGTAGTTTTTGTCATTTTAATAACTTATTAACAAAGAAAATATCCTGCCTTCAAAAGTTGCGTTCTTATCAATAAAATAGGCATTATCTGCCACTTAACTGTATCATTTCTCTCTACAGTCCATGAAACAACATTCATTTGCCCTTTTATTTTTTTTAAATTTCCTATCATAGTTTCATAGAATTTCAGAACTTTGATTTTTCTGATAGCCAGGCTCAAACGTCTCTACTTTGGTCCTGAAGATTAAAAAAAAAAAAAAAAAATTAAGCCTTTCAATTCACTCTGCACTCTGCTGTGTAGATTGCTACTCAGGAGCTGCCCTGAGACAAACCCTTTTACCGACATAGAAGAGTGTGGGCAGGGCATTACATTTTACAACTGCTGACATCCTCTCTCAAATTGAGGGAGAAGGGAAGGAAGATTAAAATAATTGGCTCTAATCTGAAAAATGAGATTGGAGACTTGTGAGGTATGTCTGATTCATTGCCACCTAAGTAAGGGCTTCTTTAGTGACTTGGGAGCCTGATTCCTCACTTTACCACTGTTCTTCATGCCTAAAAACTTCTCTTTTACACATGGCAATCTGTCTCTGATCTTTAGGCTCACTTCAGTGTTCCATCTGCATGCTGGCCAACTCTACAGGTGATTTTAATCCCACGAGCATCACCAATTACAAAACGGGCAGAGACAGTGAGTGCAGAATTCCCAATTACAATTCCTACGACCTGGGATTTCCTGAAGCAGTAGGACATGGAGTAAGGGACTGCACAGTGGATGGTGCACAGAGAAGAAAAGGGCTTCCAAGCTTCTCTCTTGGCCTGCTATATCATGACCCTGGAAGAGGGAAGTCTTGTGGTGGTCACAAAAAAAGAAGACAGGAAAAAACCTACATTTTTAAAAATGGAGAGAGAATTCATATACTGTACAATTCTCCTATTTAAAATGTACAGCTCAGTGGTTTTTAGTGTGTTCAGATATGTACAACCATCATCACTCAATTTTAGAACATTTTTATCATCTCAAAGTGAGGCCTAGTACACTTTAACTTTTACCTTCCTGCTCCCCCAGCCCTCACCCCCAGCCTAAGCAACCATCACTAATCTCATGTCTCTTCGGATTTGGCTGTTCTGAACATACATTTCATATGAATGGAATCATAAAGTACATGGCTTTTGTAACTGGCTTCTTTCACTTAGCATGCTTTCAGGGTTTAGCCATAGTGTAGTACGTATCAGTATCTCATTCCTTTTTATGGTGGAATAATATTCCATTGTATGGATATTAAGCACATTATGTTTATCTTTTCATCAGTTGATGGACTTTCGGATTGTTTCTACCTTTTGGCTATTATGATTAATGATATAAACATTCATGGACAAGTTTTTGTATAGACATATTTTCATTTCTCTTGGACATTTCATTTCAGTTCAACCATATAACCTGTTGAATTGCTGGTTCATATAGTAACTCTGTCTTTAATTATGTGAGAAACTGCCGGACTGTTTTCCAAAGTGGCTGTGCCATTGTATTTTCCCACCAGTAGTATATGAGGGTTCCAATTTCTCTGCATCCTCACCAATACTTGTTGTTCATCAGACTTTTTCATTATAGCCGTCCTAGTGGGTGTAGACTGGTACCTTATTGTGGTTTTGATTTGCATTTTCCTGCTGATGCTTATGGCCATTTGTATATCTTTTTTGAAAAAAGTGTCTATTCAGATCTTTTAATTGGGTTATCTTTTTTTATTGCATTTTAAGAGTTCTTTATATATTCTGGATACAGATCCCTTATCAGATGTTTTGCAGTTATTTTCTTCCATTCTGTGAGTTCTTTTCACTATCTTGATGGTGTCCCTTGAAGCACAAAGCTTTTTAATTTTGATGAAGTCCAGTTTATCTTTTTCTTTTGTTGCTTATGCTTTTAGTGTCATATCTAAGGATCCATTGCCAAATCTGAGATTATAAAGATTTATCCCTATGTTTTCTTCTAACACGTTTATAGTTTTCATTGTTAAGTCTTTTATGCATTTAATTTTTGTGTATCATGTGAACTGAAGGTGTTAAACCCCATTCTTTTGCATGTGACTGACTATCCAGTTGTTCCAGCACCATTTATTGAAGAGACTGTTCTTTTCTCATTGAAGTCTAGGCACTCTTGTTGAAAATCAGTTGATGTGGTTTTGTTTCTGAACTCCCATTGATCTATGTCTATCCTTATGCCAGTACCACACTGTCCTGATTAATTAACAGTGCTTTGTAGTAACTTTTAAAATCAGGGTGTGTGAGTTCTATTTTGTTCCTTTTTAAGATTGTTTTCGCTATTCTGGATCTGTTGTAATTCGGTATGACTTTTAGAATCAGCTTGTCAGTTTCTACAAGTCAGCTGGGATGCTGACAGGGATTGCATCAAATCTGTAGGTCAATTTGAGGAGTACTACCATCTTAAGATTAATTCTTCCAATCCATGAACGTGGGCTGGTTTTCCATTTATTTAAATCATCCTTAATTTCTTTTAACAATGTTTATAAGTTTCAAAGTGTAGGTTTTGTGCTTTTCTTTAACTTTTTCCAAAGTATTTTATGATTATTGATGCTACTGTAAACGGAATTTTGTTTACTTGATTTCATTTCAGTTCATTGCAAGTGCACAGAAATACCGTTGATTTTTGTGCATTGATCTTATATCTTGCAACCTTGCAAAACTCATTTATTAGGTCTGATAGTTTTTTGCAGATTCCTCAAGATTTTCTACGTACAAGATCATGTCATCTGTGAAAGTGTACACTTTTAATACAGGCCCCCATGACTCTAGCAAACTCCCAGAAATATGAGTTCCAGAGATTAATACCAGAGTCTGTTAAGGTTATGAATCTCTGTTCTGTATGTCTTTCCTCCTTACTGTCAAATTGTTCCTTTTCCAAGTTAGGCCTCATTTGAGATGTTTTATGATAAAGAGGGATGCACAGATCCTGTACCCAAAAGCCTCGAAAATCAATCAGAAGGGTTACTTTACCACCCCCTTATTTCTAACAAAAACAATATTCAGATATTGCCATGTTGATTTTACCATGTCTGACAAACACCTCTGTTTGTGAGATAAATTCTTGGAAAAGTCAAAACTGTTGATCCCGCTCATGTTTTGGGAGAATCAGACACAAAACATTTTTTTTTTTAAAGAACATTCTTATTGTACCTGTTATCAGGCTACTGCTTCAGATGGAGGCAGAGCTTCTGGGTCTTTCTTTAACCTCCCTGGGGGTAGAAATGATTGGCAGTAGTGAGCACTGCTCATAACTGTATTAACTGTGTTTGAGGTGGGGTTTAATTGACAAGTCCATCTGAATTTTAGCAGCAGTGTTAATTAGTAAGGTAGCACAATTTTTAGGAAAAGACTTTTGATAGGAACCTTGCAAAGGATCTGTCTTTCTGGGAAAAGCTGGTATGAACTTAGTTGTATAGAATGTGGAAGAAAAGTCACAATCCTATTTGTTTCCCATGTAATGGAAAAAGTCATCAGTTATATGGTGTCAAGGGAATTTCTGACCTATGAAAACGATCTTGACCAGGGGTCACTCCTGGAACAGATAGGGACAGGAATTCAGTACTGGTAAAGTCGCTGACGTGAGCAAGAAATAGCTTCAAAACTTAATTTTTAGTAACTTTATTTTTCTTATAAATAAATATGAAATCACCATGACTTTTTTTCATAAAATTGAGAAAAATGTAATAATTCCACTGCTCAGAAATAAGCCGTTTCGGTTTATATCCTTCCAGACTTTCTTTCTATGAAATATACTCAAGAAATATACTAATAAGAATAATAACAACAAATATTTCTTAGACATTAACTATGTCACACATTCTAAGCATTTTATATGGATTAACTCATTTCCTCCTCACAGTGTCCTATGAGAAAGGTAATATTATTACCACTATACACTTTTATTTAAATGGGGCCACACTATATGTAGCATCTTTTTAAAATTTAATATATCATGGATATATTTGTGCTGAGGAAACAAAGATCCATATTGTCCATAATGGCACCATCATATGGTATTTTGCTATATGGATATATCAGTTTATTTAAACAGCCCTCATTGATGGACATCTACATTATTTTTGCAATTACAGATCTCATTGCATCATTAAACATCAGCCTTTTTTCTGGTCCAGTTATTCTCTTGGGATAAATTACTAGAAGTGGCATTCTCATTCAAAGAGCATACACACTTTCAATTTGGATAGCTGTTTTTAACTTCTGTCCACAAAGCTTTAACTAGTTAACATTTCTGCAGAACCTTACATGAGCACACCAATGTAACAATGACGAGTAGTAGTATTTTTAATAATAAAATAATCTAATAGGTGAAAAATCAGTATCATCTTAATTTGCTACAGTTACTACTGTTGAGGCAGAGTATTTTTTCATATATTTAATGACACATTTTTCTTTAGTAAATTACTCACATTTGACCTTAGCCTATATTTTTATTGAGTGTTGGCATTTTTCTTATTAATTTGTAAAAATTCTTTATATTGAGAATATTAACCCATTATATTAAAGAGAAGATCTGTTGCAAATATATTTTCCCATTTTGTTGCTTATGGTATGTTTTTACCACCTTAAAGTCTTATTTTTGCTGCCAGATCTATTGATCTTCTCCTTTTTGATTTCTGCCTTGGTGTCATGCTTAGAAAGGAGTTTTCATCCCCAAGATTATATAATTATTTGCTCATATTTTCTAGTATTTGTATGATTTTTTAATATTTTAAATATTTTATTTTATGCAGTTGTATTTTGCCTATGGTATGAGGTAGATGTCTAACTTTATTATTCTCAAATGGATAGAAAGTTCTCCTGACATCATTTATTAAATAGCCTCTACTCTGGAGAGCTGTCATTTCCCATTTGCCAAAATTATTAACAAGACCTTTTATGACTTTTTTGTTAAATATCCTGCTTTCTAATTAAACCAGATGGAGGCTTTAATGTTATGATAAGGAACATTTTCTAATTTAGCTGGTTTACTCCTTGGACAATAAAAACAGCACACTTGTGCTGAGCACTTACTCTAAGCCAGTTACCATACTGTACCTTTTCCTGGATTACATTTAATCCTTAAGGCAAAACCTAAGATGTTGAAATTAAGGAGACAAGAACAAACTGTTTAATATTACACAGCTGATTTGTTTCCGTCTTGATTTGAACCCAGGTTTATCTTAATCCAGAGCCCCTATTTTAAACTACTAGGCTACCTGCTTTGCAGAATACTTGCCGATGGGTAGAGAATTTCATATTAGCTCCCCCACCACCCCCACCAATAAAAATTAAGTACGTACCCAAATGGCCTTCTAGTCACACAAAATAAAATTGAAAATGAGGAAAAAAAAGTAATGTGTGAATGCCTCTGGCCCGGACCATACTGACCCATTCCAGATTAGCAGATTACGTGAGATCATTGAAAGCTATGTTTATTTGAGGAAAATTTTTTCTAAATATGAATGGATCTTTCAAAGTTCCACCACCTTTCTGGTGACTCACTGAAATTATTTTATTTTAAAAACACAATGTTTTTATGTTCTTTCTTATACCAGTTGTCATCTGATTCTTCCTTGCTATTATCCTCCTCCTTTCTGCCCATTTTCCCATGTTTTATGAAATTCTATCAATAGCTAGAAAGAAAAAGTGTAACTGGTAGTTTTTCCTCCTTACTATACTCAGGGATATAACTGTCCTCTCTGATAATCTTAAGGCTTCATGGTTCTTGGGTCAAAAATTCCAAGTCTGGAATACTGCCTTAGCAATGCCACTGATTCTCCATCACTGTTTGTGACAGAAGAGTTAACAGGGCCATTCCCATCTTAAATAGATACATAGTATATGTTTTGTCAAGAAGTAAACGGTCAAACCATAAAGGATTAAACCAAAGTATCACAAAACTTGAGTGATTTTTCACTCATGTTCCAAGTAAAATAAAAGGTCAAACCATAAAGGATTAAACCAAAGTATCACAAAACTTGAGTGATTTTTCACTCATTGTTCCAAGTAGGAAATAATAGCCATTTACTAATTAAAGCTACTTCTTAAAATGTTTTCTATCACTAAGTGAAACTAAATTTTGAGACTGCAAAATGCTAACAGACTCAATGTTGAGCTCTGTCTTTTCAAATGAGAGTGTAATAGATTCTTTTATCAGAGGATATGGATAAACCAAAATAATGTATCATTCTTCAGTGACAGACATATCAACATATTTTCAGGGCTTACTTATGAGCTAAGGGGAATATAACTCGTATAAAATGCTATTATTAAGAAATTGTTAGTTCAGAGATGACATCACATTCAGAGATTTTGGCATCAGGGATTTAATAACTATATTCAAATATTCAAAAATATTTTAAATTATTTTGAATTTTTTCCATATTCCTCAGTTACCACAGTGGAATAGACTTGAATTAAGCCTAAACCTACAGATTTAGGTGTAATAAGGCTGTAAATGTTTGGATTTCATTAGTTATTAAATAGTGTGCCAGTCTCTTAAAGATTTAGAATGTTCATTTGTAGAACTATTTAAAAATAGGAGTAATACCCAATTTACTTGAGCGATTTAAGCTTAACCCCTTACTTTCTAGCTAGTCAACTATCTTAGGAAGACTGACAAGAGAAGCACCAGCCCTAGTCAAAAGCTATTCTACCTCTAAGGTATTCCTATCTGGAGATTCTTGGTGTGGAATCCAAAGTTGTACCTTGGCATAATGCTGTTTATTAGTCAGTTGCCAGTCCAGTATACCAGAGCACTTTGTGACCTATATGAAGTGACAGTAAAGGTCATTGTCAGTTATAGTTACAAGTCATTTATCCCAGAGCCCAATCTTTGCATTTAGCCCTACATATGTGCTTGGCAGCTCAGAAGGGTTACATTCAACTACAGATCTATTTCCACTGAGTAGCAATCAGAAGCCCGTTAGTTCTCCCTTAAATATTTTTCTAATCCTTAAGAATGGAGATGGAGAGGGGGGAAAAAAAAAATCACAGGACACTAAGGGATATCTGTATGGCTACTTTGCAAGGTGCAGGACCACTCCTATCTGGGTGGTTAACACAGGAGAACAGAAATGAAGGAAAATGAGTATTTGACTATTGCCTTCTAGCCTAACCCATCTCATCTATATTGCCCCTTAAAGAACAATGCTTGAGTATTTTCTATCCTATTCTTATTCTGCCCACTTCTCTTTACATTAATGCTCTGATTTTTTATTTTGATAAGGGATAAGATAACAAAAGGATAGATCCTATTTTATTGAAAACTTGTCTGGCTTGTATACTTTCCCTACCCACCGATTATCTCACCTCTGGTTAGATCAACATGCACATCTTTATTCATTTCTCTTTGCTCATGACCTTCCTTACTGTAAGTTGTCATCATCATGCTCAGAGTTTACCTGTAGTTTATTTTTAAAGGAAATGATTGATTCCAGCGAGAACAGCACAGTACAATGAGCAAGAGCTCTAACTTTGAAGAGTCAGATCTAAGTCTTAACATTATAGCTGTGAGCAACACTGGACAAGTCATATATTTGTAAACTGGAAAGCTCTATGCAAATGTACGGTGCTATTATCAGTAGTAGGAATATCATTATTACCAAGTAATCCCTTTGTGGTTAGAGAATACAAGTATCATATAAATATGATGGGATAGAATTCTTGCCTAAAAAACATTCTTTTAAACATCAGTTGGAGTTGCTAAAAAAAAACAGCTTCAGTACTAAACTGCTTTAGCTAATACTTACAGGCACTGAGCAACAGAGTACATAATGACATACATTTTAGTCAAATCTTTTTTAAAATCATAAATATCTGATAGAAGAACTGACTAAAAAAGGGAAGTAAATAATAAGATAGGAAATATTTTGTGTAATTTGAAAGTTTTGCTGCAGAAGGGCTTTGCAACTATTTTTATTCCAGTTATCTTTCGTACTTCATCTGCCCTGTGGAAAAACAGACACCTCTGTATCTCATAAAATGCCAAGACTATATAGTAAGGAATAAATTTACTAAATTCATGAAGCAGTTTATATGATTGTTTAAATTCAAATCCTTGTGTTTTTAGACTATATTTTCAGAATTTATCACTATCGAAATGTTATTTCATGGCAAAGCTTTAGAGGTCTACACTGCTGCCTACCAAAATATACAAAAGATTGATGAAGAAGAAGATTTAGAGGTAAGACTACGTCCATCTAAGCTCAGTTCTTCTACTGATATGGAAATGTTTAAAAGAAAGCATTAGTTTGGGTAAAAATATCTTAAATTAGAACACTACATGGTTTAGATGTTATTGTATGCAGTTCCAAATAGCTGAACCTGTATGACTTTCTATTTATTTCTATTTATTTTTTAACTGTTCAAATTAACCATGGTAGAGTTCCAAGGATTAATCCAAGGATTAATATCTAGTAAAACATAGAAATAAAGCCATTACATGAAATAATGTATCATTTTGACTAGTGATATGTCACTTACATGTGCTAAAAATAGCATTTATTGATTTGAGCTAACATTTGAGTGTTTATGCCACAACACCCAAAGCTTTACAGGCATTTTCTCACTCACTCCTTTGATGTAGGTACTGTTATCATTCTCGTTTTACAACTAAAGAAACAGGTATAGAGGTTTTAAGTAACTTAACTTGCCCTTGGCCACTTAGCTAGTAAATAGCAGAATCTGGCTTCTAACTAGTTTTGTGGGACTTAATCAGTAAGCTATGAAATAAATGTAGGTTTGCTTTGTACTGATAGTTAAATGCAAATAAATCTTACTGGCCAGCTAACATTAGAGCAATTAAATATCAAAGCCTGGTTTCAACCAGCTCACCTGTAGAGTTAATGTCCTACAATCTTACCTTCCAAAAGGGGAAAAAAAGGCAAAGTATTTTTGCTGAAATAGATAAAATATTCGAGATATACTCTGTCTACAGTAGAAGTGAAAAAGGCCACGTACTCTCAAGATACAACCAGAATTTTGTATTAATAAGTGATAGAATTTGAGAGTGTCTGTCATTTCATAATTTTGAAGATTCCATTTTTTTTTAACTGAAGTATCTATAAAGAGATCCCCTGGGCCTTCACTTTCCACTACTCTGCTGGTTCCAAGAAACCTGAATTCAGTAAAACCAGATAATAGCTTGGCCAAAATGAAGAAAAGTACGTGTTTTAGTATGTGTATATACATTTTCCAGTGCCAAAATCTGCTCTCAGTTTTACCTCAGTTAAGCATACATGATCGTATTTCTATTACTGTTTGTTAATAGATGGCTTCTTAAGTGTCTATTCCCTCCAAATACTAAAGCTAAGGTTTCTAAATTTTTACTCCTTTTTATATCCTATATTTTTAAAAAATAGATCAAGCTTTTATCTGTAATTTGTAAAAGTAGCAAATGTTTATATAGTGATTACTTTGAACCAGCTACTGATCTATGCATTTTCATTGTATTATTTTAACGCTACCATCAACTTTAATAAAAGTATTTATTATCCTTACTTCTGTGGATGAGAAAACTGAGGCATGGTGAGGTTAAGGAACCTCCCAGAGGATCCCATAGCTAGTAAGTAACAAAGCTGGGAGCCAAACCCAGAAGTTTGACTATAGACATTGTGTTTTTATCCTATCTATACTGCCAGAAGCGTGGTTCTTGATGAGTGACATGAACCATTTCCTACAAGAAACAACACTATATTGAGTGGCAGGTTCAAAACTGATCCCTCGCTTTTCCTACAAGACTTAAGTTTCCTTTACAAGTATTTTCATTCTCCTTTTTCTAATACCCTTGACCCAATACACTTGTCACTAAAGTCACTAAAAGTTCCTTCAAGCCCTTTGGACCCCAAGATTTTCCTTCTCATTCCAGAGGTCCTAGATATCTTTTTTGTCACACCACTTCCTTTACCACTTCTCTTACCACTGTTCTTCATCAGCTAGCTAGGTAGGATGTAGGATTCATTAAAAAAATTCAAGATCTCAGGGCTGTGTGGTAGATGTGTTTTTGAGTATGAACTTCCCCATTTTTTCTATTGGGGCAGTATTGAGCAAGTTAACTTTTTCATGCTTCAGCTTCCTCATCTGTAAAATGGAGATACTTATAGTGCTTACCTCATAAAAAGTACATTCATCAACTGTTTATTGAGCACCTGTTATATGCCAGACACCATTCTAAGTGCCAAGGATTTAGCATTATAAGAATTGGTCCAAGTTGTCAAAAAAGCAGAAACTTAAAAGGAGTTCAGACATTTAAAAAATATACTGTGTGACTATTTACGTTTTATAATGTGAAGAAGAAAAAAATATACAAAGAAAAAATAAAGAAAAAATATAGTGTGCTGCAAGTGTATGTGATGGAGGATTCTAAATAGTCTAGAGAAAGAATGATTTCTTAATCAGAAGTTTGAGGGATAAGTAGGATACGTGGCAACAGCTTTCAGGCAGAGAGCTCAGATAGGTATACAAAGGTCCTGAGATGTCATGAACTATAGGCCTAAGCTATCACTACAATGCCATACAGAAATTGTGGAAAGGAGAAGAGAGCAGTCTGGGGAAAGTTGTGTGGGACAAGTCGAAGTAAAATTACATCAAACAGCTACCAAGATGAGGAAGGACCCTTTAAATACAAGTTTCTTGGAAACAAGTAGAGAAAATATGCAGAGAGGAACAGAGAAATAATTTGCTGTTCTTCTTAGATAGCAGTCCTGACTTACTCAGGCAGCAGCTAATTATTTGAATCTAGTTATCAGAAACCATCTTACCTGATTTGTTCTTCACATAAAAAGTATTGTCAGGCCCATATTCCCCTTCAAAAGATCACCTCTGTACATTCAGTTCAGAGCATATTTCAGATCTTGAGACTCACTCCTAGAAGAGATCTTGGACCATATTGGAAAATGCATTATTGCCAATAAATTAATATTCCTGTAAATCTGTTGTTTTGCAGTAGGAGACTAATATTCAACTGGTTTAGACTTTTACCCCAAAGGTTGTAAATTATCTTCCACTTCCCACTTTTATCTTTGCTAGAAAAGCTTAAAAAGGAATGTCATTCTAACAAAAATATATTTCTTCCAAATACCAGTGGATTGAGTCATCCAGTTTTGATATCATACCAGGATGCCAGGTTCCATGTCTGGCACCAAAATATAATTGGGTCCTCAGTAAACTGTTCAATAACCTAATTATTAGCATGCCTGAATTGCCGTTAAACCAAGTCATACCTCTTGCGTCTTGCGTTAAGTTTCATCCCTTGATTCCTTTTGTGTCCTGCACTTCTTTAAGGTTTAAAGAAATGTGTAGAGACATCCCCTAGTTCGGGTCGTTTTTTCTCAAAACACCCAGATTAAGTTCATGTTAACATCATTCATTTACCAGGCTACTGTCTTAAGCTGGAAGGAACTGCAAAGATAAAACAAGGCTTCTTGCTCTAGAGGAACTTAAAACTAGTTGTAGAAACAGACATGTAATTACAAAACAGTGAGATAAAAGCTGTACTGAGGGTATAAACAATAGGAGCTACTGACTAGAGAACAGGGGAGAGCAGAAAAAAGATGGCATTTGACTTGGCTCCTGAAGGATGAGTAAGTGCGCTGAAATTCCAGGCTGAGGAACCAGCACTGCAAAGTCACAGTAGTATTACATGTTCTGCATATAGGTATATATGCTAAAAGTGAAGTATAATGGGTAGGTGTGGGTGATTGTAAGCCTTGAATGTCACCTAAGGCATTTAGACTCTCAATAGTCAGGAGCCAAAGTTTTCTAGTCAGAGAAAGTTGTCAAAAAAGGTAATGTGGGCTAAGGGAAACCCTTTAAAAATATTTCGGGTATATGCAGTAGAAAAAGGGATGTGAAGAAATAGAGCAGCTAGCACATGAAGAGTTTCGTGATGGCATGCATGGAAAAGAAGTTTCAGGACAAGGTCAGCTGAAGACAAAAAGACAACTTTGGTAACTGACAGCAAGACCAATTTCAGTGGAAGGGGAAAGCCTAATGTAGTTTGTTGACAAATGAAGTAGAATGTTTGAGAAGATTTTTAAAAAGTAAAGTTATACCTTGAAGTAATTTTTTTTTTAACGGATCTCGTTTGTGGGGGAGGAAAACTGGAGAAAGAGAGCTTTTGTTTGTTGAAGTTTCGCTAAAGGGAAAATGCACCTTGGAGAGAATCAGAATGACATTTGCTTTAAAAAAGGAAAAGGGGGCTTCCCTGGTGGCGCAGTGGTTGAGAGTTCACCTGCCAATGCAGGGGACGCGGATCCATGCCCTGGTCCGGGAAGATCCCACATGCTGCGGAGCGGCTGGGCCCGTGAGCCATGGCCGCTGAGCCTGCGCGTCCAGAGCCTGTGCTCCGCAACGGGAGAGGCCACAACAGTGAGAGGCCCGTGTACCGCAAAACAAAAAAAAGGAAAAGGATAGGGTGAAGAGTTGAGGAAAAAAAGAGGGAATATGAAGAAATTCACATCTGACAGACTTGCCTTCTTTGTTACAGAAATGGTGGAAAAGCTACAGGTAGGGAAGCTTAAGACCACAGTAAGATTTGGAACTACTGCCAAGCAATGGCATTCCAGATCCTAGTGAGATTGGAATCCATAAATTAGAGTGGCTCCATTTACTCTTCTGTGATGTACTATGAAAGCCATCAGTGAATTTAAACTGATAAAGAGTTGAGGATAAGCAGAACAGAAAGAATCAAAGTTGTGACTTAGTCTTCCCACTGGCTTGCATACTCTTTGAATGTAGGAACTTTTCATGTTTCACCAGCAAAAGCTCTTAAGTGATTGTTTCAGGGCCCGTCATCATCTTAGGTGGTTCAATAGAATTTTTTAGCTTACATCTTTCCAACTTAAAATATTTATTTTATTTTTTTGATTTTTGTTTTAAATTTACAATAAATAAACTTTGTCCCCAGTGTGGGGAGGGGAGTTGCTTAAAAAAATTCTAAGCTAAGGGGGAACTTAACATGATAAACTAAAGGGAACTTAACATGATTTTCTAGACTTCCATTGTTTAGTATCACTTTATAATGTTTTATCATTGCAACAGGTTTTCCGAAATTCTCTGTATCCACCAGATTATTCATCCCGTTTAGATATCGTAAGAGCAAATTCAAAGTCACCTCTTCAGAGATCACTGTCAGCTAAGTGCGTATCTGGAACAGGACAGGTGAGCTAGAAACCATAATTTAAAGGAATGTGAGCTACTGCCTTTGGAATTGTTCAGTACTAAAAATGTTTCCCTTAAGTCACAGGACTTCGAATAACTTACCCTCTCTTACCCTCTTATGTAAAATAACAGAAGACTGCACTAGGTTCGGCTCTTAATTCTTTTATCATCTGTAAGATATTACTCTCTGAAGCAGAACACTTGGGAGCAGAGGTGGAAGGGACAGGAAAATGCTGATCTACATTTGTTCTCTGGTATAGCAGGAAGAGCACAGATTCTGAAATCAAACTATTTAGGGTTTAAATCCCACTATCACAGCTTACTGGAAATGATACCTAAAAAGGGCTTTTGTTGAACATTATCATAGATCCAGAAGCACATATCTTTAGGGTAAAGAATCAATTTTCTTTTCTTCTATATCCAGAAAGCCTGAAGTACCTGGTATCTAGAACAGGGAGGGGTCAACCACCTTTTTCTCTAAAAGGCCACACAGAAAATAGCAGGTTTTGTGGGCCATATGGTCTCTGCCCCAACCAAGAGCAGCCATAAACAATACATGAACAAATCAGTAGTTGTAATAAAACTTTATTTACAGAAACGCCACAAACTGGGCTATAGCTTGCCAACTCCTGATTTAGAAAGCTATGGCCTTTTTCATATCTAGCCTTCAGAATTCAAAATTGAGCAAAATATTTTCAAAATATAACTTTCAGGTAAGTGTGACCCAGTACCTTCTGTTTACATTTGATTCTCCTCTAAGCATTTATTTACTGCTTTTTATTTATGCATCTCTCCCCTTAACCAAATTATATTTTTATTATTCCAGTACTAAGTGCCTTGCACATAAATTCCATAATCTAGTATTATAGTACTAGTATTATAGTACTATAGTATTATAGTATGCAGAGTTTTGACCTTTTAGAGCTAATAATATCACCTAAGTTAGCCAAGATCTGTGTAGCACTTTAGAATACATAATCCCAGGGTTTCTCAACCTCAGCACTATTAACTTTGAGCCAGATAATTTGGAGGGGGGGAGGGAGGCAGGGGTACTGTCCTGTGCATTGTACAGACGTTGAGCAGCATCCCTAGCCTCTACCCACAAGATGCCAGTAACACACAAACACACACCCCAGTTTTGACAATCAACAGTGTCTCCAGACATTGCCAGATGTCCCCTGGGTATAATCACCCTCAGAAAAGTTTGAAGCAGGATGATCCAAGTGGCAACAGTCAGGACTTAAAGCCAAGTAGTGAATTCAGATTCTCAACTCATTACATTTAAACCAGACTATTTTTAAAGTTTAATATTTCAGTTGCCTAGTTGAAATATCCTTGTGTTTTTGCCATCCCTTTAATGAGTTTCATTCAGATACCTGTTTTTGTGACCTAAGAACTGTTTAACTAAAATATTTTTTGACATTTATAATATACAGAGACTATACTTTTCTCTTAAAGTCGGTTATTGAAGTACTGGTACCCAACTGGAATCAAATGGCTAATTTCACATTTTTCTTCAAAAAATAATATGAATGAAAAAATTTTGCGTCTGTTTTCAAACCTTAAGATACAATAATTCATAGGGAATTTTCATTACTAAAAATTACTACTTATGGACATTTTTCTGAAATATTTGTTCTACGTGTACTTCTCTATCAGGGCGTATTAAAAAGATACCAAGGGCTTCCCTGGTGGCGCAGTGGTTGAGAGTCCGCCTGCCGATGCAGGGGACACAGGTATGTGCCCCGGTCCGGGAAGATCCCCATGGCACGGAACGGCTGGGCCCGTGAGCCATGGCCGCTGAGCCTGCGCGTCCGGAGCCTGTGCTTCGCAACGGGAGAGGCCTCAACAGTGAGAGGCCCACGTACCGCAAAAAAAAAAAAAAAAAAAAAAGATACCAAGCATGTAAAAATATTTTTTAGTTAGTATTATTTAAAATGTTTTAACAGGTATCCACCTGTCGACTAAGAAAGGATCAACAAATAGAAGATGATGAAGAGGATGAAGACTTAGATGTTACAGAAGAAGAAAATTAAATTTAAGTAAACTTTGCATTTCCATTTTCATCTTAAATGACTTGGAATCCAGAATGACTAAAACTGTAAAACTTTATACTGGCTTGAAATGAAATGTAATCCTACTGGAAATGGAGAAATTATTAAAGGAAATTTATGCTGACCAAAAATGAAGTTTTAAAAAATATTACACACCAGTCATTTCAACATTCTGTCTAGCAGCATGTGATCTTTTTGTATAAGTTCCATTTTTTTAAAAAGATTATGTATTTCAGAAGTATTTCATATTAATGCATTATACCTAGTTGAGGTTACACTAGTTAAATAGATAAAAACAAAACAAAAAAAAATCTAACAATTCCACTTGCTTCCTTTAGGTTAAGACACCATGCTTTCAATACCAGAAAAGGGTCCTAGATAGTCATTCTGATGAAATACAAATTCTGTTCCATAAAGCTTTAATCAAAAAGCCAAGTTTTCTTTTTTTACTTTTTTTTCACTTCTACTACAACCTGAAGTTTCATCATTCAATATATAAATTTACTTTTCAATGAGAGTATTATAGTCACTCTTAACAATAATAGGACACTAGGATATTGGTGTTTTACAACTATACATAAAGCATAAATTTTAGCTTTAGAAAGCTACATTCAGCTTGATTCTGGTTTTAAAACGAAGCCACTGTCATACTAAAGTGCTATATATGGCACTACATCTTTTGCAAAGCTATGATTTGGTGGAATGTTGCCCTAAAAAACATCATGGAAAACCATAAATCAGTAAAAATTCTGTAAAACTTTTACCAAATTACCATCTAATCAATAAAAGAATGTACAGTCACTCTTGTTCCTGAAAATATAAAACAATTTAATCAGAGCCTTTCAGTATGTCTGATGCTTTTCTTCTTTGGATGGGGAATTGTACTTCTGTTATTTCATAGATCCCAGTCAGGCATATAAAAATTAGGAAATGATCATTTGGGATTACCACAAAAGGATAACAGAAAAATAAAACTTCCCAGAAAGCTTTTTTGACTTTGTTATTCATGGTTCTGTTCTTAACAAAGCACTGCTTCATGAAAATAGCCCTAAGTGATAATTTACTTAGTTTTTAAGTAAAATATTCAAAACATTTTAAAATCCTAAATAATTTGACATTCTTAAAAAACTGAGGATATCATTGCATTTTTATTTTCTCAGTATTTAATCTTGGTATTTGTAGCTGGGAAAAAAACACAGTTCTAGTATTGCTCTTGCTGCTTATGATAGCAATTCACTTCTCTTGAGCATCAGTTGCCCTATTTATAAAGTTAAAATAGTGCCTGATATATAAAGCAATCAGCAAATAATTCTGATATAAAATGTATGCTTTGGCTACTTCAAAAAAAATATTCTAAGGACAAAAGGAATATACAAAATACTTTCGATGTAAAATTAAATTTTAGACCATAGGTTGGCAAACTCCTTAAAGGGTTACACAGTAAATATTTTTACAATTTGTGAGCTGAGAGACAAAATCAAGGCTATTACATAGGTACTTATGTAACCCTACTTAAAAATGTAAAAGCCTCTTTTAGCTTCCTTATAAAAAGACAGGCTATAGGCTTCCATTTCTTATCTCCAAAATAGGTTTATTAGGGTTATTGGAACTAAATGATATAGTTAATTCACATGTAATTAAAGATCATAAATACACAGTATCTATTACAGCTCAGTAAATATTAGCTTACATTTAATACAAAGATGGAGGTGATAGGGTCACTGCTTAGTAGGTGATACATGGACCAAGAGCCAATGCTCTTGACAGTATTTTCAGTAAGTGGTAAGTGTGTGCTCCTAACACAATGATTCTTACCTATCTCTTGGGATTAAGTTTACTTTCTAGGCATGATCTATATTTTTCAGAATACCTCGAGTCAAAAATGTTTGGCTTTAAGATAATTAAAATGCCACTGGGTATTAAACTAGAGAACCAATATGCCACTGTACCTGATACATCTAGGAGAGGAAACAAAACTGGCTATGAGATAATTACTGGAGCTGGGTGATGGGTGTATGAGGATTTAGTACGCTATTCTCTTACCTGTTTGAAATTGGTGGTGTGCTGGTAGTTGGCTCTCTGGGGTGGAAAATGCCCTGATTTTCTGCATTTACCAATTTCCATGGTGTGAATACTCCTACCACGGCCAATTTAAGTTATCAACATGTCACTGAAGGCAGAGTTGGGAACAGATATGCAAAAATGGCTCCCAAGAAGTAGAAGCCAGCTTTCTGTAATAAACTTTTTAAAGTTAAAAAATATATTAAACCGAAGATTACGGAGTAAATTAACTATTCATATCAATCCATTAATTTTACAATCGAAATACAAAGCCTGTGTTTACTATTGTGATAGCCTCTTATCTACCACGACCATCCCAGCCTAGATTGAGAAGCAGTTCAATATTAAGTGATACTGCACTTTAAGCTTCATCTTAGCTTTTACTGATATATATTTAAGAAGCATTTTTAAGTCTTCCCATATCTCCTCCAATAAATTATCTAAATAATCTCTGAGCAGTTAAAAATATCATTTCTTCTTATTGTCATTTTCCTAGCTGCTTGTAAGCTTACTAGTTTCAAGAGCCATACTGATGTGCTTTTTTGAACCAAATTTACCAATTTATTCATTCCACTAGCAAGAACGACACTCAACATAATTAAAAACACAGAGGGCTTCCCTGGTGGCGCAGTGGTTGGGAGTCCGCCTGCCGATGCAGGGGACAGGGGTTCGCGCCCCGGTCCGGGAGGATCCCACATGCCGCGGAGCGGCTGGGCCCGTGAGCCATGGCCGCTGAGCCTGAGCGTCCGGAGCCTGTGCTCCGCAACGGAAGAGGCCACAACAGTGAGAGGCCCGCGTACTGCAAAAAAAAAAAAAAAAAAAAAAAAAAACGCAGAAACTTCGGTTGGTTTTTCTTAGACTTCTTTAAATCACTAAAGATTAATCCAAAATACTTATAGCACTAACTGGCTAAATACTGACAAAGTATTCTACTTCTGCCATACCCTATTATTAAATGACTAAACTACTGATATAAATTCAAACTTTATTCTTATTTGCTCACTGTGGGAAATATCTAAATCACAGAATTGAGGAAAATTAACCTTGTTTTATGTAAACTATAAAAGGCCAACCAAAGTCAAATCATGTTTCATAAGATGAACAATTTTAAATTAGAAGCCAATACATAATGTTTGTCTCCCAGAGAAACCCTGGAAGTTTTAGTTACTTTGTCTTTTATTAACAATGTTTGGGCATACTAATTTTATCTTTTCTTAATGCTATTTTTAAAGCAAAAATGGAGGTAAGAAAATATCCTTTACTCTTGAAAATATTTTTAGCATGGTCTTACTAAAATTAAAAACAGCATTTAACAAAGTTAGCAGGCAAAAGTATTAAGAGCATGAACTGGAGTGTGTAGTCCGTCTGGGTTGAAACTGGCTCCATGATTTACTAGCTATGACTTTAGGCAAGTAACTTAAACTCTCTGAATTTCATTATCTCATTTGTGAAATAGCGCTAAATACTCTTAAGCTTCTTAGGGAATAATTAAGATTGACATTATGCATGTAAAGTACTTATACTGCCTAGCACACAGTAAGTGCCCAATGTAAGCATTAACATTATGATGGTATAGAAAATCAAATCCAGTATTTGCAAAATGTCTAAATGTCTAATATCAAAGAAGTCAAAATTCAATCTCACAAAAGTCTTGTTATATTTAGTCACTGAGTCTTTGGATAAAAAGTTTTGAAATTAAGAGATGAGAACCTAATTTGAAAAATACAATTTATATGAATCATCAGTAAATTCTTCCTAGAAACACAAACTATGTCCATTTATCAGATTCTTACCAGCATAAGCCTGAAAGTCCCCTTGTACCTATAATTACTTTTTTATTTTTTTGTCTTTAAGTATTTTGAGTAAATCTTATCAGTTTGGTTGATGAGATGTTGGAAGAAACCACAGAACTATACACAGCACTAATACACTATTATTACAGAATGTTTGGTCTCTCCTGTCATAAATATTACCTTATACAGCTGTTGGAAACCTTCACAAAAGAAGCTATAATATTTTTTTCTCTTTGTACAAATACAATTAGTTGGTTTATTCAGTTGCAATTTTTTTATTTTTATAAAATTTTGAAAGTTATGATCATCGAAGTTTTAAGAATTTCCTAAGCTTTTTACATAAGTAAATTTCAAGTTCACAGTCTGTCAATTTTGAACTATTTATGATTAAGGGGAGGCTTAACAGTAATATCTCAGACAAGGAAGAGGGCATTAATTCTGCAGGCAGTTAGCAATGAAAATGCTAACCCTGAACAGTCAGTCACTGACCATTTCCTTATACAGTTTGAGTAACAAGATGTAGACTACAGAATGGAAACAAAAGTGAATATAAAACTTATCTTCCCCAAATACAGTTCTACTATACAAGTCTTGACGTTTACCCATGACATCAACAAAAATTAATGCACTCAGGGAATTAGTTCTCTCCCCCACTGGTCAAAAAAAGGCATATATATTTTTAAGTTAGAAAAAGTGAACGGCAATTTGCAAGCAAAAGAAAACCAGATTCACATTCTATTTACATTTGTTCTATTCACAGGTCAAAATTAAAATGTTTCTTTTCATTAGTTAAAAGTAAACACTTAAAAAAATGCATTTTACTGCATCAATACTGTGGGGAGGTAATTCTGAATTTAGAAATGCTCTCTAGAGCAAAATTAACTTAACTTTGCGGGGGCCAACTGGCCTATCATTCAGATCTTTAATAGCAGCCATAGCTTCATTGTAGTTTATCATGGCAACAATGGCTTCCCCTGTAGGTAATCCTTGCTCGTTATACTGTATTGAAACTGAATCAGGTATGATTCTGTAACCATGGAAAAAGTCTAGAATTTCATTAACATTAGCTTTAAATGGAAGATTCATTATCTTAATGGGTGTTACTCTACCTGAATTACAATTTAATTTTGGATCAGGCATAAATCTCCCCTCAGGAAAACTTCCCATATTACGCTTTCCAAAATCAAACTTGCCACCTTCTGGGCGACCAAAATTCACAAAAGGGCGATGACTTCTAAAATCATCAGGGGGGCTCCTAAACTCCTCACCAGGAAGTCTAAAACTGTCAGTAAGTCTAGGGTCCTCCTCTGGAGCTTCCCTGAGGTCTTCCTCCGGGAGCCGCCTGAAGTCCTCATCGGAAGGGCTTCTAAAATCTTCCTCCTGGGGATTCCTGAAGTCCTCATCAGGAGGGTGCCTAAAGTCTTCATCTGGAGGACCCCTGAAATCTTCATCCAGTGAGTGCCTAAAATCTTCCTCTCGGGGGCGCCTGAAATGCTCCTGGGATGGCCGCCGGAAATGTTCCTGAGGCGGCCGTCTGAAATGCTCCTGGGGTGGCCGTCTGAAATGCTCTGGGGGCGGCCGCCGGAAATGCTCCTGAGGTGGCCGACGGAAGTGCTCCGGGGGCGGCCTCCGGAAATGCTCCGGGGGTGGCCGCCGGAAGTGTTCCGCAGGTGGCCGCCTGAAGTCCTTCTCAGGAGAACGCCGGAAATCCTCCTCAGGAGACCGCCTGAAGTCCTCCTCGTGGGGCCGCCTTAAGTCCTCCTCGGGAGGTCGCCGGAAGTCTTCCTCTGGAAGTCGCCTGAAATCCTCCTCAGGGGGCCGCCTGAAGTCTTCCTCAGGTGGCCGCCTCCATTCCCCCGGGGGAAGCCGTCTGAAGTCCTCCTCAGGAGGCCGTCTCCAATCCTCCTCAGGTGGCCTCCTGAAGTCTCCCTGGGGGGGCCGCCTCCAGTCCTCCTCAGGGGGTCTCCTGAAGTCTTCCTTGGGAGGCCGCCTGAAATCCTCCTCAGGTGGCCGCCTCCAGTCCTCCTCCCGAGAGTGCCTGAAATCCTCCTCCGGAGAGTGTCTGAAGTCCTCTTCCCAAGAGCGCCTGAAGTCCTCCTCAGGAGGCCGCCTGAAGTGTTCCTCCCGAAGGTGCCTGAAGTCTTCAGGGGAGTGCCTGAAATCCTCTGGGGAATGCCTAAAGTCTTCTGGAGGGCGCCTTTCAGGAGGTCGGAAATCCCCCTGGGGATGCTTGAAATTGTCCAGTTGCCTCAAGTCCTCCTGCTGATGCCTAAAGTTTTCAGAAGGGCCAACCGAGTATAATGGTAGATCATTTGAGTCAAATGAATGGGAATGATCATCTCTGTCACATGACTGTGAATGGTCATGCATTCTCTCACTGGACATTGAAGAAAAATTTACACCAAACTCCCGCATTTGTACCTCAGATATGAGCCTTAACAATACCTCTGTCCCCAAGAATCTTCGTCGGTTTAAACGTTCAGCTTTCATGGCCTGTTCTTCTGATCTGAATTTCACCAATGCTTCTCCTAGACCAACTCCTTTGTCATCATAAAGCAAGTAAATGTCATCCTCAGCAAGAGAAAAGTCTGCAAAGAACTTCTGCACTTCAACTTTTGTAACATCAAATGGAAAATTTCTTATATATATGCACAGTTTCTGGCCAGAATAGCCTTCTTGAGAGTATTTTTGTGAAACGTGTCCAAGCCTCTCTTTCTCTGTTGACGCTGGTCTTTTCTTTTCATAACAGTCAATGAACTTCAGCATCTGTTTTCTAGAAACTGGATCAATATGAACTGGACGATACTGTAAAACAGTCTTATGTAAACCCAGAGCAGTGTTATAGTCTTTCAGAGTCTTGAACATCACAAAGGCATATCTTGTTCTTCTTTCATCCTTATATAAAAACCTAATCTGTTCATTAGTCAGATCAGTATCTCTAAAGAAATTTCTTAAATCTCTTTTGTTAATACTTAGGGACAGATTTTTTAAGTGAACATAAAATCCAAGAGGAGAACGAGAACGTGTTCTTCTGGGAGATTTTGAATGAGATCGTTTCCAAAAATGTCTATCATTAATTCCTCTTGGTGGAGAATGTTCTTCAGTCCTCATAGAAATGTCACCCTCCTTAACTGCATTACCTCCAAACTCAATCCACTGTTGTTCCGAGCCTTGCATTACTTCAATAAATCTTGAACCCATAAAACTTCTATGACATTTAAGACCTCCTGAAGCATCGATACATGAAGCAAATTTTACTATGGCATCACCATTATTTCGGCCATCGTGATGCTTTAAGAAAATTACTCCATCCACACACAAACCAGAGAAAAAGACACGTACATCATCTTCGTTTACTAAGTAAGGCAAGCCTCGTAGAAACAAGTAAGGATTCTCTGCCTTCAATGGCCGTGTCTTTCTTGGCCTTAAATCACCTTGTCCTGTACCATTAGTATGAAACCCAGCATCTTGATTAATCGGAGAGCCATATCCAGAATTATTTGCTTCTTCTTTAATAGCCTCAACAAAATTAGATAAGCTGCCAACCCCTGGTGCCCCAGATCCTGGTCTCTCTCTTCCCATGCGATCAGTTCTTTTCATTTCTATAGTCTTCTGCATTTCTGCCTTACTACTAAGAAAAAGCTCTACAGATGAATCCTTGATAAACCCTCCTGAACGACTTATGGCACGTCTTGCATCTTCATCTGTTGCAAAGATAATAAAAGCCTCCCCAACTTCCCCTCCAATTATATGCACTCCTCCATCAGGAATAGTCAATCCCGTGAAGAAGTGACGAATATCCACAGGCCCCGCAATAAAAGGAAGCCCCAGTAAACGGATGACTACAGCCATGCTGAGCTCAAACCACAGCAATAATGACCTGCAGACAGAAAGGTACACATAATAGCAAGTCTTATTTTTGAAGTACCTAATCCCAAACTAAGCTTAATAGTTACTTGGTTCCTACCTTCTTCAGCATTTATAAATGAAAATAAGACATGAGTTCACAAAGATATTGACTGTATCTAATTCTTAAAAAGAAAAAAAGGAATAAACTTTCTCCCAACTAAACATACAAATAAATAAACCAGCTACTTTGAAGAAACATTTCCTATCACCTATCCTATACAGTATGAGCATCAAAAATATCACATCTTCTTTGTAAGTCTGCCAAGTGCTACTTCACAACAAGACCAAACTATTTTCAGGCATATCTTCTACTGAAACATGGGAGAGAGAGCTTTGGTGATTAAAGAATTTTACCAACCACAACGAATTTTACATACTTAGAAAAGGCATGTATGGTCAGTATATAATCGCTGCTCATGATAATAAACTGCTTACCACTAGTGCACCACTGACCAGACATAAAGTACAGAAGCCATATGTACCTAGATGTACTATTCTACTTTGCATTTTTTTTTGTCAAGCTTCTGTGAAACGCCTTAAGCTCTGGATATCTTACCTTTTTTTTATTTCTTGGAGACCTGTTAATTCTGTAAAAGCAACTTAACTGTGGAAAGAAAATGAAATATAATTAATCCTTGGACCCTGCAATTGATCTTAAACAACGCCAGATTAGGATATTCACTTCAGAATTACCTAATAAAAGTGAAGCAATACAAGAAGCACAACTAAGGGCATTACGAAATGGTTATCTTTGTTCCAAGGGGAAATTAATCATCCTTCAGCAAAAAGAAGGTACAGATTCCAAGTAGACATTGGCAAATTATTTAGAAGCAAAAAACCTGAAAATTTAACAATCGGTCCTTGATTGGAAGTGACATGAGGAAAAAGGTGATGGACATGTTATATATTTTGATTGGAGTGTTGGTTACATGGTTGTATAAATTTATCAAGGCTAAATGAATTCTATCCTTAAGGTCTGTGCATTTCACTGTATATGAATTTTATATCCACTTTAAAAAAAAAAAACTGTTCTACAAGTAAAATGACAATTTAACACCCCAAATTCCCAAAACATCTTCTATTCATTTCCACCCATGAAAAGACCAACATCTAATTCATTATGTCCAACTCTCCTGCAAATCTCCTCCCTTTCAAAACATAAGACCAAATCAAATTAATAAATGATACAGTGAACACTAATGTTTCAAATTCAAAAACCAATTTTTAAAGCAATAAATCCAAGACCAATGGCTACCATTTGGACACAATTTTACATTCTACATATACACCTCACATTTCTAAACATGGAACCAAATTTCCTGATTCCACTATAAATAAGACAAATAATAAAATATCCCTAAAATCTAAAATCTCAATTACTACTACTCTTATACTCAACTATTGCTACTCCTTATCTTAAACTCCTAAAAAACTAGTAAAATTCATCTTAAGCCAGAAAGAAAACATTCAGATAAACACAGAATCTTATGATGCTAATGTTTATTCCATTTCAAACAACTATCCTGCATTCTACCGAGGAAACCCAAATGAAAATGTAGAAAGGTAAAAATATAGTAAGAATATATTAGTTTGGGGCTTCCCTGGCGGCGCAGTGGTTGAGAGTCCGCCTGCCCATGCAGGGCACACGGGTTCGTGCCCCGGTCCGGGAGGATCCCACGTGCCACGGAGAGGCTGGACCCGTGAGCCATGGCCGCTGAGCCTGCGCGTCCGGAGCCTGTGCTCCGCAACGGGAGAGGCCACAAGAGTGAGAGGACCCCGTACCGCAAAAAAAAAAGAATATATTAGTTTGGAATGTTTGGGGATATCAGTATTAACAACTGAAAAATCTGAATTTAATATTCCTTAAGGAAATTACATCTAATACTTTCAGATGTACCCAAACAAAGTAGTCTTAACCAAGTAAGTTTTTAAGACCGGCTAAATTAATGATTATAAGTTTATGTTTTTAGTGTGCAAATAAAGGTTGTTTTAATTCAGTACTTACACCTAAGTACCACTCATCCACAAAAGTGGTGTCTGAAAACATGTTCTTTGAGGTCTGCAAGGCTTATTTTCCTTTGAAAAATGTCCATAGATTACTTTTTAAACTACAAGCTAAACTAACAAGGATAGCAAGAAATTAACTGGCACATTTTACACATCTAAATTATCAGTGCCAAACTGATATTAAAAATATTAATGAGTTTTACTATAAAATATTTGCATGGTATGTGGGAGAGGGGCAGAGGACATATGGGAAATCTTTCTACCTTCCACTAAATATTACTGTGAAACTAAAAAACCGTTCTAAAAACTAGTCTATAAGAAAATATCTGCACTGTCTCCCCAACCCCACCCCCACCCACCCCCCGCCAAAAATCGTGTATAAGCTTAGTTTCTTCAACAAACCAACATCCACACGAACATTTTAACAAAAACTACAAATGGCTTCTGGAATAGTTGTCCACATTACTGTTCCAAGACTTCTTCCTATGCAAAATGACTTAGCTCCTTTTTCGCTTTTAAAATATTTTAGAAAGCAGTGTAATAAACATCATTTTGTCCCTCCTAAACTTTCTTAAAAATTCAAAAAGGAACAGAAATATATCTACAGAAAAAGCTGAGAACATTTCACGGAGTAATTAATGCCAAATACAAAAAATGCCTTATAGGGGCTTCCCCGGTGGCGCAGTGGTTGAGAGTCTGCCTGCCGATGCAGGGGACGCGGGTTCGTGCCCCGGTCCGGAAGGATCCCACATGCCTCGGAGCGGCTGGGCCCGTGAGCCATGGCCGCTGAGCCTGCGCGTCCGGAGCCTGTGCTCTGCAACGGGAGAGGCCACAACAATGAGAGGCCCACATACCACAAAAAAAAAAAAAAAAAAGGCTTATAATTTATCCTCCCTAATTTGTAAACAATATTCTAAGTAGTTCCACGAGTACAAATTCGTGAATTGCAATTCAAGTAGAATATATAAAATGTTTCTTCTAATTTGCCACAAATATAACTACTGCTTAAACTTTTCTGCCCTTGAGATAGAAAGGTAATGTACCATTTATCCCTCTTAAAAAACACACCTAGGAGACCACCTATAAGAAACCAGCTCTGAAAACGAGCATCTTTCCTGTGGTTCCCATGTTATTTCCTTAAGCAAATTCCCCAGAAATTCTATTCTTAGAACATTACACAAAAAAGTAAAACACAAAAATACCCTAAAATACTCTACACTTAAAATTTTTCTACTTACGAATGCAACAAAAGTATTTTTGTGGCTGTGTTGGTTTAAAGACAGTGATCTGTTAGAACTTCTAACCTATGAAAAGAAGGAAGTGGGTCCTTAAGAGCTCATTTAAGGGCAAGTCGCTGAAATTAACAAGCTCATTTTAAATAATTTTGCTAATTTTATCCAACGATTCATCCCACTTAATCATCATTATCACAAAAAAAAACCCCACGAAATGTGCATCTTTTCATCAAGACTGAAAGGGAAAAGGGAGGAAGGCTAAATTTAAATGGTATTATTTCAGATCCATTTATTTTAACTAGAGAATAGCAAGTCATTTTCCAGACATGGTGAGGGGGAGAACACTGCCACTATTTCTTAAAACCTAAAGTTAGGATGAAGCACATTTGAAGCACAAACGCAAGAGTTTCCCCTGCAGAAAATAATCTACCCCAGTCCACAATGATTCTTTATGACGATCTGCCTTTTATCCTTTTATAATGTAGATGGTTAAAATAAAAAACTAAAGGCATGACGACACAGAGCCAAGTCCCCAGTAGGAACCGTAAATGAAGATGAATCCACACGGCACAGGAATTCCCATAACATCCATCATCCTCAAACGGATCATCCGAAGGCATTGCTTCTATAGCCCAAAGCCTTTGTCCATACTCCCAGGGGTCAGAGCTTCCTTCTTTCGCACCAGGCCAAAGTTGCTACGTGGGATCCGATGCTGTAGCCAGACCTTCAGCCAAAAATCAGCCTTCATATTAACCTGGACCGCCCAACCTCCGTGCCTTTCCGTTACACCGTCCCAAGGGCAAACACATTCCGCCCTAACTCGCCAAAGCGTGAACTGTCCCCAAATCTAACTGAAACACTTTAGCTCCCCTCAAGCCTAATGAGCCAGGCCTTCAGCGCTTTTCTGCCACCGCTGACTACGATGACATAGCAAAGAAAAAAAATACCTATGCAATCCTTCGAGATCTTCACTCTCAAGCAGACTGGCAAGTGCACACACACCACCACATGGACGGGGGAGTCGGTATTTAGCAAGGAAAGAGGGTGCCCTAACGACAGAAGCTACGCTAGTTCCTTGCGCGGCCCCGCCTTTCCCTGTGCTTCCGTCCCGGCCGCCAACCCCTCCCAGCCCCCGGCGCCCCAGGGGTAACTGCTTCGCACTTGGCAATAAACACACACCGCTGCTGCCGAGTCGGAACCACAAGGCTGGGGGCGGGGTGCACTCCTCGTCGCAGCAGCCTCCCCAAAACAGGCAGACCCCTGAGTGAGCCTAGAAGAAGATGGCGCCCACTCTCCCCTCTGCTCCGGACAAACGGACGCACAGTTTGTCTGCCCATGCGCTCTCCAGGCGCAACCCACCACCCCGGCGCCCCGGCCACGTTTGCGCACGCGCCCAGACGCTCACCTACTTCCCGTCGTCCAGGGAAGGGAGGTGGCTCCCGCAAGCGCGCTCGCTCGCCTTGGAGTTGCTGAGCTCCTGCGCATGCTCGGATTCCAACCAAGCCGGGAACCTGAACAAGGAACAGGAGAGAGCTTCTGAGACAAAGTTCGGGGTTAACCCGTTGCTGCGGTGAGAGGCTTCAGTAAATAACAGCTGAAGTACACTGGACAAACGTTCGTGATTCTCAGGAGTTAAGAAAAGAGACGCAAAAGCGGAGAAAATTTTACGATCTCATCTTTTCAGCGCTGCAGTTATGTGTTCTAAGCATCTAACGAAAGCCTCTTTGTAAATACTTTTAAAAGACCAGAAAAATGTTAGTGTTGCTGCCTTAGATGTTACAGGTACAATGCCAACACCCAAGGGGCTTAATAAGTGCATGCATATTCAACTTTAGAGACATTTATGAAGTCTGTTAATGTCTTTATACAGTTCTTCCTACCTTTGGGTTTTTGGAAACAGAACACATAAAGCCAATTTTGCAAATTGGAAAGCGAAAAGCACAGTTACAGGCAAGTTCTGTGGTGCCTGCTTTGTAAGAACTGGTGAACAACCTTGTGTTTTATTTTATTATTTGCAAGTAACAAAGCAGCCCACCACATTTTATAATTACAGGATACATTTATGGGTGGATTCAAAGCTCACTAAGAAGCTATTACTTTAAAGCATTGTTACATATGAGAGAAAAAATGAGTTTTCAATATCTCTCTCACTGCAAAATACCCATTCTCTTTGAGAAAGAAAAGGTAGTTTAACAAGTGAATAAAAGGTAGTTCTCTGAGTGAGCTTAGCCTCTCTATGCCTCAGTTTCCTCATCTGTAAAATGGGGATAATATTAGTACCTGCCTCTTAAGTTTGCCAGAAATGTTGAATGAGCAAATATATGTAAATATCTGAGACTACATAAGTATTAGTGACTTGTTTCAAATGTCAAGGTGACCCCATAGACAAGCAGAAGATGTCACCTCAGGGAGCTAGGCTCAATGACTAGGCAGCATTTACCTTGATTATTTCCAAAACTCCAGGGTTTGGACCTAGCCTAGCAAGCTCAAGAACCTGAACTTAAAAACTAACATCTACTGAGAGTTTATTATGTGCCAGCCCCTGTGTATTATCTCGTTTTATTCTTACAACTACTTTTAGAGGTAGGTACTATTATTTTTCCTATTTTACAAATAAGAGAAACTAAGGCATAAAGGATTGCGTAGCTTGCCCCAGGTTACAGAGATAATATTAACCAGGAATTGAACCCTAGTGGTTTGCTTCCAGAGAACACTGCTCTGAATTATACAGGGAGAGTATGCTATCTTCTGAGGCAGACTCCATGTAAACAAGCACACAGAAACAATGCTCCAAAATGTCAATATTGTCAATATTAATTCACAAGAAGAAACACTAGTAAAGTGAAACTGAGATCAACTCAGGCTGACCAGCACTTTACTGGCTGTAAACACTCTCTGTATGAAGTCAAATGATGAGAGGATTGTTTGCTAAGCATGAAAATAGAGCATGAGTTATCTAATGTCAAAAACTGTTTTTCAGTTAAGGGTACCTAAGAAACCCATCTAACCCATCTTAACAAAACTACAGCTGTCATTTAATGAGCACTTACTATAAGGCTCATCTGAACAAGTGTGCTTAGATCAGACTCCTTCCCTTGGAAAGGCTTAGACAGATATTGCCAGTTGCCCTTGTTTTTCGAAGATGACCATCCCCCTTCTATTCACAGATTTTCTCCAAACAGAACAATATAGTGAATGGCTGTTTTTTTCTTGTCTGCCTTCTGCCTTTCTCTGATGACTACACCATTACAATCAAAAGAAGAAAATTCCAGTCCAGGTAATTGAGTTTACCTATATGGTATTCTGGCTATTGAACAGTTTCTTGAGCCTTTAGTGTGTCAACATGAAAACGTAATCATTTTAGAAAACAGAAAGAAAGTTTCTGGAACAGCAAAACAGAAGACTGTACCCTGAAACATGGTAACCACACGGAGCCATCACCATTCTTTGGCTCTGCCTGGGCAATTAGTCAACTTTACTAGGCATGTTACCATGACTACAGCACTACTTACCTTCCTGCATGATTTTGCTATCAGACAGTTTTCAGCTGTCCTTCCTAGGTCTTCAACATCTACAAGAACAGCCTTTCATCACTTGGTCTCAGAGTTCCTCCATCTTCTAAACTCCAAGGACCCTCTTGCAAACCCTGACTTCCACTCAATTCAACTGGGATTTATTGAGCATGGACTGTGTGTCCAGAACCTTGCTAAGGCTCCTGACAGACAAAGCTGAAGAAATCACGGTCCTCTTTCCTCAAGAAGCTCATACTGTAGCAGAAGAGACAAGCCCACATGTGCAGCCAGTCATCACATACAGGAGGACATGTAGAGCATAGGGATTAAGACCGTGGGCTCTTGGATCAGCCAGATTCAAGTATAAATCCCAGCTCTTCCACTTCGTGACTATGGACAAATTCCTTATCCTTAAACTTCTCCATTTGTAGAGGAAGTTAACAGTACCCACCATGCAGGGCCATTATGAGGACTAAGTGAAATAATGCTTGTAAAGCATTTACAACAGTCCCTAAGACACAGTAAACTCCATTACAGTTGTCCCTTGGTATCCTCAGGGGATTAGTTCCAGGACCCCTTCAGATACCAAAATACAAGGATATTCAAGTCCCTTATATAAAATGTCATAGTCTTTGCATATAACCTATGCACATGCTTCTGTATATTTTAAATCATCTCTAGATTACTTATAATACCTAGTACAGTATTAATGCTATGTAAATAGTTGCCAGTATGTGGCAAATTAAAGTTTTGCTTTTTGGAAATTTCTGGAATTTTTTCCCAAATATTTTCAAACTGCAGTTGGTTGAATCCATAAATGTGAAATCCATGGATATGAAGAGCCAACTGTATAACTTAGAAATCAAGAAGGTAGGCTCAGAAATCAGAATACCATAGTTCCAAGCCCAACTCTGCCACTTGCTAGCTGTATCATTTTAGTTGCTGAACTTCAGTTTCTTCACCCATCAAATGAAGATGACAATAGTAGAGTTGTTGTGTAGATAAAATGGTCTTATATATATAAGCATTAAAGACCCACAGTAAAGCACCAGGAAAAGCATATAACATGAAAATCTTACATGTCTCTCTGGTGGCCTGTGTGCTCCTTTCCAGTTTGTTCCCTGCAGTGGTTCTCAGGGGCTCACCTACAAAACCTCCAGGAATCACCGGAGCACTGTATGGATACTACTAATTAAATAAAGGAAGTTGCTCAGTTGTGTGTAACAGAAGTCAGATCCAAAAGACTTAACAGAATCAACAAATGAATGATGTGTGGTCAATTAGAATTGAACAGGACCCCAGCATTCTAACTTGGATAACTTCTTGCCTGATGTAAATGAGAGTCTTGTCTCCATGGTAGAAATATGGAGGAGACTGAGATCCTGAATAGTCTATGGATGCTATAGTTAACAAAAAGGAGGTGTGCAGGAAGGGTACTGGATAAAATCTCTGGGTTTCAGTGATGAAGCTATGACCCCCAAATCTCACTGTAGAACCTATTTCTAGTGAACAGGCAGGACCATGTGTGAAACCGGATGTCTCCTTCTGCTTAGGCTTCCTTCCCCTGTGTTCCATCCAGTCCCAGGAACATAAAACAAAAGGAAGAAGCAAGAGGAAGACCTAAGACTCTACAGAGAAATTCTGAAGAGAGAACAAAAGGAGAAAACGAAAAGAAAAAAAAAGAGAGAGAGAGAGAGAGAATCCAGAAGACATTGCATTGGAAAAGGCAGTCTCATGGAGCCCCCACTCAGCTGCATAAGAATGGACCTTGGGTCTGGAACACTTCCTTACCAAGGATTAAGGAGCCCACACAGACCGTGCCTGGTTGATTACCTTGTGTGGGAATATGTTTCCTTGTTTCAATCTCAATGAGTACTCTTTTGTCTCTGCTTAAAGCATGTGCCTCATATGGTACCTGACCAACCCCACTGTGTCCTCTAAGGCGAGGGAACAGGGTTCCTTTCACTGCAGCATGAATGGGTACAGTGCCTAGGCTAATCACCCTGTGTCAGCAGCAGGGAGAGACCCGCTAGCTATGGGGTGCCGATGCCCATTATTGAAGCTGAGCTTGCTGTGCCTCTTCTCTATGTAAGTTAAGTGCTGTTCCATCCAGGGCTGGACTGCATTGTTTTTTGTTTTTGTTTTTGTTTTGTTTTTGAAACTCCAATCAATACCAAGATGCAATGGGCAGACGTGTTTGGAGTTTTCCTCAGGATTGATAATTAGTGCATTGTACTCTGCCTGACACCATGCCATGTGGACACCAAAGAATTCTGTCCATAAGGACTATGGCCAGAGGCCTCGTGGTCTAGGTCTAACCCACATTGGTCCTCTGCTCCCTTCCCAGGGATGAAACGAGGGAAGAGAGCATTGAGCTCCCCTTAGAGTTCGGAAGATGACAATAAACTGGAGAATGAGGGAATGAAGCAAGTTTTGATCTTTTCCATTTCAACAAATGTGTATTAAATGCTTATAATGTATTACACACAACCCCAGGAGACAATGGTGAACAAAAATGGACATGGTATTTATTCTCGTGAAGACTATAGTTCAGGAGAAGAGAGAAAACTAGTGAAAGAATTATTAAACTAAATGTAAATTTACAACAGGGATAAGAGCTGTAAAAGGGAAATACATGTTCCTCTGAGAGTATTTCATAGGAGGGCCTGGCCTGCTCATGGAAGTCAGGAAGAGAAGTGACAGATGAGCTGGAAGGAAAGGAAGAATTAACAAGGTAAAGGGAAATTGCTGGGAAGGGGAAGGGAGGAGAGGTGGTGCAGGCAGAGAAGTGCACAGGCTCAGTGGCAATCAGAGAACTGAAAGAAGACCAGTGTGGGCAGAGTGCACAGGACAATGAAAGGCTGCAGGAAGAAGTCAGACCCTGCTGGGGGTTACGGTTCACGTTAAAGACTTTGAGCTCTCCAGTGGAAAACCAATGAACTATTTTCAACAGAGAGGTGACATACTAGACTTGCATTTCAAAAGATTACTCCAGCTGAGGTCTGGAGAATGGATTAGACTGTGGCAAGAGTATGCACATGAAGACAGGTCAACAGGTTATTTTGACTTCCAGTTTAAGGTGACAGTTTGAACTGTAGTTATTTTCACTCCTTTCAGAAATCCAAATAAAATATCAAAAAGGGAACTTTCAAAGGATTTCTGACAAGAATGAAGATGATAGGGTAGGAGACAACAGCAATAAAACTTTGCAAGCAGGAATGAGATGGATAGGTGATCGTGTCTTTTGTGAATCCAAGAGGATTCTGAATTGACAGTGGAAAAAGCTAAGAAGCAACCTTATATGCACCAAGTAAGTCCTCAAAGGCTTAAGAGGCCTCAATATCTTCTGCTGCGGAAGGAAGTGAAAACAGAGTTGATTGAACATCAATTTACAAAGCACTGAAGACATGCACTTAAGGCTCTTTCCTTCCAGTACAAGAAACCTGTCTCTGCCCTACTATAGCAGAAGATTGAAGGTTTATTCTCTGGAGAGAGTACGACGTAGGGACAATGGATACAGATGAGATCAGAGGCTCTATGTTGAAAAGAAGGGCATCATGTGAATGATGAAATTGAATGATGAAACTCACACTCTTTTCCCCACTAAAACTGGTAACCAAGCTTAAATCCTTCAGGGAGAAGATTATTTCTGGGGAATTCAATCAGCACAACATGGGGGAAACTACTAAGTGTGGGGGAAGACTAAAGACATTTTCAGATATCCAAGGTCTCTAAAATTTCCGTCTTATGACCCCTCTCAGGAAGCTGCTGAAGTATGTGCTCAGCCCAAAGAAAGAAGTAAACCAGGAAATAAGAGGATATACAATCCACTAAGCCTGAGATCTCTCTTTTCCTCTTCCAGCTTAATAGAGTGCATATTCTCTTCAATCTTGGTTTACTCCCTTGAGGAGAGATCATATAATATAGTGGTTAAGAACATGGATGCCTGAGGCAACAAAAACAAAAATAAACCAGTGGGACTACATCAAACTAAAAAGTCTTATGCACAGCAAAGGAAACCATCAATAAAATAAAATGGCAACCTACCAAATAGGAGAAAATATTTGCAAATCATATATCTAACAAGAGTAACTATCTGAAATATATAAATCACTCATACAATTCAGTAGCAAAAGCCCCAAAAAATCCAATTTTAAAAGGGGCATAAGATCTGAATAGACATTTATCCAAAGAAGACATACAGATGGCCAACAGGCATGTGAAATGGAACTAAACATCACTAACCACTCAGGAAATCCAAATCAAAACCACAATGGGATAACACCTCACACCTGTTAGAATGGTTATTATCAAAAAGACAAGAAATAAGTATTGGCCAGCATATAGAGAAAAGGGAACCCTTGTGCACTCTTGGTGGAAATGTAAATTGGTGCGCCATTATGGAAAACAGTATGAAGGTTCCTAAAAAATTAAAAATAGAACTATCATATGATCTAGCAATTCCACTTCTGGGTTTTATCTGAAGAAAACGAAAATACTAACTCAAAAAGATATAGGCACCCCCATGTTCACTGTAGCATTATTTATAATAGCCAAGATATGAAAACAACCTAAGCATCCATCAACGGATGAATGGATAAAGAAGTTGTGATACACACACACACACACACACACACACACACACACACACACACACAGTGGAATATTATTCAGCCACAAAAAATAATGAAATCTTGCCATTTGCAATAACATGGATGGAACTTGAGGGCGTTATAGTAAGTGATAAGTCAGACAGCGAAAGACAAATACCATATGATCATATGATCTCACTTATGTGTGGAATCTTTAAAAAAAAAAAAAAAAGCCAAACTCATAGATACAGAGAACAGATTGGTGGTTGCCAGAGGCAGGGGGTGAGCAAAATGGGTGGAGGGTGTCAAAAGGTACAAACTTCCAGTTATAAAATAAATAAGTCATGGGGATGTAATGTACAACATTGTGAATATAGTTAATAATACTGTATTGTATATTTGAAAGTTGCTAAGAGAGCAGATCTTAAAAGTTCTCATCACAAGAAAAAGAATTTTTAACTATGTGTGGTGACAGATGTTAACCAGACTTATTGAGGTGATCATTTTGCAATATATACAAATACTGAATCATTATGTTGTACACCTGAAACTAATGTTACATGTCGGTTGTGCCTCAATAAAAATAAATAAAATAAAATATTTTCCTAAAAAAATAAGAAGAGAAAAGGAACACAGATGCCTGGATCCTAATACAAGTTCTTATTGGCTCTCTCTCTTCCTAAATTTCCTCGTCTATAAATGGGGGATAACAGTATCTACTTCAAAGGGCCACTGTACAGATTAAAACCACTTGTAGGAGAACCTGGCCCATAGTAAATGTGTTAAATATATTGAAAGGAGATTCATAGTTCTGAGGAAGAATTGAGGATTTTTTTAAATGATAGCATATGATAACTAAAGAAGCAAAGAAGACACTCAAATAAGAGAAAGATAACAATTGTGGTACAGTACATGACTCAAATGTGAACAGCATTTAAGTAGTCATAGTAATGTGAAAGTGATTACTACTCTAACTGAAAATTTAAAATAAATATATTAAAAAGATGGAGAGGTTCAGAAAATGTGATAAAAAGCAAATCTTCATCTTCCATAGCAGGCAGACAACTGATAATACCTACCGCTGAAAAATTAAGTTTAAAACAGGCCATTGCAGTAATTAAGGGGGGGGGGGAGTTGTATTTAGGGTGGCAGTGATGGCAGAGATTAAGAAAAGTAAAAGAATTCAAGGGATATTTGGGCAATAAAGTCAAGAGATATTTAAAAGATAAAAATCAAGAAGTCTTGCTAATGGACTGAAATGGGAAGTTGAAGGGAAGGAAAGCATCAAAAGTTACTCCTAGAGTTTTGGCCTTCATTACAGTTTGGATGATGTTGCCATTAACTGAGATAGAGGACACTAGAAGAGAGCAAGTTTGGGGGTGGGAGAAGGGATGGAGATCATGAGCTGTTTTTGGACACCTGGATTTAAAGATACTCCATTCCACCCAAATGGAGTTTTTCAAGAAAACAGTGGAAATACTGATTCAGAGCTCAGAAAAATTATTTGGCCTGGATATACATATATATGTGAGTCATCTACAAAAAGTGGTCATTGAAGTCATGGACATCACTTTCCCCAGGAGGAAAACCAAAGAATGAGAAGAGTCAAAAGTCTAGGAGTGAGCCCTCAGGGATTCCACATTTAATAGCCAAGCAAAGGAGTCTGGGCCTACAAAGGGCGGAGAGCAGGAATAACCAGAAGGTTTATTCTAGGAATAACCTGGAGGAAAACCAGGAGAGTGTTCCGTCATGGAGGCCAAGTTCAGTTTGGAACATAATGAATACAAAGCAGCAGTTGTTTATATCTAGTTGTTTTTATCTAAGAATCTGGAGATTGGGAAAGAGTGCAAGACTCACCACACAAAAGGCCCCAATTGTAGGATTTTGACCTAATTCCCCTTCTGACCACAACCTCCATTTCTGCACTTTGCATTTAGCCTTCATGTTCTTTGTAGTATTTTAGTTCATTAATCCCCTCATGGACTCACTTACCTTTCCGTTTTATTTGTTAATGCCCAGTAAAGCACATCCAGGGACTCAAGAGCACCAGTAAAGAATCAGAGTTAGGGCTTCCCTGGTGGCGCAGTGGTTGAGAGTCTGCCTGCCGATGCAGAAGACGCGGGTTCTGTGCCCCGGTCCGGGAAGATCTCACGTGCCACGGAGCACCTGGGCCAGTGAGCCATGGCTGCTGAGCCTGCGCGCGTCCGGAGCCTGTGCTCCGCAATGGGAGAGGCCACAAAAGAATCAGGGTTAAAAAAGCGTGGCCTTTGGTGTCAAATTATCAGGGTTAGAATCATGATCTGAGTGTGACCCTAGGAAGTCATAGATGCTTTTTGAGCCTTGGTTTTCTCATCTGTAAAGTAAAGGTGATGATAATGGTCCCAATGTAGGATCAAATGAGATATTTCAGTGCCTGACACATTGAAAGCAAGAAATTAATATCAGTTATTTCAATTATTAGCCATGGTCTTAACTCCCACCAACATATTAGATAATTCCTATAAGTTGAATTTCTACCTTTAAACTTTTTTCTTTAATCAGTAAGAAGCCTTTATCTGCCCCAAGCATTTTCTATGTTCCTTTAATGTCACAGTTCACCCAGCCACCCAAATCAGAAAACCTGGGAACGATTCTTATTCCAGTTTACTTCCTCTATCCAAGTCATAAAATTCTCACAATTCTTCCTCCTAAACAGCTCTTTCATTTATCTTCTCCTGCCTCTCCCTTCTTTCCCTGCCCTATTTAGACCCTAGATTTCTGCTTAGGTTCCCAAGTGGTCTCTACCTCTAGAGGTTTCCATATACCGCTTTTCTAGAATATTTTCTAAAATGCAAATCTGATCAACAATGGTAGGAAATAACAGGCATTCAAGAACATTCATTTGTATTTCTTCCTACTTTTCCAGCCTCATCTCCTGCCACTGACCATACACACCCCACGTCTCAGGGATACTGAGATATGTGTCATTCACTGGTGTGCCTCCTCACTCATGCCTCTGGGTCTGTTCTGCTGGTCCCGCTACCTGTCCTGTCCTACAGTGTCTCTTACTCTGCGACTTCTTCACTGATCTCCCTCCTACCCACCAAGGCAGGGGTAATCCCATCTTCAAGTTGCACAGTCTCAATTAGAGCAGTTATCTCAAAATATTTTAATGATTCGTTTCTATGTATTTCTTTCTATGAAGCCCCTGAGGGAAAGTGCCAGGGATAGCTCTTGTCCCTAACAAGTGTCTACTCATAGAAGTGCTCAGTAAATGTTTGAAAAATGATTGAACTCCCCACCAAAGATGAGATGCCGTCTGACTTCCCATAGGGCTCTCTTTCCTGGCGATTATGCCTCTTGTAACTCAGTTTAGGGATTCAAAAACACAATAGTCTTTGGAACACTCAAGATGATTCCCATTTCCAGCTCCAAACTCTTCATCAAGCCCTAGACCTCCACATCCATTTCTGTTATACCTCTCTACCTGAGTAAGCAACTTGTTCAACATAACCAAACTATACTTGTCCTCTCCATAAACTGTTCACTTTGACCCGAGGACTTTCCTAGCCTATCCTCTAGATGCTCCCACTCCAACATGATCTAGCCTTTTTGTAGGTAAGATCTAGACTTGCTGCCAATTTTCAACTCTAAATGATTTCCCTTCCAATTATCCAATCTACCTTTTCAAAATATTTCTTACTTTTACCTATGTTCTTTACTTAGAAAACTGATCTTGTTCAATTTCTCTGATCCCTAGCCCAAGATTTATTGATGGCTTCACTCATCTTTCTTTTTTCCTTCTAATCCCAGAATGACTTTCTTCCCCTTAGATGGTCCTCCTTCCACTCTTACTTTAAGTCCTTGACCCCTTCCCAGGAGCTCAAGAGAGAGTCAATTATTCCTCTCTTTATTTTAAATCTCTCTTCTACTACTCCTTTCCTTTCCTCTCCACTTATAGACCTATTCTCCTTATCCTAAAGAAAAAATTAAAATTCTTTTAGCTCAGTCCCTTCTTTTGCCTTCCTTTCAATGCCAAAATAGTCTACATCTGGTGGTTGCTCTTTCTCAGTACTGTTCTATGATTTGCTTCTACCCCTATCACTGTAATAAAACTGCACTCTAAAAGATCACTAATGATCCCCTAATTTCCAAATCCAAAGACTTTTTCTCCATCCTCAGCCTCCTTGACCTTTTCTAGCATTTATATTGTTAGGACACACAGCATTGTGGTTAAGCAGCCCCAAGAGTTAAACTGCCATAATTTAAAGTTGCTTCTGTAAATTGCAAGCCTTGAATTTTGGTAAGTTTTAAAAATCTTCTGTCTCCATTTGTCATCTATAAAAAAAGAGATGATAATAGCAGTATAGGTTTCATAAGGGTGTTGAGTGGATGATAATTTTGGTAAGGCATGTTGCAGTGCCTATCTCATTCTAGGTGTTCAATAAGCATTTGCGATAGTGTTTGAACCCATCGTTTCACTTTTGGGGGGTAAAGTTCTTCTTAAGCTGACATTAAAACATGTTCTTCTTCTCATCCACTTCTATGTATAACTCTTTCACTTCTTTGCTGGGTGATACTGGGCATGTCTTTAAGCCTGATAAGTGGCGATTACTACCTATTCATAAAAAGATTGAAATGATACATGTAAGAAGTTTAAGTTTAGCACAATATCTGGCATACAGAAAACATTTGCTTTTCTGACTAAAGAAACAGAGGAAACATCTCTGGTTCCGTAACTTTCCTTCTTCCTGTCTTAAATCTGAATGTTGATATCTGGTGTAAGACAATCACATTGCAGGTAGGAGGGAAAAGCCAAGAAAACTGCAGAGATGACTATCTGATATCATTGAATGAACACCAGAAGCCCCTACCTCCAGAATTCCTATGTTTGTTTTTGTTTAAGCCACTGTGAACTGGTTTAAACTACCTGATCTTCTATTACTTGCAATGAAAATATTCCTAATGATACAGTCCCAATTTATGCTTAACAGTTGTAGCTAACAGTCTTTCTATTATCCTTCTAGGCAGTTTATAAAGATGAACCGAGAGTGTCTACAGTTATTTCCAACTTAACTACAACTATTTTGAATCCTTGTGCTACAGATAAACTATTTAGCTCTTTGGGGAAGTTTTTTTAGGTGCAGTGCCCAAAAGTCTTAGACAACCACATAGTTCCACTGTCTGTGGTATAAAATGCCAGTATCATCTTGTTAACTAAAGACAATAGGTTTGTCCTGCATATAGAATATGCCTTTTTTCTCTATCTATTCTGCAAAGAAGCCACTAAATAGATTGAGAAGATAGCAACTGAGTAAAGCAACTCGTTCAACATAACGAGTATGAAAAGATAACAATTTTGGAGTTGGCCAGATGGAGACAGAGTCTAGTTTCACCACTTCCTAAAATGTAAATTTTTTGATCCTCAGTTTCTTTAATTGTAAAAGTAGCCTAAAAAGGGGATAGCGTTCCTACAAAGGGTTATTATGAAGAGCTAAGGTTAATGCTGTCAAGTGCCTAGCATAGTGCACAGTGTGGAATACAAAGAATCTGCTCTTTTATTGCTTCAATTATATAGTAGACAGTGAGTAAATTTTACTGCCCCGACCACTCCCACAGAGCATTAAGGAGGACTAGAGTTAAAATTCACCCACAGGAAGCTTTTGAACATTAATCTCAACTATTCTGACCATACTCTTTCTGAGCCCCGATTAACATTTATGGAGTCATATGTTTTTCAAAAATTATATTCAGATAAGTGATTTCTACTTCAAATTAGACCCTCCAACAATATGGTAATTACTCAAAAAACATTTTTTATAATGCCTCTTTAAGGAACATTTTTCATAACATACACCTTCTATGTCATAGGTATTAGTGACAGAGTGAATGCTGGTCTTTTGGGGAAGGTCACATGACAAATAATAGGCCTAATGGTGGCTAATAGTTAAAGTTATCTAACTTCCTTAGATGCATTTTCCCACACGTATTGAGAACATTATACGTGTGTGTGTATTTTCCTTAATAGTGATAAATCATCATTTTTATTATGAAGTTTGTGGGTTTTCTGGAAAGCCAAAAGTCATTCCAAGATACCACTGATGAATAAGGTGGCTTCAAAATATGCCAGATTTTATTGGGGGGAGAACAAAATACAACAAAACAAATAGAATACAACAAAAGCAGAAGTGAGATTTAAATATTAAGAAATAACTTTTTCTTTTATGACCCAGAAACTGGCTTTGAAGGTAATTCTAAAATGTTTTGGGGTTAACAGCTTCCAAGAGTGCCCATTTTGAAAGACAACAATCGTGTATGTGTATATTTGATTTAAAAAAAATAAGTCCCTTTTTTATTCACAACTGGACTAAAGATCTCATTTTGTAAACATGATGTCTGTGCTTAAAACACAGAACATAGAAACACAAAGAAAGGTCTGTCAGGAAAGATCTGTTTTTAGTGCTTGAGTCAATCTTCCAACATTGCTTATTTCAAATCAGTGTTTTTCCTACTTTTTTGACAATGTATTTTGACAAATACATTGTTGGAATGTCGCCTTTAACACGAAAATGACCTAGTCTGTGTAAATTTTGATGTAAATATGATTTAACAGTTTAATGAAGCAATACTTAATTTGTGTGATAAAAATCAGATATTTTCTTTTCTGTGGTTATCTATTTTGCGACCTCCTAAATTGATTTCACGTCCCGCTAATGGGTCGAGTAGCAGAGTTTGAAGCAAACGTTGTAAATAGCCGGTCCCACTTGCCAGGCTCCAGGGTTAGCTTGTCTCTAACTCATCCTTTCCTAGACCAGCCAGCTTCCCGCGGCTTTGGTAACCTAGCAACCAGACAGCGCAGGCAGACACTTCCGGACCGCAGTTGTCCAATCAGCTCTGCAGAGTTGTCGCGGAGGCTGATGGGGCGCCGGAGACTGCGCGGCCGCGAGTGAGTGCATCTTGGTGACGGGCGGACGCGGGACCGTGGTGGCAATGGCGGCTTGGTCCACCTTAAACGCTGCGGGTGTGACTCTGTTCCTCTTGTTGGTCCTTCTTCGCGTCTCACAGGCTCAGACCTTCTTCTTCCCTTTCCGGCAGCCGGAGACATGCGGCCACAACCAGTACTTCGATATCTCCGCGCTCTCCTGTGTCGCGTGTGGAGCCAATCAGAGGCAGGATGCTCGAGGTGAGACGGTCCGGGATGGGCCCTAGCCAAAGTAACACCTCCGCCTTGATGCTGTCCCCAGACCCCTCGTCACTAAAATATCTTTTCGTCTGCGGAAGAATGTTTCAGAAGGGTTAACTGCCAACGCCTGAGAGGAGGGTTTCTTGGAGGATTGAAGTTTGCACACAACGAGTGAGGTTGGGGAAACCCTGAGTCCGCTACCTCATAGGCTGTCGAAATTAATTTCTCGGCTCCAGTCCCTCACTCCTCATCCGGGGGGTCTTTAGGGAGGCACCTGGAAAGCTGACTACCGAAGGAAGAAAAATAGAGAAGTAATCTGAGGTGCAGAGGAGCAGGTGACAGAACAGGTCAGGGAGGGAATGCAAATCAGCGCTTGTAAACTTTGATAGTTTTTGATCTTTTCAAATCCCAGAATTTAGAGCTGGAAGGGACCTTAACCGTAATCAGGTCCAGTCTTCTCGTTTTACAGATACAGAAATGGAAGCCCAGATGAGGTCGTAATGTCTTCTTTGTCTTCTAAATTGGGGACAGGAAGAACTCCTGTCTCTTTGCCCTCAGTCTTGACCTATGTGTTTCCACTATGCAGTCTGTCCGTAATATTATAGATTTCCTTAGGATTTAGCCCTTTCATTGTTGAATATTACTGATTGCCCTTAAAGTCTCTTTAGATTAAACTTAACTTTTTTTTTCTTGAGACGTTCATCATTTGGTCCTAGTTGTCCTCACTGAAACTGCTCAGAATAAGACTTTTCCCATATTATAAAGTTTAGAATGTTTTTAATCTCGGTTTGGGCACCCAGGTATTAACTTTCTGCCATCTTTAAATTTGATGTATCTTTATTTAAGTCACTGTGTAGGACAGGTCAGGATTCTCAGGTGAGGAAATATGAATGAGAAAGCATTTCCCAGACTCTAAAGTGTAAGGTTCATAGTTATGAACCCTGATATCATAAACATTCTACTACATGGATTCCTATGGGTGCTGTATCCACTTAATGCCTTCTTAGAGAATGCTGTCCTTACCTATTCAGAAAATTGAGTAGTGATTATCTTATAAAGTTTACTATCTTTCCAAACAGAGGAAAACAGTGATTTATTCGAATCGAGATAACTTTCCTAATAAGGTTTTGTTTTGACAAAGTAAATTTGAATTCATTGAATATATGTGTATGGTTGGATGAAATAGAAATGCAAAATCTCCCATAGCAGTTAATCAGTAGTTTGGTTATTAGTTTAATAGTTATAACTTAATAGTTTATTTATGCTTGCACTTAAAATGGTAGCAAACACAATACCTACTGTGTGCCAGACGGATTCTAAGACCTTTACAGATAATAACTAACTTATATTAACCCCGTGAGGTAGGTACTGTTTGTTGTTCCCATTTTACCAAATTGGAAGCCAAAGCACAGAGCCTTGCTCAGGGTCACACAACTAAGTAGCAGAATCAAGATTAGAACCTAGGCAGTACTGGCTCCACTGTATTGCTTTTTTTTTTTAATATTTATTCATTTGGTTGCCCTGGGTCTTAGTTGTGGCAGGAGGGCTCCTTAGTTGCGGCTCGTGGGCTCCTTAGTTGTGGCATGCAAACTCTTAGTTGTGGCATGCATGTGGGATCTAGTTTCCTGACCAGGGATCAAACCCCAGCCCCCTGTATTGGGAGCACAGAGTCTTAACCACTGCTCCACCGGGAAGTCCCTCTGCTGTCTTGCTCTTAACTACTACTTCTCAAGATCTTAAGAGTTATTAAAATTTTCCTATCTTGGAGTTTTATTTATCAAGGTCAAAATTGGCTCTTTTCTTTTTAGGAACTGTATGTGTGTGTCTACCAGGATTTCAGATGATCTCTAATAATGGAGGACCTGATATTATTTGTAAAAAGTGCCCAGAAAACATGGTATGGAGTATTTATTTTAAAAAATAATCTTACTGTAAAAAATAGTAAATTAAATACCTTTGTTTTTTAAACTACAATTTAATGCTGTACTCTAATATTTTCCCACAGATTTTAAAATTATTAAGCCAACTTTGTTTTTACTAGAGTAAATTTTGGGAGATCAGTGAAATTTTGCAAACTTGGAAAAAAACGAAGATATTGCTTTACTTTTTGAAATCTGAAAAAACACAAAGCTGTGAAAATTTGAGTGTCTTTATTTTTATTTTTATTTCATAGAGAAACTGCGTTATAAAAGCAAATATCAGTAGATGAGTGAATGATACATATATAGAGCAGTTTTTCATTTTTGTATCATTTGGTACAGAGTGAGTTCAGTGTCTTAGATTTAGCGTCAACAGTTTTATATAATGATTCATGTTCGTAATGATATCTGAGTGATAAGTTCATGAAATGCCAGTTTCATCAGTAAATAGGTTAATATCTGTTTTGTTAATCATTTCATTATATCATAATTTTTGGAAAATTAGTAAATTAATAGTTACTATATATGATGATTCTTAATTAACAGAAATATATCTTTGAATCATTTTGGGTAATTATGAGTCAGTGTGCCAGTTCTGTCTTTATAGTAATGTTTCTTCTCATTATTGTATTAAAAAAATTGAGTCTGGGAATTTAATATTTACTATATAAACCAGTCCTTGTTTATGACTAGTACTTACAGGTTTGATGATCATTTTGAAACTTTATATTTTTGGAAATATTGACCCTAGCTGAATTACAGTGATAAAAAGCTGCTAATATGAAATGGTGCCAAAGCAGATTTATTTTTCAGTGACATTACTAAGCTATCATAATTTTTAAATAGTCCTACATGTATAAATGTACTAACAAATATAGGAGCATTTCTTGATATATCCAGTCTTTTCAACCAAAACCTAAAATAATTTGTGGCATTGTTTTGTTGTTACCATTGTTTTCTATTAATTTTGGTTACATCCATATTTGTAATAAAATTACTGTATTTTTACCCCAGGTTTTTTTCTAAACCATATAATATTATAAGCCCAATTTTTGATGATGTCATATTTTATCAAAAACCTTTACTATTAGTGGATAAAAGGAAAGATCTCATAATTTAAACAACTTTAAGTATATTTATTTACAATAAAATTCATCCATTTTAAATCATAACTTAATTGTTAAAAGCTATTATATTTGAATTTTTAAAAATTAGAATAACTATTTTAGAACAGGTAAGACTAAACTATTAATTGGCTATCTGTTGATTAAATAGTGTGGAATTTCGTTGCATTTTTTCTTTGTAAATGCAAAAACTGAATGACTTAATTATGAGAGTAAGGACTCATTTAAATTGAAAATCATAAGGAAAAAAGAACTATTGCCTGGAGTTAATAGTAGTCAGTACTTATAGTAATGATAATATAGTAGTCAGTACTTGTAGTAATAACGTATAGCTTGATTTTTGAATATAAGCACAAATTGTCTATCCAGGAAATCTTTATGTGGCTCATATTTATGTAATTTATTTGCATAGCTCCTGCAAATTATACACTGTTGTGGCTTTTTGGACTTAATGATAAATTAAGGAGAACATTAATTAAGAAAGGGAAAATAATTTTTTTCTTTTAATTTAGAAAGGTGTTACTGAAGATGGCTGGAACTGTATTTCTTGCCCTGGTGGTTTAACTGCAGAAGGAAAATGCCACTGTCCCACTGGCCATATTTTAGGTAAGAAGTAGATTCTAGAATGTGTCCTTATAGACTTTTTTTTTCCTGTTTTTAATGTACATTGTATACATTGTAACCACAGGAAATATAAGTGGTATTTTTTATGTAAATACTTCATACCAAAAACATTGTTCTCCAGCATACTTTTTTCAGTTAATGGTATGATCTGTTAGATCTACCACATACTTTTTAATCCACTCCATGGTATTTCATAGCATTTTGCTATTTAAAATATTTAGATTATTTTCTAACAAATAATGTTTGGGGTTTTTTTGCGGTACGCGGGCCTCTCACTGTTGTGGCCTCTCCCGTTGCGGAGCACAGACTCCGGACGCGCAGGCTCAGCGGTCATGGCTCACGGGCCTAGCCTCTCCGCGGCATGTGGGATCTTACCGGACCGGGGCACGAACCCATGTCCCCTGTATCGGCAGGCGGACTCTCAACCACTGCGCCACCAGGGAAGCCCACAAATAATGTTTTGATGAATATTTTTATGCACATCTTCAAGTGTTTCTGTGGGCTAGGTATCTGAAAATGAAACTGTAGTATTATAAGGTATATGAATTTACAATTGTAATAGATACCACCAAAAGCCCTCTAAGTTGTGAAACTTATCAGAAGTCTATGAAAATACTTGTTTCCCCAAATCCAGTGTAACAGGAACATGCAGGTAAGAGGTAAGAAATTCTCTGAGGAAAATATATTAATTTAAGATGATGATGATGATTTGGAAATTGGTTTCTGTATTTTTTATGTGGAAATGGGGAAGGCTTCACTTTTTGATACTTTATTATGGATGGTGCTTGACATGACTTTATGCAAACAAGTTGTTTTGAGAATTACTAGAATAATAATTACAACTGGGTTTTACTAAGTGTATAGAAGCTTATATATTGACTATGAGTTAACATCTTATTGTTTCTAAATTGTTTAGTGGAAAGAGATGTTAATGGAACGTTGTTGTCTGAAGCAACTTGTAAACTCTGTGAGGAAAGTGAAAACTCTTTTACAATAGCAAATGCTTTAGGAAACAGGTAAGCGGTATGCTGGGTGCTGACTTCATTAATATCTTATATTTATGTAGAATCTGTGCCTTTCCTATCAGATTCCTTGCTCCTCACAATAACCCAAGGAAGGATAGAAATAAACAGGTAAGGAAGCTGAGGCCCAGAAAATGAGACAGAATAGGGTTTAATTCTTGTTTCAGTGTCTTGTTGGTTGTTTGACCTCACTCGATAAGTCTGTCTCCTTGTCTTCAGAATGGGGACATACCACCCACTTCATAGGCTGTTACCACAGCTCAGAAACATACTTTACATATCTAAAGTTCTTAGCTAAATACTACAGAGTAAGTGCTCAGTAAAAGGTACCGATTTTTGTTTGTCACGTAATTTGTACATAATCTATAATATAATGCATAGTATATAATAGTAACTTTTATTTGCAATCTACTTATTATATACTAGGTACTATCTTTATATATTATATTACATAAAAATATGTTAATAAATGTGATGATAATTATCATAACCCAGGTATCCTGGTTTATAGCCTTATTCTCTTTCACTTCCTGTTCCCCGTTTATGCATGCATACCTGCACACCACACACACACCCCTCCGTTTCTTTAACTCAAACACATCATCCCTATTCCAGTTCTTCAATTTTTTTAGTTGCCTACATGCTGACCTCCCTCTAAATACTGTTTTCTCTTCAGTTCCCAAATTGGAGATAGAAAATACTTGAGCAGTTTCTCCTGGGGATACTTAGTGTTGGATCATCTTTTCTCTCAGGGTGACCTAGGTTGTAGCATCCTAATACAGACCACTGGGTTGATCCCCCGTTCCTCTCCTCTTATACCTCCCTAGGCCTAGTTTGAGTTCTGTGCTGTGCCCCAGCTCCTCCTCCTACCTGTTCTGTTTTGTAATGAGTACCCATAGAAACCTATCAGTGTCCCCACTAGTCCACTGCCCTCCCTCCCTCCCTCTATATCATTCATTAATGAAAAATATAAAGTATTTTCCTAAAATAAATAAAGAAGATGAAAAGACTTTAAGAGTGTTTGCTGTAGGTTTGATGAGGGTATAGATACTCGTTTCTTTTCAGCGTATGTTACCTTTTTGCTTTGTGGCAGAAAAATAAGGAAAGTATATTCGATAATAGCTACTTATAAAAATGGATTTGGTTTCATTTATATGAGTTTGTTGGGCTCTTTTGTTATTTGAGTGACTTAACCATCTTTGCTATTCAATACTATTTATTTTATATTACCTGCGGCTTCAAAAGAATATTCGCCTATTATTGGTTAATTTTATTTATTTATACCTTGCCTTGTAATACAAAGAGTAGTATATCAGCATTAATACTTCTAATATGTTTATTTTATTACAAGTAATTGCTTAGTTGAATGAGTCTATTCTAATATAATCAGTTAGGAAGACAAGTTCTCAATTAAATTAGGGCTAGTGTAATTTATTAACATTTAACAAATTATTTTTGTTATATTGACAGGTGTGTCCAATGTGAACCAACATTCATTAACACCAGCAGGTCCTGTGTATGTTCAGAACCTAACATTTTAGTAAGTCTAATCAAATTGATAATGTATATACTTTTAAATTAAATTACTTATATTCTTCCATAAACTTTTTTTTTTCTTATTTATTAATGAAGACAGGGGGATTATGTTTCAGCAGCACAGGGAATTTCCCTCCACGTATGATTTCAGCTGCACGTTATGGAGATCTTGTGAGTATGCTTCAGTTTTTTTTGTTGTTCTATTGTTAAGGATATTTCTGCATTTCTTCCTTTGGTAATTAATTTGGGGCTAAAATGAGAAACATTTATGTGTAAATCCCTTTAAAATGGAAATTATCAGTCAATAAGAAACGTTAGACAACAACTCAGCATTATAATTTATAAGTACAGTTGCTCTCTTCTCTACCTCAGCTCATTTCTTTTTCAGTGGATCTCAGAATGTTTAAGCTGGAAAGGTCTTTTATAGATCCTATAAAGAATGGAGTATAATATAGTTAAGAGCACCAGAGACTCTAGATTTGAACCCTGGATTTACCAGTCATTAGTTTTATACCTTTGGACTTTGCTAAACGTCAGTTTTATTGTCTGTAGGTTGGGTGTAATAATACCTACCTCACAGAGCCTGTACATGGTAGTCACTGGAGATTTGAGGATTATTTGTATCCGACCAAGTTCCTTGTTTATAGATGAGAGCGTGATGGCAGATAGTTAGAGCTTTTGCAACAGAATCTGGTGATAACAAGATCTGGGATGTAAAATGGGAAGTGGATGAATCGGAACTGAAGAGGTCATCAGTCCAAGAGAAGAGGAGTTAGATGACTAACTAGGAGTCAGTCAGAGTAGAGCTTGTGTGGATAGGCTAGGACCTGGTTGCTACAATCATCACTGAATAAATGGGAGTGACTAGGGGAGCTGTAAGGATAGCCGTGATGAGGGTGGAATCTGGAATCCTCATGAATAAAGCAAAAATTCCTCTCCTCCAGTATAGTCTTGTGGGATTACAGGCAAGTACCAAATATTTGCAGAAAAACAAATACTAAAATAGACATATACATAGGGAGCTTAAGATCATCCAAATATTGGCTCGTTTGTAGTAAGATTCATGTTTTCTGGGGCATTCTTCTCCGGTCTCTGATTATAGTGACATATACCATTATCAAATTTGCAGGCCTTTAATTTTCATTTTTTCCTTTTCAAAATAAGTAAAAATAACTTTGCCAAAAATTCCAACAATGTCTCTTTTTCATATTTGGTCTCAGATTACCAGTCATTTAGAGGTCACGTCCCCTTCAGTCTCCTCCAGTCTGGAACACGTCCTCAGTCTTTCCCTGCCTTTCATGAACTCGACAGTTTTGTCATTTTACTATTTTTTTTTTTTTTTGACCATGCCACATGGCTTGCGGGATCTTGTTCCCTGACCAGGGATTGAACCCTGGGCCACAGTAGTGAAAACCCAGAATCCTAACCTCTAGGCCACCAGGGAAGTCCCCTACCTCGACAGTTTTGAAGACTACAGGCCTTACAATCCAGAGGGTGACCCTCAACCTGGGTCCATCCAGTTTTTTTTCATAATCAGGACATGCCTGGCAGGAAACCACAAAAAAGATGTGCTCTTCTCAATCCATTGCGTCACATGAGGAGACACATGTTGTCCATCTGTCCCACCACTGGTGGTGTCAACCTAACCATCACCCCCTGCTGTAAACTCACCACATCTGCTATTAAGTTACCATTTTCCCTTTGTATTTGGTAGGTTTTTTTTTTTTGCGGTACGCGGGCCTCTCACTGTTGTGGCCTGTCCCATTGTGGAGCACAGGCTCCAGACGTTCAGGCTCAGCGGCCATGGCTCATGGGCCCAGCTGCTCTGCGGCATGTGGGATCTTCCCGGACCAGGGCACAAACCCGTGTCCCCTGCATCGGCAGGCAGACTCTCAACCACTGCACCACCAGGGAAGCCCCTGTATTTGGTAGTATTTTTGAGGAGAATTTCCAAGGTTACACTTCTTCTTCTCTAAACCTTCTCTAAACTAAGTAGCTTTAGTTTCCACTGATGTCACTTGCCTTCATCAACCACTACTATGATGGTTGCCAAATGTTTCTATCATTCCTTCCACATTATTAACATTCTACTGTAAGGAATTTTCCCTTCCTCACCTTTATATATTTATTTGTTCAGTAAGGACAGTATGGATTTGTGGGTTCCTATTTTATTCATTTCTTATAATCCAGTATATGTATTGTTTGTTTTGGTGCTCAAATTGTCATAGATTTGGCCATTATTAGAAGCCCCTTTGAGTTGGTTCCTATGTCTTTTTGACATATCTCTATCATTCTTTGAGCATTTCCTTACTTTCTGGCACAATAAGATTTCCAGGCTCATCTTGTACTTTTCCTGCTTCAGCCCTGGAAACAGTTATTTCTCTAAGAAGCTCTTAAGGATAATACTTAGAAACCAAGCTTACCATGCTTAGTATGCCCTCTTTAGCAGACATAGCTAGAAAATATATACACACATTATGTATATACATACACATATCTATAACTATTTCTGTATCCTATAGTTTTATATAATTTTATAAGAGAGACTTGCAGTCCTCCTCAGGTAATATACCAGACAATCAATAAAAACTTTCCAAATATATGAACCAGTGTCTTCCCATTCCCTTTTTCCAAAAACAGCTTACATCTTCGTTTGTTTTCCCAACTTTAATTTTGAAAAATTTTTAAGTTGCAGAAAAGTTGAAAAAAATAATAACTGTGCATATATCTTTTAGTAGTTTAACCAATTATTAATGTTTTGCCACATTTGCTTTATCTCTCTCTGTGTATGTGAGTGTATGCATATGCACACATACACATCCATATTTTTTTCTGAGCCACTTGAAAATAATTTGTAGCTATATAACATTTCACTCCTAAATACTTTATCATGTAGCTCCTAAGAACAAGGGCATTTTTCTGGTATCACACCTAATAAGATTAAAATTAATATAATAGAATTACCTGATATACTGTTCATACCCAACAAATTTCCCCATTTGTTTCAATGAAGTCTTTTATCCCTCCCCACTTTTTTGGCAAGGGGGACCCAGGATCAGTGAAAGACCCCGCACTGAGTTAATCTTTTTAGTCTCCTTTAATTTAGAACAGAGAGATCCTTGTTCTGTTTTGCTTTTTGGGTTTTTTGTTTTGGCTTTTTTTTTTTTTTTTTTTTTTTTGCATTGACTCTTGGAGAGTCAAGGCCAGCTTTCTTGTAGAGCATCCCACACTCTGGATTTTTCTCATGATTAGACTCAGTGAAATGTCTTTTTGCAAAAATATGATATAGGTGTTGGGAATAGCCCATTGCATCAACAAGGAGCACATAAGGTCAGGATGTCCAGTTAGTGGTGATGCTAAATTGACTGCCTGGTCATGGTGCTGTCTGCCACTTCTCTCCATTGGAAAGGTACTGTGACTAATAAGTTAGTCTGAGATTTTACTTTGAGACTATGTACATATCTGTTTTAGCAGCCATTGATGAACCTTACCTGAATCAATTATTAAATTGGTTATTTCAAAATGATTTCACAGGGCTTCCCTGGTGGCACAGTGGTTGAGAGTCCGCCTGCCGATGCAGGGCACACGGGTTCGTGCCCCGGTCCAGGAAGATCCCACATGCCGCAGAGTGGCTGGGCCTGTGAGCCACGGCCGCTGAGCCTGCGCGTCTGGAGCCTGTGCTCCGCAGCAGGAGAGGCCACAACAATGAGAGGCCTGCGTACCGCAAAAAAAAAAAAAAAAAAATGATTTCACAATTCTGTTGTTCCCTTTATATTTTTAGTTAGCAGTCTTCTAGAAAGAGTGCTTTCTTTTCTCTATGTGCTTTTATTTTTTTTTTAGCTTTACTGCAAACTCCAGGTATCATGAGTGTGTTATAATCTGTCACTGTTACTCTTCTTTTCAAAGCTCAAATTGCCTCAAATTTGGACTTCCTTTGGTATAGCCCCTGTGTTATTTTGACATGTCTCTTTCAGTCTTTAGGCACTACCTTAGTTTCTCTATACTGTGTTCCAGGCTCAACCAATGTAATTATAATTTTAAATAGTCACGTAATACTCTAGTTTATGCATTGAAATTCATGTAATTGTATGTCTATTGACTATTTAGGTTTTCTGTTATTAATAATATTGCTGTCAACCATTTTATGCACAAAGATGTGTTTTTCCTTTTGGAGAGATTATTGCCTTAAGGCAAATTTCCTAAGTGTTTCTAAAAATTCCGTGGATATTGTTTTACAAAGGATCATACAACTTTATCACTGGCATTGTCTGTGGCTTCATTTTACATGCATTTGCCAGTACTGTTGTTATTGCTTTCCATTTTTGCTCAGCCTTTTTGTGTGTGTTAGTCAACCTTCTATGCATAGGTTTTTTTCTTACAAAATGAGAATTTTTGCTTATTGAAGAGATGAAAATAATGAATAATGAAGTGACTCATAATTTTATTTTAGATTTCTTTGACAGTTGTGGTGTCACGATTCATATAATTTGGTTTTATCTCCATTGTCCATGTTCAGAGAATTTATTCTGACTGGTGCTTCTCGGTGTCTCATTTTTTAGCAAGATATGCAGATGAACTTTACAGCAGTGGTGCTTAACTAGAGGCTTGTACCTGCAGCTTTTAGAGCACATGTATGCCTTGGTCTCATCCTAGGCATTCTGTTTCATTTGGTTTAGAATGAAGCCAAGCATTTTCTGTTTTTAGGAAATTCCACAGTTGATTCTGATACCCATCATTGTTTGAGAATCACCACTTTGGAGATTTTACATATTAGTTACTCTGTATATCCCCAGTCTCCAGTTGCTTAGAAATCATTCACAGATATTTCTTTTTTATTACTTGCCAATTTAATACAGTGTAATAATCCTAAATCAGCAAATATTAACCAATACTAAGTCAGAATCTAGTTTTTCTTTTATTTTTTTGCACTTTGATTTTTGTTTTAGTGAAATGGGCATAATAGTGTTTTCTTGTTTTTTTTTTTGATTATAGACATACTTTGTTTCCTTATATCCTTTGCCTAAGTGATGTGATTTTGTAATTCAGTCCTATTTGTAATTACTGACATTGCTTAGAATTAATTCTTATATTGCCGTTAGAATCTATTTTTCTGATAATATTGAGAAAGTAATGTTAGTTATTTCCGATTCAGCAATATACATATTAATGTCTTCTAAACAGCGTAGGGTTAAGGAATTTCTATTTGAACTTAAAACTAAAATTCATCTTTGTGTTTACAGGGCATGTCTTTCACTTCAGAATGGTTTGCAGAGTATTTGCAGTCATCAGCAGCTGCTTGTTGGGTATATTTGAATTTCTAGAAAATAATTTTATTCCATTTCAAAGAATTGTGATACCATTTTTTTCCCCACTTAATAAAACTTTCCTCTCTAAGTAGATATATCTCCTTGGTCATTTTCTATAAGAAAAATAAACCCTTTCTAAGTGGACTGAAAGAGAATACTAAAGAAAATGTTATTCATTTCACATTTCATTATTCGTAAATTGAATGTGTCCAAACTTATTCAGCAGAAATTGAATGTTAGGGGAAACTGATTCATACTATCATTTAGTAAATGTTTATTGATGACCTACTGTATGCCAAGCTCTGTTCTCAAATCTTTAAGTTATCTATTTCAGGAAAAGGCAGAGAAAAATCCCCCGTAGAATTATATTGTAAGTAAATGTTAGGTGGTGCTAAGTGCTATAAAGACAAATAAATCAGGGTAAAGAGCATAGAGAGTGGAAGGTAGTGCTATTTTATGGAGGGTGGTCAGGACAGGCATCTCTGGGAGCGTGATATTTGAGTAAAGATCTGAAGGAAGTAGAAGAGAGCCTTGTAAATATCTAGGGGAAGAGTATTCTAAGCAGAGACTATAGCAAGTGCAGAGGTCCCGAAGCAGGAGTTCTCTGGTGTTCATGCTAAAGAAACAGGAAGGAGACCTGAGTGGCTAGAACAGAGTGAGCAGGGAAAGTGGAGAGATGAGTTCACGGGTGAAAGGAGTGACTATGTTGAGGACTTGGAGTTTACTGGAAGGGATATAGAGGATTTTGTGCAAAGGAAGACAATGGTTGACCTCAGGTTTTGAAAAGATCACTCTAATATGGAGAGCACATTTTGTTGGGGCAAAGACAGAAGCGGGGGGACCATTTAGGAGAGTATTAGAGTAATCCAGGTGAGAGAAAGTGGACTCGTGGACAAGGGTGGTACCATGGAAGTGTGAGAAATGTTTAGCTTCTGGATATACTTTGAAGATTGAGCCAATAGATTTAATGATGAGCTGGATACGAGAAGGGAGAGACAGAATATTACTGCAGTGATTTTTATTTGAATAACTAAAAATGGAGTGGTCTTTTCCTGAAAGGGAAAACTGAAAAAGAAGTTTAAGGGGCAAACTCAACAAATGATCTTATTTTGCTGTTCATAAACAAATTACTTAAAATGGATTAGATTTATATGCATAAGCTCTAATATAGGAACAAATTATTATTCTTTCAAAAATTATTCTGCATAATAGTTTTTTTAAATGTCATGCTGTTAGTTCTTCTTTTAATTGCTTGTCTTTATATTTCCACCTAAAATTTACAGTTAAAATGTACAAATTATTTATCTGCCATATAGAAAGTTCTTTTCTACTTAAATTAGAGGAAAGGTATTAAAAGCAAAAGAATGTCCAAAAAAAGAATTTGCAGAATAGGTAAAGTTAAAACCGAGCATAATTTTTATGTCAACTTTTGCTTAGGATGTTAAAGTCCATACATTTCTCTGTCATTACTCTCTTGTAGGTGTATGCCAATCTGACATCTTGCCAAGCTCTTGGAAATATGTGTGTGATGAATATGAATTCTTATGACTCTACCACTTTTGATGCATGTCGACTGTTTCAGTTTATCTTTGAAAATACTGCTGGACTGGGCACTGTTCATTCTGTTTCATTTTGGTAAGGCTATTCTAATTGATGAACCATCATTTTGACGAAATTCAGTGCAATTACTTGCACAAATACATATTAAGAATTGTTCCCCATTATTAAAACAATTGTGATTGTTTATAGGAGACAGAATCTTCCATGGCTGTTCTATGGAGACCAGCTAGGATTAGCACCTCAAGTACTCAGTACTACACCTCTTCCTACAAATTTCAGTTTTAAAGGGGAAAACCAGGTACAAGTCACTATATTATTGAAGGATAACTACATTTTGATTTACAATTTTAAAAGGTAACAAGAATATTACTAGTCATAATTCTTGATAGCCTTTTAAAAATTTAATTACTAAACTAAATCTGAATATTAGCTGCTGAGGAACTAAAAATACAAAGTTTAGCTGCCTTACTTGAGTATATGATACCTCTGGATTATGTCGTATGGCAGCAAGTGGTACTTGTGGGGTTGGGAAGGACAGTTTTCATCACCAAATGCAAAGCCATCTCTGTCCTGTATCTCCACATGTTTAAAAAGGGCTTCCAAAGATTGACTGGGATTCTTATGCCTTTCCTTAGCACTTCACAGCTCCAAATTCTTACCTCAACTTTTTGACCTTCTAGAATGAAAGAACAGATTTTTCCCTCCCCTACTCACCCCCCATACACACACACACACACACACACACACACACACACACACAACACACACATTTAACAGGTTTCAAATGAAGTTATCTGTCACCAGCGCTGCCTCTCAATTCTGAAATAATAGTTTTTGTGCGAAAACCCAGTCCATTTATTTTGGTGTGTTTAATCATAGAGATACTTAGATTAATGTTGCTTCAAAGTAAAGATAGTTGAATTCAATATTTGATCTCTGGAAAAAGAAAAGATCAATCAACAATGAAAAAAATTTTATAGGCTATTTTACTGAATATATACTCTGGAAGTCTAAACTCTGAAAGTTTGTATAGACTGTTGTATGTAATATATATATTTATAGAGTTTCAGAGTATGTGACATTATTTTATTCTTGTTTTTCTTTAATCAGTATACAAAACTGAAGTTTGTTGCTGCTTCTTATGATGTAAGAGGAAATTTTCTCAAGTGGCAAACTTTAGAAGGAGGTGTTTTACAGGTGAGTATGATTCTAGCTAGAGAATTCCTAACGTGTCTTATATTTGACTGAGGCAAAGATGAGAAAAAAACTAGATTATTGCTTGGATAGAGCATCAGTTGCTTGGTAGAGTTGATTTTTTTCATGTGTTTTAAATTGGAATTTCTTAAAACTACTTTAAGTTATGACTTATAACAAAGATGCTCCCTTAACTTTTCATTCCTTGATACAGTGAATGAGTATTATATAAAGTATATGTCCATGTTGAGTGTTGAGAACCCTTGACTATAAGCAAAGAAAACATCTGTGAGAGATATTTATCAGTTGTATTCTTTTGCTGTAGCTTTGTCCAGACACAGAGACAAGATTAAATGCTGCTTATTCCTTTGGAACAACCTATCAGCAGAATGTAAGTTGGAACTATTTTAGGCAGTCTGTATTTTAGCTTCATTTTTTCACATCAGCAATAATTGGAATATCTTTGAGTTTTTGAAATTGGAAATTTCTTGTAGTAATGAATAATTTCACCGATTGATATAGTTTTTATTAATCTAATCAGCATGAAAAGAGTACCTTGTCGTAGATAGAGTCTTAAACATCATAATTAGTTGTTTATTTACTTCTAGGCATATAGGTCATAAAAATAATCTCTACTTTTGAACATTTTAGAATAAAGCAAAAGTATTACTTCATTTTTAATGAACAATAAAGTGTTATCACTCCCTCCTCCCTCTACCCTCCAGAAACAAATAAAAATGCTTTCCTTTTCTCTCCTTCCATGCTTTCCTCCCTCCCTCCCTCCCTGACCTTCCTTCCTTTGGTAATGCATTTTAAAACTACAGTATGGTACAAAGGAATATTATGAGCCATTAAACGTTTGAAAGAAATTCACTAGTCTACAAAAATACTTCTTGATAAAATGCATATATGTACACCATAGAACAAAACTGTGCTTCCAGTTTTGTTAAAACTACAATAAAAAATACTATCAGGGAAAACAGATTAGAAGATAAACATTTTTAACAGCGGTTATCTCTGAATGGTGGCATTACAGGTGATTTTTTCTCTTTTTTATATTTTCCAAATTTTCTATCATGAACGTGCATTTACTTTTATTATCAGAAACGACTTCTATGTTATTTTAAAAAAATGCTATTTTGTGTCTACTTTGGGCCAGGAGAATCAAGACTTGTTAAATGCCCGCTGCTGTATGCTCAGCATTTTATCATTTTTATCTCATCTGATCCATGAAATAACTATGTGAAATACATATTATTTGTGTTTTATGAATGAGGAAATGGTGCTCAGTAAGATTAGGTAATTTACTCAAGGTGTTGCATCAAGTAAATGTTCTGTTAGGCTTGAAAATCATGGTTTTTCCATTGAACCTGGTTGCCTCTCAAGGAGTTCATAGCCTAGTAGAGAAAACAGCTATATAGACAGACAAAGAATTGCAAAGAATGTGATGTGTTGTTCTATAGATATGAACAAGGTACCATGTTGGTCCAAAGGAGGGTTCATTAGCAGTTCCTAGGGAAATATGGAAAGGCTTTACAGAGTGAGTGATACTTGAGCTTGTAGAATGAATATGAGTTTGCCAGGAGAGCACAGTGGGGAAGGGAATGTCAAGCAGAAACACCATTTGCAATGTCAGAGAGATGTAGAATAGCACAGCATATTTAGAGACTGTAAGTAGATTAGTTTGACTGGACCATAGACAGAGAGGGAGCAGTGGGAGATAAACCTGGCTCTGTTAAGGGGAGCCAAATCATAAACAGCGGTGTACATCAGGAGAAAGAATTGGGACCTCATCCCATAGGATAGGAGTTTTTAAACCTTTTCACTGTACACTTACTGTTGAGAATGAATGGGTTGTAGGACAAGATCCAGGTGGTTCTTTACTGTTAGTTATTTTGGCCCTTATAAAAGAATCATACATAGTATTCATGTTTTGAAAGACACATGGAAATGTGGATAAACAAGGTAACTGAAAGCTTTTCATTTTACAATTAAAAAAAACTTGTAAAGATAATAAATATGCTTTCTAATTTTCAATTTGGATACTTTCATTTTTCATTTTCTTTTCCAGTGTGAGATTCCTATCTCTAAGATCTTAACTGACTTCCCCACGCCTACATTTTATGATGTGTACCTTGAATATACTGATGAAAATCAACACCAATATATTTGGGCTGTGCCTGTGTTAAACTTAAATCTTCAGCACAATAAAATATTTGTGAACCAAGGTAAGGCGTCCATACATACCACTCTTTCTCTGAGCTGAAATCAATTAACCAGTCAACCAACATGATAATTTAATAAATCGCAGATTATAAGAATGGTCATAGATTCTCTCTGAGTATAAGTTTCTATATAGCATGCCTAAAAGTAAAACAGTAAGGTTGCTGGTATATTTAGAAATTTTTACTAAATATATCAGGCTTATTATTAAGAAATTATGTTATTGCTAAAAGTGTATCCTGAGAAAAATTAGTAGAACTGTAAAATCAGGGCTAATTTTAATAGAAAAATTAGTAGAATGGAAAAAGTTCTCCTTGAGAGCCATCTTGAAGAATTGAAGATACTTTTTAAATGCCATCTCTTTTTTTATTATTATAACAGACAGTAGCTCTGGCAAGTGGCTTCTGACTCGGCGCATTTTCTTAGTGGATGCACTAAGTGGAAGAGAAAATGACTTAGGAAGTCGGGCAAGATTAATTCGAGTTGCTACCCAAATATCACTGAGGTAAACAAACGTCTAATGCACTAAATGAGGCTTGGAGTATATGGGAAAATGTGGTAGTGAAAGTAGTGACCTGTAATTATCAGGTGAAAACAATAAGAACACCTGAACTGGAACAATACATACTGTGTTTTTAGATGTCCCGATAGATTGGGATACACTAATAGAGGGGAAAATTACGTCAGAAGAGATTAAGGACTTTTGCCAAAATTCATATTGTAGGCCCACTCTAGACCTGCTAAATTAGAATGGGTTGAGAGGGGGAAAGTGAAGATCAGTGGGCTGAAGCAGGTATGTTAGAGCCTGCCAGGTGATTGCAATAGGCAGGCTTCTGCGGCTCCATCTCCTTTAACAGCTACTGTTCTAGGTTGGCCCTCATTAATTATCAACACCTCACTCTTCCTAGGATACTTTTTTTAAAAAATAAATTTACTTATTTATTTTTGGTTGTGTTGGGTCTTCCTTGCTGTGCACGGGCTTTCTCTAGTTGCAGCAAGCGGGGGCTACTCTTCATTGTGGTGCGCGGGCTTCTTATGGCGGTGGCTTCTCTTGTTGTGGAGCACAGGCTCTAGGTGTGCGGGCTTCAGTAGCTGTGGCACACAGGCTCAGTAGTTGTGCCTTGCAGGCTCTAGAGCACAGGTTCAGTAGTTGTGGCGCACGAGCTTAGTTGCTCCGTGGCATGTGGGATCTTCCCGGACCAGGGATCGAACCCGTGTCCCCTGCATTGGCAGGCGGATTCTTAACCACCGCTCCACCAGGGAAGTACCTTCCTGGGATACTTTAATGATGACCCTGCCTTAGGGTAGTGCCTTGCAGCCCTCATGCGTCTTCTCCAGTATGAGATTCCTATCTCTAAGACCTTAACCAGCCTTCCCACTCCAATATTTTATGATGTGCACCTTGAATACACTGATGAAAATCAGCACCATCTTCTTTCTGGCACTTCAACATACATTATTTTTTTCACTTTGATTTTTATGATAATCTTATCAGGTAGGCAGTACAGAAGTTTTGTCATATACCTTGCTGAAATCCAACTGTGCTGTTTTTAGCAGTCCCTCAATCTAATGTAGTATCCCTAGTGAAAACGAAATTGAAACTAGCCACGCGTGATTTGCTCTTGGAGAAACTGTGCTGGCCACCGGTGCTTGGCATTTTCCTTTCTGAGTTTACAAACTGTACATTACTAATGCATTGAATTCAGCAAAATGTACCCCATTATGTGCCCTAAAGAGTATTAGATATGACACAGTATTTTGTTAAGAATTCATCTTCTTTGAAAATTAGGATATTATCTGCCTTCCTCTAGGCTTCATGTAACACTTCTCTTTTGAGTAGTCCTCAAAAGTGGTGCACAGTACTTCACTGATTTCATTTGTAAACTTCGTAGGACCTAGATCAACAAGAGTTTCTAATTTGTCTCAGAGGTTATATTTCAATATAAAGTTCTGACCACTTCAAATAGCCTATGTTGTTACCATTAGTTTATGTTTGACCTCTAGTTTTTAGTAACTGGTAGTTCTGAGATCACCAAGACTATCCGTATCTAATTCAGAAGAAACAATAAGTTAAATTTATGTGTAAGGGCCTAGATGTATTTATAACTAAAAATGAATTTTCTTTTAAACAGTATCCGCCTTGTACCCAACACAAAAAATGGAAATATCTACCCTCCCTTAATTACCATTGCCTACAGTGACATTGATATCAAAGATCCCAACAGCCAGTCTGTGAAGGTGAGTTCCTTCCTAATCATTGCCTCTCTATGTGTTCGTATAATGCTGATAGAGTTTGTGTTATGATCAAAAGACAATTAGTCCTTTTTAAAGTTTTAAATAAACATGGCACTTTATATAGTCAAGACTTAATTATTTTTTACTAATAGTGGTAAGAGGTGAGTTCTTATGGATCCTGGGTATAAAAAAGCAAGAATTATGTTTGTCAGTAGACAGCGTCACCAGCAGCTGGGCCTCCCTGTCAGTATCCTGGGGTAGGCGGAGCCATGCAGCATCTGCTCCCATCCTCTTTGGCCACCTTGCTTCTGTTAAGATTTTGCCTCCTTGACTAACTAAACCAGGAACTCAAACCTTAAGTGGGCATGTGTGTTCCTCTTTTCACCAGTCTTGCCCACTTGATAGAGACACAATTCAACAGGCAGAAAGAGAATCAAATTATCAGCTTTATAACTAGTAGCGCTAAAGTGAGCCAGAGAATGCAGTTTGGACCTTCAGCCAATTAGTCTTCTGCTATTTCCCAACTCAGTTAAGTTTAACCACAGAACTATAATCCTCCCCTGCCTGGCAGGGCCTGTATATGGAAGCGATACCATGTACACACTGAAAACGGGCTACACCAAAGAGAATGAGCCTGGGAAAGGCTGAGCCGCACGACACAGTTCCTCCTCTCTACCTCGCCAGGCAGATGAAGCATCCCTGCTTTGATGAGGGGTAAATGAGAGAGGATAGAGGTCAAAAGCAGGCTAATCCTTCTCTACTTCTTCCTCATTCCCTGTCCTCTCCAGAAACATGAGAATTGGAAGGTGAGCATTCCTTACTCCAAGACTCACTAATAGCTTTTAATTTCTATTATTTTACTTTTATGAATTTTAAAATTCTAGTTCTTCAGCCAGTGCTTTTGGCCTCTCTGTTGCACTTGTATGTGTGCTCAGCTACTATTGGATTCAGGCTTTCGTTAAGTGAAAAGTAGGCACATAAATAACTTTTCTTTGAAAGATTTCACATCCTCATTTGTATTACCTGGTTTCATGTTAAAATTAGCTTCGATTGCCTGTATTTGTATACATTATAGTGAGAGGAGAAGAAAATCCAGAAACATGCTTAGTAACAACAAAAGACTGCCTGGTTTACGTCTTCCTGGAATGGTCATTCTTGGGTAGTCAAGAGTATATTTATCTTAACATAAAACACTTCTGGGTGTTTTCTTTAAATATTTTTCTTGTCCAAAATATTCTAAACTAAGTCTTGACAAATTGGAAAAAAAGTTGAGAGAATCATAAAACCATATTGAGGAAGTCCACCTCAAATTCATTCTAATTGTAGAATGTACAGTTCTTTCATCATTTCTTAATTTCTCATGACAGCTATTGTAAAAGTTCTACATTCATTTTAAGTATCCAGCTACATCTCTGCTCTCTCACCAAAGACAAATAACCTATCTTTGTATTTTACGGAGCAGATCAAAACCATCCAATACGAATTCCTTCAGATTTCCTCTTTAATACTTAAGTATCTCTGTTTCATTATCTTTCCTAACTCCTGTTCCTATTTCTAAGAAAAAAGGACCCTTCCCACTTTCTTAAGCAAATTTTCAACCTGTACTTGTTTAGAGTACTTCCTCCAGTATCCTGTTTCACCCACAACCCTTTATTCAGCCAGCTTCTCTGCTGGTCCCTTTCCTTTGCTTATAATACCTTTCAGGTTGCCCCATCTTAAAAACAAACTAACACGACCAAACAGTAAAATTATCCATCAGCTCTGCCAACTGTTCAGCTTGCTATCGTGTGTCTTTCCTTGATTTCCCAACCATTTACTCTTTCATCATTTGCAGTTTTGCTCTTGCCATTTGCTTCTTTGAAAACCTGTTTCATGAAGTCAGCAATGAATTCCACATACACTGGCTTTATTTCTTTAACTTGACACTTACACAGTTGACCCTTGAACAACATGGGTTTGAACTGCATGGGTCTACTTATACATGGGTTTTTTTTTTTCCTTCACTCAATATGTACCACAGCACTACACGAAGTTGGTTGAATCCATGGATGCGGAGGGCCAATTCTAAAGTTCTCTCTGGATTTTTGACTGCACGGGGGTTGGCGTCTCTAACCCCTGCATTGTTCAAGGGCCAGTTGTACAACATTTGACACTACTGGTGACCTCCTCCTTTTTGAAACTCCCTGTTTATGACCTTGCTAAGACTTAGGTATCTTCCCTCTCCTACTTCTCATACTCCTGTTTCTCTTAACCCTTTGCTGGTTCTTCTTTCTACTGTCTCAATATAATGGTATCCCTAAGATTCTTGTTCAGCCCTTTGATTAATCTGCCATCTTAGGCTGTGATTGTTTAGCCAGTTGCTGAATTCTTATGTAAGATCAGTCACACTCCTCAGTTACAGAAACCTATCAGAAAATGAAATACGATTAATTTGGCTTGACTGCTATTAATGAACCTACCTAGCTCCTAATGAAGCCCTCTTTCTTTAACATGTGTTCAAAAGGGATGTTTAAAGTAGCATGAATAATTCCCAAGAGCGTATTCATTTATGTATTGATACAAATAAGGGTCAACTCTAGTAACATTGATAGTTCAAAAGTATGGCATTTATGGTAAAATTCAGTTACAAATGTATTTTTCTAGTAAAAGTAGTTTTGTGTTATATAACTTCAGTATGGCTAATTCACTTTCTTTTAAATATCAGGTTTCTTTCTCGGTCACATATGAAATGGATCAAGGAGAAGCACATGTCCAGACAGATGTGAGTTTATTTTAACCTGTTAAAAATACTTACAGTATATTTTTTACTTAAAAAAAAAAGGTTTTTACATGTACAGGAAAGTTGTCAAAATAGAGAGATTTGCCATATATCCCTCACCCAGCCTCCCCTAATGTTAACATCTTACATGATGGTAGTACAGTGATGTTAATCAGAAAATTAATATTGATGTAGTCCTAATCTGTTAACTAATCTAAATACTCTTTGGATTTTACAGATTTTTTTCACTATCTTTCTTCTGTTTTAGGACCCAGTCCAGGGTCACATATTACTTCTAGCCATCGTGTGTATCTTTAGATCTGTGACAGGTGCTCTGTCATTCTTTGTCTTTCATGACTGACACTGGTATTTTGGACCTCAGTTGGGTTTATCTGATATTTTCCCATGATTAAATGTAGTTTTAGCACAAATGCCACAGAAATGATGTTGTACCCTTCTCAGCAAATCATATCAGAAGATACTTGATGTCAGTGTATCTTATTAACAGTGATGTGACCTTCGATCATATGGCTAAGATGGTGTCCACAGAGTTCTCCACTGTATTTTTCCACTTATAATTAATAAGTGTCTTGTATCTTGTGAGGAGATACTTGAGATTATGCAAATATCCTGCTCCTCATTATTCTTTTGCCCTCTAATTTTAGCACACATTGTTAATTCTTGCCAGTAAAAAGTGTTACTGTGACATTTGTCTGATGATGATTGTGTATTTCCATCATTTCTTCTATATTTGTTAATTCAAGTTCTGCTATAAGGAGGAACTGTCCCTTTGTCCACATTGATTTATTTATTCAATTATTTATTTAAATCAGTATGGACTCATGGATATTTATTTATTCTAACAATAATAATTCATTACTATCTATTTTCTTGCTCAAATTGTCCCAGATTTGACCATTGGGAGTTCCTTAAATTTGGCTCCTATGTCCTTTTAGCCACCTTCCACCACCATTTTTTGAGTACTTCCTTACTTTCTGTTTACAGTATCTTTGAACATGGATGAAATTACATTATGAAATTACATAAATTCCAAATTTTTATTTTCCTTTAGATTGCTTTGGGTGTGTTGGGTGGACTAGCTGTTTTATTGTCTCTTTTGAAGACAGCAGGTTGGAAGAGGCGCATTGGGAGTCCCATGATCGATTTACAGGTATGATCACAGGAATTTTTTAAGTATATTTTTATCTTTTAGCTATTTTATATCCTTCTAATAAAACACAGCTAGAGAATGAGTCAAAAGTTGCCTTGAGTTTCTCTGGTGTATATGACTATGAGAGGTGTATGCTCATTTCCCTCCCACGTTGCTGTGGGCCAGTCTGCACACAACAGCAGAGCTGTTCTTGTTTCCTCACGTCCTCACCAATCAATACTTGCTGTTTTTCAAGTCTTTCCATTTTTTGCCAATTTGGTGGGGTAAGTAGTATGTTATTCTTGATTTAATTTTCATTTCTCTGATTACTCTTTATATGCTTTATTAATCATTTGGGTTTCCCCTTCTGTGAACTTCCTGTTTGTATCCCTTGCCCATTTTTCTAATTAAGTTTTCAGTTTTTCTTGTTTATTTAAACAAGTTTTTATATTTTATTTATTTGGAGTTTTATGTATTTTCTAAATATAAATCCACTTTTGGTTTTTGATGTTGAAATTTATTCTCCAAGAGTGATTCATGTGTTATTTTATCTATGTGTTACTTTGTTTAACAGAAACTCTTGATTTTAATATTGTCAGATCTGAGTAGGTTTTCATATTATGGCATGTGCTTTTAGGATCTTGTTTAGGAAAGCCTCCCCTATCTCAAGATCAAAAAGGTATTCGCCCATATTTTACTCTATTAACTTTATAGTTTCTCTTCTCAATTAATCTTCTTTATGTTTGTTTTTATTTTTATCTATCAGTTTTTGAATATTTACTATGTGCCAGGCACTTTTTTTTTTTTTTTTTTTTTTGCGGTGCGCAGGTCTCTCACTGCTGTGGCCTCTCCCGTTGCGGAGCACAGGCTCCGGACGCACCGGCTCAGCGGCCATGGCTCACGGGTCCAGCCGCTCTGTGGCATGTGGGATCTTCCCAGACCGGGGCACAAACCCATGTCCCCTGCATGAGCAGGCGGACTCTCAACCACTGCGCCACCAGGGAAGCCCCTATTCATTTAATTTTTATAGCAACAAAGTAATAGGTGGTATTTCCATTTCGCTGATAAAGAACATGAGAAAGGCACGTAGTAAATTTGTTTGTGCTGGGATGTCTTCCTGGCTCCAGAGCCAATGTGCCAAGGAATCAGAGGAGGGGGGCTTGATTTACTGTCTGGGATAGTCAAGAAAGGCTTCCAAGAGAAGTGAACTTTAAGCTGGGTTATCTGCGCGTTCCACAAATAGTCACTGACAGCCTACTGTCTGAGTGCCAGGTGCTCTACTAGGCACTGGGGGGATTGTGATAATGAGCAAAGAGAGACATCGTCTCTGCCCTCAGAGCTCATGAGAGTTTGCCAGAGAGAAAAAGAGAAGAATATTTGTAGAATCAATGCCCATTTCATTCCCCAAAACATTTGAGATGAAAGTGTGGAATAGTTAATTATTGAGTAAGTGGTTGGAACTGGCAGATGAGGCTAAATATTTAATTTTTGTCTAGGTTGTGGAGGACCTTGTGAGTCAGGAATTTATATTTTAATAAGGAGTCACTGTACATTTTTAAGAAGGGGAGTAACACAATCCAATTTACATTTTAGAAAGCCAACTCTGATGGTAGTATAGAGGATACATTGGAGAGAAGGATTCCAGACTCGAAGAAAATTAGGAGGCGGTTCTAAATTTCTTAGATGGTGAAAGATGAGAAGGGTTGAATAAGACAGAGGCTATTGGGAATGGATCAAAAGGTTAGGACCCAAAAGGTGTCTAGGAAGTGGCTGCAGTTGGTCTTTCTAACTGATCCACGTATACATGAAACAAGGCTTCAAGCTTGAGAAACTGGGTAAATAACATGTTATTAAAAGTAATAGTATAAATAGGTTGTGTCTATAATGGCTGTAATTCTCTTTTTAAATTGCAGACAGTTATGAAATTCTTGGTTTACTATGCTGGTGATCTGGCCAATGTTTTCTTTATCATCACTGTGGGAACAGGTCTTTACTGGCTTATTTTCTTCAAAGTAAGTGATTTTCTGAATTTAACCTAAGTGCCAATACCTGAATAACTTGTAAGCTTTCTTTATAAAGGAACTGTCTTTAGTGGAGGATATTTCTGATCAAGAGTATTGGGGCAAATGCTAAACTCACCATTCCCTGAGTGTGCTGTGTTTACTGAGTGCATCACCACCTTCCTCTTTTACGCTTTCTTTGGGTTATAACTTGTGTTTAGTAAAAACTTTGTATGGTCATATTTAGCAGCGTAATTTTTATCATAGGCACAGAAGTCTGTCTCTGTTTTGCTACCAATGCCGGCTCAGGAAGAACGTTTTGTTACTTATGTGGGATGTGCCTTTGCTCTGAAGGTAAGTTTCAAAGCACGGGTTACTGAATTTAAAAGACCTGCTAATAAGCATATAAGTCTTTAAAATTAAACTGCTTTCAAAATCTTTGGTGTAAAATTTAGTTTAATTTTGGAAGAAAGCATGAATTAATTCTGTTTTACTAGGAAGTCTACTTTTATTTATAATAGATATCTTATTCTGAAGATCTGCCTTAAATATTTTTTTATTATTTAATTTAACCTGTTAATTGAGAGTAAAAGGTACCATGCTGGATAAAGTGCTGAACTCTTAGCATTTGTTCTCTGCCTCCATATTCCTTTCCTCCTCTCTCCATGGCAACCCCCCTCCCTACTTCATTGTTCTGTCGATGGATGTGAAGCTCTTTACATGCTTCTGTGGTAGATCTCATCCAATTGTGTTGTGATTATTAAGTGTCTGATGTTCCCACTGATCTGTGAGCTCCACGAAGAGAGGAATCATCCCATACTTAGATTTTTATCCCTTGTTTGATCAATAATGTACCTACTAGGAGGAAGCCTTAGTTTAAACATATTCTGTAAATGAAAATACCAGAAATAGGGGGAAAAAAACAACAGTGAGAGCATGCTAAAACTTTAATTAGGACAAGCAAATTATAGTTGGAAATACCTTTACTTATAAAGAAGTTAGATGATCTAGAAAACAAAGTATGCTTTTGGAAACCTTGGGAAAGAGAGACAATTAATGCAAGATCCCTGTATGAGGAGGAGGTAGTGTGTCTCCTTTCATATCCCTATTTCAAAGAAAGACAGAAAAAGGGAAGTCGAATTAATATGTATATAAAAATTCTGTGAATTTGGTGATTCCGTTATTTCGTGAGCTTCTGTTGATCCCCTAATGGTATTAACGACTTTGTAACTTGTGAAAGTTATATATTCTTGTGATTACGGTATGTTTGTTTCTTTTTTTTTTTTGAAGTATAGTTGGTTTACAACATTGTGCCAATCTCTGCTGTGCAGCAAAGTGACTCAGTTATACACATAGAGACACTCTTTTTTTATATTCTTTTCCATTATGGTTTATCACAGGATATTGAGTATAGTTCCCTGTGCTATACATTAGGATCATGTTTATCCACTCTGTATATAATAGTTTGCATCTGCTAACCCCAAACTGCCAGTCCATCCCTCTCTGCCCCCCTCCCCTTGGCAACCACAAGTCTGTTCTCTATGTCTGTGAGTCTGTTTCTGTTTTCGTAGATAAGTTCATTTGTGTCATATTTTAGATTCCACATGTAAGTGATATCGTATGGTATTTGTCTTTCTCTTTCTGACTTACTTCACTTAGTATGATAATCTCTAGTTGCATCCATGTTGCTGCAAATGGCATTATTTCGTTCTTTTTTATGGCTGAGTAGTATTCCATTGTATATATGTACCACATCTTCTTTATCCATTCATCTGTCGATGGACATTCTTAAAGAATCACTGTTGGTTTCATAAGCAGGCTTAATGCAGATACTTTAAGGTGCTTTGTTTGTCATTCTCAGGCTCTGCAATTTTTGCATAAGCTCATCTCCCAGATTACCATAGACATATTCTTTATTGATTGGGAGCGACCTAAAGGAAAGGTTCTTAAAGCTGTTGAAGGTAATGAAAGTAACCATTTGTACCAAGATTCTTTTGCCACCATTGTAGAGCAAAGAAGGTGAAACGCTTTTACTCATTTTATCCCCCCAACCAGGTGAGGGTGGTGTTCGGAGTGCTACCGTTCCAGTAAGCATATGGAGAACATATTTTGTGGCAAATGAATGGAATGAAATTCAGACTGTGAGAAAAATTAACCCACTCTTTCAAGTACTTACTGTCCTCTTCCTTTTGGAGGTATAAACTGTTTGATGTAATTGTATACGACTTATGGGTACCTCATAAATGTTAATATAATTCCAGCTAAGTTTTCATGTCAGTGGAAGAGTTTTCTAAAGGTTAAAATATTGTAATCAAGCCATGAAAAAACACACATAACATGAAATTTACCATCTTAATCATTTTAAGTATACAGTCCAGTACTGTTAAGTACATTTCCATTGTTGTGCAGTAGTCTCTAGAATTCTGTTCATCTTGCAAAACTAAAACTCTGTACCCATTAAACAACAGCTCCGTCTTCTCCCCTCTCCCCAGCGCCTGGAAACCACCATTCTACTTTCTGTCTCTTTGAATTTGTCTACTGTAGGTAAGGAGTGATTTTTAAACCACTGGTTTGTAGCAGAACCCCATAGGAAGCTTTTGCAGAATACCTATGCCTTACCTCACCCCTCGAGATTATGTTCAATTCTGTAGCTCTGAGGCAAGCTCAAGTATCTGTATTTTAAGAAACCCCCACCCCATTATTCATATTCTCACTCCTGTATTAGAACCACTATTAGAAGGTTGAAATTTTCTAACAAATTATCATTGAACACCTACTATGGACTGTGTTCTGTCTTAAGAGCTGGGGCTGTAGCTTAACAAGACACACTGAATGGGTACATGCTTATGATCCCTTTACAGTTATTTCATGGGTCTGAGTAGAATTATTAAAGAAGTATTCAGTACTGAATATGAGACTGAAATATGGAAACTGTATGAGTAACAGGTTTTCTCTAGAATTAGCTGCTTAAGTAAGGTTACGTATGAATTATTAACTTGTATGTCTGCCTTCCTTTTTCCTTCTTTCCCACTTTTCTCCTTCCTTTCCTTTTTAAACCTAGAGGAATGTGTGTGTCCCTAGGATATATGAACACTGTCTCAAAAATTCATTTATAGTAGTGTTTTTTAAAGCTTTAAAAGGTGTTACGTGAGAAAAAAGTATTATAATGAAGTAAGTTTGGAAAACACTGGATTCAATAAAGTCATGTAGATTCCTTTACCATAAAACTTTCCAGAGCTTTTATTCTATGAGGGTGAAAGGCATGGAGGTGAGTATAATATACTAACCTAACTTATTTGATCATGGTTTCCTTTTATCAAAGACGGTATCTTCCTCAAAAGACATTTTGGAAAATACTGTTTTAAAGTATAAAAGGTATTTTACATAGTTCCTGGCATATGTTAAAACTCATGAAATACTGGTTGTTCATTGGTAGTTTACTGAAGAAAGCTTTATTCTCTTGACAGAAATTTTTGAGCTTTGTCTGTGTATATGATAATGTTATATTTGGCCTTTAGTCATATTGAAGAGAATACCAAATGAACTAGCTAAATATTTTGTATTAAATACTTTGTAATTAAAATACTGGATAATTATTTTTATCTAGATTTTCTACCATTTATACAAACTTGAATACTTTAGTTTTTCAAGGTAAGGGGTAGAGAGGAGGGTCTTATTTTCAGACTAGAGGAGTTTTCTTTATGTCTGTTTAAATTATTTTTTCTTATTATTTCAGGTTGTGGGATTCAAGAACTTAGCATTAATGGACTCATCTTCTAGACTTTCCAGAAGCCCACCTAGCTACATAGCTCCTTATAGCCGCATTTTGAGATATGCGGTGTCTACCGCTCTTTGGCTAGTCATTGGAATTATACAGGTAACAAGAGATTGTTCTTTTAAGCAACATTGCCTCTCTATATTTTTAACTCTGTTTACATGCTAATCCTCAAATATTGACCACAACATGATTTCTATAGTATAAAGAAGGTGACAAGAACAACAATAATAATAACTAATAGCTAATTTTTACATAGTATGATAATCTAGGCACTGTGTTAATTTACTGCATTACACAAAGTAACTTACTTAATCTTCATAGTAGCCCTCAGAGATAGATTCTTTTAGTATCCTCATTTTATAGCTGAGGATGCTGAGGCACAGAAAGGTTAAATATTTGCCTAAAGTCCTGCAATTAGAAATTGGCAGAACTGGAATTTGAACCCAGGCAATCTGATTTCAGAGTCCATTTCTTCTCAATAGTGGGTCTCTGAAGGGTCTTTCAGAGTCTGCAGCTTTCTAGTCACAGGATTTAGTTTATATATAATGATAGGAATTGCTAAGGTACCCTTAATCTTTTCTTTTTTTTGAAATATAACTTATAGTTTACATTTATTTATATATCATTAAACCTCTCAAAAACCAGTACCCCTTCTGAAATCTTCTCTGAAATATTTATTGAAATAGCTGAAACTAAAAATAAATCTTCTCAGGTCCCAGGGCTCTAGCAGAGGATCTTTTCTGTGCTTACTTCCCTTATCTTCTTAAAGCTTTAAAAAAAAGAATGAAGGAAGAAAAGAAAGAAGCAGCAGCTACAGCGCTTAACTCTGATCTCTGCATTTCTTTCTCTTGCTTACAGACACTCCCATGAGTGGAAAAAGGCTTTCTGTTTGATTAAGATCTCTCTAACTTTTAAGTAAGCAAATGAAGGTGGGACCTCTAGAAAGAATAGGTTGAACTTCGTGTAAACTGGAGAGCAAATATTTGCCTTAAAAGCTTATTTTAAACGATCTTTGGGATTGAAATCCCAAAATTCCTACAGAATTGGACTCAGGTGTCATTCTGAAACTTAAGAATAGACTCTTTAAATTTGCATTTATTTTAAGTTGGTGAGACTTGTTCAAACTTGAAGCTATAGGATAGAGCTAGTGAGGGATAGTTTGACAATTGGAAAAGAAAAAGAAACAGAAATTAGGATTTGAAATAAAATTTGATTAAAAGAATATGGGGTTTGATTTTTTTCCTTCCAGTTTTATTGAGATATAACTGACATACAACACTGTATAAGTTTAAGGCGTACAGCGTAATGATTTAACTTACACACATCATGAAATGATTACCACAATAAGTTTAGTGAACATCCATCATCTCATACAGACACAAAATTAAAGAAATAAAAAAAAATATTTTTCCCTTGTGATGAGAACTCTTAGGATTTATTCTCTTAATTTTTATGTATAACCTAAAACAGTGTTAATTTATCATGTTGCACATTGCATCCTTAGTACTTATTTATCTTATAACTGGAAGTTTGTGCCTTTTGACTGTTCTTATCCAGTTCCCCCCCTTCCCCCTCCAGCCCCCACCTCTGGTAACCAGAAATCTCATCTCTTCTTCTAAGAGTTTGTTCATTTGTCTGTTTGTTTTTGATGTATAATTAACCTACAACACTATGTTAGTTCCTGGAACACAGCATAGTGATTTGATATTTCTATACATTTCAAAATGATCACCATGATAAGTCTAGTTACTGTCTGTCAACCGTATTATGGGGTTTGATGTTTATCATCAGTATAATAGTAAGAAAATATTTATTTTTACATATACCAATATAAGTTTTTGTGAATAGATGAGATTTATCTGGGTGTAGAGAATTTAAAGGAATACCATCTGAAGCTTTTCGTATTGATTGAGTACAACAATACGGAAACCCCAAATAGCAGTGGCTGAAATAAAAGTGACTTTTCTGTCTCCTGTGAGAAAGAAGAGCAGAGGTTGGCAATGCAGGGCCAGCAGGGTGGCTGCTGTCAGGCCCAGATGCCTGTTGTTCTGCTCTGCCCCTCAGGACTTCACCTCTAAGGTCACCTCGCAGTCCGTAATGGCTGATGGAGTTGCAGGGGTGAGCCAGGGGAGAAGACCTCACCCTTTCCTCTTTATTTGTTCACTATGAGTTTTAACTGAAAACATTAAAACAGCTTAACTACTCATAATAAATTATGAAACTGTAATAGTTAAATTGTATTATCATTTATGAGGCATTTATTCTTCCTTATTTTGTAGACCTGCAAGAAAGTTTGCATACTTGTGTTGTTTTCTGTTCTGCATTTCAGAGGAAGATTATTAAGAGAAAGTCTAAAAGTTTTATAAATCAAAACCCAACTGAGAAGTAAAATATAAAGAGAACAAAATTTATATATAGCTGAGCATAGGTGGTTTTTAGCTCACGTTTTAGGTATGAAAACAATTTAGCTCATTTCACATGAAACACAAGCAGGTAAAGTAGTAAAGCTGAATCATGAAAACCCCTATCAGTTATTTTTAGCATGCCTCTTAATTTTTCTTTCCCCTGGTTTCTTGTCTTGTGTGCCGGAGTCTCAAACAGAGCAAGTCTCGAACCACTTGAGGGGGTGTCAGTGATAAATGGGCCATGAAGGAAAATGTCAGCAAACACGAAAAAGCAAATCCTGCCATAACTTTGTAGTCCACCCAGACTGTTCAGCCGCATACCCATCGATAAATCCAAGTATTGCAGAAAAGAATAATTCCCTGAAACCCCTGTTCAGCTAGCTTCTGGCCCTTGTAATCCATTTGTGTGGGCAGTGAGCTCAGATGCTCCAGCATGACTGGATGAGGAGGTGGGCAGTGGAGCAAGGGCAGCCCAAACTCAACGACCATAAGGGCCGGGGTCTGGTCCTGTGTGCAGATTGGTGGGCCTGCCAATCCGGGGAGTGCAATGGACGCTCACCCTCTCCTCTTTGAGAGCCCTTTCAGAAGTGTCTTTGACATCTCCTTGGTCAGAACTTGGTCACATGGCCACACTTCACTGCACTGTCAGCTGGGTAGACCCCCTCAAAGAAGGGGTCTGTCACTAAGGGGAAGGGAAAGGATTGTTCAGGCAGCAACTAGCTGTCTTGGGCACTACCGTCTAACCTCGTTCTTTGTTTCTCACTTTGCTGTCATTTGATACCATGGTCACATTCTCAAACTATCAGTGTTTATTCCTAAAATATCCATAAAAGTTCCTTTAGCCTATTACAGTTCCATAAATTTGTCTATACAAAATCTTCTTGATTCTCATAATATTAGGCTTTATTGTTCACTCCTTATATTTCCCCAAACCCAGCTTCTTCAATTTTTAAGTGGCATCTCTTAGTTTTTAAACTTTGAATGTTTTTCATGTCATTTAAAGGAGTTTTAAAATGTGTTCAGAGACTATTTAGGAAAGTTTTCTCAGTGTTCACCTGCTATATTCTTTTACATATCTGAGTACGTGTTACGTGCGAGGCACTGTGCTGAGCTCAAAGATATGCTGTAACAAGAACAAGTCACAGCTGTGACAAGTGCTGTGAAGGGCATCAGCAGGGAGATGAGATAGTGAGTAGAGGGGGAGGTAAGGGGAATGGAAGTTAGGAATGCGACAGCAGGCGACAGCTTTGAATTGGGTGGTTAGGAAATGTTATCCTTCTCTGAAGTGGATCTAAGAAGGCCTACAATGTAAACTTTTCTCTTGTGATTTATAAAACTTCCCTTTGTAGTATTGTTATTAAATCTATCTAAGAAAACACTTGAAACCATTCCATTTGAATGTTTAACACATTTTCTGTAGTTGAAACAATACTTGACATATGCTTTTTATGTGCTACTCTATCAGAGAAGATTAATTTGAAAAACAGCAATTTTTCTAGTGGCTTTTTGAATTTAGGAGATGAGCGGAATTGCAGAACCAGACCTAAATCTGGCCATTAATGCATTGGTTTATCCTAAAGCTTTTAAAGCCCCTTACTTCCTCCCCCTGTGTTTGTCCTATCTTATTTTAATGACACAGAAAAGTTTTTTAAATTCAAAATAAGCTCCCTCAGTGAATCTTAACACAATTGCAAAGCATTCTTCCTTTGACAGAAGAATCAGAAATGATAAGTAGGATTTTATCCCACAGGAATTGTTATTGGCCACTATGTTCTTGGTTGGAACTTCTTTTTTCTTATGACACTATACTGTGGCTATGAAAGAAAATTAAATCCTAAAATCTAATAAACATAAACTTGGCTTAATGTTTCAGATTGTGTTCTTTGCTGTCTTTTATGAGAGATTTGTAGAAGATAAAATTCGACAGTTTGTTGATTTGTGCTGTATGAGCAATGTAAGTACTTTCTGACTTTATCTTGCAACTGTTATTTCTCCCTTTTTAAAGGTCATGAGTACACTAAGAGAGGCTTTAAAAGTGATTTGCTATGATTGTATTTTTAGTCTGATTTCCACTGGTGGTTAATTCCAGAGATGGTTATAACAAGCTACAATTTAATATTTACTGTCTTAATTTTTCCTTCTTTATTTGCAGTTTCTTAATTATGAATTGCTTATGCCACCAAACAGTTCACCTGAAGTCCCTGAAAAGTTTTCATATATCAACCCTGTTTCTTCCTTTCTTGGGAGTGTCTCCAGTCTCTTTTGCATCTACTTTTTAAAATAACCTCATTATCCTTTATTATCTTATTATTCTCTTTATATGTTTTCCAAGAATTCAACCCTCATTATTTTGAGAGAAAGGAAGCAATTTTAAGAAGAACTTAATTTTTATTGTTTTGCAGTTGAGTTGCTAACTGCTTCTTCTTCTCTTTTGATAGATATCAGTGTTTCTGTTATCCCACAGATGTTTTGGTTATTACATTCATGGTAGATCAGTACATGGGCATGCTGATACTAATATGGAAGAAATGAATATGAATCTTAAAAGAGAAGCGGTATGAATGTATTTTATATCTTTTTGTTTTTTAAGTTGAGAGATGGTTTCTCTTAATCTGGGATTTGTAGTAATCTTTTTAAAAAATCCTCATTGATTACTTTTGAAAGTTGCTAGGATACCAGCTCATTATCCTGAACACTGAAAGAGAATGAATCAAATTCCATCCTACAGTTCTTTTATGAACTGTATTTCAAAGTAACCAAATAATTCATGAGGGAAAGATCTTTCTGTTGGAAGAAAGTAAAAGGAATTCTAAGTTAGAAAATCACCGTTTTGTAATGACTAATGGATTAATGCCTATAGGCTACAGTCATCAATGGATGCTAAAAATTAAGTGAAGGATGACAGGGAACTTTATAATGAGGAATCAGGTTGATATAATCTGAACACACTGGCTCAACCTTACTACAAGTAAAAGTTAGGAAAACTGACATTATGCACTTCCTGTTATGATGCAGTAGGGAAGTACATAATATCACCCATGAAATATTCTTGCCTAAGAAAATTGAACCTAAATGTAATCAAGCCTCTAGATCTAACCACCAGTTTACAGGAAATAGAGGGGATAGAGACAAAATAATACCACAGGAAGCAATTAGCCAGATGCAAAATGTTAGGATGTCTCACAGGACAAACGACCCAGTGTCTCCAACAAATCAAAGGCATGAAGAGAAAAGGAGAAGTGGTGGTGGTGGTGGAAGAAGACTGTTAGATATAAGAGAAATTTAAGAAAAAAAAATAATCAAATACAATATGTAGACTTTGATTGGATCCTGATTCAAACAAACCAACTATAAAAAAATCTTTGGGAAAAATCTTGGAGATTTAATAGACTAAAGACTAAATTATATTAAGGAAAGATTAATTTTATTAGGTGTGAAAATGGCATTTTTTTTCAAGGCCTTATTGGTTAGAGATACATACAGAAGTATTTGCAGATGAAATAACATGGTATCTGGGGTTTGCTTTAAAAGAAAAAAGTTGGGAGGATAGATGAAAATTGGTAAAATGTTGCTAATTGTTGAAGTTGGGTGATGGATGGTTTACTGTTCTTTCTACTATGTATATTAGAGAACTTCCATAAGAAAATTTAAAAAGAAAAATATGTACTTAAGAGGAAAAACCAAGAGGATTTATTGATTAAGGGACTATACCTGTGACTTGCAAGAACTTAATAGATTATAACAACATCTCAGAGAAGAACAATTTGTTTAATACATTGAACTGAATCAGTTGTTTAACTATTAGAAATTATACCTGGACTGAAAGGTTAAATTTAAAAATGAAACTATGAAAACCTAGAAAAGAATATTTCAGATTGGGAGATGACAATCTAAGCATAAAATACAGAAAGCATCAAAAAGTAACATTTGTTGATTTTACTTTATTAATGTAGAACATTTGTGTAGACAACAATTATATTAATAAAAGACATGGGGTAAAATTCTCATAGTAAATATGACAAACATATTGATAGCTATTGAAAGTCATATAAATCAGTAAGCAAATTAAGTTAAAACCTCAGTGGAGGGACTTCCCTGGTGGTCCAGTGGTTAAGACTCCACACTTCCACTGCAGGGGACACAGGTTCAATCCCTGGTTGGGGAACTGAGATCCTGCATGCCGCAGAGCGTGGCCAAAAAACAAAAACAAAACAGAACAAAACAAAAAATTCCCATGGAAAAAGGACAAAAAGATTTTTTTAATATGTAAATAAACAGAAGAGACTAATAAACGTCTAAAAAATATTCACCTCATAAATCATAAAAGAAATGAATGTAAAAACAACATTTTTACTTTCTTCAAATTACCAAACTTTTTTAAAAAAAAGCTAATAGTTAGTAGAATCAAGGACAGGGTGAAATGGGCACTCGTCTCAGAATACATTTTTACAAACGCTGGAAAGCATTTGGCAAGAGTTTTTTAAGAATTCATTATCTTTGGGACTTCCCTGGTGGTCCAGTGGTACAGAATCCACCTTACAGTGCAGGGGACGCGGGTTCAATCCCTGGTCGGGGAACTAGGGTCCCACATGCCACGGGACAGCTGGGCCCACGTGCCACAACTACTGAGCTCACGTGCCTCAACTAGAGGCCGCATGCCGCAAACTACAGAGCCCATGTGCTCTGGAGCCCACACACCACAGCGAGAGAGAGGAAAAACCTGCATGCCACAATTGGAGAGAAGCCCACGCACCACAAGGAAGAGCCAGCGTGCTGCAACTAAGACCTGATGCAGCCAAAAATTAAAAAAATAAAGAGTTCATTATCTTTGACTTACTGATTCTATTAATCTAACTCAAGGAAATAATTAGCAGTGTGAAAAACTACTTAGGTTCAGGATCTTCATCACAGGGCTTAATTTATAAGGGCAAAAAATACGTAAAAATGGGAGAATATTAAGTAAATTGGTTTACCTATACAGTGAAACCCTAGGTAAACATTAAAAATCATGTTTTATAGAACATTTAATGACATGGGGAGTTGCTGAGGATATAATGTTAAGTGAAAAAGAAATCAGTACGATCCCAGTTTTATGCCATCTATATGTATATGCCTAGACAACAACAGGAAATGAAATACCTTAAAATACCTGTATCTCTTGGTGTTCAGATTATAGGTGATTTTTTTTCTTTTTTTGTATTTCTCCATATTTTATAAATTATCTGTAGCAGCATGTGCTTTTTTAATCAGGAAAAAAAAATTTTTTTTTTTAATAGAGAAATTCACTACACATAGACTGCCTTTAAGTCAGTAGAAAACCAAGTGTTATATTATGTTTCCAGCTTAGGTTTAGATAAAGGAGGAGAATGTTAAGCTCCAGAGTAGGCAAATAAAATTGAGAATGGAGGCAAGAATACTTATGCTGAACCCTAAAGCATCTATGAGAATTGGCTAGGTCGGGGGTAGGGCAAACTGACAGGCATATGGTTCTCAGGATTCAAGTCGTGTCAAAGAGACTTGAGTATAACTGATTCACTTTGTTATAAAGCAGAAACTAACACACCATTGTAAAGCAATTATACTCCAATAAAGATGTAAAAATAATAATAATTAAAAAAAGAGATGAAATAGATATCTGGTCTATAACATTAACCATTGGGTCATGTATCACTACCTTTTTTATTGGAATTAATTAAGGAAGCATATTAAAGTGTTTAGAAAACAAAAAAGACCATTTATAAAAGTAGCTAATTCTAGGACTAGACTTTTTGTCATTTATTAAAGAGCAATAAATTAATTATAAAAAAGCTAAGAATGGGCTTCCCTGGTGGCGCAGTGGTTGAGAGTCTGCCTGCTAATGCAGGGGACACGGGTTCGAGCCCTGGTCTGGGAGGATCCCACATGCCTCGGAGCGGCTGGGCCCGTGAGCCACAACTACTGCACGTCTGGAGCCTGTGCTCTGCAACGAGAGAGGCCGCGATAGTGAGGGGCCCGTGCACCACGATGAAGAGTGGCCCCCGCTTGCCACAGCTGGAGGAAGGCCTCACGCAGAAATGAGGACCCAACACGGCCATAAATAAATAAATAAATAAATAAATAAATAAAAAGCCAAGCATTTGAAGCCCTTTAAAAAAAAAAAAAAACTAAGAATATCAATATACAGTGAACTTAGTATGAGGTTTTTTTTAAGTAGGCAGAGTAAAGGAGATGATACAGCACCTGCAAGGAAGTATGACGAAATAGAAATTAGTAAAACCTAGAGGGGAGTGGGAACCTTGAATACTGTTGGACTCTCATTGTCTCAAATATAATAGTTCAGTACAATTTCAGTTGGCTTCCAAATCTTGTAATGTTAAATATTGTATTTTCTTTTTAAGATAGGCAAAATTTTCATAATCTTGATCTTAATTTAAATTTTTTAACTTTTCAGGAAAATTTGTGTAGCCAAAGAGGTTTGATACCCAATACAGATGGTCAAACTTTTCAAATTGCTATTTCTAGCCAAATGAGACAACAGTATGACAGAATCCATGAGACACTAACAAGGGTTTGTATAAAGTACAATTCACATATATTTTGTCAGTATTTCATGTTATTTAGATACCAAGGATGTAAGGCATGTTGCATTTATCCTTGTCTCTTTTTCACGTTAGAAAAATGGCCCTGCTAGACTATTGAGTTCATCAGGAAGTACTTTTGAGCAGAGTATAAAAGCATATCATACTATGAATAAATTTCTTGGCTCTTTCATCGATCATGTATGTATCATCATTTATTTTTAAGCTAGAATCAAAATGCAATTTTAAAAAAATTAACGAGGAGTGTCAATTATTTCTTCAGTCAACCAAGTCAATGGACTTATGCCTTGTGGGGTTTTTTGTTTGTTTGTTTGTTTTTGCTGTAAAAACTAATACTGTGGCTTAGGAATGGAGTTAAGTTATATAAAAGGAAAAGATTTTTACCTGTCTATTAGCATGATGATTACCTTAAAATATGTCTGTACTGGAATTTTGTTACTTAACAAATATTATCAATTATTTATTGTAGAAATATGCTATGATTGTATTCCTAAAAAGCTTGTTATAAATTGATTTTCAGTATATCTAGTCCTAAGTACTACTAATAGCATTTAAAATTTAAAACATTCTTAAAGAGTATTTTGTTATAAAGTCCAGCGTAGTAAATTGTCTTTAAAGAACAGATTTTCTTTGTGTCCTATTCATTTTTCTTTTTCTCTCCTTCTGATTTTACAAAAATTGGGAAGCATTCATTTCACTGCTGTTTTTGAAATGACTCTCGTTTTTTATATTAGGTTCATAAGGAAATGGACTACTTTATAAAAGATAAATTGCTTCTTGAAAGAATTCTTGGAATGGAATTCATGGAACCAATGGAAAAAAGCATCTTTTACAATGGTACCCTTCAAATGCCTTTGCTGAACTTGATTATTATTTTCCGAGTTTGAAAAAACATGCTCGTAATTCCTGTCTTTTGATTTTATACTTTTATATAGGAAACATAATGAACTTAGTTAACTTCAAGGAATTATAGTAGTTTTCTGTGTCCCATTTTATTATGTCATGTATCAATAGCAAGAAACAAATATATAAAAGATAATTATTCTACAAGAAAGTAAAAAAATCAAGATGTACAATCATCATCAACAATTTCTTCATCTCTATTGGGAAATTAGGAGAATATGAGCTAAGGCAGTAGTGATGAGGATAAAGAAGAAGAAAAGATTGCCAGAGATGTTAAGGAAAAGAGCGTAGGAGAGAAAGAGTAGTCAAAAATCATCCGGATTTCCAGCTTTTGTGACTAGGTGGTTGGTGGTGGTGCCACCCTTCTCTGAGACAGGAAGTGCAGATGGAGGACCAGGTTTTGAAGGAAAGAGGATGAATTTGGTTTTGAATATGTTGTGTCTTGAGGTACCTTTGGGACATCTAGGAAGAGATGTCCAGTAAGCCATTAAATGTAAGGAACTGGGGGACTGGATCTTAGGAGAAAGTAAAGGCACACAGTAAGCTGGGGAGTCTCATCAAATGAGATCATTGCTGGAGCGATGGCAGTGAAAGGTCACCCACGAAGAGTGCATATTGCTGGCTTGTTTATTTTTTAAAAATATGTATACAACTATATGTACAGAAGTGCATATCTTGTAAGGATATAGCTTAATGGCCAGTGAATTTTCACAAACTGAATATATTCCTATAACTAACTCCCTGATCAAAAAAGAATGTTAACAGCAAGCCAGATGTCCTCTTGTATAGAACAAGAGGTCCTAACTGGGTATCCATGGGCGGCTGAATCACTGAAGTGATTCTCTGTACCTCCCTGAAATTGTGTGCAAGATTTGTATATGTGTACTTCCCCCACTTCCTCTCGTGAAAGGGTCTGTAGCTTTCATTAGAATCTTAAAAGGGTGTTCACATCCCAAAAAGGATGAACCCCTACTTGCGGAGTGAGAAGAGAAAAGGTCTCAGAGAAGAACCTTAGGGGACTACTTGAGACATAAATTATAGCACACTATTCTAGTCCTTGCTGGTTTTGTTTTGCTTTTCATTTATTTATTTTAATTGAAGTATAGTTGATATACAATGCTGTGTTAATTCTCTGCTGTACAGAAAAGTGTGTTTTGCTTTTTAAACTTAATCTATCTCAGAGAATCTTTCTAAGATTCTTTAGCCTTTAGTTATATAAACAAATAGAGAAGGGATATTCATTACCTGATCATTGAAAGATATTGACTGTGTACTTAAACTACTAGCAATTACAACCCTTGGTGCAAATGATAAAACTACTTTTTATGAGCAGAGTTCTTTGATTAACCTTTTAGATTAGCAAATTTTAATACCCATTATTTTTTGTAAACCATGCAGTATTTTTTTCTTTTTTTAAATTCAGGTATAATTGACATACAATAGCCATGAAGTATTATAGTAACTAGTTGTTTTTAAATATCCAAGTTTTATCACCAGAAATTTATCACAGGTTTATTCTATTTTTAAATTTCTAATTTATGTCTTACAAATTGCTTTTTTTGATAGATGAAAGTTATTCTTTCAGCAGTGTTCTGTATTATGGAAATGAAGCCACTCTTCTTATTTATGATCTGATGTTCTTCTGTGTTGTGGATTTGGCTTGCCAAAATTTTATTTTAGCATCCTTCCTTACGTACCTACAGCAAGAGGTAAATTTAAGAATTTTTTCTGGGTTTCATTTAAAAGAAGTATGTTAGAAGTAGATATTTATTTTTATAGCAGAGAGTAACAATGTATACTCTCACTAGGAATTTATAAAGATTTAGAATATGATTCTCCCTGCCAAAAAAAGGAAAAACATTTCAACGAGGTTCATTCTACACTTTCCTTCAGGTTCAATGAAGTACTGAGGTCTCGGGGAAGGCATAAGTTGCTTGAGCAAATGTGAAAGGAACCTAATAGGAAGACATTTAAATTACCCATCTCTCCTACATGCCAGCAGTGAGCAGTAATTAGAGTCCCATTCACCCTGTGCACCAGATGTTACTGTAACAAAAAGGCAAGCTCTGAGATGTAGCTGAGGCTCAGCCACTTTAACTTGTAACTCTCACACATCCCCTATCTGCTTGGATTAGAAAACAATTGCGTGGATGGGTGTGGAGCCTGAAATGGAGACGTCAAGAAAAACCAAATTTGTTCTAGAAATGTTAGTATTCATAACACCCAAATATTCCCCACTATGTCAAAGAAGTATATGAGTTAATAAGATATATTAGTTTTTTATAGCGATCTAGAATTAGAACAAATTCTGTTCCTAACAGTTCTTTTGACGTTTCCATAGCTTTTAGAGCTAGAGGAAACTTGTCTTGCCAAATATTTAAAAGTATATTCCTGTGAACCTAAGGGGATTTGTATTATTAATTTATAAAAATATATTCTGAATAGGGACGCACACTGCTTCAGTATTATGAAAGATGATAATAGTCTTGAAATAATTTTGTGTATTGCCATGGAATTCAGATGTCTGATACATGAAAATAAATAGTTGAGAGAATTAGCTAGTTTAATTTAGATATTTTAATTGATGTGCACAATTAATTTCCTTTATATATATTTTTTTCCTTCTGAATTGTTTTACTTTTTTTTCAGATTTTTAGATTTATTCGTAATACAGTAGGACAGAAGAATTTGGCATCCAAAACACTGGTGGATCAAAGATTTCTGATTTAATTTATTGAATAGATAAAGACAATTATAATCATGGCAAAAACAAAGTCATGATTATCAGGTTAGTTTGCCATATTTTTTAAAACTTGTAATACAAATTATTCTATTTTTATTTTTTAATCTACAGAAAGATTTATTTTTATAACTTGTAGATACATAACTTGCCTTGTGAACATGTAGTGTGATACAGTGGAAAATATTATTTTCCTATTATGCATGGTATTTAATTCACCAGCTTATAGACTAGATAGCTCTGACAATGGGACAAAAAAAAAATCTAAATATTGCTTTCAGCATAACATTTTTTTAATGATATTCAAAACAGTCCCCATCATTTGTCTCTGTAGATTATTTTATGAACTAGATTTGCCTATATTTTCTCACACTGAAAAAGAATTTTGATTCCAATTTCAAGCCTAGTTTTCAATTCAGTATTTTGTTTTACATATTTTCTGGTTAAATAAATGTTGAAAATATTTTCAAGTTTACTTAGAAATTTGAAATTGTATATGGGCTGAATCAATTTGCCTCATTTTAATTGTTCACCCTGTTTGGCAGTGGACTGATTCACTATTGGAATAATAGGCACCTCGTGAAATGGTACATAGTCATTCCTTTGTATACCTGTATTATTAGGTCAATATACTCTTTCCATGAAGTATGTTTATATCTCTAATATCATTTACATTATTGAGCTGTAATATGTGACATTTTCCTCAGTATAGCTTTTTATACATTTATTCATTACTTAACATTTTAAGAGCACTCCCAAAACTTTGCTCTTCAATTATGTTTAAAGATTGTAAATAACAAACTGTAAGTTATGTTAACAAGGTGATTTATTGAAAGCAAACTTAGGCTTCATAAGTTAGTAGGCTAGTATTTTTTTTTTAAATAAGGAAAAAAATATGAGGAGCCAAAATATAATTAATGTAAATCCTGAGCCATGTAGCTAATAGTTTTCCATGATATTATTTTTCTTCAATATGCTCTTTAATAATCCTTTTCATTGTGTACCATGAACTTGAAAGTCACCTTATTTCAAGTATAGTGGTCATTAACCCCCAAAGCAACATTTCTTACTGCCTTCTATGTTAATGTGTAAATACTTAAATGTAATGCTATGTAAATATTGTTTATATTACTGAATTGAAAATATAGAATAAAACATTTGGTGTTTCTCTTTCCTGTTTTATTAATATGTATTTTATGAAATAGCATTTAGGAATACAACAGTATTGGGGCGGGTGTCCCCAGCCATTGCTGAAGCTGAATCCTTTACATTCTCTGAATCTTGAGGATGACTGAGAAGAGGGGAGGCTAATAAGTTGAGGATTTGAAACTCTGGTTTCTTAAGGGTCACAGTACAGAAATGCCTTTCTAAAAGCCTCAGAGATAAGTAAATGTACCAGCATGGAGTTTTAAAGCCACCTACTCAGAAGCTGATGAAAGAAATACGACTCTCATTCTACATAAAAGAAGTTAATATTCGTGTGAATGTATCTAAGTGGAAATTTCAAAAAATATGATCCGTTGGCTCACCTGCTGATAAATTAAGACAGAGAAAAGACATTTAAAAAATCATTTTAAAGTAGTTTTGTACAATATTATTTTTATTTTGGTTAGATACATAAAAGGGTATACAGGTTTTCATATACTGTTGACTCTTGTGTTCATATTTCCACGGTTTAAACTTTGTGATCATGTGCTTAATTTTCTACTAGACCCATAATCTTTTGTCTATTTCTGTAAAACCAACCCACTGTACTTTGTATATTATATCCTTAATTTTACTGATTACATAGAAACATTTGATAAATCTCTTGGTCATTTCATAATAACCCTAGGTTCACCTAGAGGTTCTTTACAAGCTGCTTTGTGCTTTCTATCCTCCTTATTTATTTATTTTTTTTAATAAATTTATTTATTTATTTTTGGCTGTGTTGGGTCTTCGTTTCTGGGCAAGGGCTTTCTCTAGTTGCGGCAAGTGGGGGCCACTCTTCATCGTGGTGTGCGGGCCTCTCACTATCGCGGCCTGTCTTGTTGCAGAGCACAGGCTCCAGACGCTCAGGCTCAGTAGTTATGGCTCACAGGCCCAGTTGCTCCGCGGCATGTGGGATCTTCCCAGACCAGGTCTCGAACCCGTGTCCCCTGCATTAGCAGGCAGATTCTCAACCACTGTGCCACCAGGGAAGCCCTATACTCCTTAGAAATGCATAGGCCCTTGAAATAATTCTGCAGATCAGTCTCTCTATTTGAGATGTTTATACTCGCTTACTTCTTTCATACTGCTGCCCTAGCAAACTGCCTTTTGAGAAGGCTCTGCTGTTTACCTAGATTGAGAAGCATTCAAAATGACCATTAACACAGTGCTTGCAAGCATGAAACATGTACCTTTTTGTTGTTGGTAAACATTGACAATAAAAGCTGAGAGGAAATAAATGTAAGTTGAAGAGCAGTGTGGCTTAATGGAAAAATGCTCCAAATTTAGTAACAGAAGCCGTGGATTTGAATTAGAATTTTGCCCTTTGTCACTTACTAGCTTTGTGACTTTACACCAAGTTGTTTGGCATCTTTGAGCTTCACTCCACATCTTTATAATGGAAATAATATCCTTTGCTTACCACTTGTAAGGATTAATTCATTAAGATAGGCTTATAATGGTAAACTATGAACACTGGAATTTTAAAATATTTTAGTTTGAAATATGTGCCTTCAAATGTATATTCTATCTTGCTAATAAATTAATTCTATGATATCAAAACTGAGATTACTGATTTCAGTAACTAAGTAATGAAAATCCTGGACCTTACTTCTGCCTCAGTCACCCCAGCCTCAACAAGGAAGAGGCCTTGGTAGATGTCAGACCTTTAGTGAAAGGAGGCAAGAAGGAGGTGTTACCCCATTTTGTAGGTGTGGTTTGTGGTACAGATTAGAAAAGAGTAGAGAGTGGAATGTTGTCTCTGGAAGGGAGGGTTTATTTCATTTGCTTATTCATTTATACATTCATTCAAGCAACATTTCTACCCATTCCCACTCCCTGGCCCCTCAGAAGGGTAAGACAATTAGTAGAGGAAACAGGTATAGTAACCATAATTACAGCAATCTGAAAAGTGCTGCAGCCACTAGGGTGTGATGTGAGGAAAGCTCGTAACCGCATCTCTGGTCATCAGGGCTTTGACCTGACAGAGTGGTATTTGATCTAAGATTTAAAGATAAGACAAGTGCAATCAAAGCAAGGAACAATATATGCTCTGAGGTGAAGCACATGGCCATTGGCTACTACAGATTGTTTGAATACGGAATACATATATTGTTTATATATATGTTTTTAATATTCTGTATATTATGATGTTTTAACATCTTAACATTTTTTTCAGACTGGGGAGAGACTGCCCTGCTGGGACTAGCCAATTCTTAGAGGTAGCAAAGGACCCACACAGAAGCAGGCCTCTGATATGCAAACTCACCAATCCAGAGCCATACCTGCACCATCTGGCCCTTACCCCCACTGGAAGCAATATTCCTCTGCCTTAGTCATCCCAGGACCAGGTACCAGGCAACCAGGGACCACTCCTATAGCTTAGAGCCTGCTGTAATTATTCAAAGTAACCAGTCCTAAGTTGTTACCCTGCCCTGCCTTGCCTTTCCTGCAGAAATGCAGAAACTAATAAAGGCCATGGCCTAGGCTCTTCCCTCGCTCCTGTCCCTTTGCCTCCTGACCAACACTGGTGCTTCCCCATGTGGCTCTGCATGGCATGGGTGCCTCCTGTTTCTGACCTGTGAGTATAATAAACTTTGCTTTCCTGAGCCTCTACTGTGTCTCTTCTTGTGGCCGAAGCTGACTGACTATCCCGTAAAGGAACACACAACAGTACATTTGGGGGTTTTGGAGGGAGATGGTTGGAAAGGAAAACAGGAGCCATATCATTAAAGGCTTTTACATCAAGCCACAGTGTATGCAGAGTTTAACCAAGCTAAGTTTCCCAGCCTACCTACAAATGAATACTCAGTACCCCGAAGAGTAAGTGAATGGACAGAGGTGCAAGAGGGGACCTTCCACAGTCAGATGGCTCTGGTATAATTGATGGTCCATGGGCTAGGAGACTGCCTGGCTGCATGTCATGGTTCACAAGAAAATACATTGCCTATAAGAGAGGCAGTAAGGCAGTAAAGGATAGTGGCTGAGAACACAAACTCTGGAGCCGCACTGCCTGTATTCAAGTCCTGGCACCACCACGTAGTAGCTGGGTGGTTTGGGGTATCTTGCTCATCTCTAAAAGGGGATAATAGTACCTATTTCATAGAGTTATTGGGAAGGTTAAATGAGTTAACGTGTGTACGGTGCTTAGAAGAGTGCCTGGCACATAGTAAATGCTATGTAGATGTTAGCTATGTAATAGTAGTAGTAGTAGTAGTGGTAGTAAGTCCCATGAATATTTAATTATGAAAGAAAGACCCAGATTAGTCCCCTGGGAGCTTGTGTTAAGACACTGTCACATCGCTGGGAGTGCTAGAACAGTAGACAAACTGCCCAATCAAAGCAGTCTGTAGGATTTAATAAGTAACTTTCCTTCTATTATAGTTATTATTACAAAAGAAATACATGGCTGTGGCCCAAGGATAAACAAATGACCATTGGGAGGGAGACTAGAAACAGCCACAGGTATACAGTCACTTGATTTATGACAAGGGTGACATGCAGTGCAGTGAGGAAAGGGTGGTTTCTCAATGTTCAATTGAATATCACAAGGGAAAAAAATGAATCTTTACCCTAATGTTACACACAAAAATCAATTTCAGGCAGATGGTAGATCTAAATGTGAAAGTTTAAATGATAAAGCTTCTAGAAGATAACATTGGAAAATATGTTCATAACATTGGTGTAGGCCAAGATGTCTTAAGACCCAGAAAAGACCGACCATTGGTAAGTTGGACTTCACTATTTACATTAAATTTACAATTATGCATATTTACAGTAAATGTAAATTTTCCATTTACGTTGAAATTAGGAACTCTGTTCATCAAAAAATAGCATTATAAGAATGAAAAGACAAACTTCAATATGAGGAAAAAAATTGATAAACATATATCTGACAAAGCATTCCATCCAGAATAAAGAACTCATCAAATCAATAAAGAAAAGACAGACAATCCAATGGAAAAATGGGCAAAAAACTGAAGTATGCATCTCCCAAAACCGGGCTCGCAAATGACCAACCAGCACATGTGAAAAGTGCTCAACCTTAGTCATCGTGAGAATGCAAAATAAAATCAAGAGATACCGCCGACTACTCAACCATCAAAATGGCTAATATCTTAAAATACCAGCTGTTGGTAAGGAAGTGGAACAAATGACTGATACTACGTTATACAAAGCGAGAGGATTTGTCTTATTAGACTGGACTATTTTCCAGGTATCTCAAAGATGTTAAGACTCAACGTCTCTGCCCTGTTTGACTGAAGCAGCGGTGACAGCGGATGGCAGTAGAGCGCATGCTGAACTCTGGCCAGCTTTCCAGGGTGTTGAGCTCCCTGGGCTGCAGAGCCTGGGGACAGGGTTCCCTAGCATCGCACTTCAGGACCTTGACCTTGTCACTGCTCCTCACTTCTACTGTCCCTCCCCGTATATGTAATGCTGAGGTTTTTTCAACCCAGGTTTGGGAATTGAATGCTAAAAGTAGAAATATAAGAGAGAGAATCACGAAACAGGTCATGTCTCGAGGAAAAAAAAGCTCATTAAAAATCTAATGATTATGGAATCTTCCTTCATTTTAATAAAATACACATTTACATTAAAATCTTAAAAAAAAAACATTATCCAGAGTATGTAAGGCCTCTTTTATAAATATAATCTCACTAAATGGGGCTCTTTATGATATTTTCCTTATATGCTATGATATATGATATATCATAATGTAAAATGTGACATACTATATTGTATGTTAATACTATATGTTATATGTTTTAATGTGGCAACCTTAAACCTTCATCAAAAGGCAATATAGTTTCCAAAACCATGCAGCCCACGTTCTTTTCTTAGATTTTCTTAGAGTTTGTTTTACATGAGTGAGGCCTCTATATTAAGCAAGATTACAAGAGAGGTTTTCAGCATGTATAAGTGTGATGACACGTGTATGTTTCCCCCCTATTTTTTGTTTACGCAATATTTGTACTTTTTAATACTATGATGCTATTAGTTTTCTAGTTTATATCTCATATTTATTCTTTTACTTGATGGAATCAGAAGAAAATAGTCACACACAGTCTTGACCTGACTGAGAGAGCCATGGTCAAGCCTGTCACCGGGCCTGGTCTCTACCAGTCTGATCATCTTTAACTTGTACCTGTTTCTTTTCCTTGGGGAGAGAATGATGGAATTTATATATAGTGACCTGCTGCTTACTAAAACTACATCCTATAACTATGAGCTTACAAACAGCCTTCTCATATACATCTTCCAGTTACAAATCCATGTTTAAATGACATAGCAAATATAAACAAGATTTTTCACCAAAAATTTGTGTTTACCCCCCGCCCCACAATCAATCACTTTGGTTACTTGGGCACAACCGTGTGACAGAAAAGGAAGCTCCTGGGTAGCAGGTGGCACCACTTAGCCTCATCATTAAGGGAAAGATCAGGTCTGTTTTGATTTCTCTCTTATCCCAATTGTCTGGCATTGCACCTTGAAAATAATAGCAGGGACTTCCCTGGTGGCGCAAGAATCCGCCTGTCAATGCAGGGGACACGGGTTCGAGCCCTGGTCCGGGAAGAACCCACATGCCTGCAGAGCAACTAAGCCCGTGCGCCACAACTACTGAGTCCGCGTGCCAGAACTACTGAAGCCCGTGCACCTAGAGCCCGTGCTCCACAGCAAGAAAAGCCACTGCAAAGAGAAGCCTGCGCCCTACAATGAAGAGTAGCCCCCTCTCGCCACAACTAGAGAAAACCCGCTTGCAGCAATGAAGACCAAACACAGCCAAAAATAAATTAAAAAAAAAAAAAAGCAAATGTGTAAAAGAATGAAAATGAATGAATGAATGAAGGGGTCTTCTGGTCAGAGTTATTGTCTGTTATCACGAAGACTGGGGGAGATCTCGTGATGCCATTACTGCTTGCTCCTATAGAGCATAATCAATTTTCAAATATTTATCCAGTGTTTATACACGCCAGGTACTGGGCTAGGTCCTAAGGATACGAGGCCTTTTCCAGCTTCTAGGATCACCTGGATTCCTTGGCTCTTGGTTCCTTCCTCTTTCTTCAAGGCCAGCAGCGTAGCATCTTCAAATCCCTCTCAGCCTCTGAATCTCCTGCCTCAATACACTCTGTATTTAAAATACAGAGACTGATTTTACTTATAAGGACTCCTGTGATTATTGGGCCACCAGATAATCACCATCTTAAGGTCATTAACTTAATCATATCTTCAGAGTCCTTTTTACCATGTAAGGTAATGTATTCACAGATTCTGGGGATTAGGACATGACTATCTTTGGAGGGGGGCATTATTCTGCTTACCACAAGCAGTTAAAAGAAAATGTACAGGGTAAAAGAACATAAAACCTACAACACCTAAAATAGTTTGGGTAGCCTTGTTAAGGCCTGTTGTGGGAGGGTAGCAGAGATATAAAGGATGAGCAGAAGTCAGCCAGGATGATGGGGTGGAAATGAGGGTGAACATTTCCAGAGAGAAGGAACATGTGCAAAGGCCCTGAGGTAGGAGCAACTCCGTTTACAGGAGCTCGGGGTGGGCCATTTGACAGAACTTACCAACAGTAGAGAGAGGATTTGCTTAGAGTCAAGCATACAGTTTCAAAGCAAGAAAAAACTTAAGTTCTGGATTCTATCTACTTCCCCGTTGCAGCAGCCAGAGCAAGATTTAGTTTTGTTTGTTTTATTTAGCTAGCTAAATGTGGTTCCATCCACCGGACAGTTCTCATTTTCTGGAGCCTTTCTCAAATCCATCATCACACATATTTTCAAAGGATTGTTACCTAAAAGAGAGAGAGACCAAGCTCAGAACACAAAGCCAAGGCTCCATTCCTACTTGGGGAAGGTCTGCTCCTTGCTGGGGGTCGCCTATTATTCCGATCATGTTTTCATGTTAGCAGTTTTCTTTTTGCAGCCACTCTTGTTGTGAGGAGCTGAAGGACGGAACTAACACAGCAGGAAAAAACAGCTGTTAGTAGACCAGGGCATTTAAAAAATAGTTTTAAAATAAATCATAGAGCTCTTTTTCCCCTTATGTCACTGTTGAACTTTTCTCAAGCCAGCTCTCATTGGGAATAATTGTAGCCACTGTCTGCGTGGCACTTTGATTCCCAATATTTTGATAAATATTTGTAGTTAGTGTTTCCATGGCACTTTGATTCCCAATATGTTAATAAATATTTGGGTGTCATTCCATGTATCCTTTTCAGCTGCTTTGTATTATGAGCACAGCAATGCCAGCTGCCAGGGAGACTCATTAAATTGACATTTTCAATACTTCTGTAACTTACGAGAGCAATGTACCTCTAACCCCCAGAGGGTAGAGGGTTATGAGATCTTATGACCAGAGTATCTATCCTAGATACTAACCAAACCAGAACTTCAAACCCATTTCTCTTATTATGCCCTCTCTCTTTGGTTATTATAAAGCTGCAGGAAGAGCCCTCCTTTAATCCCTTTTTTGGTTTTTTGTGTGCTTACCATAAAGAGGCAGAATAGAATTGTTGCGAAGAGCAAAGGCTTTGAATTCTGAGAGACCTGGATCTGCTTATGTGACCATAAGCAGACTCTTCAACCACTTTGAGTCTGTTCTTCATCTGTCAAACTAGAAGATAACTGTCTCAAGAGGGTCCTTGTAAGGATCAAAGGAGATAATACACATAAAGTTGTTAGCACAGAGCCTGGAACAGGTAATTGCACAATGAATGTACATCACTGTGACTGAATTACTGTTTTGACAACCTCAAAACAATTTGATGCGACACATTCACTTATTTGAATGCCTCTGTGTAAACCTGCGGTGAGTATAGATATGTCAGTCCAGAAGACAAGACGTGGCCAAAAAACGGTGCTCCAGAAAAAGAGAAACACCTTTGATTGACCAACAACCTCAAGACGGAACAACAGTGGGAGGAGTGTTAACTTCCTTAATGCAAGTTAAGGCCCCTTTAATTGAGTATCCAAAAGAAAGAAGGGAATGGCCCTACTATGTGCCACACTCATCCATGGTGTCTGGTTCCAAATGTACCTGATTCTTAGGGGCCTTGACAAATTGGATTTTATTTGGAGGGTGGTGATTAGGATGATGAAGGATCTAGAGATGTCCCAGGAAGAATAACAGAAGGAACTGGAAAAAGATTTACCAGGAGCACAGTGGCTTTCTTCAAATATTTGTCCCGTGGAAGATGGAGTTAATGTCCATATAGCTCTCAACCACTGACTTAGAATCAATGAATGGAAGCTATGAAACAGTGGATTTCAGCTCAAGAGAGGGAAGAACTTTCAGATAATTTAGAGACACCTAAATAACAGTGGTTCCTCGTCATTTAGGTCTTCCTACACATGCCTTAGAAAGGCACATGTAGGGATGCAGAGAGGGGTTACCTTCCTTGGGGCAAGTATGGACCATGTGGATTCCATGGTCCTTTCCCAGTCTGCCACTTGGGTGTGCACACAAAGCCTTCCCAGGAGGGGGTGGGATAAATTGGGGGATTGGGATTGACATATACACACTACTATATATAAAATAGATAACTAAGAAAAACCTACTGTATAGCACAGGGAACTCTGCTCAATACTCTGTAACAACCTATATGGGAATAGAATCTAAAAAAGAGTGGATATATGTATATGTATATCTGATTCACTGTTCTGTACAGCAGAAACTAACACAACATTGCAAATCAACTATACTGCAATAAAAGTTAATTCTCAACCTTCCCAGACAAAATCACCACATCAAAGGAGGGTGTCTATTTGGCCCCTTGGATGGTGAGCCTTGAGAACTAAAATACTAAAGAACACTTATTCTTGGGCTTCCCTGGTGGAGCAGTGGTTGAGAATCTGCCTGCCAATGCAAGGGACACGAGTTCGAGCCCTGGTCTGGGAAGATCCCACATGCCGCGGAGCAACTAGGCCCGTGAGCCATAACTACTGAGCCTGTGCGTCTGGAGCCTGTGCTCCGCAACAAGACAGGCTGCAACAGTGAGAGGCCCGCGCACCGCAATGAAGAGTGGCCCCCGCTTGCCGCAACTAGAGAAAGCCCTTGCATAGAAATGAAGACCCAACGCAGCCAAAAATAAATAAATAAATTTATAAAAAAAAAAAGAACACTTATTCTTGCACACAGAATAAGCTCAAGGGTCAGAGACTAACTGGACACCAGGCTGTTATTGATATAGTCCTACCATTTTGGGAAATAGAATTTATCCCACGACGTATGTGTCTAAGTCCGCAAAGTAACAAGCCTCGTTATTAGGGTTGTCTTGAGGGGCTCTGTAAATAAGAAGTGGTTCAGGAGAGTCTGAAATGGATGGAGATCAAATGAAAGCTCTGAAACTCATTTCTTCTTCCTCACAAAAGAAAGGAGTTCAAAGGTTAGATGAATATTTATCAGGCAGATCTTGGAAAGTATGCGAGACTGAAGTCAAAATGTTTGGGTTTAGTTCTGTCTCTATTGGTAACTAGACCTTGGCTAAACCAGCTTTGCTGTCTGGGCTTCTGTTCCATCATCTGTAGTCCCAGTAATCTCTAGGGCCTCTTCTATCTCTAAATACAAGATCCACAACTGACAACTTTCTCTATGTAAAATGCCAGATGAAGGTAATTAATGTTCGTACTGAGCCCACTTGCCCTTGGACTAGTCATTTAACCTAAAATTTAGTTTTATATATTTTAAATATATATATATATATTTTATATATTTTAAATATATTTAAAATATAGTTTTATATATTTTAAAATGGTAAATAATAATCTTGAGAGGGCAAGTTTATAAGCAGCACATCAGTTTAAACTCAGACAATGTATGTGAAAGATGTTAATGGCCCCGACATTTGAACATAGCCTGTAATATGGAGTATGCCGCCACAAAGCCCCGAATTCCTATCCCAAATAAATCAACCCGTGGAAGAACACTGCTAGCTGTCTATGGAATATCCATTCTCCCCTCCTTCTTTACTATGGAACACTGGTTTCATTGGGGATGGAATATGCTCAGCTTCCATGGTGTAGGTGGCCATGTTTCATGGCGGCCTATGAGAGGCTAGCAGAAGTTCATTAGTACTTCTGAGAAGCTATTGATTTTCTGATAAAAAGGGATAAACTGAACTAACATACTTTTGCCCTTTCCCTCTTCCTGCCTGGAGTGTGGTCATTATGCCTGGAGGTGCCGAAGACACCTTGAGCTCAAGCATGAGGCTGCAGAGCAGGAGAGTACGGAAGACTGGGTCTTTGATGACTGCCTCGAGCAGTTAGGTCAGCCCAGGGCTGCTGGTACTTCTTGTTACTGGGAACTATAAACCCCTATTTGTAGACAGGTGTCCATTACATGCAATATAATGCAATCCTGACTTTTAAACACCCCCTCAACAACTACTTCCCAGTCAGCCCACACTAGTTAAACCATAGTAGGAATTTCACCTGATACAATGTCCTACCTCCTAAGAGTGCAAATACCCACTTACAGCCCACTCAACTCAATGACACAGTGGAGAATCCTCCTCTCATACCTTCCTCTCTGCTTCTTTCTTCTAAATATGCTATTCATGGTTTTCTGACAAGACATCATCTTCACCCTCAACAAGAACAGCAAGCAAGTAGTGAGTATCAACTCTGTTCCTTAAGAAACTTCTGATTAATTGACTGACTGCCAGCAGCATTTCTTAATTCAGGGGCATTTAATAGAAAAAAGAAGGCATTAGCTCAAGCTTTCTTGAATAACCCCTTTAAGGCTTATACTTACTGTTCCAGAAAACTACATTTAAGTGCTAAGAAGGCAAACACAATATTATTAATTGTTTAATTTTTATTATAACTAACATATTTCATGTTAAATTGGTTACACTAGTTGTTTTTACAGCTATTCACTTTATAGCATACTGGAGTCTTTTATAAAATTCTGTGTATATTACATTTATATCTGTTTTAAAGAACTCAAGAATAACGTTACAGTTTTAAGTGGTTATGTAAATTTATATGTATCTTTGCTTTCACGATTCGTGTTGGTTGTATTTATGGTTTATGCAATGCTGAGTTCTCAGTCAGGATGCTACTCTGCTATAATAATTTTCCTTGGATTAAAATAGATTCTATTTTGTAACATCCCGCTTTATGACACAGTTTCCAAGAATGCCTGCACTCCTCTTAAGAACAGAAAATGAGATAGGTATATTTTTCTTCTTCCTATAAGGATTGGGCTCCTATGTCCCTGCTGGACAGGACGAGCTCTTCCACTCAAGCCTTCCCTCAAACTCATGACATTTCCTTCATCTGTCCTATAGGTATCTTTTCACTAACCATCTCAGTCCACTTCCCGAGTGTGCACGCCTGCCGCAGACCTCGGCTTCTGTTCTCTAAGCTTCTTCCTCCATCTCCCCCCAGCAGGCTGATCCTGTCTGTCACCCGCACAGGGGCTCTTCTCCCTGTGACTGCATGGGCGCTAGCTGCTTGGCTTCTCAGTCCCACTGAGGGTTTCCATGAGAAATGCAATCACACGAAGTATTCTGTGTTGGGTTTCTTTTAACTTTCTGAAGATTCAGGAGATCCCAGTCGTGGCACAGCACTGGACATCTCCTCTCTCCCTTTGTCTCTGTCCTTCCCTCTCTTCCTCTTCCCACACCCCTCCCAAATTCACCCAGGAGCTCCTTGCGGAGTAACAAGACATACCCCACCACCGTAGGCTCAGCTCTTAGCTCGGGCAAGAATGGCATTTTCCTAAGGGAGGCAAGCTCTCCCTGGAAGGGATGCTTGCATCAGTGGCTAACAGAATTTTCCTCCCATCTTGTTACACTTATAATCATCATACCCAAAAGGCATTTACTCACATATGTTCATGAATAACCAAAGAAAGTTCTGGCTCACAGAATGGTTTCATGATCTTGTACTTTAAACTTCGCTTTTACAAGGGCAGCAAGAGTAGAGACAGAGGGTTTGGACCATTCTTTAGCTTGCGGTGGGTCATGGAAGCTAACAGATGTGGAAATGGAATGTCCCCTGCCATCCCAATAAACAATGAATGTTGCCCACCAGCAAGTCATCAGCCACTGCAGCTGCCTTCCTGATGGTGCGCCCTGAGGGGAATTCAGGGGGAAGAAAACCAGAAAACATTCTGTGCTCTGAATACTGGCCCTAAATACTTAAGAAGCCCATCTAGGAAATAATTTCAATGAGCCCAGACTCCTGTATCTTCCCCTACATAGAAAAGCACTAAAACCAATAACTTGAGATGTCTGTTTTTTTGTGAATAGCAGTAACCTTTTGATGTTCGACTACACTTTTTTTTTTTCCAGTAAAAACTCCTGTGTATACTGGCTCCTCCCAGAAGAGTTCCTCAGAGCTGTCGGAGAGGCTGTCTCCAGGGCTACAGTCCTCAGTCAAGTCCCCAAATAAAACTTAACTCGCAAATTTTAGGTTGTGCGTTTTTCTTCAGTTGACACAGAATGAATCAGGATAAAAAAAGACCCTCGAGGGCTTCCCTGGTGGCACAGTGGTTAAGAATCCGCCTGCCAGTGAAGGAGACATGGGTTCGAGCCCTGGTCCGGCAAGATCCCACATGCCGCGGAGCAACTAAGCCCGTGCGCCACAACTGCTGAGCCCGCTTGCCACAGCTACTGAAGCCCGTGTGCCTAGGGCCTCTGCTCCGCAACAAGAGAAGCCACCGCAGGGCTTCCCTGGTGGCGCAGTGGTTGAGAATCCGCCTGCTGATGCAGCGGACCCGGGTTCCTTCCCCGGTCAGGGAAGATCCCACATGCCGCGGAGCGGCTGGGCCCGTGAGCCATGTTCGCTGAGCCTGCGCATCCAGAGCCTGTGCTCCACAACGGGAGAGGCCAAAACAGTGAGAAGCCCGCGTACCGCAAAAAAAAAAAAAAAAAAAAAAAAAAAAAAAGCGAGAGAGAAGCCACCGCAATGAGAAGCCCGTGCACCACAGTGAAGAGTAGCCCCCACTCGCCCCAACTAGAGAAAAGCCCGCACGCAGCGACGAAGACCCAAAACAGCCAAAAATAAATAAATAAATTTATTAAAAACAAACAAACAAACAAACAAAAGACCCTCGAAACCCAGGTCACATCTTGTATATTTACTTCTGTTACAGTCACGTGTTAAGTGTTCCTAGTTTTACACACACTGAATTGGGGAGTATACACAGCATCTGATACTAAAACTCAATCATTTAAATGAAGAGACCTTAATGACAGGTAAGGGGAAATGGCCTGTGGGGTGGGTCAGGCAGTTCTTCTGTGCGCTTGTGTGTGTGCACAAGTGCAGGTGCTCAGGGGTGTGGCATGGCTCACAGCAGAGGAGCGGTGCGAGTGGGAGCTGTGTTGGCTTATGTTCTTGGAGTCACTCTCACTCTGAATGGTTTTGATGAAGTCCTGTTCCTCATCTCACCTCCTGCAGCTGCAGGTCTTGCTCCTGTCACGTCACCCCTATGGGGACCCCACCCCTCTTCCATCTTTCCCTGAAGTACTATTAACACTAGACATCTGTATTTTTTTTTTGATTTCTGAATTTTTTATTTGTCAGCCTTTTAAAAATTTTTTGTTTAATTTCTTTTATTTTTTTAACGTCTTTATTGGAGTATAATTGCCTTACAATGGTGTGTTATTTTCGGCTTTATAACAAAGTGAATCAGCTATACATATACATTTATCCCCATATCGCCTCCCTCTTGCGTCTCCCTCCCACCCTCCCTATCCCGCCCCTCTAGGTGGTCACAAAGCACTGAGCTGATCTCCTTGTGCTATGTGGCTGCTTCCCACTAGCTATCTATTTTACGTTCGGTAGTGTATATAGGTCCATGCCACTCTCTCACTTTGTCACAGGTTATCCTTCCCCCTCCCCGTATCCTCAAATCCATTCTCTAGTAGGTCTGTGTCTTTATTCCTGTCTTGCCCCTAGGTTCTTCATGACCATTTTTCTTTCTTTTTTTTTAGATTCCATATATATGTGTTAGCCTACGGTATTTGTTTTTCTCTTTCTGACTTACTTCACTCTGTATGACAGACTCTAGGTCCATCCACCTCACTACAAATAACTCAGTTTCGTTTCTTTTTATGGCTGAGTAATATTCCATTGTATATATGTGCCACATCTTCTTTATCCATTCATCTGCTGATGGACACTTAGGTTACTTCCATGTCCTGGCTATTGTAAATAGAGCTGCAAAGAACATTGTGGTACATGACTCTTCTTGAATTATGGTTTTCTCAGGGTATATGCCCAGTAGTGGGATTGCTGGGTCGTATGGTAGTTCTATTTGTAGTTTTTTAAGGAACCTCCATACTGTTCTCCGTAGTGGCTGTATCAATTTACATTCTCACCAACAGTGCAAGAGGGTTCCCTTTTCTCCACACCCTCTCCAGCATTTATTGTTTGTAGATTTTTTGATGATGGCCATTCAGACCAGTGTGAGATGATATCTCATTGAAGTTTTGATTTGTATTTCTCTAATGATTAATGATGTTGACCATCCTTTCATGTGTTTGTTGGCAATCTGTATATCTTCTTTGGAGAAATGTCTATTTAGGTCTTCTGCCAATTTTTGGATTGGGTTGTTTGCTTTTTTGATATTGAGCTGCATGAGCTGCTTGTAAAATTTGGAGATTAATCCTTTGTCAGTTGCTTCATTTGCAAATATTTTCTCCCATTCTGAGGGTTGTCTTTTTGTCTTGTTTATGGTTTCCTTTGCTGTGCAAAAGCTTTGACGTTTCATTAGGTCCCATTTGTTTATTTTTATTTCTATTTCTCTAGGAAGTGGGTCAAAAAGGATCTTGCTGTGATTTATGTCACAATGTTCTGCCTATGTTTTCCTCTAAGAGTTTTATAGTGTCTGGCCTTACATTTAGGTCTTTAGTCCATTTTGAGTTTATGTCACCCTTTTTTTAAGTCAATCAGTTTACATAACAATAAATTTACTCACAAGTTCTTTTTTTGCCCTGTGAAATATTTTATAAATACAAAATACATTGAAACTATATTTTGAAAAATTAAATGCTAAAAATAAATTTACTCATAAATTTTCTTAGGCTTATATTTCACTCTAGAAACCCAAACTGCCAACAGAGTTGGACTAACAACTACACACAGGCAGATTTATATTACTTACATAAATTATCTGTAAAAATTCGTCAGGATAGAAAAATTGTTTTAATTTCCTTATTTCAAATGTCAAAGGCTACCTTACTTTATTACTTTATATACTCATTGTTGAGTGTGTAATAGTCAGTTTGCGGGGTCTCATCTACATGTCTGGGTTTCCCAAATCAGTTAATTTACCTACTGATCTATCTATCTATCTATCTATCTATCCATCCAGTATGAGACTATTTCTGTATCCAGAAAGAACATAATTTACACTAATAAAAAATTGCAAGGTGTACATTTTCAGAAATTTTATGCATAATATTGTAGATGTTCCATAACTATTCTTGTCTTAGAAAATCAAAAAAGAATTTTACCCTTTCACAAATGGTGTTGACATCACTGTCTTTCATCAGATATCTTTTTTTTCAAATCCTTAATAATTTCATCAGAATAAATGACTAGAAATGAATTATTGGAACAGAGGGTATAACTATTCAGACCTATTTTTAAAATCATTACCATTATTATTAGAACAATGTTACTAATTTAAATTCCACTAAAAGAGTATGAAACTCCCTATTATTCTGCAGTATTTCTTTCTTTTTTAAAATTTATTTATTTTAATTTTTGGCTGTGTTGGGTCTTCCTTGCTGCGCGTGGGCTTTCCCTAGTTGTGGCAAGCGGGGGCTACTTTTCATTGCGGTGTGCAGGCTTCTCATTGTGGTGGCTTCTTTTGCTGTGGAGCACAGTCTCTAGGTGCATGGGCTTCAGTAGTTGTGGCATATGGCTCAGTAGTTGTGGCTCAAGGGCTCTAGAGCACAGGCTCAGTAGTTGTGGTGCATGGGCTTAGTTGCTCTGCAGCATGTGGAATCTTCCCACACCAGGGCTTGAACCCGTGTCCCCTGTGTTGGCAGGCAGATTCTTAACCACTGCACCACCAGGGAAGCCTCCATTCTGCAGTATTTCTAATATTCAAAATCTAACTCTTGATGTCTACATGCTATTTGTCTCTCAATTGAATTAATGCCATTGGCAGGTTGTACTTTCCAGAAAGTCTCATGGATGATCCATTTCTTGATTTCTTCCGTGTTTGATAATATTTGTTCTCTTTATACTCAAGAAAAGTCTGACTACGTTCAAAATTCTTGGCTTACATTTAGTTTTGTTGGACCCAGAGACATTACTTTATTGTTTGTAATTGAGTGTTACATTAATCCCATTTACCATATTTTTAACATTTGCATTATCTTGGCTGAATTTCATCATTGAATAATTTTTGGTTTTTTTTTTTTTTTCAAGTAGGAGTTGTGTATGTCATATACCCTGAGTTCCTTCATGTCTGAAGATGTTTGTCTCTTAAACTTCGAATTCAAGACAGGTTACTTAGGTCTAACATCCTTGAGTCAAATTTTATTTCCAAATTTTGGAGACTCTTCCATGATGTCTGGACAGTAAATAATGCTGTAGAGAAGTCTGAGGGCAGTTTAATTTTCTTCTTTTGTAGGTGACTTTTTTTTCTGCCTGGATGCTTAAAGAATTTTATCTTTAAAGTCCAATTACTTACCTTAGAGTTAAACATACTGATATTAATTTTCTTCAAATAGAACGTGTACTTTTAGTTCTGGAGATTCAAATCTTCATTTTGAGGATTTTTTTCTTTGATTATATCTGTTAATACCTTTTTGCATCCATTTTATCCCTGTTAGATAACTGTATGTTTTAACAGTTTGCCAAAGACCTGGAATAACAGAGGAGGGGTTAAAGCATAGCATGGATCAGAAAACAACTTCAAGTTGAATGTTAAGCCTTGTTGTTCTCAGAGTCCTTCAGCCAACTCTCCACTGTGGGGAATTTACATTGTTGTCTTAACTTTCAGGCGCTGGCCTGCTGTGTGCTGCTGAGACCTACCTTCTTCTGCATCCTGATCTTTTTCCCATTTATCTTCTTCTTGGAGTCCCCAGGGTTCCTAAACCTTTTCCTTCTGCCAGTGGTGACTATCAGACTATATAGAAGGGGCTTGGAGAGGAAAATTTGATTGGAGGTAAGGGGTAAAGTCCCTCTGTCCAAGTGTCCTTTGTTTAGAAGCACCTTGTTTTTAAAAGCTTAGATTATATGTTACTTGAAGTGGGTTGGGGGATGTCTACTGGAGGTTATAGAATAACAGCTGAAGCCACTTCTGTCAATAGTCACCACTCATTTTACCACTGCAAATCCGCAATCTCTCTACTTTATCTACAGAACAGTTAGGTTCTCTGTCAAAAATATCTCTTTCCAGAATATGCCAGACAGAGCTCACCTTTTATAACCCAAAAGCTCTTTCCAGGTATTTCTCAAACAAAAAAAACCAGCCTTGTCTTTTCCACCTTCCATAATGAGAAAGAAGCTTCAAACATTTCTTTTTAAAAAAACAATTGTTCCTTTTCTGTAAAACTTGTAAAATAAAGATTATTAGTATCCAAAGAGTGCTCAGTGTAGAATGTTTTTAGGATGTTGTCAAGTTTTACCATGGGGAAAAAGAAGTCCCCAAATAATAGACTTCGGTGGGCCTTAGCAATACTTGCTTACCTCCCTCAAGTATGGATCAGAAAACTGAAGCCCTAAGGAGTTCTGTGGTAGATCCAAGGCCCCTCAGTGGAGAGCTGGAATGAAAGCCTCCTCAGGACACCCACTGCTGGTCTGATAATAGTTTAAACAGAGACAGGATATAATTTAGATTGTTTCCCTTGCTTGTTGAGTACAACCAGTATGGCTCAGAATTCTTCCAACATGACCTATGATTTTAAATTATATGCAAATGACACTATTAGACATGCAAAAATATGTGCATATAGAGTAGTTGTACAGGTGAAATTTATCTGTCAATAGGGAAATTTATGTCTTATTGTCAAATGATAAACAGAGCTTACTTTAGTGCTGCTCAGATTACAATTCAAATTGTTACAGAAAAATGAGAGTAAAATCTCGTGGACCCTCAGTGTTGAGTCTGGATTAAGTATTTTTCAGAAATTGATTTTAACAACATCATTATTTTAAGATGTTTTCCTCCTGAGGAGGAACATACTAGGGCTAACCCCGTTTACTGATCCCTTGAATTACTCATGATGATCTTTGAAAGGTAACTCAAGGTCAAGTCCAAACACTGCTTAACATGGTTTCATGGTCTTCCCTTGTTTGCTTCTCCAGTTTCTTCTCTTCTCATTGTTCTGTCCACACTCAAACTCTAAGCACCAGAGAACCCAGACTCGGTTCTCGGAATGACTCATTCTGTCATTCAGCCAGCGTGTCTGTCTGTTCTCCCACCTCCCTGCCTCCTTAAGGCCTTCCAACCTGCAATGGCCTCTTTCTGGAAAGCTCTCCCCTATTTCAGCTAACTCCTACCTCATCTTCCAGCTGTCAGCTTGGACTTCCCTCCTCAGGAAGCTTTCCCTGACCCCGAGGATAAGGTCGGGCACCCCTTCCCTTCAGGCCCACAGCGACCTTACTTCCTCTTTCATAGCACTGATCGTGGCATCCACTTAACCTGTTTTCCTGCCTGCCTCCTCAGAAGGACTGAGACTTCTATCAGGATATGGACCATATCCACACGTCATGTACACAAAATTTTAACCCCAGCACTGGTAACAGTATGCGGCACATATTATTTATTTATTTATTAGCTTGTTTCTTAAGTTACGTGTATCTTCAGGAGAATGAAAGGTCCACAAGTAGGAGCTTTGTCTGTCCTGTTTGCTTCTGTATCTAACCCCAGGGCCTAGAACTCTGTTAACACCTTAAAGAGTACCATTTCATATTTTTTCCATGTTTCTGACTGTATATATACAATATATGACTTGTGTGTTGTTTTCACAGCACTGAAATGGCTGCACACTTTTTTGGTAACCTGCTTTTTTCACTCAACGGTGTATTGTAAATAGCATTTCATGTTAGAAAATAGTGAAAGGCAGCAGAGTATGCGACCCCAAAATATTCTGCTTCGTATATTTTTTTAAGTTTTCAGCTACAGTTACTGGAAAAGCAGCAAATGCAGGGAGAGGCTTTCTCTGAACTCCCTTTATCTGCCTCAAGACAGATTCTCCAAAAGGAGCTCAACGGTGATAAGTCCCCTCCCCGGGAAGACTGACTTTTACCACAGGAGAGGAGACCAGACAAGCTTCACCACAAATCATCATATCTCTCACCTGCTCTTCTAAGTGCCCAGCCATCTCTCCTAAAAATCATTCACTCCCTGCTGAGAGGGCTCCATTCCCTTCCCCTTTCTCTATTAAAATGGCATTTAAGTCTGAATTCTAAGAGCCACCTCAAGGAGTCACGCATTTTTCCCTGGGTCTCTACTATGTATACATGACATATTCGTTAATAAAATTCCTGGTTTTCTCTTGTTAATGTCTTTATTACAGGGGTCTCAGCTAAGAACTTAGAAGAGTAAAAGGAAAATTATTTTTCCTCCTCTACAGTAGTCGTCTATAAAAATTTTCTCAGTCCATCTTCCACTGTTGGACTTTTTGGTTACTTTCTACTGTAATCCAGTAACTATGTCCTAACCATCTAGAAGAGCAAGCAGAGTTTATGAGCAGAAAATGTATGCTGTATATACACATAGTTACCAGAAGGTGGCGCAAGAGAGCGCTTTCCTTTTCCACCCAGCCATCTCTTGTTCTCGGAGCTCGTCTCCTCATAGGGGGTGTAGGAGCGGCTCTGCCCTGGCCTCCTCTTTTGTCCTCCCTTCTAGCTTTTTACCTCTGTTCCTCTCCTTGGCTCCCTTACCTCATCCAGGCTCTTCTTCCTCAAACCTCTGGTTCAGATTCTGAGATGCTCAGTTCCCTCTGGTTTGTCACATAACAAAGCCAGGGAGGGGATAAAGGAAAATGGCCTGGCCCAGCCCAACCCCCGTGGGATCAGCCCGGAGACTTGAGCTCCAGAAAGAGTCTGTGTGAGTTTCTGACCTACTGTGTGCCCAGCCTACAGTTACTTACAGAACGATCGCCCCAAAGATCTGTCCAACTTGTTGGGGAAATGGTATTTCAGCCAATCCACAAACATTTGTTTCATTTCTTTTCCAATCTCAAGGTTGAGAACTACCGTTCAGAGCTAAAGCTCTGAGCCCAGAGGTAAACCGATGCACATATGGTCACCTTATTTTTGACAAAGGAGGCAAGAATATACAATGGAGAAAAGGCAGCCTCTTCAATAAGTGGTGCTGGGAAAAATGGAGAGATACATGTAAAAGAATGAAATTAGAACACACCCTAACACCATACACAAAAATAAACTCAAAATGCTTTAAAGACCTAAATGTAAGGCCAGACACTATAAAACTCTTAGAGGAAAACATAGGCAGAACACTCTGTGACATAAATCACAGCAAGATCCTTTTTGATCCACCTCCTAGAGTAAGGGAAATAAAAACAAAAATAAACAAATGGGACCTAATGAAACTTAAAAGCTTTTGCACAGCAAAGGAAACCATAAACAAGAAGAAAAGACAACCCACAGAATGGAGAAAATATTTGCAAATGAAGAAACTGGCAAAGGATTAATCTCCAAAATATACAAGTAGCTCATGCAGCTCAATATCACAAAAACAACCCAATCCAAAAATGGGCGGAAGACCTAAATAGACATTTTTCCAAAGGAGACATACAGATGGCCAAAAAATACATGAAAAGATGCTCGACATCACTAATCATTAGAGAAACGCAAATCAAAACTACAATGAGATATCACCTCACACTGGTCAGAATAGCCATCATCAAAAAATCTACAAACAATAAATGCTGGAGAGGGTGTGGAGAAAAGGAAACCCTTGTACATGGTTGGTGGGAATGTAAATTGATACAGCCACTATGGAGAACAGTATGGAGGTTCCTTAGAAAACTAAAAATAGAATTACCATATGACCCAGCAATCCCACTACTGGACATATACCCTGAAAAAACCATAATTCAAAAAGATACACATACTACAATGTTCATTGCAGCACTATTTACAATAGCCAGGACATGGAAGCAACCTAAACGTCCATCAACAGATGAATAGATAAAGAAGATGTGGCACATATATACAGTGGAATGTTACTCAGCTATAAAGAGGAGTGAGATTGTTATTTGTAGTGAAGTAGATGGACCTAGAATCTGTCATACAGAGTGAAGTTAAGTCAGAAAGAGAAAAACAAATACCATATGCTAATGCATATATATGGAATTTTAAAAAGCGGTACTGATGAACCTAGTGGCAGGGCAGGAATAAAGATGCAGATGTAGAGAACGGACTTCAGGGCACAGGGGGATGGTGAGGTTGGGATGAAGTGAGAGAGTAACATTGGCATATATAGGGATGAAGTGAGAGAGTAACATTGGCATATATACACTACCAAATATAAAATGGGTGGCTAGTGGGAAGCTGCTGCATAGCACAAGATCAGCTCGAAGCTTTGTGACCACCTAGAGGGGTGGGATAGGAAGAGTGGGAGGGAGACTCAAGAGGGAGGGGATATGGAGATATATGTATACATATAGCTGATTCACTTTGTTGTACAGCAGAAATTAATACAACATTGTAAATCATTTATACTCCTATAAAGATGTGAAAAAAAATAAAGCTTTGCATCTATCCTCGATCATTTCTTTGGGAGAAACTTCTAGAAGAATAATGTTTGGTTCAGAGTTTATATGCTTTTTTTCTTTTTTTGCGGTACGCGGGTCTGTCACTGTTGTGGCCTCTCCCGTTGCGGAGCACAGGCTCCGGACGTGCAGGCTCAGCGGCCATGGCTCACGGGAGCAGCCGCTCAGCGGCAGGTGGGATCTTCCCGGACCGTGGCACAAACCCGTGTCCCCTGCATCGGCAGGCAGACTCTCAACCACTGCGCCACCAGGGAAGCCCTATATGCATTTTTTAAATATGCATTTTTAAGTCTGGTGATACATATTGTGAAATTGTCCTCCATAATGGTTGTACATTCCTACCAGTGGTGTCTGATAATATTCCCAGCATTGGCGATAATCATTCTTTTTGGTAGGCAATTTGTGCTATTTTAACAGGGAGGAGCCAAATCTGACTACATGTTGGATCTGTTTTTTTTTTTACTTTAACCCTTGCGTCCCATTGCTTTTGTTCACTAAAAGGATACTGTCTATACATAATGGCCTGCCTCAGGGAGCCCTGCCCTTGTGCTTGAATGTTAAACCAAAATGCCTTTGTTCAGGGAAACATCCGGACCCTGTCCACCTGTAGATGGCTGTAAGAAAGAAGAAATTAACATTAACACATCCCCTCCCCGAGGCTGTCCATACCAGGGGATATTTGTAAAACTTATGACCTTTTTACTTTACTTCCTCATCTCCTCCCCCCATTTGTTCTATAAAGAAAACTGGCATCCAGACCCCAAAAAGATGGTTTGCGGAGATACTAGTCTGCCATCTTCTTGGTCTGCTGGCTTTCCGAATTAAAGTCGTGTTCCTTGCCTCAACAACTCGTCACCGATTCATTGGCCTGTCGTAGAGTGAGCCTGGATTTGGTAACAGTATCTCACTGCATCAATTTGCATTTCTCTAAAGTATATGTTTTAAAATTTTAATAATTTCAAAGTGTATTCTTATTTTTAGTAAACCAGTAGAATTTTAGGATCTTTGCTGACTAACTCTGAGACCATTTGAGACGGGGAGACACCAGGGTTTTTAACTATACACTACAGATAGCTGGAGTTGAGAAGAAACAGTAATCATTTAGGCAACTTTTTTTTGTTTTACAGATTTAAAACAAAAATAACGCCCAGTGGTTTAAAAAAGTGTATCCAATGAAAGCCATAATAACTGAATCAAACACAAAATGGGAATATTTCTCAGCTACAAAACTTGGAAAACTGCAGTGTATTTCAACTTAAGAAACATTTTGTGGCATGCATTTTTCATAAAGTTGCTCAGCAAGATGCCACCAGAAAGAAAAAGTACACAAAGATAAGGCTTCTTTCAAGGAATTATGTACAGTTGCGAGGAATTACTATCAACACAGTGCTTGGCAAAAAGCAGTCAATCTTGAAAACACATAAAATGAAGCTTATTATTACATAATGGACAAAAATAAGGAAAAAAACACTTTACAGGTGGAATGCTTTTCTTAATTCCACTGGGGATAAAACCCTCACGTATGACCACATTTACGTGTACTTCCCACTGATCTGAATGTTGTGGTGTTTGAGAGGTTTCAGAAGACTGAGTTCGCTGTCAGATGCCCCTAGGTGGTCTTAAGAACTTATATATCAGGAGTTCCCAAGACTCACAGCCACTCCTTTGGGACGGACCAGGGTCCTTGACCTCCTTAATCAACAGAAATTGATAAGAGGCCAGACAAGAAATTCAGGCAAAGCTTTACTGGGGCCTCTGCTATAGCAGGGGGGAGCAAAAACAAGCAACAAGTTCCCTTGATTGTTCACTCCCTGGGGGGGGGGGGGGGGGGCGGGGGTGAGCTTGTTACTTATCTGGGGTGAGGGTAGGGCCTTGTCCGGGGATCGGGCTGAAGAGGTAGCTTAGATGGTTTGCTCACCCCTTTGGTAGTGTTGTGTGCAGGGGTCATGCACAGTACCCTGCTTTTGCTCCCAACACCCTCCTTTTGCTCCCGGCTCTTCAGAAGTGGCAGTTGGGCTTTTTGTTTTTTGTTTTTTTGTATCTTGTTGTCCATAATTTGCCCCAACTGTGCATGAACACAGTTGTTTGTAGTCCCTTAAGTTTCTTTACATTTTGTTGCTTGAGGAGACATTTGTCCAGGTGCCAGCACTGCAGCAAAGGGTCCCAGGTTGCAGGTCCCAGCCTGTCTCATATTCAGTCAACAAGCACTGATAGTGTTTATTCTAAACCAGGTGCTGTGGAGGACCTACCAAGATCAAAGACAAGACAGACAACACAAAACAGCATGATAAGATTCATGATCGTCCCATCTGACCCATTCTGGGTCAGACTCTGGGAGCCATCAGCTTCGGAAGAGCTAGAGGCTGGAGGTCAGATGCCAGAAAGAACCCAGACCAGATGCCAAAGCTTTGCACCAAAGAGGAACAACTGTGCTGACACGGAGCTGAGGTCACATAGCCATCGAACTGCTGGAGTTAGACAGCAGGGCTATCCGGCTGGGGCACAGGCAAGCCTGGAGAACAACACTGATGTCAGAAGTGCCAGGGGTTGGGGGAGAGGCAGAGCAAAGACACCTAAAGCAAGAGACCTAGGAGAGCTTGTGGGAAGAGGCTTCCATTGTGGGGACTTTCTCCGAGACCTTGTGACCAGCCCCAGGGAACATTCCACCCCTGATCTTACGGGTGGTATAACCCAACCAAGCATCTAACTGTAGAGGTGTGTACAAAGTGGTGGGGGGCTTACCACATGGGATTTTCGGGGTTCCATGAAGGACATCGTAGAGAGTGTGGCTGCTTGAAGGGTGGAGGATAGAAAGTAAATAGAGCAGGAAGAGGCTGGTAAATTGCCCCCCCACAGCCAACATTCACTGAGCGCTTCCTATGGGACAGGCAGTGTATAAAGCACTTCACGGGCACAATCTTACTTAGGCCCTACAGCAACCTCGTGGGATTAACTCCATTATTAGCCTTACGTTGCACCTTCAGGAACTGAGGTTTAAAAACGTTATGTAACTTATCCAAGGTTTTACACTAGAATGTGTGTTCTAACTCCAGAGCTGGAATGTTAACTACTAAATTAGCTACTACTACTAACTTCTAAAACTTCCTGGGACACTATTAAAGCGAGCTGTGTTTGAGGTGCTAAAAGGTCTGGGTTTTCTTTTGTAGGCAGTGGTGAGGAATTGAAGGTCTTAAAGCCAAGGACTGATGTGTCTTTGGTAGTGTGGTTAATGTCATCTGAATTAGCTTCAGAGTCCTCGGGTTCGAGCAGCAGCTCTTTGACTTTCTGAGGATGCCCGATCAAGATAATTTTCTGAGGCCTCCTGATCTAAATGAAGACTAACAATGTCTTCTTGCTGGAATGTGGTGATACTTAAATATGACAATGTACATGAAAGCATTTTATTAACTGCCAAGCTAAAGATAAATATGAACTATTATGATTTCTACTGTATTTCAGTGCAGTCGGGGCAGAGTAACATGAGAGCCACTGGGGACTATTGTGATGGTCCAGAAGGAGTATGACTAAGGCCGTGGCAACGAGGATGGAGAGGAAGGACATATTTAATGGATACTTAGGACAGTTTACAAACTGGACTAAACGACTGCTGGGATATGGGGAGGAAAAGGAAAGGGGGGCAGGATGATTCAGAGCTTTCTGTTGAGTAATCAGGTAGAGGCTATGTCATTAATGCAGGAAGAGGGTAGGCAGGATAATGCATTCTATTTCAGGAATATTGTGCAGAGGTGGCTATGAGGCATCCAGCGAGCGGAGGTGGTGAAATACAAGTGGGATGATGTGCTAGAGGTTCACATTTGGACGTCTTTGGACATTTGTGTGACTAAAACTCTGAGAGTAGATGTCATATCCAGGTAGAACATATAAAGCTATGTTTTTTTGCTTTAAAGCGAAAGAATTTTCTCCACTCACACACAAAAATAAATGCTTATGCAGAAACCCAATTTGCAAAACAGATCAAAATAAAGCTTTTCTAGTCAAATCTGGAGTGAGTTGCCTGGAGCCTACTTCTTGAGATAACCTCTAAATGGGCTTCCCTGAGCCCAGTTTGAGAATCACCAACTTGGAGCAAGAAGAGAAGGAGGAGGGTTAGTTGCCATATTGAGTCTGGAAGAAAGCAGCTTACACAAGATCAGATCGGAATTTCCATTTTGGATTTTCTAAAAGCCACTTTGAAACTCTAATTCTTTTGGAAGCCTCACGTGGTCGTATGTAGTACGAGTGTGTTTTTTCTGGCCTGCCTGATGTGACAGTGCCCATGCTTGCCCACTGGAAGTCACAGTGCCATTCAAATAGAGTTGTCTGAGAACATAAGGTTATATCGATTTCCAAGTGCATGGACACCGGTTTTCCTCATTAGAAGATGGTTGTCAGGTACACATCTGCTGGGTCATTAGCATTAAGATAACTTACCCTGAGGCTCTCATGTGATTTCTAAATGAGATAAAATGTTCACTGTTTACTCAGTTGTTTAATACAAATTATCCTAAATATTAACTTGTACGCTTTTTGAAAAGTCGAATTGATTGAAGTTTTTCTCCCAATTAAATTAATTGAGTCTGCTTATTATTTCAACACTGTTAAGGCCTTAATCGCAAATCCAATAAAAGAAATTTGGTTTAGTTATTAAATCGGAAAGACCTAATTACACGATAAGGAGAGACAGTAGGAACGAGCGAAGGAAAGAGGACAGCAGAAGGAGACGGAAAGAGAGAAGAAAAGACAACAGTGATGTATTGGTTGTTACTGTTAAAAACAATGAAAAACTCTAAACTCTCAGTGATTTAACACAATGAAAGCTTATTTCAGACTCAGAGTTCAGTGCTGTGCACGTTTGTGGTTGGCACACGGCCATTCAGCTTGTGACGTGGCCTCAGTGTCCGCCCTGGGTGTTTGGCCATTTGATGATGGGCGCAGGTGTCACGGGGAGTGTCTATGGGCCAGGCCGGAAAAGCGCACCGCTTCTGTCCACGTTCTGCTGGCCAGAACTAGTCACGGGCACGAAGCGCTGGGAATGTAGTCTAGCTGTGTGTTCAGAGGTGGAGGTGGGTATAGGGGGCAGCTGGCCAGCCTATGCTCTAGATGAGAGAAAGGACAGATGCTCAGGTTTTGTGAAAACCAGGAAAAATGAATCCCTTGCATGTAAGAAATTTCAGCCTGATTTATCTTCTTCTATGGAAGTCTGAATCCGAAGGACTGAGACAGGTGAATATTGAATAACCTCAACTCTGCCATAAATGTCAGTTAATTCCCAAGCGAACTACCATGTTTTCAAATGCACCAAAGAAAATGTCATTCACTTTTATAGATAAGGCTCAATTCTTAAAACATTACTTTTAAAACATTGTATTTCCAAGAATGAAATAAGCTGTATTTGTATTTGATGCAGCTTAGCATTGTTATATAAACGTTTCCTTTACAAACTTCTCCGAAAAACTTCTTCACATTCTTACCCAAAAAAAGAATTAAAAAAAGCTAGACATATACCCACTGAGTCATAGAATAATTGAAATTCTGACAGGAAGATAACTGTAAAGCACTTCTTTAAAAAGGAACACCATTCTGCTTTATTTAAACTCCACAAAGTAGGTGAGTGTTTTATGGGTCGAGGTTTTCTAACACCGGGTGTTATGCAAGACTGCAAGAAGGCAGCTTGGCCTTGAATAGAGCTCGCCTTTGTTATTCTTGAGCTCCACGCACATGCCATTTGGTGACATCTTGATTTCTGGGAGGCTGTGGGATTAGACCTTCTGAAAAGAAAAGGTTATTCTACATCATGTATAAGAAAAAGCTTTGATGATTCATAAAATTAAAGCCTTTTAGTTCCTGGCAGGGGAGTTTTCCCAGCCAATGTGTTAAAAGGGAAATGGCTGTATGATAACTTACCCCCTGATGGAACCAAAGATCCCAGCTGGCTCTTTTGCAGGAAGGACAGAGCATTAGGCCAACGTTGATTAGACAACTTTTAAACAGCACAAAGTAGACAAAGACGTTTTCAGCCTCCAAGAAAGAAACTGTGGATGAGTGCCTGTAAGTTCAAATGCTATGGAGAACATAAGGATTGTTCCAGCAAACGTTTCCTCGGTATGGAATAATGCTTGAGGAAACAGACATCAGGCTTGTGTCCCTCATAATTTGTCCCATTCCACTGTCCATGCCATGTGTGTCTGATAAGTTTAACTTTTGCCTCAGAACATAAACATCTGCTTTAGAAAATGTGGTCTAATCAGACTTGACTTAGCTGAGAATTCAGCAGGGTCTTCCACCCACTTTTTATCTTCTATTTTCATTCCACCCAGTGTTTTTGCTTTTTCTGCCTGGAGAGAGCACTTAGTAAATATACCAGTTTGTAATTTGCATCAGAACTTGATAACTGAAAAATCTGAAAGAGCTTTAAACCCAGTAAGAGAAATCCTTGGTGAGTTTTTCCTTTCTTGGCGTATCAAAAGAAAATGCTGTGTTGTTCTTTTCTCCCCTTTCTATACAGTTTCTTTTATGCCAGAATTCTACCCTTAATATATTTTGGTCTTTAACCACTCTGATTAGATGGCCACTGCAGCGAAACAGCTGTGGCTCCAATTACACCTGCATCATGGGATTTCAGAGAGGATGTGATGTGGCCCACCTTGACCTTTGAGGCAGTTGTAGGTGCTACGTGGACACGGAATCCATGATTAATAAAAGAATTCATTCATTCTTCTAAAATTTATTATTTGACTCATATAGTTAAAAAGTCATTCCATTTCTTTTTTTTTTCTTTTTTTATGAATGAATGAATGAATGATTCTGCCCTCTGGGAGAAGAGGGAGCAAGTGCCATCTTTCTTTCACGGGATTTCATATCCTATTTGCTGATTCTTGGAGACCACTATTTCTTTTTTTTTTTTAATTGGAGTAAAATTGCTTTACAATGTTGTGTTAGTTTCTGCTGTACAATGAAGTGAATCAGCTATATGTATACTTATATCCCCATATCCCCTCCCTCTTGAGCCTCCCTCCCACCCCACCCCCCCATCCCACCCATCTAGGTCGTCACAGAGCACCGAGCTGATCTCCCTGTGCTATACAGCAGGTTCCCACTAGCTATCTTTTACACTTGGTAGTGTAATTATGTCAAACCTAATCTCCATTCTCTATGTCTAGTCATTCCATTTCAATTCCCTTTCAGTCCTCTTGTTAAGGAGAAAGCCTCAATGAGAGTTACCTGTTTCTTCTTGCTGTTCTTCTCAGGGAGAGAACACGTTTCAGACTGAGAGTCTTCAGCAGGCAACTTCATCGAGCTAAAACTTAGTAACTTTTTTTTTTTTTTGCGGTACGCGGGCCTCTCACTGTTATGGCCTCTCCCGTTGCGGAGCACAGGCTCCGGACGCGCAGGCTCAGCGGCCATGGCTCACGGGCCCAGCCGCTCCGCGGCATGTGGGATCTTCCCAGACCGGGACACAAACCCGTGTCCCCTGCATCGGCAGGCAGACTGTCAACCACTGCGTCACCAGGGAAGCCCCTTAGTAACATTTTTATTTTTAGTTCTCATCTATGTATAGCAAGTGAAACAGATTTTCCAGTTATCAAATGATATAAAATTTTCTTTTAAGACAAATCGGCTAACTGCTAAAAAAGGAGTCCCTTTAAGGGAAAATACTGAATGATAGAGTAAATGGTTTGTGAGTGAGTCCAGATTGAAAAACACAGGTATAAGTGGGAAGAACACTGATCTGAGAGCCAGGACACCTGGGTTTCCATCCCTTGCCACTAGCTAACTCTGTGATGTGGGGCAAGTCAGTTAGTCTCTCTGGACCTCAACTTCCTTATCTCTAAAAGGCTGCAACATAGCAATGCCTCTCAACTATGACTGCACATTGGAGTCTTCTGAGAAGCTTTTAGAACTCCCAGCCCTTGGGCCACATCCCAGACCAATTGCATCAGAATCTCTGGTGGTGGGATCCAGGCACTGGTCTTTTGTAAAGCCCCCAGATGCTTCCAGTGTGCATTTAAAGTTGAAAACCACTGCGCTACGTGACTTATAAGGCCTCTATAACTCTAAGTTTCTATGATTCTAAGGTAAAACAATAGGTGATGGGAAAAATTCTAATGACTCAAGAAACATCTTAGCATTTCATGTAACTAGTCACATGAACCAGCTTGTTGCCATCATTCATGGGTTTAGATATTCAAATATGTACTGGATGCATGTCACAATTTGACACAGGAACTGTACTGGGGATACAATGGTAAATAAAGCAGACGTGGTCTCTTCTTCATAGAACTGACAATTTAATGCTAATTAAACACACTGCAGTGTTTCTGTGTTAGAGAAGGTTGGGGGAACATAGGAGGGGCATCATCAGTAAATCTTAAATTTTATTATGTAAATTCTATAATAAAAATCACCAGGGCTACCAGCTCATGATAATGCAACATGGGCCAAACGGAAAAGCTAGTGACACGACAATTTCAGGTTTGAGCTTTTTTGTCAAGTTGGCAACTGGACATCTGATCTGCATAGTCCCGCAACAGAAGCAAGAATAAAATCTCTTCCTTACTCTCCCCTTCCTATCCAGAAGGCACTTCTGACGATACTGTACTGCTTGTATAAAATTTAATACTTTAATTTAGAATCTGCTTGAATTCAGAATACCAATAAAATGGAAGCCATATCTAGGATCCAGCTAACGATGTACGCCATTTCGCTCAAATAATAAATGTACCAAAAAAAAAAAATGTACCAAATGCTGACGGTCTTGTTTCTTGGAATAATGATCAACATTGTGATTAACACAGAAATAATCAGACATGATTTGAAATGAAAAGAAACCCTTTACTCTGAGAATAACTCATGCATTAGGTAAATTTTGCTGAAATACGATTTTTTAAAAAAAACAAAGGATAAAACCTTGCGACTGTTGCTAAATCAGATGAATTCCACTTTAGTTTTTAAATATAGTGGGTCACAGTTAAAGTCTTGGGGGATCTACATGAACACTTTCAAGACATGCAAAGTTCTGAGTGGTTCTGAAGAGTATCCTAGCAACCTAGAAGTGTTAAGGGGATTTCCAACAGAATATACATCAAATATCAGCCAGCACCCTAGCATTAGGGTCAGTGCTGCTGCATTGCCTTCATGTCATATGAGCTGACACATGAGGTATGTGTGGACAAAAGCTCAGAGTTCCCCAGCAGAGGAAACGTGCAACTTCCCATAACACCATCTTCCCTCCTTCTGCCACAGCAGTGACCACTTGGCACTGTGCCCAGTGCAGTAGTACCCATGGGCCAAGTAGGCAAAGGACAGCCTTGCAGGGTCTCGTGGTTCCCGGCTTTCTGCGGCTGCTCCCACAGTACAAACAAGTGCACTGTTTTTCTGTTATTGGCTTCAGACAACAAGAATTCTTTGTATGAAGGGTACTGTTGCCGGTTCATTCAACTCTAATTGACTCTTGCTTTGCTCTCTCTCTCAGATACTATGTTTTTTTCCTCATTTTTTCTGGTATCAGTTCCCGCTCACCCCATGTATGGTTTTGTCTTACTTTGAGGTCTCAACAAGCCCAGAACTGACCAGAGCAGCTCCCCCGTGGTGTTTCCACTCCCCAATCAGCCCTCCTTCCTTCGTTTTAGTTCACAGCACTGGTGTTCCCATCTTCCTCCTTCATCTCTCTTACTAGAAAGTGTGCTGTTTTTTAGAATCTTTTCTCTCCCTGGTACGTCACTTCCAGGATTCTGAGAGCTCTGCCAACTCTTCCTTCAAAGAACCACTAGTTTGCTCTTCCCTCTTCTTTCCAGTTCCTTCCACCTGCTCAAGCCCTTGGTTTCACACCCCAGTAAGCTGAGGGTCCTCTGACAGTCCCCTTTGCCTCCGACATCACCCTCAGCAATCAGACTGCATTCTGTTGCGGGCAGGTCTTCCTGAAACACTGCCTCTGCTCAGCCACTCCTATGTTTAGAAATATCCGTTGCTTCCCTACCGTCTAACGTGTGGATGAGGACAATAATGATGGTGATGGTAGCAAAGGCCTCTACCGTATATCGAGCACTTACTATGTGCCAGGTCTGGGACAAACACTTTATACATATATTGAGTTGGCCAAATAGTCTGTTTGGGTTTTTCCGTAAGGTGTTACAGAAAAACCCATACGAACTTTTCGGCCAACCCAATATCATCGCTACTTCTTACAACACGTGTACGATCGTCTCTACCATACAGGTAAGGAAACTGAGGACCAGTGTGTTTAAATGAATTGCCCAAGATTTCACAAGTAAGACAAGGCAGTGATCCAAGTCTATCCCCATGCTGTATGTGTTACGCCACGATGGATTTCCAGTTCTGTTCTAATGTGCGCTGGCTCTTCTGATCGAAACTTATCTCCTGCTGCTCTTCGACAGGCACCATCTCCCTAATGAGGAAGGTCCAGTCTCTGTCCCTCACATACTCCGTACTAATTCCCTCCTCCTTTTATTTGCCTAGTATAGTCCTTACCCCAGGAATGCCCTCCCTTCTAATTTCCGTTTGCCTAAATGTTCCTCATGCTTCAAGATCAAGTTCAACATTAAGCACAGACTACTCTCAAATCAGTACAGCCCACACTGATAGTCCCCTTTCCTGAGATTTATCATATGATCAGTACTCGAGAATTTACTTATTCACAGTTTTGTCTCTGGCATAGGATGCAAAGATTATGGAAGTGCTTAGCAGACCACCAGACCTGTGTTTGGATTTCGTTTTCTGGCTGTGGGACCTCACATACACGAAGCTAATTGTCTTATCTGAAGTTGAGTTTCTTGGCCTGAAAAGAAGATGAGAACCCTCATCTGGCAGGGTCCTTACACAAATTTAATGACGTAGAAACATACGAAGCTCTTTCTGAGGCCCAGCAGGTGGCAGTTCCTAAATGGTTGTGCATTTCCTTTCCTCTCTGAGGTCAGGACTATGACTCATACTTAAAGAACTATCACAAGAGATTAACACTGCCATCATCAAAAAATCTAGAAACAATAAATGCTGGAGAGCGTGTGGAGAGAAAAGGGAACACTCTTGCACTGTTGGTGGGAATGTAAATTGATACAGCCACTATGGAGAACAATATGGAGATTCCTTAAAAAACTAAAAATAGAACTACCATACGATCCAGCAATCCTACTACTGGGCATATACCCTGAGAAAACCATAATTCAAAAAGAGTCATGTACCACAATATTCACTGCAGCTCTATTTACAATAGCCAGGACATGGAAGCCACCTAAGTGTCCATCAACAGATGAATGGATAAAGAAGATGTGGCACATATATACAATGGAATATTACTCAACCATAAAAAGAAACGAAATTGAGTTATTTGTAGTGAGGTGGATGGACCTAGAGTCTGTCATACAGAGTGAAATAAGTCAGAAAGAGAAAAACAAATACCGTATACTAACACATATATATGGAATCTAAAAAAAAAAACCCAAAACGGTCATGAAGAAGCCAGAGGCAGGACAGGAATAAAGACACAGACTAGAGAATGGACTTGAGGACATGGGGAGGGGGAAGGGTAAGCTGAGACAAAGTGAGAGAGTGGCATGGACATATATACAGTACCAAACGTAAAATAGGTAGCTAGTGGGAAGCAGCCGCAGAGCACAGGGAGATCAGCTCGGTGCTTTGTGACCACCTAGAGGGGTGGGATAGGGAGGGTGGGAGGGAGACACAGAGGGAGGAGATATGGGGATATATGTGTATGTAGAGCTGATTCACTTTGTTATAAAGCAGAAACTAACACACCATTGTAAAGCAATTATACTCTAATAAAGTTGTTAAAAAAAAAGAGATTAACATTAGTTCATGTGTTTTCAGTTGTATAACAGGATTTTAAGTTCTACATTTTAACAGAGACTTTGAGATGCAAGAGAAAATATTCCAAGTACCCAGGACCCACTTCAGGACACTAAAATCCCCTCCCTCATCCCAAAGGGAGAGAGTAGAGAGTGAGAGAGGATTCGTGAAGTGGATTTGTGATAAAAATTTCTCTGAAGTGAAATTAGGGACTCAAAAATATATTTGTACACTCATGTTCATAGCAGTGTTATTTACAATAGTCTAAAGGGGAAAGCAACCCAAGTGCCCATTGAGTAATGAACAGGTAAACAAAATTTGATATATACATACAATGGAACATTATTCAGCCATTTAAAGGAAATTAGAATTCTAACACGTTCTACAACATGAATGAACCTTGAAGGCATTATGCTAAATGAAATAGGCCAGTCAAAAAGGGCAAATATTGCATGATTCCACTCATATAAGGTTCCTAGAGTAGCCGAATTTATACAGAAAAAAATAGAATGCTGGCTGGGGTTGGGGGTGGGGATAGGAGAAATGGACAATTAGTGTTTATTGGGTACAGAGTTTCAGTCTGGGAAGATGTCACCTTTCTGGAGGTATGTGGTGATGACGGTTGCACAACTATGTGAATACACTTAATGCCTTTGAACTGTACGCTTAAAATTGGTTAAAATGGTAAATTTTATGTTACGTATTTTTACTGTAATAAATATTTTTAAAATGAAAATAAATAGATTAATTAGATAAAGGAATTTTTCTGAAGAAAACCAGGTGAGGTCCTGACCCTAACCATGTCCCAAGGAGATGAGTCTAATGTGGGTTTCTAGCAGTGGCTGGAACCATGCACTGGAGCCTGGCGGTTGCCTGAGAGAGTCAAGGCAGCCTGTGGCTGCAGAGCAGACGGCTGACTTTTGAAAGTAACTTCCCCCTCCAGATGCTATAATCTCTGATGAATCCACAAAAAAATTTGCAATATAGCACTTGGGTCCAGAGAGTGCAAACTATCATATAAGAACTTCTTTGTTTCCCTTCCCCCCACTTCCCTCCTTCCTGAGCTAGTCCTGGGCAGGCGTGATTTACAATCACAGACAGTGCTGAAGGGCAGGAGGATCTAGGGAAGGAGAAGCTGCCCCTACCCCTTCCTCCACAACCCCAGGGCAGAGAGCTGAGGTCCTACCTGGCAGGTATGGAGGATAGACCTCTAGAAAGTCTTGCGTTTCAATGAAGATTGCAGTGTTAATGCATTGAAATGAGCTTCCTAATTTCTGAATCAGGACTGTGTTTTGTGTTCAAGAGATCAAGGTATTGTTCATTCTCAAAAAAGATAAAAATAACCAAAAGGTGGAAAAAGCCAAAACGTTCAACAAATAAACAAAATATGGTATATACATCAAGTGCAAAATGTTTTAAATTTATTTTTTTTAATTGAAATATAGTTGATGTACAATATTATGTTAGTTTCAGGTGTCCTATGTAGTGATTTGGCATTTGCATACATTATGAAATGATGATCACAATAAGATGGTAGTAACCATCTGTCCCCCTACAAAATTATTACAATATTATTGACCATATTTCTTTTGCTACATATTACATCCATTTGGCTGATTTATTTTATAACTGTCAGTTTGTACCTCTTAATCCCTTTCACCTATTTTGCCCTCCTCTTCCCCTCCCCTCTGGCAACCATCCTTTTGTTCTCTGTATCTATGAGTCTGTTTTCATTCTGCTTTGTCTTTTACTTTTGTCTTTAGATTCCACATACAGGTGAGACCATATGGTATTTGTCTTTCTCTGTCTGACTTATTTCACTTAGCATAATGCCCTCTAGATCCATTCATTTTGTGGGAAATGGCAATATTTCATTTTTTTTTAATAGCTGAGTAATTTCCCATTGTAAATATACACCACATCTTCTTTATCCATTCATCTATGGATGGGCATTTAGGTTGCTTCCATATCTTAGTTATTGTAAATAATGCTGCAATGAGCATGGTGTGCATACATCTTTTCAAATCAATATTTTTGTTTTCTTCAGGTAAATGTCCAAAGATGAAATTATTGGCTCACATGGCAGTTCTATTTTTAATTTTTTGAGGAACCTCCACACTGTCTTCCATAGTGGCTGCACCAATTTACAACCCCACCAACAGAGCACGAGGGTTCCCTTTTCTCCACATCTTTGCCAACACTTGTTAGTTGTTGTCTTTTTGATGATAGCCACTCTGATAGATGTGAGGTAGTATCTCATTGTGGTTTTAATTTGCGTTTCCCTAATGATTAGTGGTCTTGAACAACTTTTCATGTGTCTGTTGGCCATCTGCTTGTCTTCTTAGGAAAAACGTCTATTCAGGTCCTCTGCCCATTTTTGAATTGGGTTGTTTGTTTTTCTGATGTTGAGTTGTATGAGTCCTTTGTATATTTTGGATATTAACCCTTTGTCAGATGTATCATTGCAAATATTTCCTCCCATGCAGTAGATGGCCTTTCCATTTTGTTGATTGTTTCCTTAGCTGTGCAGAAGATTTTTAGTTTCATGTAGTCCCATTTGTTTATGTTTGCTTTTGTTTCTCATGCCTGAGAAGACAGATCCAAAAACATATTGCTAAGATCAATGTCAAAGAGTGTACTGCCTATGTATTTTTCTAGGAGGTTTATGGTTTCAGGTCTTACCTATAAGTCTCTAATTCATTTTGAGTTTATTTTCGTACATAATGTATACAGAGAAAGTAATCCAGTTTGATTCTTTTTCATTTAGCTGTCCAGTTTTCCCAACACCATTTATTGAGGAAGTTGTCTTTTCCCCATTGTATATTATTACCACCTTTGTAATAGATTAATTGACCATATACCCTTGGGTTTTTTTTCTGGGCTCTCTGTTCTGTTCTTTGATGTATGTGTCTGTTTTTGTGCCAGCACCATACCGTTTTGATTACTGTGACTTTGTAGTATAGTTTGAAATCAAGGAGCATAACACCTCCAGCATTGCTCTTCTTTATCAAGATTACTTTGTTTCTTTTCTTTTTAATTAATTAATTAATTTATTTTTAGCTGCATTAGGTCTTTGTTGCTGTGCATGGGCTTTCTCTAGTTGTGGCAAGCAGGCGCTACTCTTCATTGTTGTGCATGAGCTACTCATTGCGGTGACTTCTCTTGTTGCGGAGCATGGGCTCTAGGTGTGTGGGCCTCAGTAGCTGTGGCTCGCGGGCTCTAGAGCACAGGCTCAGTAGTTGTGGCACATGGGCTTAGTTGCTCCGCGGCATGTGGGATCTTCCCAGACCAGGGCTCGAACCCGTGTCCCTTGCATTGGCAGGTGGATTCTTAACCACTGCGCCACCAGAAAAGTCCTCAAGATTACTTTGGTTATTCGAAATCTTTCGTGTTTCCATACAAATTTTAGAATTATTTGTTCTAGTTTTGTGAAAAATACCATTCGTATTTTGATAGGGATTGCTTGAATCCATAGACCGCCTTGGGTAGGATGGTCGTTTAAACAATATTAATTGTTCCAGTCCATGAGCACAGTATATCTTTCCATTTGTTTGTGTCATATTTAATTTCTTTCATCAGTGTCTTATAGTTTTCCAGATACAGGTCTTTATATCCTTAGCTAGATATATTCCTAAATATTTTATTCTTTTTGATGCAACAGTAAATGGTATTGTTGTCTTAATTTCTCTTTTTGATAGTTCATTGTTAGCATATAGAAATGCAACAGATTTCTGTGTATTAATTTTGTATCCTGCACCTTAATGAACTAGGAGTCCTGGTTGTCTCTTGCCTCTCCAGGAGTCTCTCCAAGATCAGCAAGAGGGTCTGAATCAGGTCCCTTTTAAACTATTACCTCCATGCTGGGACGCAGTGTGAGATTATGCATGTGTCCTTTAAAAGTGGAGGCTCTGTTTCCTACAGCCCTCTGTCTCTCCTGAACATAAGCCAGATGTTCTGGGGGGCTCATCTTCCCAATGTAGGACCCCTGGGCTGAGGAGCCCCTTATGGAGCACGGACCCCTCACTCCTTAGTGAGGGCCTCTACGATTGTGATGTTCCTTCCATTGTCAATTGAGGACCTGGGGGTGTGGGTCCTGACCATACTACATCTTCACTCCTCTTACCAGTCTCACTGTGGCTCCTTCTTTATGTCTTTAGTTATGGGAAATATTTTCTGCCAGTCTTAAGATCATTCTTATTGATAGTTGCTCTGTAAGTAGTTGTAATTTTGGTGTGTCCGTGGAAGGTGAGTTCAGGGTTTTCCTACTCTGCCATCTTGGCCACCGTCTTGTATTCATCTAGCGGAATATCATTCAGCCTTAAAAATGAATGAAGGGGCTTCCCTGGTGGCGCAGTGGTTGAGAGTCTGCCTGCTGATGCAGGGGACACGGGTTCGTGCCCCGGTCCGGGAAGATCCCACATACCGCGGAGTGGCTGGGCCCGTGAGCCATGGCCGCTGAGCCTGCACGTCTGGAGCCTGTGCTCCGCAACGGGAGAGGCCGCAACAGTGAGAGCCCCGCGTACCGCAAAAAAGAAAAAACCAAAAGAATGAAATTTAGACAAGTGCTACAAAATGGACAAGCCTTGAAGACATTATGCTAATCAAAGTAAGCAAGTCACAGAAGGACAAATATTTTACATTTCCAATTATATGAGCTATCTAGAACAGGCAAATTTAAAAAGACAAAAAGTAGATCAGAGCTTACCATGGGCTGAGCGTAGGAGGAATGGTCAATTAGTTTTTAATGGGTACAGAGTTTGAGTTTGGGAAGATATAGATGGTGATGATGGTTACAAACAGTGTGAGTAGTTAATGCCACTGAACTGTACGTTTAAAAATAGTTAAAATGGTAAATTTAATGTATATTTTATGATTAAGTATATTTTGCCACAATAGACAAAATACAGGGGAAAAAAGGAATGGAAAAGTTATGGGGCCTGCCCAAATTTTCACCTAGTGGTAAGAGGACTGCCCACACTGAACAGGTTTACAGGGGCAGTGAGGGACACAAATGAAGTTGCATTTGTTTTCACACCACCTGAGTCCTACTGGTTCAGTAGGACTGTGCAAGTGACACAAGTAACGGAAAATCCAACTCAAACTGACTTAAACTAGAAAGCAGATTTATAGGCTTAAGTAACTGCTGTAGGTCAGTATTTCTCAAACGTTAAAGAGCATCAGAATCTCTTACAGGACTTATTAAAACGCAGATTGCTGAACTCCACCCTGTACTTTCTGATTCAGTAGGTCTGGGATGGGGGCTGAGAAGTTGCATTTCTAACCCATCGCCAGGTGGTGATGAGGCTGCGTCAATTACCAGTGAGGTAGGGCTCATATGTCATCTATGTCTCTGGGACTCTGGCTCAGGCTCTCTACTAGTCCCTTTCTTCTAACCTCCATCTTTCAACTTATCTTTCGGAGGGTTTTGCTAAAATGTCTAGCCCAGTTCCAGGTCTCATGTCTATATACGACGTGGTCCAGAGCAGGAAAAATGCCCAGATTCCAGGCACAAACCTCATTGGGTCTCTTTAGATCTGATACCCCCACAACCAGTTACTCTACTCAAGGTATAGAATAAGTGAATCGGCTTCTACTTGAAGCTGGGCAGAGAGGAAGTATGAAGGGGAAAATTGGTGATGGGGAGGCAGTCAATAGACATCCACAGCCCCAGGAGAAGTGACTTGAGGTGAGCAGAGGTTAGACCACACGTGCCCTGCTAAGGGGTTCAGAACTGAAACTGAAATCAGTGAGCAGCCAGTGAACGATCTAATCAGAGGACTGATAAGATCAATTTCAGGAAGTTCACTCCAGAAAAAGTTTGGAAGATGGACGGGGAAGCAGCAACCGGGAAGTTAAGAAGAGAAGCAGCTCAAGGTGGTTCCCAGCTACCTCCTGCTTGCACCTGCCCTTTAGAAGCATCAAACTATCCTGGGTGTTCCACACCCGCACTACCCTGCTCGGCTTTTTCTTTCTTTCCTTTTTTGTGTACGTCTCACTTTCTAACATGCTGCATACTTATTTGTTATGTTTATTATTTCTCATTTGTCTGCCCTGCTAGAATATTAGCTCCATAAAGAGAAGGGACTTTGTCTGTTGTGTTCCATGCTTCAACCCAGTGCCGGGCGCATAAGAGAGGCTCGATAAATATTTGTCAAGTAAATGAATTTCATAGAACGCACCATATTCACCCTGTGCCTTTGCCTCAGCTGATCCTTTTTCCTGGGTTCTCTTCTCCCATCCCACCTCTCAGACTTTGCAGATTTAACCAAGGCTTCACATTCCTGACGTTTTCCCTGATTCCCAACCATGAGCCACCAGTATCTGCTCTCTGGGTTACCTTGGCATCCACTTGTCACAGTAGATTGGAACTGCTGCATCCTCTCCTGCGTTTCCGAAAACCGCCATCTTCTAGGGGGCAGGACAGGGCGGTATTGGTCTCCACACTGCAAACATATTGCGCGATGCCTGATGTGTTAGAGCGTCCATATAAAGTTGTTGAATTACCGAGTTGATGAACAGTTACATAGATGAGTAAATTTTGCTCAATCAGTATTTGTTAAGTGAAAAAATGAAAAGCAATACACAAATGTCTCTGATAGTTGGCTTCCTAGGTAGCCATCCTCATCCTCGGTAACAGCAGATAGAAAAGATGTTACAGCTTTACTGAGGTCTGCTTGTCCTACGTGTTGTGCTCACAGTCACTTTCTCTCTTGACCCATTAATGGCAAAGCATTTCTCTAGAACTGTCATTTGAGAGTCTCTGAGCTCTTCTTAGCAGCCAAGATGGAGTTGATGAAGGATGAAACCAAATCAGTTCTCTTTGTGGCTGCAGGACTGCCGCTTCCACGAAGACAGGTGGGAACCAGGTCCATGTTCACAAGGACAGGCCTGCTAAGCAGCCTCAGCAGGGCCATCCGTGCTGGAGTCGCCCGCAGCACGGAGACCAAGCATAGTGCTTTCGTTTCCTCACCCAGCTGTGTTCTCCACGTATCCCTAGGGCTTTGTTGCTTTCTTCGGGCTATACCTAGACAGACCATCTGCAAGGCCAAGTGCCCTGGATCCGTCTTTCTCTCTGGAGATTTTCTTTTCTCATGAAATTACAGATATTTTACAGCTGGAAGGGATTTTCAACACCAGGTCGACCATAATTTGTCACAGTTATAGATAAAAACACTGAGTTGGGGGCTTTATGATGGCAACAAAGCATATTATCAATGTTTCTGATTACAAAGAAACTCTCTGATTTGTGGCCTGAATTTTACCCCAGAATTCTAACAGCAAATGTCCAAATGGATCACTAAAAAAGGGCTGATCCTTGATGGGGGATACCGTTCTCGCCAGACACCAGAGCAGCTGGTGCTTTCAAAGTCCTGCTCAAAGCCATTCTATCCCAAGAAGCCTTCCCCAATCATTCCAGCCCACAGGGACCCTCCTGTCCCTGAGCAACAGAGAGTTCAGTTGAAACCAATTTATAGCATCGTAATATCTTGTATTTCAGCATTCTCTGCTTCATGAACATGCCTTCTCCTTTGTCTCCTGAATTGAATTCTGGGCTCTTTGAGAATAGAAACCATATTAATATTTACTATAATACTCACAGTGTACAACACAGCTCTTGACACAGGATAACTGCTCAATAAATACGTATAGATTGATAATCACTGGGCAAGCAAAACGTCATGCAATGCCACAACCTGTTGTGATGAGGCAGCCCCTACCCTCTCTGCACAAGGACAACATTTTGATAAATGATGGTTCATTCAATACTGAAATTGATCTGTATTCAATATCAAAAATGATCTGAGACCTCTGAACAACTTACTCTACTGTTTTATTTGGATTTTGATTTATTTTATCCCACAAATAGACAATATTTTTTGCTTTATTAAAGATGATAACACTTCACTCTTTAAATTAGCAAGCATTTATTGAATGCCTCCAATTTGCAAAACATGGTTTCAGGTAATTTGGGGATACAACCAGTAATACAAAGTAAACTCTGCCCTCAAAAAATTTAAGCTACCAGAAGGGACAAAGACATACATAAGACAAACACATACATAAATCAATATAATAAAAGGCAGAGTAAGATAAACTTGTTGAAAGAAGTTGACCCAAAATACATTGGAAACAGAAGAATCATGAGAATATAGAATTTAGGATTAAAAGGTCTTTAAAAGTCATCTAATCTAATTCTGCAAAGGTTACTTGAATCTCTCTACAACATAATCAAATAACTATCTATTTACCCTAAGTGTGAACAGCTCGAGTGATAGATCTCATTATCTCCCAGACTCATAGGTTTTTTTTGTTTGTTTGTTTGGTTTTTTGTTTTTTTTTAGACTCATAGTTCTAAGCTTAATAATTTTTTTCTCCTGTCAGTGGATACATGTGAGATCAAGTGTCTGATTATTGAGGTGGTCACTTGGGTGCAATCCACTGTCCTGTCCTATATCGCACTGGGCACCCCATCAGTAATATGTCATATGTTTCTATTCAGGTATATTTCTATACATGTGTGCAGTTCTATACATGTACTATTACAACAGGCATAAAAAACAGAAATTAAAAAATGATGAGATAAAGATTATGTATTGACTACATTGAAATGGATCTTACACTTTATTTTATTAACGTTATTCACCTCCTTTGCTCTCATTATAATTATACCATTATTAATAATGTTCTGAATGCTCACCTTTTAAATGTGTTGACAGTCATGATGGCTTCATATTTTCATAGGCTAATATCTTGAGGCATAATGCTTCCTTACAGCTCTTCACATTGTTAATGGTTGTGGACGTAAATCCATATTTCAAATAGCCTTTTTGATAATTTTAACTCTGTTTGACCAACTTCTCGCCAGATTTGATTCTGTTTTTAGCTCAATGTGGCTGACAAAGAGCTTGTTCTCCGAGTTGGAGGAGCACCAGCCCTGCCGTTTCTTTGGTGTTCCCTTGAGCTCATACCAGTTGTTTGCAGGAATCATTTTAAGCCACTTATCCATTCTGTTGGGACTCCTTTAGTCACATCAAGATAATATCCTCAGTGGGTCCACCTAACTTGCTGCACGCCCCAATAACTGAAAGCCAACCAAGGAGTGAGGCTGCCTTTCTCAACACACCGTGTTACAGAACCCCTGCTCTTTCCTCAGGACGCCTTGAGTGTGGAAGGGATGGAAGATCTATTTGCTTCTGAGTTAAAACCAAGTTGAATGAAAGAGAGCCAGTCTTCTCACTGTCCGTCATGAACTCCAGGGCCATGGCTTTTGCTGCCTTAACTGACTTAGCCAAACAGCTCCTTGTGGGCCTAGACCTGGTGTCATCATTTCTTTCTTTCTTTCTTTCTTTCTTTCTTTCTTTCTTTCTTTCTTTCTTTCTTTCTTTCTTTCTTTCTTTCTTCCTTCCTTCCTTCCTTCCTTCCTTCCTTCCTTCCTTCCTTCCTTCCTTTTTTCTTTCTTTCTTTCTTTCTTTCTTTCATTTTCCTCCCTCCCTTCCTTCCTTTCCTCCTTCCTTCCTTTCTTTCTTTCCTTCCTTCTATCATTAGACTTTTTAAATGTAGCAAAGCCATCTATCTGACACTGGATAAATTTAGAAATTAAAAGTGGTCTGGTCAAAACAATGAGCCAAAATTATAAGGTAATAAAGAATTTTTCTAACCTAGACACTCCTCTCTTCTACAGAATAGTTTTTGAGTCTTTTGAATCTGAGTGTGTGCATGTGCTAAAGCTTATTGGAGACAATGTATTTTTGTTTGTTTTTTACTGAAATGTAGTTGATTTACAATATTACATTAGTTTCAGGTGTACAACACACAATTCAATTTTTTATAGATTATAGTCCATTTAAAATTATTATATACAGCTATATTTCCTGTGCTGTACAATATATCTTTGTAGCTATTTTATTTTAGTTGTGCCAAGCAGCATGCAGGATCTCAGTTCCCCGACCAGGGATTGAACCAGTGTCCCCTGCAGCAAAAGCACAGTGTCCTAACCACTGGACCGCCAGGGAATTCCCTCTACCCCTATCTTGCCCCTCCTTCCTTCCTGCTCCACACTGGTAACCACTAGTTTGGCCTCTATATAACGTACAGTATTTATCTTTATCTGTCTGACTTGTTGCACTGAGCATAATACCCTCCAGGTCCATCCATGTTGTTGCAAATGGCAAATTTTTATTCTGAGTAGTATTATGGCTGGGTAGTATTCCACTATATAAGTTGATGGACACAGGTTGCTTCCATATCTTGGCAATTGTAAGTAATGCTGCTATGAGCATTAGGGTTCATGTTTCTTCTCAAATTAGTGTTTTCATTTTTTTCTGGATGTATACCCAGGAGTGGATTGCTGGACCATATAATACTTCTATTCTTAGGCTTTTAAGGAACCTCCATACTGTTTTCCATAGTAGCTACACAAATTTAGATTCCCACCAACCATGTACGAGGGTTTCCTTTTCTCCACATCCTCGCCAACATTTATTATACGTAGACTTTTTGATAATAGCCAGTCTGACAGGCGTGAGGTGATATCTCATTATGGTTTTGATTTGCATTTCTCTGATGATTAGTGATGTTGAGCATCTTTTCATGTGCTTGTTGGTCATTGGTATGTCTTCTTCGGAAACAATATCTTTGTTCTGAGAAGAATATTGCAGATCGTGTAATCTAAACTCCACTCAGTATTAGAATCCCTGCCCCACTATTTCCTGACAGGTGTTCCTCTTCTCTGGAACACTTTCAATCCGGGAAGCTCAAAGCTTCTCAAGGCTGCTCATGTCATCCTTCCCTCACCTCCACGTTCTAACTGTTAGGAATTTTAGACTGAAAATAAAGGCAATAGTGCACCAGAAGCCCAGCAAAGACAGTGAACATTAGGGAAAGCTGAAAAAAGCAAGTAGAATTAGAAATGGATTGTGAAGGAGAATAAAAGATGATTTTTACAAAGCAAGATTGAAAAACATTGAGGATCTAGCTATTGTGGGAAGTAGAGGAATGAAAGGCTTGTTAGGAAGGGCCTGTTCTGCCGGGTTTCAAGTAAACTGCAAGGCGATTAATGGCAATTCAGTGAGTGATCTGCCAAGTTTTATTATTGCTTATTCTTTTGTATTTTCCGGTATTGCCTGAATGTTTTCCTAATCACATCAGTCATGGCCCAGAAATTCTTCTTTAAATGCTGTTACACCTTCAGTAACTTAATACTGAATTCTTTTAATGTGGGTAATTCAAGGTGAAAAAAGTACATTTGAGTTTCATTGATTCAAAGAACGTTGTTGGAAGCGGAGGCTCGGATAATGGAATCACTTACTGAGTGTAAATCCAGATTAATACCCCTGTCTAGGCCAGGGCTGGACTGGGAGAAAGGACTTTAAATCTGAGAACTTCAGATATTGACTAATCTCATAGTTTTTAAAGAAAAGAAACTATGAAAGAAGATTTACCAGTTTGCTTAAATATTAAAATTTCAGTATAGAAAAAAGCCACAATAAAAATGGAAACAAAAAAAGACAAACAGGGAAAATAGTGTTTGCAAAATATATGACACAAGAATAGTGCCCATAATATATTTTTTAAACTTCTAAAATTTGATTAAAAAAAAAACAATCCAATAGAAATGTGGTCCAAGGATTATGTAGGGAGTTGAAATAAAAGGAAGAAAAAGCTTTATCCAATAAATATGTTCCTAAAAAAGAATCTTAACTGCAGTAATGAAAAACAAATAAAAATAATCACTATTTGTCTATCATATTGGCAAAGATATAAAATATCTTTTTACAGGTTGGTGAAATTGTAAGAAAAAAAATTCTCATACTTTCTTGATAAGAGTGTAAATTCAAATGACTAGTTTAGAAGAGTAACTTATTAACGCCTATAAAATTTTTAAATAATCATTAATTTAAAACAATCAGATCTAAAAACAGCATTGAGTTTAATATGGTGAAATGCAAGACATTCTTTAAGGTAAAGCTAAGACAAAACGTCTACTAGTCTTTTATTTATCATTATTTTGAAGGCACTAACTGTTGCAATTAGAAGAAAAGTTTAAATAAAAGTGTAAAAAATGTGGAAAGAATGAGAAACATTATTGTTATTTGCAAGCAATATGATTGACTTGCCTGGAAAATCCAAGAAAATTAATTGAAAAACTATTAAACAGTGAAGGTATTCAGTAAGATGAGTGGCAGCAAAATCAACATCATAATAAATCAATAGTTTTGTTATATACAGATAAGTTGAAAAATATAATGGAATGAAATATCTCATTTTATACTAACACAAAAGGATACTATGACTAATGACAGACTTGAGAAATGGATGAGTTCAACATAAAACTTTAAAATGTTGCTGTAAAACGTAAAATATACTTGAATAAATGAAAGAACATAACAAAGACTTGTGTAGGAAAAAAATATTATAAAGATAACATTACTCCCTAAATTCACCTATACATTTTACCTTATTCCACTAAAACCATCAATACACTTTTGCTGGTGGAAAGCAAACGGATTCTTAAATATATATGGAAAAATATTAAAATGTTATAAGGGAAGAATGAGGAGTTATAAGGGAAGAATGACCTGTATCAGTTTCTAAAACATATTATAACACTATCCTAATTAAAGCAGTTTGAATGGACTAATCCATGGGACAGAATAGAGATCAGAAATAGACCCCAAGACAAAGGAATTTTGGAATATGGTAAGAGGGCATTTCAAATCAGTGAGGAAAACATTATTTAATAAAAGCCTTGAAACAACTAGGTGGTCATCTGAAAATAAAACCCATCAACATTGGATTCTTAAACAAATTCTAGATGGATTAATGATTTAAAGCTAATAAAATAAAGCCATACAAATTCTAAATAAAACATGCAAGTATTATTTTATAAATACAAGATTTGTGGAAAACCTTTCCAAGCAAGACAGAAAACTCAGAAAAAAAAGAAAAGATTTAAACTTAATTATAACAGAATGAAAACTTTTAAATAGCAAAAACAAAGTCAAAGGACACAAAAATGGAGGAGAGGCAAAGAGCAAATTTCCTTAATGTATCAAGGATGTTTAATGTATAAAGGGCCACCTTCTTCAGTGTCTCAGTTGGTAGTGACACTGTCCTTACAATCCCAAACTCTACGTCGTCTTTGACTAGACTTTATCCCCCTCCCCTCACACATCCAGCTCCTCAGCCAATCCTTTTGATGCTACCCAAAAGGTCAAAAAGATCTGACCACTTTCCATCATCTCTCCTGCTTCCAACTGGGCAAAGTCATAATCTTCTCTAGGTGGAGCATTTCAACAGCTCCCTAAATGGGCTCCATCCTTACTGCTTGCTGGTCTACTCTGGATCTGTCACTCCTTTCCTGAAAATCCTTCAGTGGGTTCCCATTTCACCCAGAGTAAAAGCAGTGGCCCCCAAGACCCCACAGGATGTGGCCCCTTTACCTCTCTTGCCTCATCTATCACTCTCCTTGCTCATTCCACTCCAGCCACATCGGCCATGCCGTTCCTTGACCACACCAGGTATGCTCCTGCCTTAAGGCCTTTGCAATGGCTCTTCCTTGGACAGGAATGCTCTCCCCAGGTATCTGCATGGCTAATTCACTCTTTTCCTTTAAGACTCAGTTCAAATGTCACCCTTTCAAAGATGCCTACACTGACCACCATATTTAATACTACAACCTGCCATTCTCCCATCCAACACTTCCATTCTCTTATCCTATACTCATCAACCTCTAAAATACTATATAATCTACTTATTTATTGTATTTTTTTGTTTATTGTTAGTCTCCCTTCAATAGAATATATGCTCCATAAATACAAGATGTTGAGCCATTTTTTTACCATGATATATACAAAGCATCTATATAGTGTAGTTGTCAGTGATTGCTGGCATTCTTCAAATGCTAACATTTCTATGATATGATGGTCTGCCACATAATGGCAGACTTCCAACTACTGACATCTACATCTTTGCACCTAATGGCTTCTTATGGAAACTTCCAGGGCCTTTTTTCCCCTGAAGCCAGAAGTACCCAGGAATTAACATCTAGGAGTAGCCCTCTCCACCAGTGAGTGACTGATGGGAGGTGGTGTATACATAGTCCAGCTCTCTCACTCTTTGGTCGGATAATTCTGAGGCATGTGGTTTACACTGCTTCCCAGACTTTTCCACATGGTTAAGCTCTAGTCTCCCACTGGACTTTGCAAACTTTCTTGGTATGGAGAGAAAGAGAGAGGAGAGAGAGAAAATGAGTCCTATGAACAAAACTAAATTTTGGGGCTTCCCTGGTGGCACAGTGGTTGAGGGTCCGCCTGCCGATACAGGGGACACGGGTTCATGCCCCGGTCTGGGAGGTTCCCACATGCTGCGGAGCGGCTGGGCCCGTGAGCCATGGCCGCTGAGCCTGTGTGTCCGGAGCCTGTGCTCCGCAACGGGAGAGGCCACAACAGTGAGAGGCCCGTGTACCGCAAAAAAAAAAAACACAAAAAAAAACCAAAAACAAAACAAAAAACTAAATTTTGGATTAGTTCTGGATTTACTATGTTAAAAAAGATATTTAATATCTAAAATGTCTAACTACTATTGGAGTCAGAGAGCTATTAGATAGAGGGATCATTAGGAAACCCAACTGGCCACTCAGAATCTCACAAGGTAGAATCAACTCTGTTCAATATCTTCCCCTTACATTTTTATCTTCAGCAACTCAGTTTGTCCTGTGCTTTCATGGTGAACTAGGCTTGGGCATTCTGAATGACATTAATAAAACTCAGAAAGAGTTGGTGTATAAATAAGAATGCCAAGTACAAGGGTAAATATGAATCAAAAAAGAAAAAAAAAATTCCGCGGTACAAAAAGGGAGACCCACATCCCCTCCCCCTTTTCTTTCAGCATTTACTTTAGAAAACTTAATTATAAATTCTTTCTCTGTCCCTCTGAGATGAGCGTAAACTTTTTAAAAGTTAAATAAGCCTCTTACCAGATTTAAGACCCAGGAATACTTTTCTCAGGAACCTAGGAGTCATCTCTGAAATGTGTTTGTCAAGAAGGATAATGCAGCCAGTTTCTGTGGGAGGCTAGGAGCCTAATTCTGGTGGTGCACCTGGCTCTGACTTGCAAACCTACCTCTTGTCACAAGGATATGAGAAGTTTTATAAGCTAAATAAGTCCTGGGGATGTAATGTAGAGCATGGTGACTATAACTAGCAGTACTGTGTTGTATATTTGAAAGTTGCTGAAAGGGTAGATCTTGAAAGGTCTCATCATAAGAAAAAGATTTGCAACTGTGTGTGGTGATAGATGTTAACTAAACCTATTTCAGTAATCACTTTACAATATACACATGTATCACTTTGTCATACACCTTAAACTAACACAATATTATATGTCAATTATATCTCAATAAAACTGGAGAGAAAAGGATATAAGTCATTTATTTCTCCTTGGGATAAAGCCAATAGCTAACATAAATGGTCACTGCGATTACCAAGTGGCAATTACTATGTGTGACAAATGGTACTACCTAGTCCTCCTACTTTAGGACTAGTTATTGTTTAAAATATGTAAATAATAAGTTGTATCTGCTTAACTATACAAGGTGAGATGTCTTTCCGTCTTTGCAATCTCTTAGCAGATTGCCTGTGATGTGCATCACATCTTGGTTGAATGCTTATTCAATGATAAAAATGTTCCTTTTCTCCTCTACTATTGTGGACAGGTTTTATGGGTTGGCAGGGAGTTTTAGTTTCTGTCCCCAACACAAGTCACTTACTGACAGGGAGAAGAGCTCCAACTACTCGCTACCCATATTCTCTCTACGTAGGAGAAACTTCAGGGAAGCCAAATTGTCTCTAGAAGATCCCTTGGTGAGTGCCCGGGCTTGAATTGTGTACCCCCTAAAAGATATGTTGCAGTCCTAACCCCTAGTACCTCAGAATGTGAACTTATTTGGAGACAGGGTCTTTACAGGGGTAATTGAGTTAACATGAGGTATTAGGGTGGGCCCTAATCCAGTGTGACTGGCTTCCTTATAAAGAAGGGAAATTTGGACAGAGACAGGTACACGTAGAGGGAAGGTGATGTGAAGAGAAGACAGCCGTCCAGAAGACAGGAGAGAAGCCGGGAATGGACCATTCCTTCACAGCCCTTAGAAGAAAGGAACAAACCCTGTAGCCACCTTGATTTTGCAATCTCTAGGCTCTCCAGAGCCGTGAGACAATGTATGTCTGTTGTTTAGGTCTGTGCTTCTTTGTTATTGCAGCCCTCACAAACTAATACAGAGGGTGTGGGTTCAGGGCGATGAAAGATTCCTGCATGAGTTAAATGTAAAATGGAATTGGTTATATAGTCTGAGGTCCTCACCTTCGTGAAAGCCTGAGAAAAAGACGGGTCAGATCACCATCCACCACACTGCCTCCCTTCTCATCCCAAAATACTGAGACACAGTGACCCATCTTAGCCTTATGGGGTCCTTTTTCTAGCCCCAGCAGACCACTCCCAGGTCATTTGCTCAATTACATGCAGGTCTGAATTTAGTACAAGTCCAGTGCAGAGCTATAACTGTCAAAAATATAAGACACCTTGATAAAGAGTTCAGATATGTGCTTAGAGATGGCAAGAATCTTTATTCTATCCCCAGATAGAATAATGTGGTTTGATGGTCTTCAAATAAATTTAAAATTTATAAAAATAAAAATACATAATACACTTGAGTGCATTTGGGGAATATACTTTAAAATTTAGTTAAATGTCTTATAAATGAAATGGAATCACAGTTTGTTGGCACTGCAGCATGCAAGGGTGAGGCCAGGTCTCCCGTCGTCCTGTATTGTGGCTTTGTGATGGAAGCAGACCTGCAGGTGCCTGTCTTAGTCAACTCCAATTGCCATAACAAAATACCACAGACTGAGTAGCTTAAACAGAAATTGATTTTTCACAGTTCTGGAGGCTGGAAATCTGAGATCATAGTGCCAGCAGGATTAGTGTCTGGTGAGAGCTCTCTCCTTGAGTTGGAGACAGCTGCCTTCTCATTGTGTCCTCACATGGCCTTTCCTTGGGGAGTGTGGTTAGAGAATGAGGAAGCAAGCTCTCTGGGGTCTCTCCTTAGCGGGGCAGTAATGCCGTCATGAGGGTTCCACCCTCATAACCTCCATCTCCTTCTAACATCACATTGATAGTTAGGCCTTCAGCATATGAATTGTGGGGTGTGGGGACACAATTCAGTCCATAACAGTGCCCTTGAGCAAAGGAAGAGCCTCTTCTTCCCTCTGGGCAGACGCAGCTCCACACCTGAATATGGCCTGGTGAAGGACGTGTGGGCTAGATTTCAGGTCCCCTTTGTTCCCCCACCTCTGGGATGCATTTGTGCAGTATGTAAATCAAACATAGACTGAAAACCACCAGCATCCGTAAAAAGAGGTTCCATTGCAGCAGCAAGTCCTGCTTTCAGTAATAGAATTATGGGAAAGGGAGGGGGTCTCAAGGTAGGTCAATGTTTCCTTTGAGGCATTTTTCACATTGGCCAGGTGGTTCTGTAAGCCAGGTCTCTTCTAGGTACTCTGTAGGCCCTCAGGCTATTTGAGGAGATTCCTCAGAATCAGCCTCTCCCACTTATCTTCCCAGGTTCTTGTTCTCCATCTGCTTTTGCTTTGATTTTGTCTCTCTTCGATTCCCAGGTCTTGGTGTGTGCCTCCTTTACTTATACATGCACTTCCTAATTTGGGGCCTGAGGCTTTCTCTAGGATTCTATGACTTGACACGTCAGCCAGGGCTGGAACTTTCCAGTCCCAGCCTCAGTTTCCATGATCCACATGGGTCTCCGGGTCAGTCAGCTAGATGCCAATGGCCCAGCCCCTGCTGGCTTTCCCTCCTCTTCCCTCCAGGGTGGGAGATGATGCAGATCATCTCCAGGAGGAGTGGAGTGGGGTAGAATGCCTGGGAACTCTGGCTGCTGGCCCAGCATGTGGAGGTGTGTCTGCTCTGCACAGGTTGTCCAACCCTGAGATTCAAACAATCTGTGGGCAGTCCTTCTATTTTTAAATCTCTGTTAGCTCTAGCACAACCGCTATTGCGTTTTACTTTATCTTTTACATCAAATGGTTTGATATCTGCTCACTGCCTAAAAGTCTTAAAACTGTGGTGTATTTTGAAAATTGAGGGGGCAGGGATAAATTAGGAGTTTGGGATTAACATTAAAAAAAGAAAAAAAACCAGAATTGAAAGGCCTTTCACATATGTACTTTTTTCATTGAATTGTCATAAAATCTTTGGAAGGAAGGTATTATTCTTCCCTATGGGAGAAACAGAGGCTGGAGGAGGGAATTCATAACTCCCACCCAACTTGAGGTTGCTGGCTTATTGCGGCCTCACTGTTTTGACCTAAAATTCTGATCTAATGCCACTAAAAACATCAACAAAATCACTGGTAACATAGCTCCAAGTGCTTCATTTCAGTGGAACATGTATATCAAGTTCTACCTTCTGAGTAACAAAACTGATCTTTATGGAGGATGTATTTCAGGTTAATCAGGAAAATGCAGTGTCCAAAGCAATTTCAGGTGATCCTTCTTTTTTTTTTTTTGTTTGTCTCAACTTTTTTCTAATATTGAGCTATAGTTGACATACATTATATTAGTTTCAGGTATACAACGTAACAATTTGATATCTGTTCTATATTGCAAAATATCACCACTGTCAAAGGAAAGAAAATTGCACGACATAAAAGTTGTGAGTTAAGTTTTATTTGAGTACATTACTGAGGTCTACAGCCCAGGAGGCAGCCTCTCAGAAAGCTCTGAGGAACTATTTCAAAGTGGCAAAGGAGAAGCCAGGATACATGTGAAATTTTTTTTGCTGGGCAAAGCATGTAGTCAAGCATCAAAAGAATACTGCTAATTACTAAGAACAGACATCTCGAGTTAATGATTTTAGTGCTTTTCTATATAGGAAGATGTAAGAATCTGTGGTCATTTGAAATTTTTCCTTAGATAGGCATCTTAACTATCTAGGGGCAAGTATATCCACGGCTTTCTCTTTTTTTTTGGCCACATCTCACAGCTTTCAGGATTTTGTTCCCCGACCAGGGATTGAACCTTGCCCCCAGCAGTGGAAGTGCAAAGTCCTAACCACTGGACCACCAGGGAATTCTCGGGGCACGTATATCCAAAGCAAAGAATGTTTCCTGTTTTTCTCCATCGTGACTGCCCTTCAGGGTACACTGTCGGTGGACTACTGCAGTGGCTAACGGCTTGATCCTTGTAGAACTGGAATGGCAGGCAACATTTTTTTCTTAACAGTACAGTAACTCCAATTAACATCCATCAACATACCTAGTTACAAAATTTTTTTCTCATGACCAGAGCTTTCAAGATCCACTCTCCTAGGTACTTTCAAATATGCAATACAATATTACATACAATGATACAATATTAACTATAGTCACCATGTTGTACATTACATCTCCATGACTCATTCATTTCATACATGGAAATCTGTACCTTTTGACCCCCTTCATCCATTCACCCGCTCCCCACCCTCTCAGGTGGTCTTTCTTAGTTATTATTATTTACTAAATGCCAAGTTTATTCTAGAGGACCAGAGTACATTTTTTCATATGAAATATATTATTTTGGTGGACTAGCTGTATAAATGGTACTAGGTATAACATGTTTGACAGTAGCTTATATTTGCTTAAGTAAACAAGGTCCAGGACATGTAAGTTGGGTATAGCAGAGCCTGCTAATTGTCCGCCTCAAATCCATTTCTGCCATTCTTCCTTAGTAATGGAACACTTACTCTTCTGGTACTTAATATTCATAATATTCTGGCCACCTCAGAATAAAGACTACATTTTCCAGCTGCCCTTGATGCTAGGTATGGTCATGTGACTAAGTTCTGACCAATGAAATACAAGTGGAGGTGTTGTGCAACTTTCAGAAATGGTCAGGGGTTAGGTGGGGTCAGGGTGGAGCAGTTATGTCCTGCTCTGGCTCTTTCTCCTTCAAACCGGCTGAAAAACAGATGTGATGGCCATGGCGGATGGCAAAAAAGCAAGGTTAAATGAGCCTGAGTCCTTGAGGGTCATGGTTTGACCACATCAGCCCTGGATCCTGCCTCTGGACCCTTCTACATGCGTGAAAAATAAACTTCTGTCTTCTTTAAACCTCAGTTACTCGGGGATTTTTTGTTTTGTTTTGTTTTTTACACCTGAACCTATTCCTAATTAATACTTCTTAGGAATCCGTATGAACTGTGTTCCTGCTGAGGAATGTAAATCTTTATGCACAAGTTCTTCTTAAAATATTTATTTAGAAAATGAATGAGGATTGCCTGACTCACAAAATAATTTTGTGGATGGTTTATCCTAATAGATTTTCAGTTCCCAAAGGAATCACGGGTCCCTTCACGTTTATTTAGCACCGGCTCTGAGAGGGTCTCCGTACAAGGTGTGAGAGGGTAATCAGAGAAGAGAAGGCCCTGCTTTGAGGGCACCTACAGTCTAGCTCTGGAAGCACATGTGTAAAATTTAAACTGTGAAATACGGTAAATACTATAATAGAGGTGCAAAAGCGTTACCAGGACAGTTAAAATAGCAATTAATTCTTCAGGAAGAATCCAAAAAGTTTCCTGGAAGTAGTGCCATTTCTCCTGAATCTGGAAGGATAAAGTAGCATTCCAGCGGGACCAGGCAAAGTTACAAAAAGAGCCCCGCCAATAGTCCCACGTGGCTAGAATACGTGGGAAGTAGAGAGGATGACTGGAAATACATCTGGAAAGGGCCCAGGATCGGGTTCTATCATCACTGACACCTCCCTAAAGAAATGCAAGTCACGGGAAGGACTAAATCCATGGGTACGTGGCCAAATGTGTGTTTTAAAATAATAATGCTGATAATGACATGGCCCTTGAATCAGGGGTGGGAATGGTTTTCATGTCTGTGTTCCCAGGGCATCTTCCGCATCACTATATCTTTGTCACCCGTAGTAGATATTCCTTAAATATTTATGAAAATGAATGAGAAAACATGTGAATGAAGGTAATAGTGGTCTCGGAGAGGCAACAGTGAATGGTGGAGTGAAGTGAGATCTTAATTCCCCGCCCAGGAACTGAACCTGGGTATCCTGGATGAAAACCAGAATCCTAGTCACCACACCCCCTGGCTCTCGCCCCTAGTGAAAGATGCATTTCTCACGGAGGCAAAACTGTGAAAACAGGTACAAAGTTTATTATTAGAGACATAGCAGAACAACAACTGGGAGAGTACACAGAGAAACAATTTGTTTAGTTAAGGTAGAGCAAGGCAGTGACGCACACCCGGAGAGAAGGGGTGTGGGCGTCCTCCCGAAGGAGGAGGTGTGTGTGCAGTAAAGAGGCGGTTAAGTCATTTATGTAGGGCAGGTCTTCCGAGTCTTTGTTTACCTTTGGCCAATTATCTGGTTTCTTTTTCCACACCTGACCTATCTTAGGACCGTCCCCAACATGTGTGCGCAACTTTTTTCCAAGATGGATTACAGCCCAGAGGCCTATGGGACGGTCTTAGCATCACATATTATGGGGTGGCGCCCCCTCCTTTTTGACCCCCAAGGAGCCTTCTGCACATGTGCAATGTTTCCCTTGCCCCAAGGATGGGAAATGTATGACCTCTTGATCTTTTAACAGGGTTTAGTCCCACTCTGTCCCTGCCATAAAAATGTCCAATGTCCGGTTATCTACCCTATTTCTGTTGCTGGTTTTTATAACGAAGCACAGATCTCAAAATATAGACGGGAGTCCAGTCATAAATATGTAGTCTTGGAGCCCGTTTGTCTCTTACTTCCGGAAATGTAAACAGGGGGCTGATAATGAACGTCTGGCCTGGAGCCCATCTTCTTCTCCCCGCAGGAAGTGTGAAGAGGAGGCCAGTAGTAAATGTCTAGCCTGGAGATCATCTATCTCCTGCCTCAGTAGTGTTGGCTTTTTAAACATATGGTCCATACTGAGTAATGTAGCAACAGTTCAAATCATCACAGCCCATCTCAGAGATTATATTTTAAAATGGAATATACTTCTATAAACAACAAACACCTGGATATGAGATGATTAAAGAACTCTAGACTGGTGAGAGTGTTATAGACAATAGGAGTTAGTCCTGGATGCCACTTCCTGTACCTTCCCAAGCAGGACCAGAACTATGGTGAGACCAGTGAGCTGCCCAGGGCTCACATTTAAGGAGGCCCTCCCTTTCGGGGCCACTCGAGTGCATGGTCACCACTTGCAGGACGCTGAGAGGGAAGACCTCCTTAAATGTTATTCGCTTGCACCTAACTCTCTAGTCTGATCTGTTTTCAAGTCTCCACCAAGGAAAGAATTTTGAAAATGTCTTAGTTGGGCTTCTTCCAGAAGTGGACTCTGAGACAGAGATTTGAGGGCAAGTCATTCATTTGGTAGACACAGGGACCACCGGCAGGGGAATGGGAAAGTGATAGAGAAGAGAGAGCAGCCAGTAATGTGTGGGCTATTAAGCCAGCTACCCTAGGGGGTGACTAGACCTTGACCCCTGGGGAAACCATGGTGTGGAACACACTCCTCGGAACCCCACCCCTTGGGGGAGGAGGGAACTGGGCATCTGTATACCACCTCCCATCAGTCTTCACTGAGAACTGCTCTGGGGGCTGTGGCCTTTCTGAGCAAAGCTGAGGGCAAAGGCCCTTAGGCACAGAGATGCAAATACCGGAACTTTAAGGTCAAGGTGCGGCTGGGCTGGGCTGAAGGCAAAGCAATGTCTGCCGCAGAACAGAACCTAGACCTTATCTGAAGCCCCTCCCCTGAAGTCTGGCCAAGAACAGGCCTTCTGTTGCCCTTAGGCTGTCAGCATGGTGCTGAGGGAGTGGGTCCAAAGATGCTGCTAAATGAAATCCAGAAAGAAAGAAGAATCTGGGAAGTGATGTCAACAGGGCTGAGGGTGGGAAGTCCTGGACAAGAGAAGGTTTGAAGCAGGCGGAGCATGGGAGCCTGGAGCACGTCCTGTACCACACAGTGGAGTCCAGTCCAGCGGCTCATACGAGGCTCCCTCGGCCTGCCGGCAGGGCGTGAGCGGAGAGGGAGTATAGTGAGGACAGCGAAAAGAGAGCGGCCGTGGGAGCCGAAGGGAACACAGGCGGTCCTTAGAGCTCTCGATGTTAGGGCCCAAGGGGTCTGAAAAAACATATGCCTAAACCTCTAAAGTTAGCAAAGCCCCAGCCTCTTCTGCTTGGCCTCCCAGCAAGGGTATTCCTCTGGCCCCCTCGCAGTGGCCTCTCTTCCTGCCCCACTGGGGAGGCTGCAGGAGGCCTGTGGTGGAGAGCACAGTGGGTGAGGTGTGCAGAACCAGCCAGCCTGCCTATCCAAGGCCTCCTACAAGCTGGGGACGTAGGAACGGGGAGCGCAGGGCAGCGGAATGTTTCTGAATCTGGAGAATTTGCCAGGCCCAGGGCAGAGGGCCTCAGCCTGCACTTGGTGAAATACCCATCTTCAGATCTGAGCCCGGGTCCTGCAGATGGGCAGATAATGGATTTTGTCAGCAAACTCAGACGTTCCCAGAAGGAGCATTGAAACGTTTCTATTTCAGGTTGCACTCACTATATCTATGACTGCTTTTTTTTGCAGTACGTGGGCCTCTCACTGTTGTGGCCTCTCCCGTTGCGGAGCATAGGCTCCGGACGCGCAGGCTCAGCGGCCATGGCTCATGGGCCCAGCCACTCCGCGGCATGTGGGATCTTGCCGGACCGGGGCACGAACCCGTGTCCCCTGCATCGGCAGGCGGACTCTCAACTACTGCGCCACCAGGGAAGACCCTACACTTACTTTTAACGTAATCAAAGATCCTTTCCTTTGCATCTGAATGTAATGCGATGGAACCAGCCTGGGTAACTGTTGGCTTGATGCAGGCGAACACGCTTGCACAATCGCACACCTTTGCTGGGGAGATTCAGTGCAGAGTCACACCGTTGACAGACACCTTTTGAACACCTAATATATGTCGGATAACACACGCGGTGCTTCACACTCACTATCTCTTAATCCTCATAATAGTCTTTCAAGGTAGTTTGCAAAGGGAAGTGTTGTCTCTGGTCTGCCTGACTCCCCGTTTGTGTGCAGCTCATGATGCCAAGTGATTAAAGGTGAGGTTCACGAGCCCCCGCGTAAGAGTCTGAAGATTCAGCGCCCAGGTACGACTCTGCTGGCCTTCAGTAGCTGTGTAGTCCCAGGTCACTTACCCGTCCTCTCTGGGCCTCTGTTTCCTCTGCACAGTGAGTGCTTTGGACTATCTTTTTCCTTGGGCCTCTTCATTTCTCATGTTCTGTGCCCTGCCTAGTCTTGTTACTTAGCATGTTTCAGACTTGGCCTTTAGAGCAGTTGCAAATGTGGGTAAAACAAGATAATTAGATTCATATGATTTTATTTTATTCATTTAAGCCATCATAACAAATATTTTAAAAAATTTATTTATTTTATTTATTTGGCTGTGTCGGGTCTTAGCTGTGCCATGTGGGCTCTTCGCTGCAGTGTGCGGGCTTCTCTCTAGTTGTGGCGTGTGGGCTCCAGAGCTCAGTAGTTGTGGCACGCGGGCTCAATAGTTGAGGCGCGCGTGGGCCCTGAAGCGCGCAGGCTCAGTAGTTGCTGTGCGGGCTTAGTTACCCCACAGCATGTGGGATCTTATTTCTCCGACCAGGGATCGAACCCACATCCCCTGCATTGGAAGGCGGATTCTCAACCACTGGACCACCAGGGAAGTCCCCATAGCAAATATTTTTAAAACACTTTCTAAATGGAAGGCTCAAGGAGAGACATCCTTCGAGAAATATCATTATGGGGTAAAAATTTGAACTTAGAATGTGCATATGATCCCTAAAGGCTGACTCACTTCACCCAAGCTCTCACTCGATCTCATCTCTTCACGAGAGCTCTGGGAACATGCTCTGTCAAGGGATCGCTTTCACTTCTATGTCTTCAGTCTTTCCATTTTCATTGGCTCCTTTTCTTCAGCCTAGAAATGTGATTAAGTCCCTTCCATCTACACACACACACGCTCACACACACATTCCTCCACTTTGTGTATCCCTCTGGCTATTACCCTATTTGTTCTTTTTCTCTCTTTCTCTCCACTTAGCTAACATCCACAAAGGAGTTCTCCACAATTGCTCCGCACAACTTCTCATCTCCCTTTTTCTCCTTACCTTCACCTCTCATTCATGCATTTGCATTCATTCGACAAACTTTTTTTTTTCTTCTATATGCCAGGCATTGTGCTAGGTAATGTGGATACAATGACAAGGAGCATTCCTATCATTAAAATGCACATGGTCTAGGGCAAAGAAACTCAAGCAGTGTAGTGCAGTGGTCAAGAGCCCAGGTTTAGGAGTCCAACTACCAGGCTTTGGATTGTCTCTCCTACTTACTAGTTGCAGCCTTGGGCAATTTACTTGACCTCTCTGAGCTTCAGTTTTCTCATCGGCTTAATGGGGTTCATCCTAATACTTATCACCAAAGATTGTTACAAGGATTATATGAGGTAGTGCATACAAAGCACCTAGCATGGAGCCTGGCAAATGGTGGGTATTCAATAATGATGAGCAGTTTCTGTCACTATCACATTACAGTGGGACAAGAGTCAAATAGGGGCATGCAATAGGATGCTTTGGAACATAGGGGCATGGTTCTTAACCTAGATCAGGAGGGAGGCAAAGTCAGGCTTTCTAAAAAAGAATGGCCTAAAATGAGTCTTAGAGATTAACCAGGAGTTAGCCAGGGGAGGGAGAAGAGAGAGGGAGGCCAGGCTAAAGGTATTCAGGTACAGGGTGATGCCAGTGGACAGGAGGACAGTGCACATAGCTCATTCTGGAGCAATCCAGAGAGTGTGATTAGGGTGTAGGAGGAGGAGAAATTGAGCTACGGGGACTAGAAAGGCAGGATCATCAACACGGACCTGCCCCTGCCTAGAGCTAGCCTGAAGGCAGGGAAAGCTGTGGAGGATTTCATGCAGGGCAGTGCCAGAGCCAGATTGGCTTCTGGGGAAGATCATTCTGGAAGTTGATGGGACAGGGTTTTGGAGGGGCCAGGGGACTAGTGAATGGGGAGTTGGCTCGGTGTGATGGTTAATTTTCTGTGTCAACTTGACTGGGCCATGGGGTGTCCAAATATGTGGTTAACTATTATTTCTGAATGTGTCTGTTTGGGTGTTTCTGGACGAGATTAACATTTGAATTGGTAGACCCGAGGGAAGCGTATCCCCCTCCCTTTGGTGGGTGGGCCTCATCCAAACTACTGAAGGCCTGAAGAGAAGAAAAGGCGGAGGAAGAAAGAATTCTCTCCCTGCCCGACTGTCTACAAGCTGGGACATTGGTCTTCTCTTGCCTTTAAACTGGGACTTACATCACTGGCTGTCCTAGTTCCCAGGCCTTGATACTCAACATAATCATGTGAGGCAGTTCCTTATAAGAAGTCTCTTTACACACGCATGCACACACATGCACATATCCAATTGGGTCTATTTTTCTGAAGCACCCTGGCTAACACTGGGGTAGTCCTGTAACCCTGTCATCTTCGTTGGTCTCTGTTCCAGGCTTCTCTCCTTTCCAGTTACTCGGTATTTCTAGCCAAGTTATCTTTCTAACATATATCTGAGCAAGCCAGGCCTTCTCTTGATATTCTCTACCTCCTAGTTACCTATAGCTCCCAATTCCTCCTCTAGAGTAAAAAGTCCTTCAAACTCTAACCCCATCCTACTGGTTCAGCCTTCCTTCCTCTCTTTCCCCAGTACCAATACCACCATTTAAACTAATCATGGTCTTTCAGACATTTGTGTCTCTTGCACCCACTGTTCCCATTGTCTGGAGGGCCCCTTTCCCTTTTTCCGCCTGGCTGGTTAACCACTGATTAGCACCCAGATGTCACCTTCTCAGTAAATCTATCCCTGATTGCCCAAGGGTACACAGCCTGAGCCCCATTCCATTTTGTACCTGTCTCCATCGTGGCAGCTATTACAACATACTGTAGGGGTTCACGTAGTGTCCATTTCTGCCAATTAACAGGGCTTCTCAAGGGCACAGACCATGACAGTTTAAGTTTTGGTTTCTGAGGGTCTAGCATGTAGTAGGGACGCGAGTCCCTAAGTGCTGAAAGGCTGGGCATGAATAGATATATGAACATATGGATAAAAGGATGGAAGAGACAAAGAAAGTGTGACAGTGGAGATCCCAGTTATCACAGCTCATTCTTCTCTTTAAATGTCCTGTTAAGTGAATAATCATGAACTTCTTTCCCATCATTGTTTTACACTGTGTTCCAATAACAGCTAATAATCAACTACAGAATTGTTTTCATAAGATTTTCTTCTTTTATTTTTATCAAGTTTCATCCAGTGTCTATTTGGGCTTAAAGAGCCTTGGCTCTTATTATTAGGCTTTTATTTTGTACTGGAGAAATCTCAAGAACTCATTCTGGTGTTTTTAGGACCTTCGTTCATAGCATTGTTGAATGTAAAGTTAACATTTTAGGGAAGACAGAATTTCTGAAAAGTGTTCTTTGATCTTTTGAGTTATAATTAAATACATACTTGGAGTTTTAAAATTCCAGTTCTATAACCTGTGCCAGAGTGAGGGAAGACTATAGAGGAGTTATGCTTTTTAATGAAAGTTGGAAAAATATGAAATCAACATTAGGGAGCAGGCAAATTTATTGTGGCAACTGACGATTGTAGGCCTAGTGAGTTTCTCATCATAATTCCCATAAAGCAGGAGGAGAAAGAGCCTGAGTGTAGATCTTTAGAATGAAATCACAGCAGGGGCAACAGAAGTTGGTTTAATGATTTTAAAAACAACGCTTTTAAAAATGCTTTTAACATTCCTAGCACACAAAAAGAATTGGCCTCAGTGTTTTGCTGCCGAGCAATTGGGAAAATGAGTATTTCCATTGTGGCCAAAAGCCTGCACATTTCTCTTATGACTCATCTCGTGTCTGAATTCTAAAAGCCTGGCATGCGGAAGAATGGGCAGGTGCCACACCCTCATTTCTAGTTAATCCCTGTCAATGGAAAGTCAGGCTGCACTTCAGGGTAAGTTTTATGTGACAGTTCAATTCAGAGTATATTTTCCAGGGCCCTTGATATTTGGGGTAAGATGTAATTTTCATCTCTAAATTTAAAAAAAATTGTAGACACTCTGTCGTATGTAAACAACAGCACCGATCCTTGACACATATACCCCTTCTTGCTCTCTATACTGTGGACTTACATAAATGTCAGTACCCTGACCTTGGGCAAGTAGTTAGTATTTCTGAGCTTCATTTTCCTCATCTGTAAAATGGGAACAATGTCTGCCTCATCGGTTTATTGCAGGAGTTAAATGGGTGAATGTATATAAATAACACAATATCTAACACATACTCATTATTCAATAAATGGTAGCTGTTGTGGTGGTTTTTGATGTTGTTCATATTATTAATGATGTAATGGAAAGAACATTGGGCTGGAAATCAGAAAAAACTAAGTTTTCCCAAAGTAACTGCTTAGCCTGTAACCTATTTTGAGCCATATTTTCTCATCTTAAAATGAAGAGTCTGGCCTAGACAACTTTCCAAATTTAGTATTTATGACTCTGTGAATAAACCTGTCTTTATAGTGAAGTCCTCTCAGCTCCATCCCCTGAAGTCCCTGCATGTTTCCGGAAATATTCTTCAACCACAAGCGAGTCTTGTGTCTGAAATTCCATGGAGCTCTTGTGTCTGAGCTCCATGCTGGCCAGATCTGTGTGGGTGCACAATAGCTCTGCAGAACTGCAGAGAAAAAGAGTTTTTTAGGTAATGGTTTTCAAATCCAAGGACATTATGTCTAGAAAAGTTTTTAGTAATAGTGGGTACACAGATAACATTCAGACTCGTCTCCAAGAGATACTGTTCCATTGCCAGTGAGAGCGGAAGATGGATGCTTTTATCCCGCAAGTCCTTGATGATATTTAACCACTTTAACTTGGAAACAAAGAAGTTTTCACCTGGGGCAATAAAATTCTCCAGACCGATGCCAGTTGAGGACAGACAGCCGTAACAGCACAAAAATTACCCCTTGCATCTGTACGGCTTAGTGCCTCTGCAAAGCCCTTTGTCATACATTATGCCCTTTCATCCCCACAACAACTATATAAGGCAGATAGTGATGCTATGAATATTCCCATTGCTGAAATAAAGGAGCTGATATCCAGAGAGGTTGTATGACTTTGCCTGGGGTTGCACAGCTCATAGGGCATGTGCTGTGCCTGAGAGAACCATGGCTTACTGGATGTGGAAGGCACCTAGACACCCCCTTGTACTGCATCTGAGCAGCAGTAATTCTGTCTTCCCCACTGGTCTTCTTGGAAACTGGCAAAACATTTCAGCATCTCTGTCAGATAAAACTAAGCAAAGTTCTCAAAAAAGGATCTACCAGATCAGCTTCTCAAGCAGGTCTGCTGGACGAATGTAAGGGGTGAGAGGAGGGGAGACCACACCCTCCTTCTCTATCAAGAGATACCATTATAATCCTTATCAATGCCTTATAATGTATGCCATTGTCTTCTACCTGCAGAACTGACTAAGCAAAATTATGAACAGGCCAAGACTGACCTTTCTCTTGATACATGAAACTGAATTGTTCTTGTAGTATTTGATTTATTCAATTAATAAAAGGTTTACATGCTGTTTTTCCTTTATAATAGGTAGATAAACGTCTCCATTAAATGTCCTAAATGACTGTGCTTTTGAACTGAGTGTCACTCTCTGTGGGTGAATTTTGCGCATTTTGGAATGTGAATCATTTGACAGTCCTACATTTACGTAGGTGGTGAAAGGTGCTGGCTCCTGCCTTCCACCACCAAGCAGCATTGCCTCTGCACGGGCTAGAAGAAGGCTCAGAGCTTCCGACTGAAGGCAGAGCTTCTGGAACTTGGGACCAGCCCCTCAGCGTGCTTGAGCGCTGCTTCCTTCACTTACTCACTCTTGCCTCCCCGTCCACTCTGAACTCTACCCCGCATTCTACAGATGCAACTTCTCTTAGAGACACTAGGAAATACATGGACAAAGCCTGGAAAGGAAGAAAGTTTAAAAGGTTCATTGGGGTATGACGGAGCTCAGTATCAAAATGCGTTTGTGTGTCTTTAATGGGGGTCAATGTCAAAGTGTGTGTGTGGATATGTGTGTGTTTCATGGGGGTCACAAGGGTCAGTATTAAAGTGTGTGTGTACCACACACACACACACACACACACACACACTGGACCTGTGATAGGGACTCACCTCTATAAACAAGAAGCACGGAGCAGGCCTCCCCTGTCCTTCATAGCTCCAGTGAGTGCTGCCTAGAATAGAATTGGCCTCACTGTGGCCTCATCACGTTACAGAGCAGCATCTCCGTTCCCGTCCATCAGTCTGCCCAGGTGCTTTTCAGCCTCTCAGCTGTCCTTTCTCTCCTGGCCTCTCTACCTTTGCTGTGGATTAGTTCCCTGTGGCTAGTTTGGTTTGTACTTCCCCAAACCGAATCCCAGTTCCTCCCTCCCACTCTGCACCAGCTCCTTTGGACGTCAGCTCTGGTTTCCGTCTCTGGTCTTTGAAGCACACGCTGTGCCTGCTCTCTTCTAAGTTATTAAGAATAGGTGTTAAATGAGGACAGCCTGGACCAGGTCTTCAGCCTGATGCCTCTCTGGAGCCAGCTACCAGCTTGTCCCTGAGATGGGCACCGAAATGCTAATGCTTAGCCTCTAAGGCATGCTTTGAATCTCAGCTCTGCCACCTGGTTAGTACTTTACTCCCTGAGTTTCAGTTTTGTTATCTTTATGATGGGTGCAGTAATGCCTTCCTCAAAGAGTTGGAAGTAGTTAATGAGACAACGGTATAACATATGTGACAGCTATTAAAAAGGTTCTAGCTCTTATTAATAGTATCATTATTACTTGACATGGTCCTCCCCACTCATGTGACACGGATCTTCCCTCATTTTCCTTCCTTCTCCCCAGTATTTACAGTTTCTAAAAAAAAAAAATACATTATCTCAATAACCTTTACAAACAGATGTTATCACCTCAATTTATAGGTAAGGAAATAAAGTCACAGACAGGTTATATCACTTTCTCAAGGTTGCATCATTTGGAATAAAAGCAACTGGGATAAATTAGTTCCCTCTCTGACTCCTTCAGGAAAACTTTTCTGGCTGCTTCTGGTGCCATGAACATTTTAGGTGCTGAGGAGACTGTGGTGATTAGACATGGGCCTGAGGTGGGGCCCAGTCACATGGGGAAAGTCAGTAACAGGATAATTATGGGATAGTAGGTTACAGGCATCCAAATAGGTAGCCAGGGACCTGGGGGCACCCCCAGGTAGCAGGGCTCCAGAGCCCATGGTCTTTCCATCACCACAGAGTTTACATAGTGCAAGCTGGAATGTGTCCTAGGGTCCGGCATGATGGGGCGCCCTGGAGGAGAGAGTCATTCTGACGGGGAGAGAGGGAGCAATCCGGGAGACCCCGTAAGGGCAGGCAGCATCATTGGAGACAGGGTTCGGAGGACGGGACTTTGGCAGCAATTCTGAAGGCAGCACACACTTCACACCTCTCAGCAGCCACCCTTCTTCGAGGACAAGGAGACCCTTTCCCATGAGTCCCCTGAAGACCTTCTCTCACAACTCTGACCAGAATCGCATCGCAAGCCTGTGGAAGCACCATGATTGACTTAGGATAACAAGGATCTACTCATAGGCTGTGGAGGTGCCCTGTGAAAGCTAAAGCAAAATGGGGGTTCTAGCAAGGAAGAAGGGGCTGCCTGGTGGGTGATTGGCCACCAGTGTCTGCCACAACCATCCGTTATTGTTATTATGATTATTATTATTTTGGGTTTTGATTTACGTATTAGCTAATTTTTCTCTCCTGTGCTTTGGTCCGTATTCCTTCTTTTTGATGACTGGGGATGTTGAAATGCCCCCAGCTCACTATTCTAAGCATCTATTATTTTATTATACTGAGTTCTAATACGTTGAGGCTTGGAAGAACAGGCTGAATTTATAATTTGGAAGGCATACTTTGGATAAGTTATGAACATTCACTTGTATGATTTACCTTTTAATTCTAAAAGCAGAGTGCTGAAAAATATTGCTGGCTATATTGCCAGCCTCCCATTTTAGTTGTTTCTCTTCTGGTCAATCTCATTTGATTCCCTAAGAACCAACAGAGTAGGCTAAGTACTAGAACCTCTAATTAGGGTCAGACAGGTGAAGAGAATTTTGTAAGGCCACCATAGCAAGTTTTAGGCTTCCTGGTTGCAGACTTCTCACTAACTATAGTGTGATGAGCAAAACAGTCTGAAAATGACCATGGCAGCTGACTCTGGTTGCCTGACCAATGAGCTAGCAGGCACCAGAGACCTCCTTCTCCCAGTAGAAGTGCTACACCCAAGCTTGGTTTCCCATGGGACTGGTAGTTTCCTTCGCCTACAGCATCCTATGGACCTTGCCTGCTGGCTTTCCCAGCAGCCCCTGTAAACAGCTGGGCCCCCCAATCCAGACTGGATCAAGCTGCCTGAGTATTCTCCCACTGACAAGGCAGCTTATACTTGCTTTATAGAAAAGGCAGAATAAGGAGGGATACTGTTCCTCTACTGGAACATAAACCCACACCATATTTCCTGCCAAGCACGCTTGCCTATCTCTCTGTGGGACTGTGGGAAGTAGGGAACCCAGTACTCTCTTTCTGTGTAATCTGCCTTTAGGTTTTCCCTTTCCCCAATAAAGCCTATTCCTTAACCCAAACCAGGTGAGGTTGTAGAATTCATTCCAAACTTGATGCACAGTAGGTGGTGACTCAGAAGGGACCCAACTTGCACAACAGACACCTGTTTTTCTTTTACATAGGTCGGAGTATGGAAGTATACCATTCAATTGTCCCCACAAGTGCAAAGCTATAAATATAGTAATGCAGAAAAAAACTTATGCAAGTTATTTCATCCTTGTTTGAAATGTATGCCCTCAAGTTATATGTATGTAATATATAATATATGAATGTATTCATTTAAGTCACCCTACCTTTCTTCTGCAAAAGATAGCATATAAATAAATACATATTAATAAATGAGCTATACGTTACTCATCATTTTATCTAAGACTTCTATGTTCTTTCTGCTTCCTCTTGCCCCCTTACGTGCTGAGCGTTGACATTGCTGCTTTCAACAAGATCTGAGCCCTGGCACTGGGCCTGAGTGTTTTAAGCCTTGCAGCCAATAAAGACTGAGATTCTAAATGCATACACACATATACACATACACACACACACACGCCCCACTCATTTATACTCTGGCAGTAGTTCATCAATGCCATTGCTAAAGTAATTTGATTTCCATAGTGATTCTAAATATTGAGATTCTAAGGGCATCAGGAAACAGACTTCCTCCCAAATTCCTCTGATCCTACAATTTCTCTCATGTCTCCACCACGGTGATCTAAGACAAAATAGCTTTTAGTAAAAGAGCTGGGTTTTCGGTAAAGTATTAACTACCCTCATTGGTAGATTACTTTGATTACTCTTTGGAATATTCTCCATCTTAATCCTCTCCTGAGTCCTCCCATATTTGCAGATTTATCTTCAGTCTTATCCCTTCCCTGAAGTCTCTCTCTGATCGAGGGCTCCCAGATCCCCTTCTCTAGCACGGTTGCTTATATAAGTTATGGCTTACACATCATCACAGAGTAACACATACATACTCACACACTGGCTTAAACACAGGAGCTGTGACTTATACTTGAGTATAAGTATTGAGTTCCCTCAGTGTCCTCCAGTTCATCTGGGAGACGGTGTCTTATGTGCTCTTGGGAATAAATCCTCTCTCCCGATTTGACCTGCTAAGGCTGTGAGGTTCTCCTGCACATTCCATCGAAGCCTGTGTCAATCGCCTGGTTGCCTGTCCCAGGCCAGTTTCCTCTCCCACATCAACTCTGGTCCAGAAGCAGACTGGGTTCAGCCCAACACCCCACACCCCATCCCCAGAGGAGACCCAAATGAGGAAACTCCCTTCACCCTCTAAATCCCCACTTCTTCCCTAGAAACTTCACTGAAACTCTGTTTTGTTCTTTTAATCGCAGCCTCTTCTCCAGGTCTTGTGTACAGAACATGGGGGCAGGATTGGGCCATCTGAGGGACAGATAAGGGCTGTGCTGAGGTGTAGCCACCCCCATGACTGACTTAATGACCTTGGACAATCTTGGACTCTCCTCTCTCTTTAGGATGAATTGTCACTTCCATTAGGAGGTTTTTTGGTCCTATGCACAGCGGCCCATAACTACCTCCCCTCCTGTTTCTTCTCAGGTGAGATTGAATACTAGGGAGATCTCAGCTGAAGCTATCAGGATGGCACCCCAGTTTCCAAATAAAAAACAAATGGATGCCTACTTCCATTTATGTTGTCCCTTCCATAGAGAGATGGAGTCCTATCTCTTCACCTCTTTGCACTTGAGCCTGGTCATGTGGTTTGCTTTGGCTAATGACACACTAGCAAGGGTGATACAAACAGAGGCTTGAAAAGAGTTTGTGAATTGGGATCTGCTCTCTTTTGCTGCTTTTGGAACCCAGTGGCCAGTGAAAAGCCTGGGGTAGCCTGTTGGGTGCTGCAGACACATGGCACAGTTGCCTCTGCACCATAGCCAACCACGAGACACGTGATGAGGCCGTCCACATTCAATCAGCTTCTGGCTGAACCGCCCGCTGACTGTAGCCACAGGAGTAAACCCAGGCAGGACTAGCAGAAGAACCACCTAGCTGAGCTCAGTTTAAATTGCCAACACCCAGAATTGTGAACTACTCAGTGACTGTTTCCTTAACCAAAAACCAAGTATTGGGATTGTTTGTTACACAGCAATAGATAACTGATCTATTACTGGAAGGGCAGAAGAGGGAATGTGGAATTGACAGAATAGGTATTCATAACTGATGGATAAAAGAAGATCTAGGGTCTTTTTCAGATACTAAAATTCTAAGATTTGATGAGAAGATCCCAATGTCTATACAAGCATAATTTATATCATTTAAATTCACAATTTAAAGACCATATCTGCTTTTCCTTCTGTTTTACATTGTAAATCTCAGAGATACACAATGTATGACCATAAAGAACTATGACTAATAATCACCACACTGATCTCATTACTTCCTTGCCACACCTTGTTTTGTTACTGCCAAGGCAATGCCTTTCTTGAGTTGTGGACTGTTCGTAAATGGTTACTTCATATGATTCATACCTCAATCTTGTATAAGAGCTATATGCATTAAAAAAAAAGAATTGAGACTTATGCATGAATTAATTTTTTAATAAAAAGATATTGAAATCACTTGCACAGTCACACACAACCATGAAAGAATGCAGCTGCTATAACACTAAAGGAAATTACCTCTAGGCTTCCATCCAGTACAATGCAATTTCAGCAACTAAGACAGAAGCCTTGAAAATAAGAGGTAATAATGGAAATGCTGACAAATCCATAACTCCCATTGCTGAAGGAGTGTCAAAGAAAGACCAGAATAATAACAACACAGTGTGAATTCCCAGTGTTTTTACCTTGCGTTGGCAGCAGGTGACAGGACGGGCTTTCATAATAACATTATAATTAAATTACCCATTGTTTAACTAAATAATTTCTGAAAGCCAGGAAAAAAATAGCACTATTTAATTTTGGAGAAGATTCCATTTTGCTGAGGTTTTTGGCACACGAGTCAGAGATTTCCAGATGGGACACTGCCCTGTCCTTGTTTACATATCTGGTGTCCACCCTAGGTCATGTGGAGGGAGACGCAAGAGGGAGGCAGATGCATCTTTGTACACATGTCACACTGAGGACTGTGGGCCTAGAACTCTGGGAAAATGTCCTCTTTCAACTCAGTGATCAGTGCTTTCCCCTTCCCGGGCTGTGACACAGTTTTCTCTTTGAAGGACAGGAACATCAGGAGAGAGTGTAGACAGTTCTCATCTCCATTTATGCTGCCCCCACCCCTCCACTTGCAATTCTCCTCCCAGCCAGAACCCACCCCCAGGGCCTCAAAGGGTCTCCTCCTCCAGATACCCAGGGCTGACCCAGCAGGAGGCACGAACACCCTTATTCATTACAGAGTGTCCTCTCTTCTTATCTTGCCTTTTTTTAGCCTGAAGGACAAAGACAGAGAGAGGAGTCTTGATTTTCCTTGTTAATCTGCTCCAGCTGGCAGCCTAGCCAACATCTAAAATCAGTTGTGATGTGAAAGTTATGTTTTTTTTAACTCTAGCAACTCATTTTATGTAATTTTATGGGTAACAGGATGGGAATTCAGCTTAGAAAACTTTTAACCAACAATCATTCAACAAATAAAAATGAAAACCAGAAAGGTGACTGTGACGAGCAAAATAGCCTGCTATACCAAGAATGTACATGAATCATGTTTCCAAAGACCATGTTTCTTATCTGTTTTATAATGACCTGGAACTTCCTTCTAATCATTCTCTCTTGGGCTCCTTAGTTGTCCAAGGATGACTAATTCTGCACTTAGAATGGTGGACACTTGGAGCCTCAGACTCTCTGAGCTGAAGGGACCTCAGAGTGCTTTCTGGTTGACCAGCTCCACCACATACCCCACACCTGTTGGGAGTTGGAGAAACAAGGATGGAGAGTGTTATGGGTTGAATTGTATCCCCTGAAAAGATTTGTTGAAGCCTTAACCCCAGCGCTTGTAAATGCAAATTTATTTGGAAACAGAGTCTCTGCAGATGTAATCAAGCTTCAGATGAGGTCACTAGGGTGACCCCAATCCAATACAACTGCTGTCCTTACTAGAGGAGGAGGGATACCGGGACAGACACACGAGGGAGGAACACCACGTAACAGATGGTGGAAGAGATTGAAGGGCTGCAGCTGCGAGCTGAGAGCGCCTAGGACTGCTGGCAACCCCCCAGAACCGAGCAAGAGGAGAGGAAGGATGCTTCCCTCTGGATTTCAGAGGGAGCCTGACCCTGCCAACACTTTGATTTCAGACTTCAGCCTCCAGAACTGTGAGACAATACATTTCTGTTTTTTTCAAGCCGTGTAGTTTGTGGCACTTGTTACAGCAGACCTAGGAAATGAATACAGAGTTAGGCAAACTGCCCATGATCCCAGGGAGGGTGATGGCCGAGGACACACCAGAACACAACCTTTGTGACTCCTACTCCAGGGTCTGTCCCCCATCCTGGGCTTTATTCCTCTGAGGCACCACAGCTAAGTTGTATGCATGTATGTTTTCTTACTTCTTGTTTTTGTTCCAGATTTCTATAATAATTTCCCTCAAATAGACTTCCCTTGTCTCCCCCTTTTTGTTTTGAAAAACTTTAGACAGATACATTGAAAGAATAACACAACGAACACACATATTCCCTACACCTACACTCACCAATTAACATTTTGCCATGTTTATTTCTCTCTTATTCTTTCTATGTTTACTTTTGTGTTGAGCACTTGAAAGTTTGCAGACCTCAGGACATTTCACATCTAAAATGTTTCATCATGTATCTCCTAAGAGCAAAGACATTCTCCTTCATAATGATCAGATTCAAGGAATTTAACACCAAAAGGATAATCAAATAAAGATTATATTCAACTTTCTCCAACTTCCCCCCAAATATCTTTTATAGATAGTTTTTTCCTTCTTCCCCTCCCCTTCCCTCTACTGTCCTTTCCTTCAGTTTCCTTCACCATCTTATCCTCCAGCTGCCAGGTCTCTTTCTCTTTTAATTGGGAGCATTTACCCACTTTTTTTTTTTATCTTTTCCAACATTACAATTTTGAAGAGTCAGAGCCAATTGCCTAACAGAGTGTCCCACAATCTGGTTTTGTCTGCTTGTTTCCTCATGATTAGATTCAGGTTAACCATTCCTTGGTAGGAATATTACCCAGGTGAGGCTGTGCACTTCCCATGGCATCTCTGGCAGAACTTCATGGCGGTCAACAACGCCATCGCTGAGGATGTCGGGTTCGCTGGTGATGGTGGTACCTGTCAGGTCTCCCCACTGTAAAGTTACCATTTTTTTCCTGTTGTAATTAATGAATTATCTGCGGGGGATATATGAGAGAAGGCTTGTTCTTAACTACTTAATACAGTACATCCAGAGTAAACAACAAATGCTGACTTGGTATTAGATATCACTGCACAGCTGAAATGCAACACCTAACACGCCCTACTTGATTTACCACATGTTTTCCATAAGGGTTCTAGGGGGGTTAAGGTTAAAACTAACCCTCCTCCTTTACAAACCACCTGCCCACAGAAATCTGAAGGTCACTCTCATGGCTTCACCAGCACATATAATATTATCGAGGTTTTGGTCTCAGGCAAGATTTCTGACTCATTAAAATTTACATTGAAACTTAAGAAGGCATACCAAAAAAAGTTAACTATATCAAAGAGTAAAGCCCTAGGTAGATAACCCCAATGCTTAAAGCACAAAATTACATTAGGTAAATCAAAGGTTTGCTTCTCAGCATGTCAGCATCACGACAGCCCAAGTGTCACGGATAACATAGAGCTTATAAAATTACACTTGTGGCAGCGTGGTATTTTCCTTGTTGGCTACCACAAAGAACATGAACTTGAGAAAGCAGGACAAAAATAGATCTCCAAAGCCATGTCAATCATTTCTGAGAGGTCAAAACCCCTTGTGGCTTTAATTGCAAATTACTGCCTTGGTAATTAGTATAATAACACGAAAACACACCTAAATCTCTGAGTGAACATTAAGCAGGGTGATTATGACCCATCAGTCACCAAGGCCACCCTCAGGGCCTTCCTATGGCACCGGAAGTTTGGTTCTGCTGTGAATTCCTGTGGAGTTTTTTCTGTATTTGTTGCAGGAAGGGGGACGCCTTCCAGGGCCCAAGAGTGGGCTCTTGTCTAACACTCGGAAATGAATTGTCGGAGAAGACACATGTGCTGACAAAGCAAGAGACTTTAGTGGGAAGGAGCACCCGCGTGGAGAGCAGGAGGGAAAGGGAACCCAGGAGGACTGCTGTGCCACGTGGCTCACAGTCCCAGGTTTTATGGTGATGGGATTAATTTCTGGGTTAGTCTCTGGCCGATCATTCTGACTCAGGGTCCTTCCTGGTGGTGCACGCATGGCTCAGCCAAGCTGGATTCCAGCGAGGAGGATTCTGGGAGGTTGGTAGGACATACGGGCTGGCGTCTCCTTTTGACCTTTCCCGAATTCTTCTGGTTGGTGGTGGCTTGTTAGTTCCATGTGCTTACCAGGACCTCCTGTTGTAAAATAACTCATGCAAATGGTTACTGTGGTGCTGGCCAGGGTGGGCAGCTTCAGTCAGTGTTTCCCCTAACACATTGATTTCCCCACTGGATTGCAAGTTCCATGAGAACAGGGGCTTGGTCCTGTTTGCCCTCCAGTGTCCAGAACAGTGTCTGGTGCACATTGGGTGTCCAACAATTATTGGTTGAATGAAGGAATGACTCAGTACTCTTCAAGGTTAGGTCAGTTCAACATTTCTAAGCAAGAGATGTAACCTCATGACCTCTTCACCATCTTTTAACTTAATTACAAAATTTGCTGCTTGGGAGTGTGTGTAAAGGGCCCTTCTTAACTTCTCTATCTTAATCTCCAACAGCTTAGCTGGTCATTTCAGGGTGGACAGCACACCTCTGTGTGCCAGACCACATCACAATTCTATCCCTTGAGGCCATGTTTCCCTCTCTCTCTACCTCTCTCTCTCTCTCTCTCTCTCTCTCTCTTTGCAAAGCAGGAACCAGGAAGGACATGGAATATTCCATCATCTCATCATCACTAGTGTGTTTATATTCTTCCAATATTCCATTGCTGAGTTGCTAAAGGTCATGGGGAGAGCGATGCCTGTGGATTGTTAATAGAGTGTATAATTTGCTTAAATAACATTTTTTCTGGGCTTCCCTGGTAGCGCAGTGGTTGGGAGTCCGCCTGCCGATACAGGGGACACGGGTTCGTTCCCCAGTCCAGGAGGACCCCACATGCCGTGGAGCGACTGGGCCCGTGGGCCATGGCCACTGAGCCTGCACGTCCGGAGCCTGTGCTCTGCAATGGGAGAGGCCACAACAGTGAGAGGCCTGCGTATCGCAAAAAACAAAACAAAACAAAACAACCCACATTTTTTTCTGTACTTGATTTTGTCTAGAAATATTGTGACATACAATTTTGATTCATTTGCTTTAATATATGACAGTTAAGCAAAATAAATGATCTGCCCTATAAACATTATTTTGTTGTCATTGTTCATGTGCAGATGGAGGTTTCAAGGAAGCTGAAAGAATCAACCAGTACACATGTTCACTTGAATCAAGACCCTCCAGACTCAGAGATGGAAGACAGTGCAGAGCAGAGAAGGAGAGAAGGGCCAGGAGAGAGGCTCTCCTTCCAGGAGAAATAGCAATAATAAAAATTTAAATATAAGAATAGTAGTAGTTTGTGCTTGTTTCATGCTTATTACTTCTTTTACAACAGCCCTATGCAGTAAGACTATTATTCCCATTGTAGAGAGGAGGAAACTAAAGCTTAGCAAGGTTGTGACTTGACAGTAGTAAGGAGTGGGCAAGAATTTGAATCCTCTGACTTCAGAGGTTCTTACTTCACCACACACGGGGCTGCTTCCAAACGCACAGTATAAGAAGAGCTTGTTATTTGCAAGTGTTGTCTTGCAAATTTTCAAGGAAATCTTTGACCATTTCTTAAAGTATTTATGCTGGGAGGAACTAAGGGCAGATAAGTTCCTGTAAGATCACTGCCCCAGAGTTCACGTAGGGGAATCCCTACAAGTGTTCTTTTTAAATCTAATATCTTTTGATATTCGGCCCTTTTATCATCTTTGTCATTCTCTTTGAATCCCTCTTCAAAGATGAAACATTCTCTAAAATTATGGATATAGCTCAACTCCTGAGAGGCATCCATTTGCAAATAGATGAAAAGCTTTTCTACTGTAGGTGAGATGAACAAGGCAGACTGAAAATGTGACACGTTAAATATGCTACTGCCACTGACCTGCTCAGACACACAGATACAATGGCTCACTCTTTCTCCTGTCCCCTGGTGAAAAATTAGGGGAAATAAAGGGCCCGTATATATAAAGGTTATTTTTTAATCCAACACCTGGAAAGAAGTAGAAGGTTTACAATCATCAAGCTTAATTTTATCTAAACTTCTTAAGATTTTATGTGGGTGGGGGTGAGACGGGGGTGGGAATCCTTCTAAAACTAGTATTCATGTTGGCAACAGCGGCTTTCCAATGCTACAGTTCAAATTCTGCACCAGTGCAGGCACAGTGTTTTTCTCTTACACCTACCCTCCCCCTGCACTCCCCCAGACACATACTAGAAAAACATTCAAAACCAGTTTTAAAAAGCAAGTGGGGCTTCCCTGGTGGCGCAGTGGTTGAGAGTCCGCCTGCCGATGCAGGGGACACGGGTTCGTGCCCCAGTCCGGGAAGATCCCACGTGCCGCGGAGCGGCTGGGCCCGTGAGCCATGGCCGCTGAGCCTGCGCGTCCGGAGCCTGTGCTCCGCAACGGGAGAGGCCACAGCAGTGAGAGGCCCGCGTACCGCAAAATAAATAAATAAATAATAAATAAATAAAATTAAAAAATAAAAAGCAAGAGTATTTTTTTTCTTTCTCACAAATTAATTTCCCCTTAATGTAGATGTGGTTAAACCACTGACAAGCAAACAGCAGGAATGCCTTTATATGAGTGTATCTTTCTTCCAACCCCAGCACAGATATAACCATCCATAACAAGGGCTCCTAACCTTTTGGATTTCAAGGACCAATAAATGAATGAACACATGAAACTTTGGATGATCCAAGGTTGCCAAGTTTCAATTTGCAATGAAAGAAAACAAATAATAATACATATTACCACCATGACTTCATAAAGCAAAGGACAACATAACAGGAGAAAGAATGTCAGTACATAATTGCAAAATAAAGAATTTGTTTTAATCTTAAAGTTAGCTTATGGAATTTAGTTTTATTCTCACTCTCCCACAAGTCAGTGAAAATTCTATCAGAGACTGGCACTGGTCCTGGGAGCAACATTTGGCCGCCACTGATCTAAAAGAGGTCTTTCCTGATTATCATCTCCCTCCACCACTGGGTGGAACTAATCCCCTTCTTTCTCCTCAAGCATTTTGTGAATACTTCTGCTATATCACACTGTTTCATAATTATTCCTTTTTTTTTTTTTTTTTTTTTTGCAGTACGTGGACCTCTCACTGTTGTGGCCTCTCCCGTTGCGGAGCACAGGCTCAGGACGCGCAGGCTCAGCGGCCATGGCTCACGGGCCCAGCCGCTCCGCAGCACGTGGGATCCTCCCGGACCGGGGCATGAACCCATGTCCCCTGCGTCGGCAGGCGGACTCCCAACCACTGCGCCACCACGGAAGCCCTCATAATTATTCCTGTTAATATTTATCTAGCAGCTAGACCACAAGTTTTTAAAGGCACAAAGATTGTGTCTTACCCTTTTATCCACGTACAGAACATGGCACAAAACCTAGAACACAGTAAGCACTCTAAGAGAACTTATCAAATTAATTTGTACATAAGTCAGTCAAATGTAAAGAGAAAATTCTCTCCCTAGACAAAACTGACCATCTTATTTGCAAACTGGCATACCACAATAGGCCCTGGAGGGAGGTCCTAGAGGTATGTAAAGGAAGTTATAACAACATCAAATACCATTGGCACACAGCTATGGCTTGCAAATTTTAATTGAAGTTTAAATAATTAGTCAACACCATTGTTCTGAAAAACAATCTCGGCTAAGAAATTGGTTTAGGGTCGTGTTTAAACATGGAGAGTGACATTGATTTATACATACCTCAAATGAAAATGGAATTTCCTGATGCAGAACAGAGTAAGAATCAAGAGGTAGGGTAATAGCCAGCAGCAGATGAGATCCACTGTGTTCATTTATGCAGGTGGTTTATTGGTGAGTCATGGATCTGTGGTCTGAATACTGAACACTCACCCGGCAGTTTCCTAAATTCAGGAAAACAACATGTCCTAATTTATTACCCTGACATAATTTGGCCACAGATCAGCAATGCAGTAAAAATATATTCCATAAAAATATCTTTATGGATTTTCTCATTACATTGACAAATGAGGGGTGGAATCACCTTATGGGGGGCGGAATCACCAAAAACTTCTATCCTTTATACACATATATCTCCATGAAGCAAAGAACATAAAAAGGGGAAGGAATTAAAATGATAATCAATTGTTTCCTAGACTGTCTCTTAAGAAACAATTGACAAATTCAGAGGCTGTCAGCCTATACAGTGTTATGTTAGCTATTACTTTTCACTTCTTAGCGGTACCCAACAGTTAAATCATTTAGTGTTGTCCCATGGATCAAATTTAAATTTACCTTTAGCAGTGATTAAATAGTTATGAAGCTACACGAAGCTTTATGGATAAAATTGTGGCAGCATTGGCAACTGTAAGCGGGATCAGAGGAAGAAAACTGAAACCCAGAGCCTCACAGCTTGCTGTGCTCATTCACCTATTCTTCAGGCTAAAGAAATGAAAACAGCTCTGGGGGCCAAACTTGAGCATATCTGAATCCAGTGCTTTTGTAGAAGCAACATCATGCAGGCACAGCTACATTATTTCCTCACTGAGGCTGGCAGGTCCCAAGGATCCCACCCCTGGGACTCATGCCCTGTGGACTCCTTTCCAAACTTTACCAGCGTTGGTTTGTGTGACCAATAGGATACAGAAGTGATTGTACGTCACTTCTGAGATTAAGTCATAAAAGACTCTGCAGCTTCTGCCTCGAAGTCTCTCTCTTTGTCTCTCTCAGATCACTGGCTCTGGAAAAGCCAGCTCCTATGTTGTGAGCAGCCCTAAAGAGAGGCCTGTGAGGCAAGAAACTGAAATGTTCCGTGAACAGCCATGTGAGTAAGTTGGAAGCAGTCTCCAGCCCCAGTCAAGCTTTCAGATGACTACAGCCCCAGCAGACAGCTTGACTGCAACCTTAGCAGCCACTGAGCTAGAGCCACCCAGCTAAGCCGCTCCCAGATTCCTGGCCCTCAGGAACCAAGTGAGAAAATATGTGTTTGTTGGTTTAAGCTGCTAATTTTGGAGGTGATTTGTTACTCAGCAATAGGTAACTAATACACCCACTGTGATCTTGGGTAAGTTAGATAAATTAATTGAGCCTCTGCTTCTTCATCTATAAAATGGGGACTGATATAAATAGAAATATATTTATACTTAATTTCCTTTGTTCCAGAACAAATTTAAGACTACTTTCAGGGATGCATAAAATATAAGGAAGCATAGATTAAAAGAGGAGGGAGGATAGAAAAACAACGATAGGGGAAAAACAACGATAGGGGAATAATAAGAAATGGGAAAGAGGTTAAAAAATAATACATTACGGGCTTCCCTGGTGGCGCAAAAAAAAAATAATAATAATAATAATACATTACACACATGTTAAAACTGGGCCACAATCTGACTCTGAAACTTAGCATAATTCCTCCAGCCTCCTCCTACCCCACCCCTACAAGTGCACCACACACACATAAGGTCAAATGTTAGCTCAGAGTCCAAAAACTTTAAAAAGAAACCCCCTTTTTTTTTTTTTTTTTTTTTGCAGTACGTGGGCCTCTCACTGTTGTGGCCTCTCCCGTTGCAGAGCACAGGCTCCGGACGCGCAGGCTCAGCGGCCATGGCTCACAGGCCCAGCTGCTCCGCGGCATGTGGGATCTTCCTGGACCGAGGCACGAACCCGCATCCCCTGCATCGTCAGGCAGACTCTCAACCACTGCGCCACCAGGAAAGCCCAAGAAAATCCAATTATTGAAGAAACATATAATTATACTTAGTGCTAACATGGATGAGAATTTTCCTTGGGCACTCCCTAAAGCAGACACTGTATGGGGTACAGGCTCAGGCCTTCACACTCAGGGGTAATTTAAGGAAATGGGATGATGACACTATGTCTCGTATCATACCAGCCCATAGTGGGGCTTATACAACAGTGTCTGCTGTTACTACTGCCATTCAGGGCAGAGTTTTACCAGTACTACAGCTCATCTCTAAAAAAGGTTTTCCCTTCACAGCCTAATACTCTTGAATTTCCATCCTCATCAATATTAAAAACAGTCCTTTTTCCCCCACAAACTTAATGGAAACAGCTGTGGAAAATCCTGGATATTCCAAATAGTTTCTCATATTCCTTACATTGCAATAAGAAACGCAGTGGACATAAATGTCCACCCTCATGGTCACTCATGCTCAAAGCTTTGGGCCTCTTTGATACCCTCCCCTTTAAACACTTTCTTATTGACCTCACCACCAAGTCTTAATGTTTTCAGTAATGTCTCTTCCCATCTGACCCCTCCTTTATATTCTTGCTGCCACTGCCTAGCTCTGAGTTTTAATTCTTTACTGTCATATTTAGGCAATAGCCCTGTATTGGTCAGCTCGGGCTGCCATAACAAAATACCATAGACTCGGCAGCTTAAACAAAAGACACTAATTTCTCACAGTTTTGGAGGCTGGGAAATCCAAAAGCAAGGTACTGGCTGATTCTGTTTCCTGGTGAGGGTGCTTTTTCCTGGCTTGTAGATGGCCCCCTTCTCCATGTCTCCTAACATGGTAGAGGGAGAGAGAGGGGAAGAGAGAGAGAGAAATCTCCCTGGTGTCTCTTTTTATAAGGGAACTAACCCCCCACCCCCATTCATGAGGGCACCATCCTCATGATCTCATCTAAACCTAATCACCTCCCAAAGGCCCCACATCCTAACCCTTCACATTGGGGGTTACGGAGGGAGACACGAGAGGGAGGAGATAGGTGGATGTATGTATATGTATAGCTGATTCACTTTGTAATACAGCAGAAACTAACACACCATTGTAAAGCAATTATATTCCAATAAAGGTGTTAAAAAAATAAAAAAAAAGAATGGTGGGGGACATTTCAGTCCATAGTAAGTCTCCAGTCTTTCCCAGTAGAACCAAAATGAATAGGATTGTAAGAGCACTTTTTCTCTCTTCTTTCATCAGGATTTAGTCAAGTGTCAGCCTGGGTCCAGACTGCAGCATGAGAAAATCTGACATCTTTGATATTAAAGAACCCAAACGCCTGCCCCAACTCTCATTCCTGTTCTTCACCCAACATAGCTCTTCCACTCACATTTGCTCCCTCTTGTCTCTGGGCCTTTTCTGTACTGTGAAATCCAGAACGCAACACCACCATTCCCTTTCTGCAGCCAATTCCATCCTTTAAACCTAGTTGAAATCCTAGCTGAGAACTGAGAGTCTGAGTTGGAAGGACTCCAAAGGTTACTCTGTCCAACCCTCAGCCTCATTCATGCATCACCTATTCACCAACCCAACATTCATTTGGTAACTTCTAAGCCAGGTAAAAATGAATATGATAGATTCAGCCCCCAAAGAGGTCGCAGTTTGCACAGGGAGACTGGAATGCAAATGATTACAATGTAAGTACAATGTTCAAGACCTGAACAAAGTGCTTTGGGAGCACATTCTTTGACACTTGTCTAGATTCTACTTGAATACCTCCAGGGACAGGAAACTCAGCTCATTCCATTTCAGAAAACTATAACCAAATCAAGTTAGCACACTGAGTGTAAATCTAACTTCTACATATTTACTCTAGTTTTTTCAAACTCCAGAGGTTTCAAAGATAAATCTAGATTTCTTTTCGTATGTCTGTCACTTAGGTATTTGAAGACCATACCATAAATATCCCTAAATTTCTTACATGTTCTGATTCTAGGCTCTTCACCCTGTTGGCTGCCCTCCTCTGGCTCCACTGAAGATTTTTTATACCCTTCAAAGTTTGTTGGGGATTCACCAAGGTAAAATGGAGGGAGGCTATCCCCTCCTTAGTTCTTACCTTAATGCAAATTAAGATCACGTTTACCTTCTGTGGAGGGAAGGGGGCACCCTTACTATTTATTGTAGAAAATCAAAGTTTTCAGTGATTCTTTTTTTCTCCCTCATTCATCTAAGTGATCTCTCCTCTTGAATGGCTCATATTGGGGCTTGTTCATACTATCTTGTATTATCAGTTAATTTTTTTATGTATAAATCTAAGCTCTCTACCTAAACAGAAGGAGTCTTGGGGGGGGTAAGGATACTTTTATTATTCATATTTTCCTTTAATAAGTATGTGAATGAATGAACAAGTGTTAAGAGAGAAAAGCCCTATGGTATGCAGAGCAATACCCCCTTCTAAAAGATGTCCACACCACAATCCCCAGAACCTGTGAATATGCTATGCTACATGGCACGGTGGTGATTAAGTATGCAGATGGGTTTATGGTTGTTGATGAACTGACTTTAAAGTAAAGAGATTATCCTGGATTATCACCCAGCAGGCCCAATGTAATCACAAGAAGGCAACAGAGATCACAGTGAGAGTGATCTGAAGATGCTACTCTCTCCCTTTGAAGATGGAGAAAGGAGCCATGGGTCAAGGAACTGCAGTAGCATTTCATCGCTGGCTGAGGCAAGAAAACAGATTCTCACCTAAAGCCTCCAGAAGGGAATGCGGCTCTGCTGACACCTTGATTTTAGCCAACTGAGACCCATTTTAGACTTCTGACTTCCAGAACTGTAAGCTATGTGTGCCATTTTAATCCACTAAATTTGTGGTAATTTGTTACAACAGCAATAGGAAATTCATTCAGGTGCTACTATTTTGTGCTATTTGCCAGCCATCATTTGGCATTTTCCTTTAGATTATCATTAATCCTTATAACGCTCTTTAGATTTTAAAAGTGTTGAAGCTATTGGGTAAATTTGGAAAGATTAGCCAGCTAGTAAGAAGCAGAGCTAGGATTTGAACTCTGGTGTCTCTGGCTCCAACTTATGCTTGTTTTACAAAACCACAATGCCTTCAGAAGGGATAAAATCACAACCCAGATATTGTACCTTAGTAACTCCCTAAACATTTTTTCTTAATATTTATTTATTTGGCTGTGCCAGGTCTCAGCTGCAGCATGCGGGGTCTTCGTTGCTGGTGTGGGATCTTTAGTTGCAGCATGTGAACTCTTAGTTGTGGCACGTGGGATCTAGTTTCCTGACCAGGGATCAAACCCAGGCCCTTTGCATTGGGAGCGTGGAGTCTTACCCAGTGGGACACCAGGGAAGTCCCCTAAATATTCTGATTAGACTTCCCGAGTCCATTATTCCTAGCAGAAACTGGATACATAATTCGATAGCTCTTATTAACATTCTTCCTCTGTCTTCTTTCTCTCCGTGAACTTTTCCCTCTCCTGTTGATATGCTTAAATGTAAAATATTGTAAACTGAACATATAGCTTTAAATAGATTAAATTGTTCACTTCATATCACATGTCCACTATAGTTTATTACTAGGATGTGAATTGAACACATTAGGTATTCATCTACAAATATTTATAATACCTAGTTTCCAAGGAAAACATGGTTTTATAGCTGATATCTTGGGGTAAGGGGTGCAGTGGCTTGAAGCAGGACCTTGGTCCTTGTCTTCTTTGAAGAAAGAATTCAGCAGAGACAGATTGTGAAGGAGATAAAGCATTTATTAGAAGCAAAGTACACGTGGAAGATCATACAGGTGGACTTGGAGTGAGGCACAGAATGGGGACGGCTTAGGTTGCTTATGTGGATACAGCCTTCCAGAGTGTCTCTGGCCAATCATCTCACTTGTGTCCATACTTGGCTGGACTCAGGGCCCTCCCTGGTACATGAATCTCTCGATCCAGATGGATTCCAGTGTGAAGGTTTCTGGGAGCTTGGCAGGACATACTATGGGTTGACACCCCTCCTTCCTTTGAACCCTGAGGACCTTCTCTATGCCTGTGTGGGCTAGGAAATCCCTTTGACCACAAGAATGTGAAAAATGTGGTCACTCTGTCTTTCACCCAGTCAGGGCCTGATGCTCCTGCAAGTGTCTTATCTCAAGGTGTTAGCAGGGGCCAGTTGTAGCTGCTCAGCCTGGGGCCCATCTATCTCCTACCTCGAAACTACAATTGTTTTTCCTGAAAAAACATAACCAAACACTTCAGTGCTCTGACAAGAATGGCCATTCAGTGGTGATACACTTATCTGTGCAAAATTTATTGCTGGTTACAGATACAATAACAAGGGTGGAAATTTTGCAATTATAAGGATATAGTTTATCCTCAAATCTATAATGAAAATGTGAAACTTTCTGTAGTTCCTCAATTATCACAATTCACCTGTTGCAACATGCTACTTTTGTCTCTACTTGAAACGAGTTCATTATTGATCACCTATTGTGTGCAGTGGTCACTATAACATAGTGCTTTAGAACGCAAGCTAAGATGCAAGGCAGATGATTGTACTACTTCCTACTTACGTAAGTAGTGCCAATCACCCTCAGTGAGACTCAAGTTTCCTCTCCTGTGAAATGGATATAATGGTGACACCTACCTCATATGAGAGTTATGAGGATATAATGAGACAATGCATTTAGAACAGGGGATAGTATAAAGTAAGCACTCACTACCTGTTAGTTCTCACTATACGCCAAGCTGTGGGTTTATATGGGTGTATAAAAGAGACAGGATCCCTGCCCTTAAGAAGCTTATACTCTTACAGTTCAGGTGTACAGGTAAGCAAAGAATTATAGTTTTTAAGAAGTGTGCAGATCAGCAGCTACTATTTTTGAGTTCACAGTGTGGGAGCTTCTGCTGAAGTCCGCATATTGGCGTGACCTGCTTCAGGGGCACTCATGCCCGGGCACCTGCTGTAAAGTGCTCTAGACCCACCCCAAGGTCTCAGTTCCCCTGAAACCCTTCACCTTTTACCCTCTGTATTCTGGAGAATTATCTACAGAATTACAAAAAGTAATGAATGAAAAAGTAATCCTGCCTGATTATCTGATGGCTGGAGAAGAATACCCCTTCCCCTAAACATATCATCCTTAATATTTAAAGACAGCACCATAAGCAGGGATTTCTGAAATAAAGCAACTCTAGATACCCACTTTTCATATTCTTTGTCATGTTAAATTAATGCACAGAAGCTTCCTCCTTCCCAGGAGATTTTTGTCCCTAATTCTGTAAGAGAACGATGATATATATATTTCCCTCAAACATACTACTGCCTCATGTATTCTGATGAGAATGGACTACTTTTAAAATATTAAATAAGACAAAACTGAATGCACCTATAACAGCCTCTGGCCCACAAGAAATGAGCCACATTACATGATCTGTTTCTTTCTTACAGATGATTTGTTGATCTCAGTGCATAACTCCAAATAATTTAATTTCAAAGAAGCAGTTCTCAACCCCAGGATGGTAATAAAACAGGTACCTATTGCTTACATAATTAGTAAGTACTTGCTGATTTCCTGTCCAAGACCTGGAGGAGTTAAAGATGAGTGTCTAGCAGCCTCTCTTCCCTCTAATCACTGATTTTGGCAAAGGCCATGGTAGTTCACCAGGCATCAGGCTGACAGCATCTCAGACCCACTTGCAGGTCTATTTTAAGCTTCCTGGCTGGCATCACTGAGATTCTACTGGACTATCTCCATGTGGTCACAGCTAACCTCCAATACCCCCAAGGGTTTTTATCATCCACCCACAAGAACACCAGGCCAATCTGGCTGAGCACTTGCTCATCTCCAGGTTTATTCTAGGGCAAGAAAATGACTACATGTTAATGGTCTAATTCAGGAACTGTCTTTCATTTTTGTTATCACAAAAAACACTGTGTAGACAAAACAGGTACTTTTGTGCATTGCTTCCTTTGTACCATACTATTTTAGAAGCCCCTTTCTTTCTCCTTGCCTGCCCTTACAACAATCCTGTGTTGTTCAGTGCTACTTTTATCTACCTTCCAATGTCACAGTGTCAACAGGTGTTCTGGTGACTAAAACAGTCCGTGGGGTCAGAGCAGCAAACCCAAAGACCTTCCCTGGCCTTGGCCAGATGGCCATGTGATAAACAAACAGCACTTCTGAAGCAAGCCTATTTACTGGGTGGCCAAATGGAGCTCCATCTAGAGACAGGAAGAAAGCCAGGCCAGAGGAAAGACAAGATTGAGACGCTAAAGAATCTCCCCCAGTGGTACAAGCAGTTGGTTCCTCTGCAGAAGTACTATGACTTTATTTAGAACATACTTATCACTGAATCATACAACTTTGTAGCTAGAGAACAAAACTTACACCTCTAAATGAGTTTATTTCAAAGCCATTACTTTGGGGAGCCTTTATTCTGACTCCAGAAATACTTTGGCATTGCCTTCAGTTCTCATGACAAATTCTTTTGACTATATTTACTGGTGGCGAATACCAATTTTTTGAGAGTGGGTGGTATTTTCAGAAATAGGTCATTCAGAACTATTAGCAGAAGGGAATCAATACTACTTTGGTGTACAAACCAAGGTGCTAGTTATAGTAAACTAAGTTGGAGTTTCCTGGGCAGATCCAAAAACAATTTGAAAAGGTAATTTAAAAAGTGCTCTGAATAATGGCAATGTTGGTGTGGAATAATGAGATACGCCACCAAGATGATCTGAAGAAGTCATTGATATGGATGTATATATTCTGGAGTCTCATGACTCTATTTTCACAATCACTAGGAAAAAGTTTATAGACAACAGGCAAGCCTAGTGTAAACTTCATTTCTGAGTCCTCAGGCAGAAATTCTCAAAATAAAAATCCACTTACCTTCAATTACCTGGTCTCCATGTCTGCAACGTAGGGGCTAAGAGGCAGTGACATTCCTCATGTAAATAAATTACTTTAACCTGATTTCCTAAGGTTCTAAGAATCTCCAATCTATTAATATTATGACTTCTTAGTATCTAGCTGTAGAACATATTCCACTTGAGGGTCTGGGTTTCCTACTCGCTAGGAGTCCTTAATTAAAACAAACACACTCATCTGGACATGTCTATAATACTAATAATAGCTGATACTTATATAGCCCTTACTACCTGCTTGTACTTAACATGATATGTATCAACTCAATACAACCCTGAGAGGTTAAAAAGTTTTAAAATATTACTATTTTTATTCCTATCTTACTTATGAAAGAACTGAGCCAGGAAGAGGTTGCCCAAGGCCACACAGTAAGCTGCAGAGCTGGGACTGGAACTCAGGCAGTCTATCTCCAGCTGTGCTCTTACTCACTTTGCTATATACCACCCTATACTGCCTCTATGAGACCACAGAAAACCAGATACATAAATCAGATACTCAATAGAATAAAGGACAATGAAAAATATTTACAAACTTGGGCTTCTCTGGTGGCGCAGTGGTTGAGAGTCCGCCTGCCGATGCAGAGGACGCGGGTTCGTGCCCCGGTCCGGGAGGATCTCACGGCCACTGAGCCTGCGCTCCGCAACGGGAGAGGCCACAGCAGTGAGAGGTCCACGTACCGCAAAAAAAAAAAAAAAAAAAAAAAAAATATATATATATATATATATATTTACGAACTTATGGGATGCTCATTTGAGAAGTAGAAAGGAGGGGTGAAGTGAGGCAAGACCCATGTAAAATGGGATGAAGGCCACATAAAGATAGCCACAAGAGTTCCATGGGCAGCCTGGTGCTGGGCAAAAAGGCCCTCTAATTTATTTAGAGAATAGAGAAGGCAGTTGGAAAGACGTAGGAGTTATAAAGAACCAGTTCCTGGCACTGTTTTGTGTCTATAAAAATTTTCCTTTATTACATAAAAATCAGATAATGCAAATTAATAAAAACAAAACTCCACAATACTGTTAACATGACAGTTTTTATATCCAGCTCACATCACTTTATGAACTTTATTGGCTAGTAAGCAGACATGCTTAATAAATCAAAGTAAACTGTTTAACAGTAGGCGGGTTAAGTGCAATGATCTACCTGATACCATCTCCGAGGAAGCTTTTAGAAGTCACTATCAGTGACTCATTTCCCATAAAGAGGGGATTACGTGTGGACAGAAGGAAATGAAATAGCCCTTGACATGTTTTCCCTTTAACCCCAGGCTGCCAATACCACCCCAAATACAACTCGTCTCACAGAAGGGGAAACTGAGTCTTATGGAGCGGAAATGACTTGGATGAAAGTCCTGACACAAGAGTCCAGGGCTCTTCCCACTTCGTCACAAATGCAGACTGCATTCTACCCTTTTCCTTGTAACCATTCAGGGCAAGTAAGTCAATACTGATTTCAAAGTCCTTCAGAAAACGTGAGCACACACCTACTCTACAGGGGAAAGAATTCCTTCATCACAACTTCCTCTTGCTGCTGTTTAGACCGCCTTTCTCTCCCTGGGCCCTGAGAGGTGCCCAGAAAATGACAGAAAACATCCACGGCAACACTCCTAAAATCTGCAAAGTATCAAATGAATGAGGCCACAGATACTCCCAGGTTATCACGCCTTGTTATTCCAGGCAGGGGCGACTGCAGCGAATGCAGTTTCCCGTTGGGCAGGGAGCCGCCCCAACAGCCTAAACCTACGAAGCCCCGGCCCACTCGCAAGGCGCGGGGTAGGCTCGGCCAGCCCCCCGCCAGAGGCCAGAGATTCGCGGAAGCCTGCCCGGCAGGCAGAAGCCGGTCCCGGGGCCCAGCTCGCTTGGGGATGCTGGTCCGGGACACACGCTTTCTCCAACCCGTTCCGCCGCCAACCCACTAACCGCGCGCAGCCCCACCCTCCACCAGGCAACCAGGCGCGGGCGCGGTCACGTGAGGCGGGCCTGCGGAACCAATGGGCACCTCGCGCGGAATGGAAGGGATTGTCTGACCCCCATGACGTCACAAAGCCGGCGGGGAGCGCGCCGCTCTTCCGCTCCCACGAGCCGGGCAGCGGCCAGCTCTCCTCCTCTCCGCCCACTCGCCACTGCGCAGCCAATCGGAAGGCGGGAAGAGCTCCGGCCCGAAAGTGTGGGCGGGGTAGGGTGGCTGCCCTGCGGGGCAGGGTCGCTGAGGGGGCCGGGCTGGGGCAAGGGGCCGAGCTACAGGGAGTTGCGCTGGGCTGCGTGGAAGGACCGCCCGGAGGTGCCGCCGCCGCGGCCGCCTCCTTGTTGAGAAGAAGCGGCTCCTCCCCTGCCGTGCCCGGTTCGTATTCCCTACTCCGGGCCCCGAGCCGGCCCTTCCGGAATCCTCCTCTACCAACCCAAAGTTGTGAGGGGGCGGCCGGCGCGCTTGGGGAGCGGCGGCCGCGGGCGTGCGGAGGGACTAACCCCGGAGCGCCAGGTGCGCGTGAGGGCGTCGGGGCCGCAGCGGGCGTGGCGGCGCTGGGGGCAGCCGCAGGCTCGGGGTGGTGGGCGGGCCCGCCGCGCCCGCTGTCAGCGCCGGGGGCGCCGTGGGGACCCGCGGGAGGGTGGGATCCCGGGAGGTGCGACGCAGGTGGCGCGGCGTCTCTGCCTGAGGGTTTCCCCTTACACACCTCGAGTCCAGGGTGATCCCACAGTCAGCCGCCGCGGGCCGACCCTCAGTTTTCAGGACTGAAGCCGGTGCGGCGTGGGCGGGCGGAGGATGCCGCGCGCCCGTGGGCTCCGCTCCCGGGCTGGATGGACGGGCCGGTCCCGGGGCGCGCTTCTGCGGGCCTTGGGGCCCCCGCCGCTTCCACTGTAGCTCTGCCTCTCCCGCGGGGTGGGTTGGTTTGTTTGGTTTCCTTCTTCTCCCCACCCCTTTTTTCCTCCTCCATCCTCTTCCCCCCTCCTAGCCCCATTCACCCGCCTGGGGCGAGACCTCGCCCCTCCTCCGCTCCCGCCTCCCCTGCCGCCGCCTCCTCTAATGAGCATCTCTGCCTTGCTTTCAATGGGCCGGTGCTGCTGTCGCTGCTGCTGTCCGCGCGGGTTGTGGATGTTGTCGGCTCCGTGTTGTGATGACAGGAGAATGTGTGTGTGTCCCGGGCCCAGACGAATTGGTAGGTATTCACTTAACTACCTGCGTTGGGTACCCAGGAAGGATGTTGACTGATTTTGTGTGTGGATGGTTTTAGGTGGGTCGGCGTGGAATTAAGAGGTGACATAGATAGCTTTGATGCCTTAGTGAGTGCAATTTTCAGGTAGGGACAAAGGAAACTAATCAAACAAGTGCTGGCTTAGGGCTTCGTGTCTTCCGAAGGCAACCGGTTTCTTCATCCATGTAGAGATAACAGGAGCTGTGAAATGTCTAGACATTAACCAAAAATGCTGAAAAATCGCAGAGAGTCTTTATGCAGGGTGTTTAATGCAATCAAATTACGTAAACTGGGGTTCTGACACATTTAATGGTTAGTATAGCATTTTTTTTTCGTTTACACCAAAATTTTTGCAAACCTAAAGAGCTCTGGAGTCGGTACAGTAATTGCATTCTCTAATTTCTTCTGCGAGTTTATTGATGAAGTTGAATCATTTCTTGGCACAAACTCTGTTGAGCACATCAGTAAGAATGGATGGATCTCTTTCCTGTTGCTGGTTACAGCTCATCTTTCCTTATTAGTCGTGGGCAAAATTGGCAAAATCTGCCTAAGACTAAGATGCTGAATATAAGGTGGCTAAGTCTGGATCATGGGATAGGACCTTTTAAGTGAAATTGTGGCCAGAAATAACTGGAAAATTTGACAGTGCTTCAGTTTACCACAACTGAACCTTGCTGCGGTTCTTCCTGCCTCATCAAGAGCCGTCTACTTCATTAATTTAGCAAGTTTGTCGACAGAAGTTTTGATTTCATGGGGTTTTGTTGTTGAATCACAGGATATTCAGAAGGATACTCACAGAGTTTTTTGAATGCTCCCTTAATGGTTTATGAAAGCATTTGAAAGTACTTCGACTTCTAGTAGTAACTGGTCTGATGGAGAGAGTATGTTACTTGTACTGGTGGTGATAGAATGTTCATTAATCACAGAGTAGGTAACTTCCCTAAGAATTTGACTTTTGGAGGCATGTTGGGAGTCAGTCCATATGCTAAGCCCCTGAGTAACTGAAAGATAGAGTTAATAAAATTCACTCTCTGCTTTTTTGTTTTTAATGTTGAGAATTTATGCCTGAAGGAAAAATGTATGTTAGAGTGCTTGCTGTTTGAATTTACGTATTATTCAAAGCATCTGCTGCATGAGTCGGTTCTTTTTGCCACAATAGTTCATTTTGCAGTCAATTTCAAAAGCAGGAGGATTGTCAAAGCAAAGGAATTTAAGGAAAGTGTGGGTTTCCTAGACTTGTTATTCCTTGATCAGACACCATATAGCCAAATCCTGGTATGCATCTATCTGTGAAAACCCCCCTCCAAACACACACACACACACACACACACACACACACACAGTGCTTTGATTCAATCTACATTCCATACAGAAATACACGTTTTTCCCTCTAAGATTCTTAAGTTTTAAAGTAAGCATAAATGCAAACGTATATAAAGTTACAGAGAAAATTTACTTTCATTAAGATTGGTGTCTGTTTACATTTTTAATAACAGAAAAAATCTTTATACAAAGCATGAAATAAGTTAATGTGCTTTCTGCATACAAACCTAGCAAGAGATATGATTCATATCTAGAAGCCAGTGTCATGTGGCCCCACATTTGAGCACATCTCCTGGCTCAGTCATGTACACTTAACCTTTGGATGACTTTCAAGTATTCAGTTTGAAGTGCTGTTAGTTAAGTGGTTAGTCTTGATAGATTCCTGTTCTTCTGGAATTTCTGTTTTTCATGACTGCCTTTCAGAATACTTATTTAGTTATTGATTTTATTTCCAAAATTCTAATCATTTCCTTCTATTGCCTAATCTTGTCCTCAATTTTGTAAACAAATCCCTTCTTAAATACTGTAGTTAAAATAACGGTACTTTCTATCACATGCAAAAGGAGTTCTATATGACTGGCTTATACAGCACTTATTACAGAAGCAAATTCTCTGTTTTCTCTGCCCCCTTCACCGCATTCCACTTATCTTTTTTCTAACTGTGTTTCAAAAGAGGGTGTGTGAAAATAATGTAATATATTCTAACACTCTCTATGATATTTGTAAAATGTTTTCTTAATGTGTTCAACCTTAGGAAGGAATAGTTGATATTCAGACTCAGATGGTTTTATATTCCTTATTCCCTTTTGTTTACTGCATTTGTTTTCTTATTTAAAATATAAAGCCTGTTTATTTATAGGCCAGATGAATACTTTGATGCAATACCTCAAGAATTCAGGGGAAATATATGTTACAAGAGGGATTCTCTTCTTGTAAAAATTACCTGAATTAATGATACATGTTTATTAAATTTTCTAGATAAATGCCCAGCAAAATGTTTTCAGTGTCACATAGTAAGTGACATGATTTTGGTTTATTCATGATTATAATGCTCTACCTTTTTTAGCCAAACCTTAGACCATTAGACTACTATTTCACTGTTTATTAATTTCCAAGTGCAAATAGATAACTTTTTTATAAAATGTAAGAGAAAATATTTTTCTAGGGGTGAATTCTACTTGGGATCCATTGTAGACGAAAATCATATTTCCGTAGCTTTCTTTCATGGCTGATAAGCAGAGGAAAACGGTAGCAAGTAAATTAAATTCCAGAACTGCGACCATTTATGTTATTAACAGAGTTTTAGAGCTGCTAGAATACTTAGTTTTTTTTTTTATCACAAAGAATACACTAAAATTAAACAACAAATAAATGAACCCTGCATTTAATATCAAAGCCTCACTTCAATGCACACTTTTTATAAAGGCACAGAGTCCAGGAAACGTGCTCAGATAGCATCTGCTCTGATGTGTTCACGTACAGCTTAGGAAAGCAAGGCTCAAAGCGGTGATCCAGCTTTTCCAGGACTATGTGGTGAATTGGTGGCAGACCTATGTCCCTAAACCTGCCAAATTGGCACAGTGGTCTGGAGAAACATTGTTTGCAAGACCATCTACTAGGATGCAGGGAGGGCATTTTGGAGCTTCTATTTTTATTCATTATGTAAAATTTTTATTGTACAGGTTATAATGAACATGATATTAATGTAGTAGCATACGTATATAACTTACAAATAATTCATGAATACACACAGGTTGGGGCTGCATCCCAACACTTTTATAGTAGTAGCCATGTGTATCAAATGCTAACAATCGACCACTGGTCTAGAAACAGGATCTTCATAAATGGGAGAAGTCCCTGTGCAATTTGGGAGATCCACGGCCTTTTTTAAGGATAGGGAGAAGGGTGATTGGCCAGGTAGACTGCCACTGCATAATGTTATATAACCTTCGTCTCCTCCACTCTCCCCAGCCAGATCTATTGTACATTCTGCACAGTTTGTGCTGCACAAAGAAATACAAGGAAGAGAGAAAAGTAAAGCTCGACGACAGTTCAGTCCTGGCTCCATAAGTGATTGGGAGGTGTGCTTAACAGAGTATATCCTGTAGAAATAGTACATGATATGTGTGTAAAATGTAGTGCCTTAGGAGGCACAGGGAGCCTGTAGATTCACCTGCTAAACATTTGTTATGAAAGCAAAAATAGATTAAGTAATCAGAATGTAACTTTTGCTGTCTAGGAATCCCAGTCAGAAGTTCCAGCCTGCCGCTGTTCTCTGATGCCATGCCAGCACCAACTCAACTGTTTTTCCCTCTGATCCGTCACTGTGAACTGAGCAGAATCTATGGCACTGCATGTTACTGCCACCACAGACATCTCTGCTGCTCACCCCCTTACATTCCTCAGAGTCGCCTGAGATACACACCCCATCCGGCATATGCTACCTTTTATAGGCCAAAGGAGAGCTGGTGGCAGTACACCCAAGGAAGGAGATATGCTTCCACACCACAGAAATTTTACCTTACACCTCCACAAGTCAACAGCATCCTGAAAGCTAATGAATACAGTTTCAAAGTGCCAGAATTTGATGGCAAAAATGTCAGTTCTGTCCTTGGATTTGACAGCAATCAGCTGCCTGCGAATGCACCCATTGAGGACCGGAGAAGTGCAGCAACCTGCTTGCAGACCAGAGGGATGCTTTTGGGGGTTTTCGATGGCCATGCAGGCTGTGCTTGCTCCCAGGCGGTCAGTGAAAGACTCTTTTATTATATTGCTGTCTCTCTGTTACCCCATGAGACTTTGCTAGAGATCGAAAATGCGGTGGAGAGCGGTCGAGCATTGCTCCCCATTCTCCAGTGGCACAAGCATCCCAATGATTACTTCAGTAAGGAGGCGTCCAAATTATATTTCAACAGCTTGAGGACTTACTGGCAAGAGCTTATAGACCTTAACACTGGGGAGTCGACTGAAATTGATGTTAAGGAGGCTTTGGTTAATGCTTTCAAGAGGCTTGATAATGACATCTCCTTGGAGGCTCAAGTCGGTGATCCCAATTCTTTCCTCAACTACCTGGTGCTTCGAGTGGCATTTTCTGGGGCCACAGCTTGTGTGGCCCATGTGGATGGTGTTGACCTTCATGTGGCCAATACTGGTGATAGCAGAGCCATGCTGGGTGTTCAGGAAGAGGACGGCTCTTGGTCAGCAGTCACTCTATCTAATGACCACAATGCTCAGAATGAAAGAGAAGTGGAACGCCTGAAATTGGAGCACCCAAAGAATGAGGCCAAGAGTGTGGTGAAACAGGATCGGCTGCTTGGCTTACTGATGCCTTTTAGGGCTTTTGGAGACGTAAAGTTCAAATGGAGCATTGACCTTCAAAAGAGAGTGATAGAATCTGGCCCAGACCAGCTGAATGACAACGAATATACCAAGTTTATCCCTCCTAATTATTACACACCTCCTTATCTCACTGCTGAGCCAGAAGTAACTTACCACCGATTAAGGCCACAGGATAAATTTCTGGTATTGGCGACTGATGGATTGTGGGAGACAATGCATAGGCAGGATGTGGTTAGGATTGTGGGCGAGTACCTAACAGGCATGCATCACCAACAGCCAATAGCTGTTGGTGGCTATAAGGTGACTCTGGGACAGATGCATGGCCTTTTAACAGAAAGGAGAGCCAAGATGTCATCGGTATTTGAGGATCAGAATGCAGCAACCCATCTAATTCGCCATGCTGTGGGCAACAACGAGTTTGGGGCTGTTGATCACGAGCGCCTCTCCAAAATGCTTAGTCTTCCTGAAGAGCTTGCTAGGATGTACAGGGATGACATTACAATCATTGTAGTTCAGTTCAATTCTCATGTCGTAGGGGCATATCAAAACCAGGAATCGTGAGTGGATCTTACCCTGGCAGTTCTCACATGAAATAGATTTAAAGAGCAGATAGATTTTTAAAAGATACTAATATAGTAAACATTTCCAGTGGGTCATTCTAAGCATTTCCCCATTTGATACTCTAGTCAGCCAAGTAGTCCAAGTTGACTTTGTAGCCAGGTGGCAGGATCCTGAGTCTCCTTCTGCTTAGCTCGGACCTCACAGCACTTGCAGTTGAGGCACGTCAGTTCCTTACTGCAGATGTCTTATGACATTGGCTTCTTTTTTCAACCTGAGAAAATCAGGATGACCTTACAAACAGGATCTTGAATAGGCCCAAAGCAAGGAACTTGCTGGGCATATTCTCTTGGTAAAACGAAAAAACGTTATTCACACCTGCAGACCCCTTTCATCACCAAGATTCCACTGTACATGAGAACATTTATTTATTGCATGATCTCCTAGATATACAGCCTATGCATTATTCATATAACTTTATTTTAACCTGAAGTAGTTTTCAAATCCAGTGCTTTAAGCCATAAAGGACCGAGAACCAAGTAATCTGAATTTGTAAGTGTGTGTGCTTATTTGACTGGAATCCTGCTTAAATGGAAAAACAAACGCTACCCCCTTCCCCACCCCTGATTACCTAATGTGATTGAAACATTTTCTATCTTGCCACACACTTGAAGACAATAAAGGTATTTAGTTTTATCTACTCTTAGTGATGTTAAATAAAGGAAAAATAATTTTTTCAGTTTATATTAATGAAAAGCTTTATTTAGTTTGAAATAAAAGATCCAGAATGAAGAGAAGAGACTGATATGTTCAATTACTGTCATCTGCAGCCACCAGCACGTCACTCTTATCATGTAATCCCCCGAAGCGTGGCATGCTGTGTGTGCTGGGTAGACTGCTGCTGGGAAATCATACTTCTAATTTAGTAGTGATAATAATTTTCATCACTTTTGGACTTTTAAGGATGACACATATAAAATAAATTTAAATATATAATTTTGGGGAGTAAGGTTTAATATTACCTTCGGGTGCTGAAATGAGGAGGAAGTTTTTTGTTTTTCCCCACTTAGATGTAGGTCAATTAAAATCATTGGTTTAAAAATTACTAAATGCTTTAAACATATTGCAGCTTATAAATAGGAATGTTAAGATATATACATGAGAAATTTTTAAAGGTAACTATTGTGCATGCCTCATGCTTAATGGAACACTTAGCAGCATCAAGTGTTGTTTGCAGCAGTCGCCATAATTATATGCAGTCTCTTCCAATGCTGTATCAAAGTAAATGAAAATAAATATATTCAAATTGGCTTTTTGGGAGCTTATTTAATATGCATCAAATGGCATTTTGTTCCCGTGTTTAATGGTGATCCATGTACAGCTGTGCATATATTTTCATCACTTATTGTAGCATCACTGATAAAAGAATGGCTATGACTATGTTTGATTTTCACATAGATTTTAATACAAAACATGATCAGTTTTCCCTTGTGTAATTAGCTGAGGGGTGTTTAGGTCCTTTCGGATTTCTGTAGAATATGAACTAGATATCCAAGGACTCCCTCTGGACTGTGGACACTGAAGCAAGGTAGAATTGGCTGCAAAATTTGTTCCAATTGAAAATAGACTCAGGAAGATTGCAGCTCAGAAGACCATATGTTTGTTTTCTGAGGTCTATTTTTTTTCCTTTTTTTTTTTTCCCTTGAGTCAGCTTGGAACTTTCCTCCCAGGCAGTATTTTGGAGGGGGAAAAGCTATTGTACTATATACTTATTTATAAATGTTTTGACAGAGACTTCATCTTTTAATGAAATATATGTAGAATGCAGTAGCAGTTAAAACTAATTTTCAGGCTACTATTTGAATTTCTCTTGAACACCACCACTAAAGAGTTCCACATTATCTTATACTTAGTAAAGTCTCGTCTCTATATAGTACAGTATATATAAATTTGGTTTCCCATGGTCATGATCAAGATAGTAATTCTTATTATTACACAAGAAACTTGGTCTGCAGTCCAAAAGCCTGTCTACTCTCTATAGAAGTGAAAATGCAGTGTGGAGTTAACAGTATGGAAATGAAAATAATGAAAATGAAAATAATTGGATGTTAGAAATATGAATATTATCATCTAAAAAAAGTTGAGATTTTATTATAATTGGTTGTCACTGTGATTTGATATCTAGAATTAAAGAATATGTGTAAACTTTCATGGTATTTAGCCTTAAACTTTTTTTAATTTATACTTTCTAACATATGTATCAACTTCTGTATTTAGTCAGTGGCTCATGGTATTTATAATACGTCCTTAGCTAGTTAAATGGGATGGTGGTATGGTACACAGTACTTGGGGAAAACAACTGTCTTGTATCTGTGTGAAGAAATGTGAAAAGTTCATATATAATATAGAGAATGGTCAGAGAAATGCCCACAGTGAATTAAAGCTTCATATCTGCTTTCTGAATGACCTGTGTTGGTTTTTAATTAAGATTCATTAGATGCTTTCTGTGGGGGTAGATTATACTTAACTTTAGGATCCTCTAGATAGATAGTACTTAAAAAAAAAAAAAAACGAGGGTATAGTTTACATTCAGTAAAATGCACAGGTTTTAAATGTGTAGTTTGAGTTTTGGTAACCACAACCCCAATAAAGATACAGAACTTTTCCATTACTCCAGCAGAAAATTCCCTCATGCCACCTTCCAGTTAATCCTTCCCCACAAAACTATTGTTCTGACTTCTATCACCATAGATCGGTGTTACTTGTTCTAGAAATTCATACAAATGAAATCATATAATATGTACTCTTTTGTATCTGACGGTTGTTCATTTTTTTGAGGTTCATTTATGTTGAGTGTATTCATAGTCTCTTCCTTATTACCAAGTAGCATTCCATAGTATGAATATATCACAATTTATCCATTGTTGATGGGCATTATTAGCCCCCTTCCTCTCCCCTTTTAGAGCTAACTTTTAGGTTAGCAATTCCCAGGGATATTATTTGGTTGAAGTATAGATTTAACATTGCAGATGTGATTGATTACAGGTGAGTTTTATGTTCCATACCTTAATGCTAGGACTTTTTAAAAAATGCCCTTTAAACAAGTGATGAAAATGTTTCATGGTGAAAAATTTGGAGGGATTAGGGAGTGGTCCTTTGCTAATGACCTCTCTGTACCTCTCCCACTGATAATCTTGTTGAGTTGATGTAGTTCATTAAGTGATTGAGCTAATGACCGTCCTATAAGAAAAAGACAAATAATACCTCGGTTTTTGATGGTCCTGTTTTATCACTCCATCGGCCATTGCTGTGATTAGGGTTGGGGAAGGAAGTGGCTTAAATGCTGACTGTTAAGTTAGGACTGGGATGGTGTAGCTGACTTGAACATCTCTGCTTTTATTAAACGAAATTAATACTTCCTAGAACAAGCTTTCCTGCTCACTAGTCAAACACGTGCCTGAATATGGGTTATTGTTAGCTCTGTCTTTGGGTATAGCAAGAGGGTCTAGGTAACTGCTATCCTTAGTCTGTAGGTGAACATACCTTAATTATGATCTTTATCATAAATAAAACAATTGCTATTCACTATAGAATTTTTCAGATCGTCAAAAGCTGAGGCCTGGGCAAGCTGGGTAAATGAAGACGTTAATGGTATCTGAGTTAACTTGTTACAGTATGAAGGTCACTTCCTTTGTTCCATTCAGAGTTTACTTTGAAAGCCAAGCTTAATCTTATTAAATCCAGTCAGCCCGGTTCTTATGACAAAATTTATACCTTGGATTGAATCCTAACAATACACAGTATTGTCTTCTAAATAGCTTTCAAATTATAAGTCTTCAAAGTAAATATATTAAGAATGATGAAATTCATGCATTTCATGTGCCATTAATAACGATTGTCCAATGCACATATTTTAAGGACCACACCATTTAGACTCAGTTATGTAGCCAATATTTAGGTTCGTAAAATATGCACATATCTGGTTTAAAATTGTTCTAATTTTTAACTTTACCTTGTTTGTCCATCAAGATTTTCAGTTCTTTAAGGTCAGGGCCCGTGGATTTTGTTTCTCTCTCTGAGCCAACACAATGTTGAATAAAAAATGTTCTGCATCCACTTTATTGTACATTAGAGACATATCATCAAGTAAAAAAAAAAACCTAAGTGAACTTTAAGAAATTCTTCATTCGTCAGAAGTTAACATCAATCTAGATGCAGAGAAATAATTTATTCCTGAAATTTAGTTTCATTTTTATAGTTAAAAGTCAATGATTTCTAAAAATTGAACTAGTTTCCTGTTGCAAAGAATATTCAGAAGAAAAAAAAGTATCACTATACAAATTGGTCCATCACACCTTTAGCCCTCGACGGGAGAATGCTTCTTGTGTTCATTGGGAGAGACCTCAAAGACTCAATAGTCAAGCGAGTCAATCGGACCCCAAAAGTCAGTTCATTTCCCCCAGTAAAACTTTGCTAACTGGTCCCCATCTAACCCTTGCCCTCTTCCCCAGCTCCTTTTGTACACACGGTGGGAGGCGTGCCCTCTGAGGGCCTGCGAAGAACTTTAGCTGTTGTTTGGAAGCACCTGGCACCCAGCTCCAAAAGAGCTCAGTAATTCACGTCACCTTCCTACCCCAAGGGAGCCGTAAGACCCTGCCCTAGAGTCACACCTCTCCTCTCTTCTAAGCCATACCCAGTTCACTGACGTACTTCCTGCCTGCATCACATGCCCAACCAACCCAAACAATCAGATTTTACTACAGTGCAAGGAGGCTAGTGATCCTATTCAGCCTTTCAGAAACCTCAGACCTGGAGCACTGAGCCACCACCAGCAGCCAAGAAGAGTCAAAGAACCAAAGATTTTATCTCACCTGCGGTGATTGAATCAATCTGTCTCCTTGAAGGACAAGACCAATTTGATTGGCTGGCAGTGTTGACTAAGAGGCGAGCCTTCAAGCATAAAAGCTGAGAATGGGAAACGTGACAGATCTAAGGGAAAGAAAAAAGAAAAGGCGAGAGAAGGAAGAGAGTGGTGTGATTAGAGGCAGTAATGGGGGCAGGGAGCATCAGATCCTCTGACTCCTTGGACCAGTGACAGGGATGAAAGCAAAGCAGAGGAAAAACAGCAGCCAGCTGAATAGTGGTGACATAAAGGATTGAAAAAAACACTTTTAAGCCCTTATGAAATCATGGATTTTATGCTAGGGCAGCAGCAGTTGGAATGCAAGGCAGTTTCCATTAGCGTGACCATTTTGTCTTGGCTCATTAGATAAGAGGGAAAAAAGAAAGTCTTTGACCACATGGAAAGGGAAACTGACCAGATGGACAGTTTTCTCAAAGGAACGTTGCTTAGACATTATTTTTTCTTGCTCCAAATCTGGGGACAAGTTAAAAAGCCTAATTTCACCAGATGAAAACAGAGACTAGAGCATTAAAGCCCTGGTGTCAGTAGAAACAGAGCTGTGAGACTGAGCAGACCAGAGAGAGTATGTTACTAAACCAAGCCTCATGACTGTGGGGTCACACACCTATGGCTCTTGCTTAGACGGGCAAAGATGGCTTCAGGTATAACGGGAAAGTCCAGTGACCTCGCAGCCTTAGTAATGCTAACGGTAACCACGATTACTGTTTCTCGAGCACTTACTGTGTGCCAGGTCCTGTGGAAAATATACTCTGTGTTTTCTCATTTAATACTTGTGCTGCTAGTCTCTGTTTGGCCCCTCAACCCCTTCTCTAAGCCATCTCTGCCCTGCCCTGTGTGCCTGGAAGCTCCTCCAGGCTGCACCTCCCAGGCTTTCTCGTCGTCCTTTTTTTTTTTGGCTGCGTTGGGTCTTTGTTGCTGCGCGCGGGCTTTCTCTAGTTGCAGCGAGCCAGGGCTACTCTTTGTTGCATTGCACGGGCTGCTCATTGCAGTGGCTTCTCTTGTTGCAGCACGCAGGTCCTGGAACACGCGGGCTTCAGTAGTTGTGGTGCACGGGCTCAGTAGTTGTGGCTCGCGGGCTCTAGAGTGCAGGCACAGTAGTTGTGGCACACGAGCTTAGTTGCTCTGCAGCATGTGGGATCTTCCTGGACCAGGGATCGAACCTGTGTCCCCTGCATTGGCAGAAAGATTCTTAACCACTGCGCCACCAGGGAAGTCCCTCGCTTGTCTTCTGATTATCATTTCCATTCAACCAGTGGGTAGCACCAGCAGGTGACTGGAGGGTGGGATGAGAGAGATGCTGGGATAGTTCTTCCTAGCTCTCTCCATGTTTCAAGTAACATCTCCAGCCTTAGCTGTGTCCCTCCACACTATAGCCCCTTAGGGCTGCACCTCTTCCACACTTCTGGTTCTCAGTGGGCTCAGGTCACACTATTCCTCCCTTTGTCCTTTCAGCCTTAGGGATGGTAAAGACTTCCTACTACTGCTCGTCTCTGGGTGCCTCAACAACCCTGTCTGTTCCCTCATCCTTGCTCACACCTCTGTGAGTAATCCGTTCATTTGAACAATGTAAGGTGAAATCAGTTTCCTACCCGGACCTGACCAATACAATCCTTAAAACAAACTGAAGTATGATTTCCCCTATTTTACCTAGTGCAAAGAGGCACGGTAGCTTGTCCAGCATCACACACCAAACAAAGCCATACCTGTATATTCCAAAGCCTGCATGTTTAATCACATCACATTGCCCAGCCTCTCCGTGTAACCAGAATGATCCCTTTGGAATTGAGAAGACCCGAGGACTGTCAAGTGGCCAATAGACAAGTGAGCCCTTGCAAAGCTGAGATAACGATCCTCAGAAGAAGCAGCAAAGACTGATGTAGGCCAGCAGTTAGTCTAGCACGTAGGGAGTGGAGCCACCCACAGAGTGTGCCAAGTGAGGAGTGCATTGCAGTGTCCAGGTGTGCAGTTCCTCAGTTTCCCAATTCATTTGTTGAAATCTCCACGGTGGGAGATGAGGTAGAAAGATAGGAACTGCAGAAAAAGCCTTAGGTAGATAGTACATTTGAGCCTTGAACGAGAAGGGGACTAGGGGCCCCAAACCTCCCAGCATACAGGAAAATCCGGATATAACTTACAGTCAGCCCTCCGTATACTTCATTCCTCCAGATCAACGGTTCCTCTGTATCTGTGATTCCACATCTGCAGATTCAACCAACCATAGATCAAGTAGCACTGTCGTGTTTACTATTGAAAACTATCCACATATAAGCGGACTTGCACAGTTCAAATCCTTGTTGTTCAAGGGTCAACTGTACACAATGGCCATAGCATCCTTGCAGCTAGCATACATTTAGAGAACTACTTGAGATGGCAAAGACTAGCCAAGCAGGCATGGGATGCAAGAGTTGGTAGAGGCAGGGGTGGGAGGAAGAAGTACAAAACGATGTTAGCCAGAGCCATGCCAGGCTGAAATCTGGCTTCTAGCTACTCATAGGTGGGAGACTTGACTAATTCTAAATGAGGAAGGATTGGTGGTTAGGCAAGAGAACATCTTTGTGATTTACATATTGCCATTAGTCATTCACGTGTGTACACTCACATTTAATGAACTGGTATGTTTTGTTCAAACACAGTCATATTTTTGTTCCTCTTGATTCCGTAGTTACCATAGTGCACGATCACTGAGCTCTACTCGGGTATGGGGTAACTTGACAACTGAACTTGGGAGACCTAACCAGTCACCCATCAAAGTCTTGGAGCATTGTAACTGGATTGAATTGCCAGCCACCAGTTAGTTCAGTCCAATCTAGCAAGTGTTTATTGGGCTTGTTCATTGTTTTGGCTACTTGGCTATGTGGTAACCACCTTCCAAGATGGCTCCCAATGATCCCTATCGCCTGGCATTTATGCCCTGTGTAATATGCTCCCAGGATTTGTTTGTGTGACCAGTGGAACACAGCAGATGTGATGGCATGTCCCTCCTGAGATCAGATTATAAAAGACACTGCAGCTTCTGTCTTGGTCACTCTTACTCTCTCTTGGGAGGAGCCATGTTGTGAGCAGCCTTGTAGAGAGAACCACATGGAAAGAGACCGGTGCCTCCTGGCAATAGACACATGAGTGGAGTTGGAAGCAGACCTTGCAGCTCCAGTCAAGTTTCCAAAGGCTGCAACTCTGGCTGACAGCATGATTAACAACCTCATGAGAGATCCTGAGCCAGAAAAGCTGCACCCAAATTCTAAACCCTCATAAAACGCAGCCAGTTATTCTACTAGCAAAATGGGTTTATTCAGGAACAGTAAAAAATTGCAATTCAGGACACGCAATCTATGGCAAATCACAGGCAGATTTGGAGAACACAAGAGAGGACCTTTTTTTTTTATAGAGGAGAAGGGGGACGGGCTGTTATAAACAAGAGTCCATTGGAGGAAACTGAGAGTTTGAAGTATAGTGGATTTTCATTGGCTGAGTTGTGACAGTCTCTCATTGGCTGGGCTGTTGCCAGGCAAGGAGAAATTCTTCCTTCCTCCTACTGGGTAGTAATGTAACTTTCATCCTGTTGTAACTGCAAAGGTACATCTCTTCCAGTTGGGTCTGCAATTGATTTACAGTGGTACAGCATGAGAGCTCCCCCTTCTGGACCTCCTCATTTTTTTTTTTTTTTTTTGCGTGGTGTGCTGAGTTGGGTCTTCGTTGCTGTGCGCGGGCTTTTCTCCAGTTGCGGCGAGCAGGGGCTACTCTTCGCTGCGGTGCGCGGGCTTCTCACTGCGGTGGCTTCTGTTGTTGCGGAGCGCGGGCTCTAGGCGCGTGGGCTTCAGTAGTCGCGTTACGTGGGTTCTAGAGCGCAGGCTCAGAAGTTGTGGTGCACGGGCTTAGTTGCTCTGCGGCATGTGGGATCTTCCGGGACCAGGGCTCGAACCCTGCATTGGCAGGAGGATTCTTAACCACTGCGCCACCAGGGAAGTCCCTGGACCTCCTCATTTTCAATGAGGTTTCTATTTATAGGCAAACCTCATTTCATTGTGCTTCACTTTATTTTGCTTTGCACATATTGTGTTTTTTACAAGTCGAAGGTTTGTGGCAACGCTGAGTTCAATAAGTCTATCAGTGCCATTTTTCCAACATTTGCTCACTTCCTGTCTCTGTGTCACATTTTGGCAATTCTCAAACTATTTCAAACTTTTTCATTATTATCATATTTATTATGGTGATCTGTGATCAGTCATCTTTGGTCTTTGATGTTACTACTGTGACTCGCTGAAGGCTCAGATGATAGTTAATAGTTAGCATTTTTTAGCAATAAAGTCTTTTTAAATTAAGGTATGTACATTGTTCTTTCAGACGTGATGCTATTGCGCACTTAGTAGACTACAGTATAATGTAAACATAACTTTTGTATGAACTGGGAAACCGAAAATTTTGTGTGACTCACTTTATTTCAATATTTGCTTTACTGTGATGGTCTGCAACCAAACCCACAATATCTCTGGGGTATGCCTATATTAATTTTCACAGAAATAACTGTTCATTGTTTTTGACATTAAGATTTGAAGCAATTTGTTATGCTCTTGAAAATTTTACATTTGGTTACCCAGACATTGGTCATTCAACTGTTTTCTGAACAGATGATGTCTCCAATTTGAACGTTATCTGGTAAACAAGATGTGCAATGACCAAATATATATTTTTATGCAGAAAACATTTCTGAGAGATATTGAGTGAAAAAAATCAAGTTGTATAATACGATCCTGTTTATTACAAGCCTATTTAAAAAATAAATTTAAGACTCTATTTCTACTATATAGATAATAAGTGCTCAATGTAGAAAATTAGAAAATACACATAAGCAGACATAATTAATAGATAATCAAGTTGAACCATTATCTTGCTATTCAGTGATAACAATTATTAACAAGTCAGTATATCAGGAGACAGTACAGTATAGTGGAATTAACACTGGCTTAGATACAGGTTGACCTAAATACGTGTCCCAAGTTGACCAGCTCCCAGAAATTATTTTACCTTTTGGTGCCTCAGATTCCCCATCTGTAAAATGGAGATAACAATAGCACTTTCTTCATAGGCTTTTTGTGAGGATTATAAAGAATAATGCATATAAAGTGCTCTGGGAGTCGTTTTCACTATTATCCTTCCAGATCTTTTGATATGCATATATACATTTAATATAAAATCAGATTGTACTATACATATTGATTTGTAACCTGTTTGTCCACTTAATAATATGTGACAAATATCTTTTTAGTTATCCCATGTTCATGGATTAGAAGAATTAACATTGTTAAAATGTCCATTCTATCCAAAGCAATCTACAAATCAATGCAATTCCTATCAAAATTCCAATGGCATTTTTCACAGAAATAGAAAAAACAATCCTAAAATTCATATGGAACCAGAAAAGACCCCAAATAGCCAAAACAATTTTAAGCAAGAAGAACAAAGGTGTAGGCATCATACATCCTGATTTCAATATACATTACAAAGCTACAGTAATCAAAACATTATGGTACTAGCATAAAAACATACCTATAGACCAATGAAACAGAATAGAGAGCCCAGAAATAAAAACATGAATACATGGTCAACTGATCTTCAACAAGGGTGCCAAGAACACACAAAATGGAAAGGATAGTCTCTCAATAAATGGTGCTTGGAAAATTGGATATCTGCATGCAGAAGAATGAAGTTGGACCCTTATCCCACACCCACCCCACCCCATTTTTGCCTTATCTCTCTAGCCCACTTTTTTTCTGGTCTCTGGTCAGAAGAGCAACCTGTCTGTAACATCAGTGCCTCACAGTGGATCTAGGCTGTCATACACCACTGCCCACAGCTTTGCTGGTGCTGGTTCAGCCAAGAAGGGTTCTAACTCTAGAGTGAGCTGGACCACAAAATCCCCAGCAGGTAAGTAACCATGACCAATGGATTCTTTTTGGCTTCCAAGTTCTCATTTATTTTCTCTGGCTCCCAACCTGACTTGAACTATGCTTTGCCTCTCTACTAAAATGCCAAATACAAGTACCAAAGATCCAATTCTGGAATGGTGACAGGAGGAACTTCTCAGACCTGCTGTCCAGTGAAACAATCATAACTGGTGAAAGTTATTTTTTAAAACGCAACCATTTAAAATCTCTGGAGATTGTCCTGAGGGCATACAGCAAATGAAGAAACAGTTATTCAAGAAAACCTACTAAATCTCAGAACAGTGAGGATCTATGGCATTTGAGCTATGACCTGCTCCCTGCCTCTCCCTGCCCCCAGATAAATGTAAGGATGTATTGTTCCATCATTTGGAGGTTATTAAGAAGTTGGCACATGATTGGTCTTGGGTAGCAGAGAAGGTACTTGAAATAATCAAAGAGAATGACTCCATTTTCTGCAATTTCCTGTGCTCACAAAAGGGCAAAAAGTCAGCCTCATGATCCTGCTTGGAGAATACTTACACAGTCACAGCCCACACAGTCTAGTCTCAAAATGGACACTTATTTGAAGAAGCACAGCTCAAATAGGCATTTCAGTCTTACATCTCTAAAAATTTTAAATAATCCAAGTCATAATTCATGATTAATCTGTAAACCCTTTACCCTCAACTCTTCTCTCAAACCTAATAAATCCTAGGGGCCTCACATTTCCCTCCTGGCTTGGCCAGATCCCTCCCTTCTGCCCCTCTTCTCTAGTGAGTCCGATCCAACACTTCCCGCCTCTTCTCTCCCCTCCCCCTTCCCCATCTATGCAGCTGGCAGAGGAGACAAAGCAGGAGGCTAACAGGACAGCACCCAAATGATTTTGTCCAGTTGCGTTTCAGTCACATTAAGCTTCTGAGGTTTTGGACTTTATCTTAGAGTTTTTGTGTATATTTTTAAAATGCGTGTTCGTAAAAGAATTATTGTTATTGTACTTCGGCAAGTTATCTTCTTTCTTTGGACAGTGGCTCATGTGTTCCTCACCAATGCCCCTTTATGCTGTACCTCATCTGCTTGTGAGTTTGACCATCTTTGCCTAGTTTCATTTCCCTTTCTGGAGAAAAGGCCTGCCCCTCACCTCTCACAGCTCCCCAGCCTTGGCGACAGGCAGCCAAGCCCACTTGGGGGTGAGGGGGCAGCTGCTTCCTGACTTTGTGGCGGCTGCTCCAGGGCTTGAGCCCATTTAGAGTTTAGTATGCTGGCCTCCTTGTCTGGCACATAGTAAGAGTTCGAGAAAGCTGATCTGGCTCTGCATTTGTAGCTTAGCGGCAAACTTGCTGGTCTCTTTTTTGTCACGTCACCAGCTCTCTTACAACAGTGAGGGTAACCCAGCCGAAAGCTGGCTGCCATCACAAAAGTTGGATGCAAAGTTCATGTTTGATCACTGTGGGAGACAATTCAAACTAAGTTTTCTGGGTCTGTCAACTCTGTCCTATATCCAGTCTGTTCTCCATTCAGGGTCACCTTTGCCCATGTCCTGAAGAGGAAGTCTTTCCCTGTCTTGGCTCAACTAAATTCCTTTAGTTACCGAAGACGTTTACTTTCTGCAGAGAGAAATGGGTTTCCTTCCTCTCATGGCAAACTGACCTTGACCTCCCTTAGACACCAAGAAATTGAGCTCCATGTTCATGAGAAAAGGCTGATAAGACTGGGCGGCTGCTGCCAGGTTCTGCCTCCTGCCTCCTCTTTGATTTGATCGTTGTCTAAAACCCTGGGGGAGATGAAAGGTGCTTCCCACCTTTAGATCCACAAAAGATGCTGCCTTGCTTCATTAGCATTTGTGAATGCCCAACACAGCCAGCTACTCCAGTGATGTCAGAAGGTCCTGGGGTAGACTAGACAGTGTAGAGCAATTCAGCCCAGCATGCAACTTTAAAATACGGTGCTCTCAAAAATAAATATAGACACTAAAGGAAACAGTATTAGGTTTAACCTGTGGTATAAAAAAATATATGTTATGTAAGATTCTAACCTTCATGTAAATCCTTTTCTCTCAGGACACCTTTCCCTGATTCTTTTTGACTTTAAAGGATGTTTGTGTTTTTTTTTTTAAGAAAAAGGAAGTTACGCCCTTGGAAGCAAGAAGAAACAGCAGCAACAGACATGCAAGCTCCCCAGGTCTTCACAGGTGGGGTACAGGTGAATTCTTTGCCATTTATGGGGATCTTTTCTTGACAAGTCTTTCTTCTAAACAATGGCTTCTGCAGAATTCAGACAGCTACAGGCCATTCAGTTGCTTGTATTTGGCCAATCATCCTAACAGTTATGAAGTGCCTACTGTGCATCAGGAACAGAATTTAATTCTAAAATAAGTTTAAAACACTTACTACGGCCTCCAACGTACTTGCCACTTCCCGCTCATCAGTTCAATGAACATAATATCATCAGTATGGCAGACCACTAAAATGTTTTACAGAATTTCCAGTTAGTCTGAGGCCCTTGGGACTATATTGTGACAGAGGGCATGAGTTAACTTAAAAGCTAAAGAGAGACTGTAAATGTATACTATCCCACGTGAATGCAAGCTGCTTCTACTACTCTCTTCTGATGAGAATAGACGACAACACATTTGCCAGATCAGTGATCATATACCATGAGCCAGAAGCCACACTGACATACTTTAGTAATGATACCAGCATGACAGTTGCAATTAGAGCTTCTGCTTAGTTGAATCGGTGGGAATCCACTCCTAGGATCCATTTGGTTTTATAGGAGACAAACTAGTGAACTAAATTGACATATGAGGGGGACAACCATGCATCCTTAGATTTTTAAGAGTGACACAGGGAAATATAGTCATTATTTTATAATAATTTTAAATGGAGTATAATCTATACAAATATTGAATCATGATATTGTGCACCTGAAACTAATATAATATTGTAAATCAGTTATATTTCAATTAAAAAAGAATATTAAAAATGAAATAAAATTAGGTTTAAAACAAGTGACTAAAATATCAGCTCTTAGCCAAATGTAATCAAATTGTACAACTTGCCAGATGTTATCTTATTTACAAATTTGACTGTATTTACTCTGAGTGGGCAGGTTTAATACATAACGGCTCGATCTTTTTCCTCCCTGTCCCCCTATTCCCCCAGCAGGGACTAGAAACAGAGAGAGAGGAAGAGGATGCCAGTTTGGAGCCAATCACAATCACGTCTCAGGCTTAAGCATATCCCTTTGCTTATCTTCTTGCAAGTCCTTGGTCAGTTCTCAAGCCCATTCCCCGGAGCAGCTATTTCAAAGCTCCATCACTTCCCCAAGCTCCTGTAAGTCTTCCTCTATTATACCCCATCACCTTTCAACAGATGGCTGTCTCATACTGAGGACATTGAGGTAATCAAGTGAGAACTTGCTTCATTTCCTACTTCCTAGCCAACAACTTTATCTGTTTCTATACCTCCCTCCTTCTCTCTTGTTTTAAGTCTCACCTCTCCACCAGACTTGTTAATCAGATCCACCTTCAGCTTCTCTAGGGTAGAATCACATCTTAAGGTGGAGATTAGATTCTTAAGTCAGTACAAAGGGAAAAGTCACACATAGTAATTAAATAATCCATAACAATAGGTCAAAAGTGGCTTTGAGAATACAGTCCTGTAAAGTAATATATAGGTGTGAATGTACCAAGCAGACAGTAATATATAGGTGTAAGGTATATATACTGCATAAGACTACACAAAGTATACAGTAATATATAGCATGAAATTCCAAAGAGGGATTACTTAAGTAAGCTTTTTAGGAACCTTGGACAAACTAATGAATATTCCATCTTCCCATTTGCTGTCACCATCCTAGTTTTCGTAGATAACTTTATCAGTTCCTCTCTAGCCCTTAGTTGGTTCTTCAGTTTCTTCTTCCAGATTGTAGTAAAGCCACCACTACCCACTAGTGGGTAGGGAATGACACCGCATTTCACTGTGTGTGGTCTGGAAAGCCCCACGTCCTCCATACCTCCATTGGTAGTTTCACTAAGAGGCTTCCCTGCCTGAATCCCTTCCTATAGGCAACTTCATTGAGTGCGATGGTCCACTGGATTTCCAGCATTCTTTAATAATGATTTCTCTCTCTGTCTGCCTCCTGCCCCATTAGAAGATTAAGCTTGGCCACTTATAAAAGAAATCCAAAACAGCAGTGGCTTAAGAGAGAAGTTTATTTCTCTCCTTCTCTCTGTCTCATTAAAAAAGTCCAGGAGTAAAGTGGTGCAGGGCCGTTTTGGTGGTTCCACAGTCATCAGGGACCCAGGCTCCTTCTCCCTTTCTGCCCTGCCTTTCCAGTTCATGGCTTCCATCCTCGTGACTGCTGCAGCTCCAGCCACTGCATCCACATTCCAGACAGCAGGCAGAAGGAAGCTGATGTTCAGGAAAGTTACCCAAAACTTGGAAATAAAGCAAAAGGATGGCTGTGTGTCCTACCAATGTCATAGGAGAACACTGTCAAGTTCCCCCAAGGGTCATCTCACTTGGAGAATGGCCCTTTAGTTACTCTTGATCAGGGTTCAGACTCTAAAATTAGATGTTAATTTGTAAAAAATCAATAAGACGCAAATGAAATTTTCTCAGGATAGATGGTTTTATTACCTTGAATAACATTTGCCATTTTTGTATCTCATTAGCATTCTTATTCCAGGATTTCTTTTTTCCCTACTAAACCAGCTATGTCATCTTGCTGGCTCCCCTCATTAATGAATTAATTATACTGTGGCATGTGCTCAGATAATGTGTGGGAATTACATTTTTAACATTTATAGTTTTCAACAGCAGGAAGGACAGAAGGGCTTTCTCCCACCTGAGTCCACAATCTCCCGAAATGTCCCAACTAAAATTTCTGCTTGTATCCCTTGGGCCAGAACGTAGTCATAAGGCCACACCTAGCTGCAAGGGAGGCTGGAGAATGTGGCCTTCTAGCTAAGTGCATCAGTACCCTGATTATAATCAGGGTTCTCATTCTAGATAGGCAGAGATCAGAGAGCAGAGACAACTACTAGTCTTTGTCACAGGAATATAGATCCATTGATTTTACCCCCTTTAACCTGTATTTTTGCCTTTCCCTCTGTCTTGGCTTTCCAATTGCCTAAAAGCATACTCAAAGAGCTCTGACCCCTTGGTTCTGAATCCTTCTCCAGCTATCGTGATGACATTCTCCTTTTTCCCCAGTCAGGGTCCTAGAAAGAACAATCTTATTTGGTTCCACTTTCTCACTGCCTCTTCCACCTTCATCCACTTTCATCAGGCTTTTGTTTCTCTCACCCCACTAAGTCTGCTCTCACAGGCTACTGCTAATCCTCCAAACATAAAACTCAAATCAGCTGCATCTTGCACAAGCACATATGTAATAAATGATTACTAAATTATTCAATGTGTTGGCTGATTTCTAAGTTATTCTTTCTTAGTACAGAGTTATTTTCTATTCTGAATTGCAAAAGTAATATTTTAGTTTCATTATGGGCTAAATTGTTTCTTTTGACTTGTTCATGAAAAGTTAATTCTCAGAGATCACTTTGTTTCTGTGCAAAAATGCATTCTAACTTCCAAAAAATTAGCCTAACGGCACACTTTTGGAAATGACCTTTTTGTAAGCTCGGGTATGTTTATTCAGTTCTCCTGTCTATTGAATAGAAAAAAGAAATTGGATGTTTGTTGCTAATAAAAGCAGATTTCACTTAGATTGCTTCCAAACACAACAGATCCGTGACAAGGTGTTTACCTGGCTCACTCATAGAGAAAAACTACCCATTTTGAAACCCCCAAGGGAAAAACACCAGTAAGATCCTTGATAATGCATTTTCCTCTATTCTTGAACTCCCTCTTGATTCTCCCTCACAATATGGATCTACGTATGTTCAAGTTCAATTTTTGTTCTAAACTAGAGATTTTAATGTCCCAAACGGATGCTTTGCCCTCTGTAAGCCTCTCCCTGTTTGCGGCTTCATTCATCGCCTGGGGCTGCTCTTTTGGGATTGGGGGCTGGGACCTGGAATCCCGGGTGGTTGGGGATTGGTGCCGTGATGTGGTTATACTGCCCCGATGTGGTTATACTGCCCCGATGTGGCAGATTTCCTTCTATTTCAAATGCTGCCTCATTTTTTCTCTCATGCTTCCTTGAGAAACAACCTATTAATGAGGAATGGTTTCTGAGTGAGTACATCATAGGACATTGAGGGGCAGTGGTGGGCTTGAAGGGAACCCAAAACATTTCTTCCATCCCTTCCTCACAGGTTTTGGGGGACATATGCGGAAGTAAAAATGAAAGCTTGGAACTTTAGTAAGCAACCCTCCTCTTCCTGCTGGAGATGAAGAGCATCTCCAGCAGGAAGAAGGCAAAACCCCTAGGAAAGAAGTCTGTCAGTTTTTGATCAGCTGGAGTTTGTCTGACCCTGCCAAATTAAACAGAGGTTGCAGTTTGGGACTCATAAGTTAAATCTGGCCCTCGGACATGCTGCGTTTGGCTGATGGTGTTTTTTGCTTGTGTTAGGTTTTAATTTTTAAAAAGTAATATTTAAAAGAAAGATTTCGTAGAATAATCTAGACTTCTGGCTTCAGCGATATTGTATTCCTGAGTTGCAGCAATTGGTTGGAATGGAGTAGCTGCTCCTACCTTTAGATGGAGTTTGCCCACTGCATTGTGTCACATTCCTCACTTCTCCCTGTTATTGCTGCTGCTTCCCTCGTTTACAATATGTGCTGGGGCCCTTTGGAATCTCTACTGTAAACAGCTGGAGATGAGAAAGGAAGTAGAGTTATAAGGGAACACTTCACAGAGGATAAGACCTTAAGCTGGTCCTTGAAAACTGAGTAGAAATTTTCTTGGTAGAGGAGAGCACTAGGTAAGAGCACTCTAGGTAGAAAAGACAAATAGACAAAAGACATAGAGTTATGAAGGTTATCGGGAAGGATCAGAACCTGAAGAAGGGCTAGAGTAATCTTTCACGTGACCTTGGATTTCAACAGATTTCAATGCCAGTCCAAGCTCTACCACATAAGGTCTGTGTGACTCTGTGCCAGTTATTTCATTTCTTTGAGCCTGAATTATTCTGTATAGTGGACATAATAGTAACTCTACCATATGGTTGTGACTACAGAATAGTCACATGACTACAGGTCACGTAGGTTTTTACTTAAAAAACTATTTACTGAAGTATGATATACATACTCAAAATTGCACATATCATAAATATGCAGTCAGTGGATTTTAATGAACTGAACTTCCATCCATGTAATAAGTACCCAGATCAAGAAACAGAAGATACCATCATTCCAGGGGTCCCCCTTATGCTCCTCTGGTCACTGGCCACCCTCCCAGGTCACCACTATCCTGACTTCTAACAGCATAGATTAGTTGTACCTTTATTTGTACTTTATATAAGTGAATCTTATAGTAGGTACAATTTTTGCCCAGCTTCTTCTACTCAACATTACATTTATGAGATTCTTCCGTATTGTTGCATGTAGTTCGAGGTCATTCATTTTCAATGCCATATAATATTCCATTGTGTGAATACCCCACAATTTATTTACCCTTTCTTGGTTAATGGACATTTAGGTAACTTTCTGGTTTTGGCTCCTAAAAATAGTACGGTTTATGAAAATTCTAAAAAGTCTAGTACGTACATTTTGGTGAACATATGCTTGTGTTTCTGTTGAGTATACACCCAGGAGTGAAATTAGAGGGTCACAGGCTATGCATATGTTAAGTTTTAGTAGATATTGCTAAATAGTTTTCCAAAGTGATTGGAACCAATTTATATATCCAGTAGTCTATGAGGGTTCTGGTTGCTCCATATTTTTTCCAGAACTTGGTATTTTTATTTTCATTTTTGCAATTCTGATGGAGGTATAGTGTTATCTCATAGTGGTTTTAAAGTACATTTCCTTCATGGCTAAGGAAATCTAACATCTTCTCATATGTTTATTGAACATTTTGGATATTCTCTTTTGTGAAATATCAGTTTAAATCTTTTGCACACTTTTTTTATTGAATCATCTGTGGTGGGTTTCTTTGTATTGATTTGTATGATTCTTTATATATTTGGTATAAGGCTTTGTTGGATATACGTATCACAAATATCTTATCCTACTCTGGTTGCTTTTTCACTCTATTAATGATGTCTTTTGGTGAACAGAAGCTCTTAATTTTAACATTGTAAGTATTTCAGTTTTTTCTTTTATGGTGAGTCCCTTTTTGTCTTGTTTATGAAATCATTGCCTACTCTAAGATCTTGAGGATGTCCTGTGTTACCTTCTCAAAGCTTTATTATTTTACCTTTTACATTTAGATCTGTGATTCATCTGAAATGCATTTTTGTTTATGATGTGAGGTAGGGGTCAAGATACATTTTTTCCCCATTATATATCCAATTGACCCAGCACTATTTATGAAAAAATCATCCTTTCGCCTCTGAAAAGGATATGGCACTGTCCCCTTTGTCATAAGTTAGGTTTCTGTTCACGTATAACTGTGTTCTGCTCCATTGGCCTTTCTGGTTATCCTGGTGGAAATGCTACACTGTCTTAACTGCTAAAACTTTGTAATAGGTCTTGGTATCTGGGGGGGGGGGGTAAGTCTTCAGGCTTTTTTAAAGTCTTTTTCTTTAAGATTGCCTTCATTCTCCTTGAGCTTTTGCATTGCCACATGAATTTTAGAACCAGTGAGTCAGTTTCCTATGCCCTGAAGTACTAGAAATTAGTGTCCTTGAAGTGTATCACATTAGTATCTGAGAGTCCAGAAGGGCAGGGCTTGTATGAGTTTCCAAATCAGATTGTCTCCAGGGTGACCATCCAGTGTCTTCCCACTCTTTTTCTCTGACTCCCAGTTATCCAAGTCTGCAGCCCCTGAAAGTCACTTGGGTGGAAACCCCTCCTGCTCACAAGAATGCCAATGTTCATATCAAGGTTATCCCTATAGTTGTTAATAAGTTTCCACTTCTTGGTGGGTACTAGAGTAATGCTGGGTTCCATGAAGAAGACAATAGCCTATTCCCTAGTTCTTGCAACTTTGTTTCCTGAGCCCTGAAATAGCTCAGACTATGCCGGGAGCCTCGAAAGTTTTTCTGTTTCTTCACCTCTGGGCATAACCTCTGGTCCATGAGCCCACTAACTATTTCAAGAAATATAGTTCAGTTTCTGGGCTTAAACATTATTCAAGGAGCCAGAAAAAAACCTTGCTCATCGTTTCTCTTCAAATTCCTCTTTGAATCACAAGTTATACAAATGAAGCTCCAGATATATGAGTGAATGCACAGAGACTCTGGGGCCTGGCTATGGATATGTTTTCTCTGTTCACAGTGTCTGAGTCCCAGCTAACAAGTCAAAAATGCCCAAAACTCACACAAAGTACATAAACAATTCTTGTCTTATAAAATGCACTCGATAAACGATCCCTGGAAAGCATCTTCTATTACTGATTTAGACTTCCAACAGTAGGGATAGCATTTAGAATTTGGTGTCTATGGGAACTTCCCTGGTGGCACAGTGGTTAAGAATCCACCTGCCAAGCAGGAGACACGGTTTTGATCCCTGGTTCAGGAAGATCCCACATGCCACAGAGCAACTAAGCCCATGCACCACAACTACCGAGTCTGCACTCTAGAGCCAGTGAGCCACAACTACTGAGCCCACATGCCACAACTACTGAAGCCTTCACAAGCCCATGCACCACAACTACTGAGCCCACACACCGCAACTACTGAAGCCTAAGCACCTAGAGCCTGTGCTTCACAACAAGAGAAGCCACCACAATGAGAAGCCCATGCACTGCAATGAAGAGTAGCCCCCACTCACCACAACTAGAAAGAAGCCCGCACACAATAACGAAGACCCAATGCAGCCAAAAAAAAAGAATAGAAGAATTTGGTGTCTATGACAAAGCAGAGACAATGGTTTCTCTCTTTTCTTTTTTTTCCCCTTCCTTTGCCATCTCCTCTTCTTTTTCACTTTTCCTATCACTCTCCTCTTTTCTCTCTTTCTCTTAATTCTTCACTAAATTCTGTTATTAATTATAATAGCTTAAATTAATTTGCTTGAGTTTTGTAGATAGAAAATGATGCAATCTGAAAATAATGATACATTTATCTCTTTTTCCAACAACTCTTACTTTCCTTTCTTACTTCATTGGACTTTCTTTTTTGTATGTTTATTTATTTATTTTCTTATTAGTCAGCTATTTTATACACATCAGTGTATACATGTCAATCCCAATTGTCCAATTCATCACACCACAACCCTCATCCCCAGCCGCTTTGCCCCCTTGGTGTCCATACGTTTTTTTCTCTACTTCTGTGTCTCAATTTCTGCTCTGCAAACTGGTTCATCTGTACCATTTTCTAGGTTCCACATATATGCATTGATATACGATATTTGTTTTTCTCTTTCTGACTTACTTCACTCTGAATGACAGTCTCTACATGCATCCATGTATCTACAAATGAACCAATTTCATTCCTTTTTATGGCTGAGTAATATTCCATCGTATATATATATTACAACTTCTTTATCCATTCATCTGTCGATGGGCATTTAGGTTGCTTCCATGACCTAGCTATTGTAAATAGTGCTGCAGTGAACATTGGGGTGCATGTGTCTTTTTGAATTGTGGTTCTCTCTGGGTATATGCCCAGTAGTGGAATTGCTGTGTCATACGATAATTCTATTTTTAGTTCTTTAAGGAACCTCCATACTGTTCTCCATAGTGGCTGTATCAATTTACGTTCCTACCAACAGTGCAGGAGGGTTTCCTTTTCTTCACACCCTCTCCAGCATCTGCTGTTTGTAGATTTTCTGATGATGCCCATCCTAACTGGTGTGAGGTAATACCTCATTGTAGTTTTGATTTGCATTTCTCTAATTATTAGTGATGTTGAGTAGCTTTTCATGTGCTTCTTGGCCATCTGTATGTCTTCTTTGGAGAAATGTCTACTTAGGTCTTCTGCCCATTTTTGGATTGGGTTGTTTGTTTCTTTACTATTGAGCTGCATGAGCTGTTTATATATTTTGCAGATTAATCCTTTGTCCGTTGATTCGTTTGCAAATATTTTCTCCCACTCTGAGGGTTGTCTTTTCATCTTGTTTATGGTTTCCTTTGCTGTGCAAAAGCTTTTAAGTTTCATTAGGTCCCATTTGTTTATTTTTGTTTTTATTTCCATTTCTCTAGGAGGTGGATCAAAAAAGATCTTGCTGTGATTTATGTCAAAGAGTGTTCTTCCTATGTTTTCCTCTAAGAGTTTTATAGTGTCTGGTCTTACATTTAGGTCTCTAATCCATTTTGAGTTTATTTTTGTGTATGGTGTTAGGGAGTGTTCTAATTTCATTCTTTCACATGGAGCTGTCCAGTTTTCCCAGCACCACTTATTGAAGAGACTGTCTTTTCTCCATTGTATATCTTTGCCTCCTTTGTCATAGATTAGTTGACCATAGGTGTGTGGGTTTATCTTTGGGCTTTCTATCTTGTTCCATTGATCTCTGTTTCTGTTTTTGTGCCAGTACCATATTGTCTTGATTACTGTAGCTTTGTAGTATAGTCTGAAGTCAAGGAGTCTGATTCCTCCAGCTCTGTTTTTTTCCCTCAAGACTGCTTTGGCTATTTGGCATCTTTTGTGTCTCTATACAGATTTTGAGATTATTTGTTCTAGTTCCGTAAAAAATGCCATTGGTACTTTGATAGGGATTGCATTGAATCTGTAGATTGCTTTGGGTAGTATAATCATTTTCACAATATTGATTCTTCCAATCCAAGAACATGGTATATCTCTCCATCTGTTGGTATCATCTTTAATTTCTTTCATCAGTATCTTATAGTTTTCTGCATACAGGTCTTTTGTCTCCCTAGGTAGGTTTATTCCTACGTAGTTTATTCTTTTTGTTGCAATGGTAAATGGGAGTGTTTTCTTAATTTCTCTTTCAGATTTTTCATCATTAGTGTATAGGAATGCAAGAGATTTCTGTGCATTAATTTTGTATCCTGCAACTTTACCAAATTCATTGATTAGCTCTAGTAGTTTTCTGGTGACATTTTTAGGATTCTCTATGTATAGTATCATGTCATCTGCAAACAGTGACAGCTTTACTTCTCCTTTTCCAATTTGTATTCCTTTTGTTTCTTTTTCTTCTCTGATTGCCATGGCTAGGACTTCCAAGACTATGTTGAATAATAGTGGTGAGATTGGACATCCTTGTCTTGTTCCTGACCTTAGAGGAAATGCTTTCAGTTTTTCACCATTGAGAATGATGTTTGCTGTGGGTTTGTCGTATATGGCCTTTATTATGTTGAGGTAGATTCCCTCTATGCCCACTTTCTGGAGGATTTTTATCCTAAATGGGTGTTGAATTTTGTCAAAAACTTTTTCTGCATCTATTGAGATGATGATATGGTTTTTATTCTTCAGTTTGTTAATATGGTGTATCACATTGATTTGCGTATATTGAAGAATCCTTGCATCCCTGGGATAAATCCCACATGGTGTATGATCCTTTTAATGTGTTGTTGGATTCTGTTTGCTAGTATTTTGTTGAGGATTTTTCCATCTATATTCATCAGTGATATTGGTCTGTAATTTTCTCTTTTTGTAGTATCTTGGTCTGGTTTTGGTATCCGGATGATGGTGGCCTCATAGAATGAGTTTGGGAATGTTTCTTCCTCTGCAATTTTTTGGAAGAGTTTGAGATGAATGGGTATTAGCTCTTCTCTAAATGTTTGATAGAATTCACATGTGAAGCCATCTGGTCCTGGACTTTTTTTTTTGGAAGATTTTTAATCACAGTTTCAATTTCATTCTGTCTGTTCATATTTTCTATTTCTTCCTGGTTCAGTCTTGGAAGGTTATACCTTTCTAAGAATTTGTCCATTTCTTCCAGGTTGTCCATTGTATTGGCATAGAGTTGTTGTAGTAGTCTCTTAGGATGCTTTGTATTTCTGTGGTGTCTGTTGTAACTTCTCCTTTTTCATTTCTAATTTTATTGATTTGAGTCCTCTCCCTCTTTTTCTTTTCTTTTTCTTTTTTTTTTTTTTGCGGTACGCGGGCCTCTCACTGTTGTGGCCTCTCCCGTTGCGGAGCACAGGCTCCAGACGCGCAGGCTCAGCAGCCATGGCTCACGGGCCCAGCTGCTCCGCGGCATGTGGGATCTTCCCGGACTGGGGCACGAACCCGTGTCCCCTGCATCGGCAGGCGGACTCTCAACCACTGCGCCACCAGGGAAGCCCTCCCTCTTTTTCTTGATGGGTCTGGCTAACAGTTTGTCAATTTTGTTTATCTTCTCAGAGAACCAGCTTTTAGCTTTATTGATCTTTGCTATTGTTTTCTTTGTTCCTATTTCATTTATTTCTGCTCTGATCTTTATGATTTCTTTCCTTCTGCTAATTTTGTGTTTTGTTTGTTCTACTTTCTCTAGTTCCTTTCGGTGTAAGGTTAGATTGTTTATTTGAGATTTTTCTTGTTTCTTGAGGTAGGCTTGTATAGCTATAAACTTCCCTCTTAGAACTGCTTTTGCTGCATCCCATAGCTTTTGGATCATCGTGTTTTCATTGTCATTTTTCTCTAGGTATTTTTTGATTTCCTCTTTGATGTCTTCAGTGATCTCTTGGTTATTTAGTAACATATTGTTTAGCCTCCATGTGTTTGTGTTTTTTCCTTTTTTTCCCCTGTAATTGATTTCTAATCTCATAGCATTGTGGTCAGAAAAGATGCTTGATATGATTTCAATTTTCTTAAATTTACTGAGGCTTGATTTGTGACCCAAGATGTGATCTATCCTGGAGAATGTTCTGTGCACACTTGAGAAGAAAGTTCAGTCTGCTGTTTTTGGATGGAATGTCCTATAAATATCAATTAAATCTATCTGGTCTATTGTGTCATTTAAAGCTTGTGTTTCCTTATTAATTTTCTGTTTGGATGCTCTGTCCATTGGTGTAAGTGAGGTGTTAAAGTCCCCCACTATTATTGTGTTACTGTCAATTTCCTCTTTTATAGCTGTTAGCAGTTGCCTTATGTATTGAGGTTCTCCTATGTTGGGTGCATATATATTTAAAATTGTTATATCTTCTTCTTGGATTGATCCTTTGATCATTATGTAGTGTCCTTCCTTGTCTCTTGTCACATTCTTTATTTTAAAGTCTATTTTATCTGATATGCGTATAGCTACTCCAGCTTTCTTTTGATTTCCATTTGCATGGAGTATCTTTTTCCATCCCCTCACTTTCAGTCTGTATGTGTCCCTAGGTCTGAAGTGGGTCTCTTGTAGACAGCATATATATGGGTCTTATTTTTGTATCCATTCAGCAAGCCTTTGTCTTTTGGTTGGAGCATTTAATCCATTCACATTTAAGGTAATTATCGATATGCATGTTCCTATGACCATTTTCTTAATTGTTTTGGGTTTGTTTTTGTAGGTCCTTTTCTTCTCTTGTGTTTCCCACTTAGAGAAGTTCCTTTAGCATTTGTTGTAGAGCTGGTTTGGTGACGCTGAATTCTCTTAGCTTTTGCTTGTCTGTAAAGCCTTTGATTTCTCCTTTGGATCTGAATGAAATCCTTGCCAGGTAGAGTAATCTTGGTTGTAAGTTCTTCCCTTTCATCACTTTAAGTATATCATGCCACTCCCTTCTTGCTTGTAGAGTTTCTGCTGAGAAATCAGCTGTTAACCTTATGGGAGTTCCCGTGTATGTTATTTCTCGTTTCTCCCTTGCTGCTTTCAATAATTTTTCTGTGTCTTTAATTTTTGCCAAATTGATTACTATGTGTCTTGGCATGTTTCTCCTTGGGTTTATCCTGTATGGGACTCGCTGCACTTCCTGGACTTGGGTGGCTATTTCCTTTCCCATGTTCAGGAAGTTTTCGACTATAATCTCTTCAAATATTTTCTCTGGTCCTTTCTCTCTCTCTTCTCCTTCTGGGACCCCTATAATGCGAATGTTGTTGTGTTTAATGTTGTCTCAGAGGTCTCTTAGGCTGTCTTCACTTCTTTTCATTCTTTTTTCTTTATTTTGTTCTGCAGCAGTGAATTCCATCATTCTGTCTTCTAGGTCAGAATTGTCAAAAACATTTCTTATCTGTTCTTCTGCCTCAGTTATTCTGCTATTGATTCTTTCTAGTGTATTTTTCATTTCAGTTATTGTATTGTTCATCTCTGTTTGTTTGTTCTTTAATTCTTCTAGATCTCTGTTAAACATTTCTTGCATCTTCTTGATCTTTGGCTCCATTCTTTTTCCAAGGTCCTGGATCATCTTCACTATCATTATTCTGAATTGTTTTTCTGGAAGGTTGCCTATCTCCATTTCATTTAGTTGTTTTTCTGGGGTTTTATCTTGTTCCTTCATCTGGTACCTAGCCCTCTGCCTTTTCATCTTGTCTATCTTTCTGTAAATGTGGTTTTTGTTCCACAGGCTGCAGGACTGTAGTTCTGCTTGCTTCTGCTGTCTGCCCTCTGGTGGATGAGGCTATCTAAGATGCTTGTGGAAGTTTCCTGATGGGAGGGACTGGTGGAGGGTAGAGCTGGCTTTTTCTCTGGTGGGCAGAGCTCCGTAAAACTTTAATCCGCTTGACTGCTGATGGGTGGGGCTGGGTTCCCTCCCTGTTGGTTGTTTGGCCTGAGGTGACCCAAAACTGGAGCTTACCCAGGCTCTTTGGTGGGGCTAATGGTGGACTCTGGGAGGGCTCATGCCAAGGAATACTTCCCAGTACTTCTGCTGCCAGTGTCCTTGTCCCCACTGTGAGCCACAGTCCCCTCCTGCCTCTGCAGGAGACCCTCCAACACTAGCAGGTAGGTCTGGTTCAGTCTCCCCTTGGGTCACTGCTCCTTCCCCTGGGTCCCGATGTGCACACTACTTTGTGTGTGCCCTCCAAGAGTGGAGTCTCTGTTTCCACCAGTCCTGTCCAAGTCCTGCAATCAAATCCCACTAGTCTTCAAAGTCTGATTCTCTAGGAATTCCTCCTCCCGTTGCCAGGCCTCCAGGTTGGGAAGCCTGATGTGTGACTCAGAACCTTCACTCCAGTGGGTGGACTTCTGTGGTATAATTTTTCTCCAGTTTGTGAGTCACCCACCCAGCAGTTATGGGATTTGATTTTATTGTGATAGCACCCCTCCTACCGTCTCATTGCGGCTTCTCCCTTGTCTTTGCATGTGGGTTATCTTTTTTGGTGAGTTCCAGTGTCTTCCTGTCGATGATTGTGCAGCAGTTAGTTGTGATTCCAGTGTTCTCAAAAGAGGGAGTGAGAGCATGTCCTTCTACTCCGCCATCTTGAACCAATCTTCCATTGGAGTTTCTTATTACACTATTTTTCAAGTTAAAATTACGTAAGAGGAAAAAAGTTTACGTAAGAGGAGTGGTAATGAATAACTCCTTTTTATTCCTTATTTCACAGGAAATGATTCCAGTGTTCATTAAGTGTGATCTTGACTGGTGGTTTGATACATTATATTTACTATATATATTGTATTCTGTACTTTTATATTATATTTGGTAAATATTCTTCTTTTAATATTTTAGTGAGACATTTTTAAGCCAGCATTAGGTTTTGAATATTATCAAATGTAATTTTGACATATATTGGGCTGGTCTCTTTTTTTTCTTTTTGAAATGTATTATGGCATAGGTTTTTAAAAACTAAAATAGCATTTTAAAATATATGGTTGACTGAAAATAGCATTTCTAAATATATGGATACTACAAAACTCCTAGAGGAAAACATAGGCAGAATGCTCTTTGATATAAATCACAGCAGTACTTTTTGGACTCCTCTCCTAAAATAAAGGAAATAAAAGCAAAAATAAACAAACAGGACCTAATTAAACTTAAAACCTTTTGCACAGTAAAAGAAACCATTGACAAAATGGAAAACCAATGTACTGATTGGGAGAAAATATTTGCAAATTATATGACTGATAAGGGATTAATATCCAACATATATAACAGCTCATACAACTCAACATCAAAAAAACAAACAACCTGACTAAAATATGGGCAGAAGAACTGAACAGACATTTTTCCAAAGAGGAACTGCAGATGGCCAACAGGCACATGGAAAGAAGTTCAACATGAAAAAATGCAAATCAAGCCACAATGAGATATCACCTCACACCTGTCAGAATGACTATCTTCAAAAGAATACAAATAACAAGTGTTGGCGAAGATGTGGAGAAAAAGGAACATTTGTGCACTTTTGGTGGGAATGTAAACTGGTGCAGCCACTGTGGAAAACAGTATGGAAGTTTCTCAAAAAACTAAAAAATTGAACTACCATATGAGTGGAATGAGCAATTCCACTCCTAGGTATATATCCAGAGAAAACTAAAGCATTAATTTGAAAAGATACACCCCAATGTTCATAGCAGCATTATTTACAATTGCCAAGATATGGAAGCAACCTAAGTGTCCATCAGCAGATGAATGGATAAAGAAAAGGTGGAATAAAAAAGAACTAGTCAGCCATAAAAAAGAACAGCATTTTGCCATTTGTAGCAACATGGATGGACTTGGAGGGTATTATGCTAAGTGAAATAAGTCAGAAAAAGACAAATACTGTATGATATCACTTATATGTAGAATCTAAAAAATACAACAAACTAGTGAATATAACAAAAAGAAGCAGACTCACAGATACAGAGAACAATCTAGTGGTTACCAGTGGGGAGAGGGAGGAGGGGCAATATAGGGTTAGGGCAGTGAGAGGTGCAAACTATTAGCTGTAAGACAGGCTTAAGGATTACTGTACAATATGAGGAATATAGGCAATATTTTGTAATAACTATAAATGGAAAGTAAACTTTAAAAATTGTATAAAAAATTGAAAAACTTTTTTTTGAAAAAGCAGTACCTTTAACCCCAGCCCCCCAAATATGGTTGAGTTTGATTATCTAGTATTTATGTGGGATTTTTGCACCTTTATTCATATATAAATTGGCATAAATACACATATATACATCTCAATAATTTTACTTTTTTGGTTGTTATCTTAGTTAGATCTCTTGGCATTAGGGTAATACTGGTTTTGTAAAATAGTTTGTGAAGTTTTTTTAACCTTTTCTGTTTTCTGAAGTAATTCACATAGCAAGGAATTGGTAACATTTATTTGCCTCTGAACTCTGTTTTGCAGATACTTCTTTGAAAAAGTTTCTAATTTCTTACATGACAGTGTATTCAACTTTCAACATTTTAGATAAACATTGATAATTTACATTTTTCCAGAGAATAGTTTATTCTATTAAAGTTTTTACATTTATTTCTTCTTGCATTCCCTCCTTTTAATGCTTTATGTTTATTTTGCTTTCCTTTTTTTCACTAATTAGATTTACTAGAGATTTTTTGTTATAACTGCTTTTGTTGCTCTTTTTCCCAGCAAAGAAACAGAACTTGAACCAATTTACAGTTTCTATGTTTCTAATTCATTAAATTTGACCTTTTTTTAGTTTGCCTAAGTTAGATTTCTAATTTTGTACATTGAATATTTAATTGGAGTTTATTTTATCTTGTTTAATAAAGAAAACATTTAAGGCTACTTATTTGCCTCTGAGCATAGCTTTGACAATATTCCATAAATTTCAAATGAGTATAGTATTGTCTATAAACTATGCTTTAGCTTTTGGTTTGCCCCAAGTATTTAGGAGAGTTGTTTTGTTTTGTTTTGTTTTCTTATTGTCCAAGATTCTTTCAAGTTTTTGTTATCTTTATAGTTAGGATGATCTTTACACTGCTTATTTCTCGTTCAGCAGAAAGTCTTCTGATCTGTCCTTGAGGAATAGTAACTCATCAGGAAAGAATGGAAACTATCTTTCCATCCTCATCCCTCTTTGAGTAGAAAGGCTTTGTGTGTGTGTGTGTGTGTGTATTTCTAAAGTTTGACACTTCATCACAGACAAGCAAGCCCTATTATAAAAGCAAGGAACCTGATGGACCTTTAATTTCAGGAGGAGGGTTTGGAGATGTGTGATAGTGGATGAAAAAATAAAGCACTCCAGTCCGAGGTGTGCTCTCCAAGTCCTGGGAATAGAGACTGGTTTAAGGAAGAGAGGATGATGGAACCCCCTTTTGCAAAACATCGCTGAAGTGTAGGACCTTGGAGGAAAGTGGCTGTGTGTGAAGACAGGTCCAGATACCAAGAGCTGCAATACTGGGGCCCATGTAAGGGGAGTGAGGTTCACATGGAAGAAGTGGGTTTGCTCACAATGCTGCTCCCTTTTGAAGGACATTGTTGAGGCATGACTTGGGACGCAGGGACCAACAGTTCTGGACAGATAGAGGAAGACCCAGGCTAGCAAAATTGTCTTGTGAAGCAAGCAGCAACTATGCTGAAGGTGGCAGCAGGCTTAAAGAAGCTAGAGTTCTTCTTTGCTTCAGAATAAAAGCCTGCCTGTTTTCCTTTTTAAACTGCCTAAATGAACCCCTTGGAAGAGTGTAAGGGCCCATAGATAAGAGAAAGGCCCAAGAATGAAGTCCATGACCTCTCACCAGTCTGGAATGTGGGGACTCAAACCAGTTCCGATTAATTTAAGAAATAAATAAAATGTGGTATTACTTGCATCCCTCCTGAGTGGAGCGAGTTACACATATCACGTTACTTTTGAATTTTATTTTCTAGTGGCTGAAGCGTATGCCTTGCATAATTTTCATTTTTGAAACATTCCTGTGTTCTTTTTATATGTGAATTTTTATATGTTTTCATAAATTCTAAACATTTTCATTGATTTGTTCCTAATTACAAAAGTAGTCGATGTACATTAGAGAAAAAATTTTAAAGATAAAAGCATAAAGAAGAAAATGAATCTTTTAAAATACGTTTTTAATGTCTAAGGTATTATTTGTGTACATATATTTGATACCCAGTGTTGGACATTTAGGTTGTTTTCAACATTTTTCTTTTATAATTAATATTGTGATGAACTGCACATTCTTAATTATTTATTTAGAATAAATCCTAGAAGGGGAATTATTGAATCAAAGGTTATATCCATTTTTAAGTTTTGTTACATTTTACTAAATTGCTTTCCAAAAAGTTGCAACTATCTCAACAGCAGCGTTTGAGAATGCCTGTTTCCTGCACCTGCTCCAACATTAGGTATTGTCATTTCTTAAATGCCATTACCTGAAGCAGGTCACCCTCAGCTCCCACCTGGATGACTTACAACAGTCTCTTAGTGGTCCCCAGCCGTCACTCTCCCCACTCTAATCAATTCTCCATACTCTACCCAGACTGATTCTTCTAACTTCCCTTTTTAAATTCCATAGCCCACAGAATGAGACCTAAATGTCCTCATGGTCCATGAGGTTCTTCATGTCCCTTTGGGGGCTCTTTAATCATCTTGTCATCCCCTTCTATGCCCCAGACATTCTGTTTTTAGAAAGAGTTATTCATATTCTCTCTCCCTCTCTGTCTTTGTCTCTTACTCTCCTTCTGTCTTCCAGCCTCTGCATATGCAACTTCCTCAGGTTGGAACTCTCTTTCCCCTGTTCCTCTGGCTAACTGCATCCTCTTCCACCAGAGCATTTGGACATTTTCGTATCTGCAGTGTTCAGACTGGTGTTTGGCATTAGGCAACGCTGCCCCCTAGAGGACTCCTGTGTGCTCTGAACTAACCAGGCAACTAATTTGGGAATGTTTCAGGAAGTTAATCTCTGATGGAATATTCAGGGAATCTGATATCCATATCCAAATTATTTCTTTCTTCAGATATTGCTTCAACTGCATTCTTTCCCCTCTCTTCTTCCGGAACTTCAAAACCTGTTAGATTTTCTCACTGGATCCTTGGAGTCTCTTATTCTTTGCTTCGTATTTTCCATCTCTCTGTTTCTCTGTGCTGCATCTAATAGTTTCTTCTCTCCCATCTTCCACTTTGCCAAGTCTCTCTTGAGCTATGTACAATTTACTGTTAAGCCCTCTGCTGAGCTATTAAGTTAACTTATTGCATTTTAAAATTATATAATTTCTATTTAGTTCTTTTCAGCTCTGCCATATTACTTTTAAAATGCAATTTTCAGGTCCCTGCTGAAACTTTTAAGCTTGTGTTTTATTTCTAAAAACATAGTAAGCCTAGTTGTTTTATAGTTTGAATATGATAATTCTAGTAGTTAGGTCTTTGTACATCTATTTCTGTTGTTTGGTCTTTCTGCTCCTTTTTACTTATGGAATCTGGTGTTTGAATTTCTGGTTTCTGAGTGTGTCTGGTTATTTTTCACTATGTGCTGGTCATTGTTTTTGAAAAGTTCTTTGAAATATTAATTATGAGGCCTAGGATGAGGACATGTCTTTCCTGAGAGCTTTTTCATTTATTTTTGCTGGGTACCTAGGGGTGTTTCTAGTCCAGGACCCTGTTCATCTAAGTTTAAGTCTTGAGTTTTCTCCCACTGCTAGGATGTGATAAAACTAGGCTATGGGTCACTACAAGGCTTCCTTCTGGTTCACCTTATTCCGAGGCTAAGGCCCTTTGGGGTCCCAGCTTAAATAGGGGATGTTTTAACACAGTATGTATTTTTGGTGTGTTCTGGGCTTTGAGTTTTATCTTCTTGAGCCTGGATATCTGCCAGACACAGTATTCAGTTGTTTCTTTTGTATCAGCAAATGCTTCCAGGACAAAGGGAGCTTTGAACACTGGGCTTACCTCTTTGAGTTCTTATCCTTCCCTAGATTTGAACCCAGAAATTCCTCACTAACTTGTTTGTTCTTTGATGCTTTAAAAAATGTTTTTTCTTCCAGCTTTTTTGGTTGTCCTCAGTGGGTGGATTGGTCCTAATTACCTTATCTTTCATAACATAAGTGGAAATCCTTATTCCTTGTTCGGCTTGGACCTAGGAATGCCAAGGGATAGAACTTGAATTTAGCTCTCAGTTGTGGGTCAGATATGAAAAGATCTCTCTAGACTGTTTAGGTGGACTCGCAGACTGAAAGAAGCCAAACCAAAAGAAGAGACCAAAGCCCCCCTTTCAGCTCCTTAGATAAATGGCAGGAGGGTGTGCACAATACCCTCTCTAGCTGTCTTTTATCTTAGTCAGTTCTCCTGACTAGAGTCAGGCTGCATCCCTATCCCCATTACCTGGTCCTCAGATTCTCTGGCAGAGCTAGGACACAACAGCCTACAACTACCAGAGTGCACTTCTATTAGGGTCCCCTGGTCACCAGCCCTTCCCACAGCACTTTACTTGTAGGAAATACATTTCCCAGGGTGCAATGTGCCTCTGCTGGTCCCCCACTCCCAATCTCACTTGTTTTCTAATTGTGTTCTGACAATCTCGGACTGAACGTAGAACAAGGTGGAGCAAAGGGAGAGGAAAGGATGAGAAGAGCTATAGCTGCTTATTTTTCTGGTTATTCTAGACCTTGAGTTTCTCATCCAAGGTCAGGCAGATCAAGGGATGCCTTCCTGTGGCAGGCTTGCTCTGGTTCTGACATCATGTCAAGGGTGGCATTATAGGCTAAATAATCCCCACCCCCACCCCCAAGTCGTCCATGTCTTAATCTCTGGGACCTGTGAATATGTTACCATACATGGCAAAAGGGACTTGCTGTTGTGATTAAGTTAGCGATGTTGAGGTGGGGAGATTATTCTAGATTACCCAGTTAGTCCCAGTGTAACCACAAGGATTTATCATCTAGTTCTACCTCTAACTATTGTAGTTAGTGGGGACTGTTTTGTGATGCTAGTGATAAGTCTATGCTATGTTCTCAGCAAAAATTGTCTTAACTCTTCCTTGTGATGGAGCAGGTTATTCATCCCCAATCAATTCACATCAGTTGTACATTTTCTGTGTAAAGTTCAGTGTTGAGCATCACCGATCCAAATTTTGAGAGTCCTTTTGTGGAAATAAACTGAGATAGAATGAAAACACAAAAATACCTTAAAATGCTATAAATATGCCATCTAAGACAGTGTCTTCAATGTTTTAAACTATGGATCTACGTATTTAAAACAGGTTGTGAAATGGAACTTGGGAAAGACAGCGGTATGTGGCTGGCAGAAGACAAGCCCCGTCACCCACCCTGCCGGGACTCAGTCAGCCCTGAGCCAGCCACTCAGTTGTCCCTGAACTCCTGCCTCTCTCTCAGGAAACAGTGATGGATCGAGTATTTGGAAATTCGTTTTACGTTTTATCTGTTTGCATAAATAGAAGCTAAAAATAATAAAGGCACAGTCCTTGCTCTTGAGTTCACCTGGGGAGACAAAGAGCTCAACAAATAATTACAGTGCGGCATAATTGCTATGAGACAATGACAAGATGAGCAAATAACTGAACCAGGAGGAAATGGTAGAGGTATTCATTAACTAATTAATTTATTCAAACTGCAACATGCAAGCCCCGTGTCAGATGCTGGATAATTACTTACCCTGTGAATCATAAGCTGTGAAAAGAAATTTGCTGGAAACTCTAAGCACTCAGGGCCTCCCCGTCTCTGCCCCCGAGATGTCAATGTTTGTTTGAAGTGAGGACACCTACACAGGCTGGACACACTTGCAGGTATGGACCAGCCGAACCCACAGACTTCGGAAAGACTCTACACCTTAGCCTCTGAGGCCTTGCAATCCTCCACTCAAAAATTATGCCTTCTTCAAATTCCATCAGGCCTCAGTGATGGGGTCGAGGTGACCGTCTAGGTAACCTGAAGCCCAGGACAGACTTGAATGTGTCCCTGAGGTGCAAACACTGTCTACCTTAGGGACCTGTGCACATTTTCATGCTCTTGCCTTGGTTTCTCCCTTCTTATCCTAAACAGCTAAGTTCAACTTCATAGTCACAAAGTCTGATGCTCCCAAATATAACTTTGTTTCCCTGTACTTGAACTTAGGACCATTCTCAAAGAGCCTCTTCTCACGCTGTGATAGAAAACCTAATCTTGCCAATTCCAGGTGATTCCAGTTTAGACCCTATGTCCCTCTGGGTACTAATGATGAGAAGGGAAAATGCCTCAATTAATATTTCAATCCCTAGACAATCTCTGATTCCCTCTTTCTCTTCTTTACTCTTGCCCAGCAGGAACCTAAGCCGAGGAGTATATCATGTGATGGTGCCGGGGAAGAAGCTGAGCTCCACGGATTCTCTTCCTCGGGCATCCATCACTGATGTTACTTGTCCCTTCTTTTAGCAAGGCCAATCTTGAGGACTGCCTGGGAGCCGGGTGAGGTCTTCTGCGGACCAACATCCACTTGGCTCCGACCAAAGTGATTTCCCTCTGTGCATTGCACCTGCTGGCTCTGCTATGGGGTCTGCTCTCTTCACTCCTCGCCATCCTCTTGACCAGACCAGGACTCTCCAAGACTCCTTCCACACCCCTACTTGGGCATGTGGAAAGTTCAGATTTCCTCTTTGTACTGTGGGAGGCAAGGAAGACCTGGGGGTGTGGGAGGGCTGACCCAGACCCTCTCTGCTAAACTCACCACACTGCCTTTTCTGCTCTCCTCTGGCCATCCTATGATGATGTGGGGTATTCTTTAGGACTGTTTCCTCCTACAGTTAGGAAGAATAATGGGTACAGGGCCCTCTGTTTCAAAATCTCCAAGCCCATCCAGGATTTTATTACCACCTCCCTTGTCCACTCAGGTGAGTGAGGGCAAAGAGATGAGGGCTACACTAGCATTTCAGTTTTCTTGCTTTCCTGTTCCATTCCCTTCTAAAACTTTGCCCCCAGACCAATAAGAGAAAAGGACCTTATTCTTTCCTATTCTCTGGTTTCCAAAAAACACCCTAGGTTAGGGCTCATGTGGCAAATCTGGTTGAAGCCTGTTTTTGTGAATGAAGTTACATTGGAACACAGCTCACTCATTTGTCTACTTACTGTCTGTGAGCTGCCTGCACAATGGCGGGGTTGAGTCACTGAGATGAGGACTTTGGCCCTTTACAGAAGAGTTTGCTGACCTCTGTTCTAGGCTCTGAATCCTCTAGGTTTGGCACCAGGTATTTAAAGCTAAGCTTTTTGAATCCAAAGAAATCTACCCCTTCCCAATTCCCACCCTATTGCTTGGTTCTTGCAACTGAGAACCATGACTTGAAGACTCTTGGAACTCAAAGTCAAGAATGGAACTGTTCTCTTGGGGTTCCTTTGTGTCTTCCCTTCCTTAGCACAGTAAGTCTGGTCTGGTTCTAGTGATGAGAAGGGAAAATGCCTAAATTAATATTTCAAGAGGTCCCATGGCACTATCTCTGTTTTCCTGCTGGTGCTTCTGTGGCTTCATCCCCAGGTAGACATCTGGCTGGGACTGGTGCAGTGCGCTTTCCAGCACCCTATGAAGGTAGCGATTTTCCCAGGAGACACTGGCTCCTACTGAGCTGTTTTGGACAGGTTCACCAAATGCAAGAATCATGGGATGTGTGAGCGAGAAAAGATGGCAATGTCTACCATTTTCTTCACACCCTCCCTCCCATCTCCCTCGTCTTTAACAACGAAGACATGAGATGTGGAGAGTGTAATGAGGAGAAATGAGGGGTGGCCTCTTCAAGAACACACCACACGAATTGTAGTCTTCTTCTCCCGTCTGATGACCTGGTCCTGTGCTGAAAGAGATCCTGAGAGCAGCAAGTCTCCGGGTGTCATGTGTGAGGTGAGTGGAGCCTGGCCTCTAACGCGATGATCCCACTCACGTGACTCCCAGGGGGTTACCTAAACAGCAGAAATTCTCCCAACAGGACAGGACCAGCGATGACCTGGAGCCCTGAGTCTCTGGATTCTGTGCTCCTGGGCAGATTTAGGGAGATCTGCCTGTCTTTCTCCTTCAATCTTTTCTCAGTCTCTGGTTTTAGGGAAGGAAAAAGATGAAAGTCACAGTTGGACTCCACAGCGACCACTGGGGTGAAGGGTTCAAGTAAAGGAGTATTGATTCCAAATGACCACTGGCAACTGTCACACCGCCCCTCCCCGGCCAGCCTTCTCTTTCTTTTCCTTCTTCTCTTGGAAATTGGTTCTTAGATAGCAACCACTGTTGACAACAGTGCAGGCTATGTTGGCTAAAGGAATACAGTGTGTGAGTAACAGCTAATATTATTAGCACTCACCATTTCCAGGGCAAGTCTGAACACAGCATGCACCTGGTTACACTGAGTGGCTCCCCACTGTCCGTGGTATCAGCTCTGACTCCCTCACATGGTATAGAAAGTCCTCGCCAAGCTCTCCCACCTCATCTTTAATTATGTCCCCTCCAAATTATCTGTTTCATCCAAGCTTCAGCTTATTGAACTTTTTTTTTTTAATCTAAAATGTATTTCATTTTCTTCAGCCAGGGAGCTTTTGGACAGAACACTTTCTCTGCCTAGAAAACTGCTTCTACCTCCTCAAACTTCCAACACATTGACCCACACCCCAAACTCCTATTTGCCCGATTAATGCCTTCTTATCATTCAGATTGCAGTTTATTCATCACCTCTTCCAGGAAGCCATCCCTGACTCCTGCGTGCCATGATCCCAGAGCACCCTGTACTTCTGGGACATGCTCCTTATTATACTATATCATATTTTAATTGTCTGTTTACTTCTTTGTGAGCCGCCTTAGACCAGAGCTTTGCCCAGGTGCCTGGCACTTAGAAGGAATCCAGTAAAATATTTGTAGAGTAAATGAACGAGCACATGTGTGAAACAGGTTTTGCTAATCCCATTTGCAGGGCACTTTACATGGCTTTTCCAAAGTCAGCCACATAACAGGGAACAGAGTATAGATTCAAATGTAGGCCAACAAAATCCAAGCCCGGTGCTTTTTACAATGTCTTGTAAGGCCTCACACAAGCCTGGCTGATCGGCAGGTATAAGGGAAATGTGTCCTTCGGATAGGGTATCATCACCCACATAAACAATTAGAGAAGAGTCCAGAAGAAAACACACTAACAGGAAATCCTGATTATTGCCAGGGAGATGGAAATTAGCATTGATATCTTCCTTTACTGCTTATTCAAAAAAGAAAAAAGAAAAGAACCAAAATACTTTGCCTCCATTTTTTTTTTTTTTTTTTTTTTTGCCGTATGCGGGCCTCTCACTGCTGTGGCCTCTCCCGTTGTGGAGCACAGGCTCCGGACGCGCAGGCTCAGCAGCCATGGCTCACGGGCCCAGCCGCTCCACGTCATGTGGGATCTTCCCGGACTGGGGCACGAAGCCGTGTCCCCTGCATCAGCAGGCGGACTCTCAACCACTGCACCACCAGGGAAGCCCCTTTGTCTCCAATTTTAAAAAAGGCTTATCATTACAGTCAGTGCTAAAACTAATTGAATTCAGAAGGTGAACTGCGACAAGTGAATTGTGACTGTGACTGGACTACTTAATTTGTTGTTTTCTTTCAATTTATGACTCTTCGTCACAGATGATTTGTCTTTGATGCTCTTTCTGTTTTTGAGTTTATTTCTAGTCATAAAGAATCTGGTCTGCATAATTAAGGGGAGCTGAGAAAATATAATTAGCTAAACATGCAGGAATTAGATGGCAAATCTTCTTCATGACAGAAATGTAGCCCCAGACCACAGTCTTTCTTGGATAAAGACCGTACTCATTGACTCTCCTGGGATTGTGAATATGAATTGCTCCATTCCCTGAAGGCATTCCTGTATAGCTCCCTCTGGTGGTGTATCTGTTTAAAACCCACCCGCACAAGCTGCTGCTTCACCCTCCAGCCCCATTCCTGACTCTGGATGTGTGTGTACAAATCCATACTTGTTGACTTAGGAAAGCCTCTAGCAGATGTATATCAGCATGGTAAGGTCTAGTTCAAAAGTAAATGCTATTTGGACCATTAAGACGAATGCCAGAGGAAGAACTAAAAACAACGGTAGCAGCAACTTCTAAATAAACACAAAATCCCAGCAGGTGTACACCATGCCCTCCTCTAGAAAGGACCGGGTGGTTCTGTGAATATACGAGTCCAGACTTAGGTGCCCTTTGGACAAGCCCCTGGATGACACAGTTGAGTATCTGTACATGAGACAGAGTGATTGCATGCTATGGGATGTAATGGTATCATCATTATGGGTTACAACAGAGAAAGGTTGTTGTAGCCACAAGGATGTGGACGGTTTCATATGTGAGGACATATGTGGATTCTGAAGAGTAAAGTATTTCTGAGTAATTAACTACTCCTTGGACGTGTTTTGTCAAGTGGTGAATAAGGCTGATCTAAAGCAACAACAGGACACAAGCCAGATGCCCCCAGCAGGCCTGACTGTGGTCTGTGGCTTCAAATGGGGCCCCAGTAAGAGCAGTACCCGTATTTCATTGCCCCATTTGCTGAGTAAAACACTGTAAGGTACAAGGCCTCTGGAGTTGAAGTGTCTGGCTTCAAAGCCAAGACGTTGCTCTCCCCTGCGTGTACCCTTGGGAAAGTCGCTCAATCTCTCCATCCTTGGTTTACTCACTTGTCCAGCGCAGTAGTGCCTATTGTATCGGGTGGTGGTGAGGGTTAAATGAGATAGCACAAGTAAGAGCTGAGGACGGGGCTGTGTACATGCAGGCTGAGTAACTGAAAACAATTACTATTCATTTTTAACCACACTAGCTGCCTCATCCTTCATGTTGCTGGGTCTCCAGGTTGTGTCTCACATTTGCTCACAGGCAAGTAACATCTGCCATGATCTCTTGGTCCTCCCACGGCCCTGCCCGCAGAGCAAGAGAGTATGTTATCACCACCTCTGGGCCACCATCATGCTGCAGTGGACCTCTCCTAGGATGTCTGTTTGACTCACCACCACCCTCTCTCCTCTGGCCCCTATGGTCCCGCTAACCTGTGTGACGCTGGCCCCCTCCGTGGGTGGGTAATTTAGGATTTGTCCTCTGATCTGTCCTGTATGAAGCAGTATCTGTCTTCTGTGAATCTGAAATTTGGAACAAACAAGCTCAGAAGTTGTCTTTGCTGGAACCAACACATGCTAACAAGAATGTTCTAGAGAGAAGGTTTCATGATGTTATGCAATCCTGAATCCCCAGCCACACTCTCTTCAACCGCGTCAGCTCCTGTTCTTCTCAAGCTGGAAGGTGGATGGCTGCCCCATTTAGAGCATCTTTCCCCTTCTCCACCCTGGTCCTTAGTGAAGAATTGTGCCCCAAAACACAAAGTTCTCTCACACTCCCTCTAAGTGGCAAACTGCAAATAGCCTGTCTGACGGTTCTTCTCAAGCTGAAAGTAGGTGTTTTGTTTGTAAAGCTGGAGCAGGTGGAAGAGTTATCATTGAAAGAAGAACAGAGAATATTTGTAAAATGAGCAGATCTCCTGTTTTCCACGGCATCGGGCATTTAAAAATGTCACAGATGGTTTCACTAGAGGATTACGGACAGTGTGCAGAGATCCAGACACACCTGTTTATTTACCTCTTCTCTTGAGCATCACAATTGTGGGACAAGTTGAGAGGCAGAATGATAAAAAGAAAAGAACACTGGCTTTGGGGTCCAGGCAAACTCAGGTTCCGAAGCTTGTACCCTAATGTGTTCTTGTGATCACAAGGGATTTAGCTAACTTCTCTGAGCATCATTTCCCCTCTCTGTCAAATCAAGATGGCAATACAATACTGCTCAGGACTCCTTAAGTTGCAAGTGATAGAAACTCAACTTGAATGGCTTCATCCAAAAAGGGACTCTTGTTAGCTCATGGAGCCCAGCCAAGGAAAAGCTTCGCCTCAGAGCTGGCTGGGTTCAAGGACTGGATCACCACCAGCACTGTCAGGTTCTCTTCTTTGCTGACTCTGAAAACTGGTTTCATTCTCTGCTTCTGAAGATGGGCAGCGTTCAATAGCAGGGAACATGCTCTAGACTCAAATCTTTCCAGATAAAAACCTTTGTTCTTTGAGCTTCCATTGAAGACATTTCAAGGGAATTTGATTCCTCTGCCAAGGACCCCTGCCCAGCTTGGACCAATCATGGGGCCAGTGGGAGGAGGTGCTACGCTCGGATCAGCCTGGGTCATGTGACAGCCCTGGGGGTGGGTGGTGGCATGGTGGGGCTTCTGAGGAAATCACTAACAGCTGTCCCAATGTGTCCACTTCCTCGCAGTATCTTTATGATTTGAAGGAAGTCACCGAGTAAAGTTCCTGTTCTGGAATAGCCTCTCTGGTGACAGACCTCCTGGAGGACACTTAGGGGAAAAAATGTGGGCATCTTGGCCTCTCTGTTCCTCTGACACTTCAGATTCATTATGCCTGACTTGGCACACATCTTCCTGACTCGCTGCTCCTGTAGACGGCCCCGCCCCTAGGTCTGAAGCTATGCCCACACCGTTGGTATCTCCAGGGCCCTCGCAGCCTGGCACTGCTTCTCCCACAGGCACGTGAGTCTCATCTGCACCCTCTTTCCCATTCTGATGGTCATGGCTGTGGTCTGTTACTCACAACTTCCTCAGCAGGAGCAAGCTCTGATCCTGTCGCTGCTTCAGAATAACAGTGGCTCTCTGTCATTTCCCAAATGAGGGAGAGACTCCACAGCTCGGCATCTGAGGACTGCCACACTATCCTGGACAACTTCTAAGCCATCCTTGCAGGTATTGGGTGTTCAGATCCTGCTCCTGTGGGGCAAAACAAACAGAAAAAAAACCCTGTGAGGACCAATGTAAGCAAAAGAGCAGGAAGGAGTGGGGCTGGTTGCTAGGCAACCATGCAGTGATGAAAGAAACCTGTGCTGAAGCACATGATGTCAGAAGCCAGTGAAATCACTGGCAGTCTTTGATTTATGTTTTGGTTGGAAAGACTCACCAATTTAGGGCGCTACCTTGATGGAATTTTGTGAAGGCATTTGCCTCTGATAATGTGTTGAGGCCCAAGAAAATTTTCCCTGTTTGGTGGTAAAAAAAACCCTATTAACTACTATTGTTTTTATCAAGGAAAGTGGGGTGGGGCGGTTGGTGAGTATAGAGTGGGAGAGATTTTCTAAGTAGCAAAAAATAAGAATAAAATGAACATCATTATTCTGCTTTTCAGAGCTAGTTGCTTTATTTCATGATGGTTGCCTAGAAACTTTGTTTATATGTATTTATAAAGAAATAAATGATAAACTTAGGACTAGAAATCCAAATGAAAAACATGCCTTTCTCAGCTCTGAGATGCTGTATTTATTCTGGGATGCTAAGAGGCCATGCTTGCCTCATTCTTCTATTTCCAGACTATCTTTTCAAGTTGCTGAAAAAGAAAAGTCATACACATACACACATACACAAACATATGTGTGTGTGTGTGTGTATATATATATATATATTTTTTTTTTAACAGGAATTTGAAGCAAATCAGAGTTCTTCCTTATTAAGCTGTTTTTCAAAGTTTGCGATGAACCATTATTGCCAACAGGCATTCATTTATTCTTAGAAATGCTTGCAAACACTCCTGGCACCTAAGCATAATTAACATGGAGATGAGCATGGGAGACACAATGCAAGAGTGGCTGCTAATCCAACTTCTGCTTGTCGTCTGCCTTGGCCTGGCTCAGTTGCTCAGGCAGATGAAGGCCAAGGAGATGGGCAGGGACCAGTGAGGCCCCAGATTTGGCATCTGTGCATCAAATGACTCATAGGTCAAAACCAGATTTTTTAAGACTTGCTCTGGCTGAAAAAGTCCCAATTTCCCTGTGCCTCACATCCTGTTCTGTTTTCATGGAAAAGAACATCAAAAAAATGCACGTTGATTGATTTCCCTGGCTTACTTTTTTTTTTTTTTTTTCTGGTTCTAAGAAATTTCTCTTTTTCCCTTGCATAAACCTGCAATTAATTTAGCATTTGAAATGTGAGTTTCTAAAACAAACTCCCATGAACGCTACATAGCCATGTTTGGTTTTGCTATTCTCTTGAAATCCCCTTCTGGTTTTTGTTAATATTTAGAACAAAAAAGACAGATGGGGAAGGGCGAAGGGATTTTCCAGTGTTTTTCCAAAACAGTCACTTCTAGACAAACATCAACAAGGCAAGATATTCTAACATTGCAGTAACAGCTTTGCAGGCACCCAAAACAAGTCACAAAAACTTTAAGAAAGATTACTGACAACAGGATCGTTGCCTTTTCCTCCTAGAGAAGTCAGAAATTTCCAAGCTGTCTAAAGGACCATAAGCTTTTCTGCGCCTTTAGAGATTGCCAAATTTCAATCCTCATGACATGCACGTCAATATTTCCAGAGGAGACGGGAGGGCCACAGGACTTTAAATGTCAAGCTTATGATCAACAAGAAAGGAACACTACACTTATTGCATGTGTGAGAACTGCTTTGTATTGTGTGTCTGGACTACAGTACGCTCACCTATTCATTCATTCGTTCACTCCGTATTTATAATTAGCAATGAACATGACAGACAGGATTTCTGTTCTAATAGATTTTACAGGCTGGTGTGGGAGGTGACAGGAGAATGTAGACAGACATTGAATAAGCACTTACAAGTGCTCTTAGTTTTACAGAGAAGGGTGTGGTGCTCTATATAACAGTCAGAACTATCTAGTCTGGGAGGGTGTGGAAGTTTGCTGCAAAGACAGCCACCGGCTTTTCCTTCCAATCCTCTAAGCACTTGTCACTCGAAGAAATGGAGTCTACTTTCCCTCCTCTTGATCTGTGCTGGCCCTGTGATTTGCTCTGATCAGCAGAATGTGACAAAAGGGACACCATATGACTGCCAAGCATAGTCCTTAGGGTGCCTTGTGGCTTCCATTTTCACCGTCTTAGAAGTCAACCACCGCGTAGAGAAGTCCCACTAGTGAAATCTTCGTGGGGAGAGAGTGAGTCCCAGCCGGCCATCTCAGCTGAGGTGCCTGACATATAAGTGAAGCCACCTGGGATCCTCCGGCCTCAGCCAGCTAGCCCAGCGAATGCCACGTGGAGCAGAGCTGAGCTGTCCCCACCAAGCCCAACTCCATCGCAGACTCACAAACAAATGAATGGCAGTGGTTTGAAGCCCCTAACTTTTGAGGAGGTTTGTTCTACAGCACTAGATAACTGAAACAGGGGGCCAAGGGCGGTTTCTGGAGGAAGTTCCATTTTAGCTAAGATTTGAAGAATAGGTAGAAGGGGCCGGTGCTCCGAGCAGATGGAGCAACATGTGAAGAGCCCAAGAATCATGGCACCATCAAGAATTGGAAGAAGCCCAGTGTCGCTGGAAAGTAGGGAACCTGGGGGAGAGTAGTTAGTGTGGAGGCTGGAGGGTAGATAAGGGCCGGACAGTACAAGGCTGGTAAGAAGAGACTGCACATGACCCTTCCCTTCATCCTACATGGTTAGCGGAGCAAAATTGAAAATGAGTACTTTGCCGAGAGAGGAAAATTCCAAACTTGGACTTTGCTAGCTATATCACAGACCCGGTGCTGATTACAAGTAAGGTCTGAAGAGAAAGAGAAGATTGATTTATACAAGAAATAGCTGTTGAGCACCAATCACCTTCGTCATGGGAAAAAGAACTCACAGTTCATGCCTGCTAAACATAGTGACATGCACATAAAAAAGCCAGCCTTACACACACACACACACACACACACACACACTCCAAAATGCAGAGGGAGCTTCGTGTCAGGTAAGCCTGTGTCACCTCAGAAAAGTCACTTAATTTCACTGAGATTCATCTGTAATCTTGGAAAAACAACACTCCTTCCGTAGATTATTGGGAGTCTTAAGTGAGAAAAATGTATGTAAGACACCTAATAAAATACATGAGAGATGCTAAAAATACGGTAGCAAATTAAAAGAGAAAATCTTGTGTAACTATAGTTCCAAGCAAGACAAGGCGTATTTAGTAACACAGCAGAAGTGGAATTCAACATTTAAGACAACAGCAAAGTGCCCTTCTTTTGCCTTCTTATTGTATCTATCAGGAAATCTATTTCTGTCAGTGGTTGTAGACGACCATGAAAAAAATTATAGTTTGTGTTGTTAGCAAAGCCTTCTCCGAAACCCTTTCCCACTCTCAGTGACATGATAGGGAGTCAATAACATATCTTTTGAGACTGTCTGACACTGTGATGTTCGAATGTGCCACAAGGAGTGTAAATGAATGGCACTTGGTGATTATTATGTGCGAGGCACTTTGCATACATGAAGTCATTTTACTTCCCCAGCAATCTCCAGTGATAGGTATTACTTTCCCATTTTGCAGATTTGGAAATCGAGGGTCAGAGAAGTTGCTGTCTTCCCTGACACTAGGTTCTACAACCAGAAAGTGTCAGGCTCCAAACTCACATCCAGGTGTACCTGACTCCAAAACCTGTGCTTTCTGCCGTAGGCCAAGCCCCCTCTTGTTTGGCATACCTGTGTTTAGATGCACTGTGGTTTCTGAAGGGAGTTGTCCCAATTTAAAACTTACGGGATCTTACAAGAGGCCTGCAGTGTCTCTTTAAGGACCACCCTAAGTCAGTGGCAATTTTTTTAAAAAAACAACTGATATATCAAAGGAGACGAACCCTAGGGAAGCAGATCAGCTCTTGGGAGAAGTGGATCATTTCTTGGGAAGGGGATCATTCCTGGGCACAATGAATCAACATGGTTAGCTCACTGGAGACTGCTCAAGAAAAACACCAAGGTGAGATCTTCCAGCAATGACCATCACCTCACTGTCTGCTTATTTTTAACATTACTAATCTATTTTAAAGCCTGTAAAATTGCCTAAGGGTCAATAGAGATGATCTCAAAGGGCCATTTTCGCTCCAAGATTCTATTATCTCACAAGGTCTGCCATATTGGTTTGCTTCGGAAAGGTGGAGATGCCCATGTGCAGAACTCTGATTGCTCTCATCCTGAGTTCAGGCTCATGTATATCTAAGAATGGAGACTCTCTAAGACAGTCTAGGCTAAGTAACTTCTTCCAAGGAAGGAAGAAAATAAACATTTATTAAATTTTGTTTTGTGCCGGGAAATAGGCTAAGAATTTTCCCTTACGTTATTAAGCCTAAATCTGGCAACCCAGCCCATCAAGGCTAAATTTGACCTAAAAGCAGTTTAAGAAAAATTCCATCTTCATCACTGGTACCTATTTGTTATGGAAAAATAGAGGCTGAGATGGGTAGATATCCATTCTTCCATACATCAAAATACTGACTGGCTTGAGATGTGACATGCAGACAAAACTTGGGAGAATAACTGAAAAGAGTTGGGTAAATAGCAAAGAGAACATTTCAGTGCTATGGTGAGACATCCCAGACAAACCCCAGAAAAGGAGGGAATATACAGCCATCACTGAGAGTGGAGGGGCGTGTGAACGGGCTTTTTAGGGACACCAGAAAGGTGGTGAAAGCCAGGATATAGGACAACAGCCAGGAGATGTGACAAAAGTAATAGGTGTGACAATGACTACAGCTTTTCTGTCAGGACCCTAACCACACAAACATCAGTCCACCTCTGTTGTATGAATAGGAAATAATGGCATCATTTGCAGCAACATGGATGCAAATAGAGATGATCATACTAAGCGAAGTAAGCCAGAAAGAGAAAGACAAATACCACATGATAACACTTATATGTGGAATCTAAAATACGACACAAATGAACATATCTACGAAACAGAAACAGACTCACAGAGATGGAGAACAGACTTGTGGTTGCCAAAGGGGAGGGGCGTGGGGGAGGGAAGGATTGGTAGTTTGGAATTAGCAGGTGAAAACTATTATATATAGGATGGATAAACAACAAGGTCCTATTGTACAGCAGAGGGAACTATATTCAATATCCTGTGATAAAACATAATGGAAAAGAATATGAAAAGGAATATATATGTATAACTGAGTCGCTTTGCTGTACAGAAATCAACACAACATGGTAATTCAACTATACTTCAGTAAAATTAAAAAAAAAATTAAGAATGGCACCAACAGTTTCCTTTCTGAATACTAAGAAGAAATACAAAATTACTGTCAGCAGTGCAAGGGTTAGTCATATATAATTTAATCCTACAATTAACTCTGAGGTCAAAAGCTAAAGGAAATTAGAACGAAGAGAATCAGAGCCTCTGGGACGCTTAAGAGGGTTCTTGGCGAGGCAATGACAGTTGCGGGGAGTAGTCAACAGATGGAGCTAGTGAGCTGCTAACCCCTAAGATTTCAGTAGGGAGCAGGGCTTTTGCGCAGAGAGCTCGGCTTCCTGCGGTGGCAATCACGCTTAATCAAGTATACACACATCCCACACAATCCTGTTAATGGGGTCAGAGAAATATGATTCGAGCCCAGGTGAGGCGTGGGCAGCTGACGGCACAGTGATGTGCATGGATCCTGCGTGGGCTGTGACGCAGCCCCAGGACAAAGCCGGCCCTTTTGCTACCTTCAGCCCAGAGGATGTGTGTCACGGAGACAGAGGCTGGACCTCAAGGGGTACCCACTTTGGAAATACGGGATCTCTGTCCCTTTTATTTTATTTAATTTACTTACTTATATTTCTCTCACTTATGAATGATCTCATCTGTCCAGAACCGGCATTTTCCCAAAGAAAATGTTTTTGTCCATAAATGGAAAGAAAAATCAGCTAGAAACGTCCCTATTGTGATGCCTGACATAACCACAAAACCGGCATGAACCAGGGCCTTGGAGAGCAGCCTAAAATCAGTGGCAGGGCTCCTTGGGAGGGGAGGACAGCGGCTCTCCCCTGGTGAACCGCACCCCTGTGGCAGCACAGGGTTTAAGCTCTGTGAAGGTGGGAGCTGACTCTGCCTGATATGACTCATGGTTTTATCTGCTCTACCCCTGGCATCCTGCCCGGCACACAATAGGTGCTCAATACTTGACTCTTGACTGAATGAACCAACAAATGACTGAATGAAGCTTCCAGGTAGGAAGGTTTCCAGCATACAGATTATTCTTAAATTCTGGCTCTTAAATCCTGTCAGGGATGTCCTGGGGAAGTTATGTGACTTCCTCTTGGTCATTACTTCTTCAACAGTAATGTGCTGTATTGGTCACTATATTCTCAGTGTCTGAAAACTGATAGGTGATCAATAAATATTTTGTGGAAATGAGACTCTGTGCCTCAGTTTACTCATCTGTAAAACGGGTACCATGATATCTACCTAGAAGGATTAAATTTGTTTCCATCTACAATGCTTTTTAATCATACTTCATACTGTTATAAAGATTAAATGAGGTGATATGTTTAAAGTTCCTGGCCCATAAGAAGGGTTGAATAAATATATGGTAACTATTATTTTTGTTGGCAAACATCTCCACTGCCCTCTGTTACCTTACTCCAGGTAACCCTCAAACGTGAACCTGGCTGTCTGCATGCCACCTGTCCTCTCCTACACACCCTCTACTCATCTTAGTTTGCACTTAGAGCCATTCAAGGGGTGTCCCAATTCTGAAGGCCCTGACCAGAGATCATTATCCACTTTAGCCCAAAGCTGGAGATCTGCCCCTAGCAACATGAGAGAGAGCTGCAGCTGCACTGCTCAGCCAGGAGAAGGCAGCTGGCTTCCTGGGAGCCAGGCCTATTTCCAACCATCTCCTTAACCCAAGGTAGGGCCCAGAGGAAGAACACTGCAGTCTAAGCTTAACCCTAGGTCTCAGGGGCCTCCCTGGTTGGAAAGATACTCCCAAAGGTAATCCTGGCCACAGCCTCCTTGAACTTGACTTTGGGAAAGATACTAATGGGGGCTTCCACCTCAAGATTTGGAAGTCATATACTCAAATCTATAGGAGATATATGATTCTAGAAGCTTCATGGAAGTTCAAAACTTCAGGACCATCTGGAAGCTTCCAAGAGGTAGACTCTAGGTGAATGAAGACAATTTTCTTTCCAGGGTGCTTAAAGGCAGCCTGACCTGGAGAATTCTTGACGAGTCACTCAATTCTGTGTTACTATAAAATGATGACACAGAGGGCTTCCCTGGTGGTGCAGTGGTTGAGAGTCCACCTGCCGATGCAGGGGACATGGGTTCGTGCCCCGGTCCGGGAAGATCCCACATGCCGCAGAGCGGCTGGGCCCGTGAGCCATGGCCGCTGAGCCTGCGCGTCCGGAGCCTGTGCTCCGCAACGGGAGAAGCCACAACAGTGAGAGGCCCGTGTACCGCAAAAAAAAAATAATAATAATAAAAATGATGACACAGAGAAAACCCAACAGCAACTCGACTCCTTGAAGATTGTTCTTCTGTTTGGATGGGAATGGTTGAGAAGCATCTTTTAGGGAAGAGACAATGCTTATGAGACTGCATTTGTGTAGTGCTTTGACAGTTCTTTCAATTTTATATTTATATTGCCTACAAGTCTGTCAGTTAAGTAGACCAGGCACTTTTAATCCCATATTACAGATGGGAAAACTGATATTTAGAAGGTCCAGCTGATTTTCCAAACTTGAATTTAATTACAGACAGACCTGAAATTTGTTCCCATCTACGATGTTTTTTAATGGACCATCCAGCCTCCCAGCTCCCAGCTGAACTTGGAAGAATCTGGATATCAGTATGACGCCTGCCTCCATGACAGGAAACACATAGATTGTTGTGGTGCAAATCTTTCTTATAATGAAATGTCCTTTCCAAATGTTTTCAGAAACAGCCTCAAATATTTTTGAATCTCTTCCCTTTCAAATTCTCATAATTAGTTTCAGATATGTGACCGCTATTTCCCATGAATTTGTCTTCTGAAAAATGTATGAAGGAATGTCACCTTAGGAAAATAATTCTCTCTAAAAAATATGTGAAAAGTTGTGGCCTGTAATTTGAAACAGTTTGGCCCAAGATTGACTTCTGGGACGGCTGAGGGGCACTTCCCTACATTTCTTAAAATTCATACAAATTTACTTACTTGTAAACATTGACATACACATGATGAATTTAGCTTTGATTGACTTGATTATTTGATTGGTTTATCAGCTGGGTAATTTTCAAAGTAAGGTTATAATCACATACTTTTATTCAGAAATAACACCTCTCACAACGTCAGCTTCTTCACTCTTGTTTCTTAAGAGTTTTTGAGGAAATTGGCAATAGGACAGTCCCTTCTGTTGGAATAAGAGTGTGTAAGAGACAGCAGTGGATATCTGGAAGTTTTATGGGCTTTGGAATTAGACCTAACTTTGACACCAAACTTGATTAGTTCATTCATTCATTCATTCATTCACTTGAAAAATCATCCTATCCTATATGCTGAGCATTGCTCTCTATCTAGGCATAAGTGATGACGAATAAAACTCATGGGTCCTGCCTTTGTGGAACTTATAGCCTAGCAACTTTTTTCACTGTCCTTATGCAAGTTACAGTACTTCCCTGAGCTCTATTTTAAACTGTAAATTATTCAATAATGGATACTAAAACACTAAAATGAGGAAAGATGTTTTCTTCACAAGACTGTTGTGAAAAGTTATTTAAATATCATGAAGCACCTGGTTCATGGCCAGTGGTCAAGTAAGTCCTGGTGTTTGTCCTACTTCATTAAATCAAGTTCCGCAGCAGAGGGCAGTAGAATCACTGCCGACCTCTGCCGTCTCAATAAAACCTCTGCAATGTGGGCTTACCCTCACCACGCTGCTCACTCAGACCTCCCTTGCAACTTGGCCATCTCAGTTGGCTTTTTTTTTTCTTATTTTATTTTATTGAAGTAGATTTGATTTACAATGTTGTGTTAGTTTCTGCTGTACAGCCAAGTGACTCAGTTATACATATACATGCTCTTTTTCATATTCTTTTCCATTATGGTTTATCACAGGATACTGAATATAGTTCCCTGTGCTGTACAATAGGACCTTGTTGTTTATCCACCTTATATATACTAGTTTGCATCTGCTAACCCCTAACTCCCAATCCTTCCCTCTCCCACCTTCCTCCCCCTTGGCAGCCACAAGTCTGTTCTCTATGTCAGTCGGCTTTTCTCACGCTTCATCCGCTTCAGTCTTGGCAGAACACTTTGTGTTACTGACCACAGCTTCTACTATTTCTCTCCCATCACTCTTCCTGTTTCCCAGCTCCTTTCTCTCCTCCTCCCCCTCCTCCTATTTATGAGGACCATCTCCATGCGCATGGTGCCCATATCTTTTTCACCGGCTCTGACCTTTCTTTCTTCTGACATCCAGTTCCATCTGTCCACCCCCAGGCATGCCTCCAGCTGAACAATCCCAAAACTGATTCTATCATCTTCTCCTCAGAGGGGCCTCCTCTTACCTATTGATTTCTACTTATGAAGTTGAATCTTTTCAGACCCTCCCTGTCCCTAAGTTCCACAGACAAACAAAGATCAAATGCTGATTTGGCCCAGTCTCCTGAATCTGTCCCCTCCTTCTCTTCCCCATCACCTTTGTGCAACATCTCACACCAGTTACTCAGACTACATCAACAGCCTCCCCAATGGGCCCCTGTTCTGTCTTCCTCCATCCCACCTCGCTTATGCTACTAGACTCAACTCTATTCCTAAAGCACAACTCTGATCACCTTGCTTCCTTGCTCAGACACCATTAATGACTCCCCAGAGCATACAAAGTAATGTCCGGTTTCCTCAGTCTGGCACCTGGACACCTCTTCACAACCTGACTTCCACTAGCATTTCTGCTTTACCTCTTTGGGGCTCTCCTGCCCACACTCCTGCAGATTACGTCCAGTGGGGGAGATCAACACTGATCAATGATCACAGGAGCACGCACCTGTAAATTAGGATATGGGCTCTGAATGGCAGAGAGGATGATATCAAGTCATAAAACTAAAATCTTGGTTTGGCACATTCAAGGAGCTGACCACAGGTTGGAGAGACATGAACAGAGGGGACAGTGTGGGGTTGTGACTGGAGAAGGGGCAGGGCCAACCACTCAGGGCTTTAGGGAGACCCTGTGGCCGACTTTGTTCTTTGTCCTAATGGCAATGGAGCCATTGGATGGTTTTAAATATTCTGGGCGGGATCATAATCTCAGTTTTAAAAGATGATCCTGCGGCAGGTAAGCTCCTCAACAAGGCGGATGTTACCTTTAGCTCTTGGTGGCCCTCAGTGCCTGGAAAAGGGTCTTCCATAAGGAGCTGTTAAATGAATACCTGGACAAGAGGAATGAATGCAGACATAAAGGAAGAGGGGGAGATGGAAAGAAGAAGAGGAGGTAGGGAAAGCCGGGTAAATTGACTGGAAAGAGGTGAAAGCCACTTGCGTTGTATGTATAAAAGAATGAGATACTTTTACCCAAATATTCTAAGTGTGGGCTACCATTTCATAGCTGTCACCACAAGTCGGCAGAAACCCTGTTGAAATTTGGCTTTGGAATTGCCTTCAGAGGCTCTTTATCAATTACACACGTCAAATCTCATTGTCTTATTGTCAAATTCGGGGCAAACTTTGCCTATTTTTTCCTCCACGTTTTCCTCCATGCCTATATGATCTTTTTATTTGCCTCCTTCCATTGTTTTCTTGAATTATAAATTATATGCCTCTTTATATTGTTTATTTGGATTACAAACTTCTAGAAGACAGAGACTAGATCTTTTAAATAAATTTTAATCGGAAAAGCAGATGTTAGGGATCTGGGTGCCCTACAGGGGCTTTTCCCGTTTACTGCGAAGGTAGAGGGTGTAGGGGGGAGGCATTAGGGGTTGATGAATTGAAAAGGGGACCAGGATCAGGGCAGGAGAAGGAGTCTCCTGACTTTTTTCTTTCTCCTTTATCTAGTACACAGGATATTGAACTTAATATATATATATATATATATATATATATATATATATATATATATATATATATATATACACCAATGTGGAGATGTGGAGAAATAACTTTCATAAGGAGAGTATGGTGTGGTGGTTCAAGTGTGGACTCTGAAGTCAGAATGCCTGGGTTTAAATTCAGACTGCATTACTTACTAGCTGCGGGGTCTTGGGCAAGTGACTTAACCTCTCCGTGCTTCAGTTTTCTCATCTGTGCAACAGGCTGATAATACCACCTATCGCCTATGGTTAATTAAAGATTAAATATGGAAGGCACTCAGAGCAGGTCTGGTCCATAGGCCTGGCACTCAGCTGTTTACTTCCTCCAATTTTAAGATCCTTTGTTCCATAAGATTTGAAATTACAACTATGAAGTTTGATGCACATTTTTCATTTATTATTCTACGGACTTTATTTTGATGGTCCACAGAAATGTAATTAACATCATGCAAATATTTTGGTTAGGGCTAAAAGCCGCCTCCAGCATTTAGCACAAAGGACAAAATGTTTAAGAATCATCACGTTTTGAAAGCTGAATGTGAGAGCTCTGTAGGTAAATCCCCTAACAAGTGAGAGATTTTTGAATAAACAATAATTTTGTAGCAAAAACTTAAGTAACAGCTGCAGGAAGTATTGAAACAAACAGAGCCTGGGGGTTGGTGTAAGTGAAGGATGCAACCTGGTGGAATAATTTATTATCTGGAACAACTGAAATACTGACTCTATGCATATCATCTGTATAGGAAATTTCAGGAATGAAAATACTTGCATGTCATCTTGGAACATTTATTGTCACAATGTTTACTTTTCAAAAGTAGGTGTGACGTTCGTTAGGCAGCTGTGGTTTTCTGGTATGATGTATAGAGATGGTAAAACATATGTGTATTTATTTGATATTGTCAGAGTTTCCAGTCATTTCCTAGCCTGAGTATGGCAGCGATTTTCCGTTTCATCATTGTTTTTATTTAACAGAATTTTTTGAAAGTATTTCAGCACTTTAAGTAAATGATGAGAGAACAAAGAAGAGAGAGGAGAGAGAGAGAAAGAGAGTAGGCAAATGAATAAGAGATGGGAACATGGTAGAGTCACGCGCCAATAAGTGTAAAGATTAAGTAAAAATCTTGCATATGTCTCTATTGTGAATTTTAGGCCAAATCTTTTCTAATTAAAAACCACCCATGAAGGCATCAAGATGACCTCTGGCCAGAGACTGAATCATCTTTGCATGGCATCAACATGACTCCCTTGTGCAGGTCCTCAGGAAACAGAGCAAACCCCTATTCCTGATCTGAGAAGACAGCCTGGGAACATGTTCCATCCGTGTGCATGAGGATCTTGACATGGAAAGAGATGATACACCCTTCTTCCCTACATGGTTCATTCAGGTTATTCATACCCCTAGAACTGAGAAGTTCATAATATACCGCCTTTTAACTGCTGTTTATAGAAATACACTTGTCAGAGTCCATCAAAGTCATGGACAGTGTAAAGAATGGAGAAAGTGTCCAATGGGGAAGAGTCATAGAAATCACCCAAATGAGGAAATTATAAGTAGATTTTCCATATGACTCCTTTTCTTTAAGGACATGTTCCATGTACGCAATCCTACTTTTGGGCAACTCCAAAGGAAATGCCCCCTCATCCCTCACATTCACCAAAAATTCAAACAGGAAGAGATGGATGATCCTTCCACTTTGTCCCAATTAATCCTCAGGGATTGTCTTTTTATTTTCTAACTTGACAAATTAATCAATGTCTGTAGAAAAATAAATTAAAAAGTTGAATCCTTTTCATTTCCCCTGCAGCTTAAGTTGCAGTGGAGTAGAATGGTAAAACATATGTTTGTGAAGTTTAGGGCTGTAATGGTGTATTTCTTCTGAAATAAGCAGTATGATAGAGTTTTGGGTTTGCATCATTTTAGAGATGGGTAAAAACAAGACTCAGAGATTTAAGAGATTTATAGAAGAGTCAGAAACAGCCCATTGCTCTATATTGTAAATCACCCCATTTTGACTGAAATTGCCTGATTCACAGAGAAGAAGCCTCATGTTCACTAGGTATAAGAGATGAAGAAGAAGGGAGGAAGGGGGAAGAGGGGAAAAAGAGAAAGGGGGAAAAAAGGAGAAGGAGAAGGGGAAGAAGAAAGAGAAGAACAAAGAACTACATTATTCTTCTCTCAGTTCAGTTTTCCCAATTCAAAGTCAGAGCTTGGTAGCTCAGGTAGAAGGGACATGTGGGGCTAAACCTGTACCCTCTGAGTGCTCGACAAATTAACTGAAGGGTGTTTATACTGAGCTGTCATCATGCTGCAGACCAGGCTGTGAGGAAGGGTGGGTTTGATTTATTCGCTGTTTACAGCAGTGAAAACGACTTGAGTGAAATTAAGGCAGACTTACAGTTTGTTGGTTGGTTCTTGGCCAGCAAGGATCATGTGCCTGTCATATTTACTCAGCTCTTACTACTGAGATTGCACAAAAGTTTAGGCAGTGCAGAGTGTTTTTAATTTTTTCTCCAAAGTAATAAACTCTAGACATTCTTAGGTATCAGTGTATTTGGATAGCAGATTTCAAATGTAAGTACAAGAGAAGCACCAGTCAGTTGGTTTTTCAATGAAAAGAAATTGGTGATTAGCAACAGATAAAACTAAGCATGCTTGCTGTTTTTAAAAATCTCTTTTCCTTTGGTATTCTGTAGTTTCATTATAATATGTCTGAGGATGAATTTATTTTTATTTACACAGTTTGCAAATTGTTGGGCTTCTTGAATCTGCAGATTCATGTCTTTCTTCAATTTTATAAACTTCTCACCATGATCTATTCAAATAGCCTCTTTCCTATATTTTCTCTGTTTTTTCTATCTTCAACTCCTATTAGCATATGTGGAACACCTCGTTTTGTCCTCTATGTCTCAATGTTTTTGTGTTTTTCATCTCTTTACCTTCCTGGGTTGATGGGCTTTGGGTGATTTCCTCAGGTCAATCTTCTAGATCAACAATTCTCTTTTTTCTGTGACTTGTTTGTTGTTAACATGTCCATTGAGCTCTAAAATGAATACATATTGCATAGTTTTAAAATTTGAAATAATTTTCATTTAAAAATAATTATAGAATTATAAGTTGCAAAAATAGTACAGAGAGTTCACGTATACCTATGTTCAGCTTCCCCCAGTGGTGACCTATTAAATAACTAGAGTGCATTATAGAACCTAAGGAGTTGATTGGCACAATACTCTCAACTAAAGAACAGATTTTGCAAGTTTTTGCATATAATCATATTTTAAGGTATTTATGTATAAATCTATGACATTTATCACAAGTGTAGATTCATATAACCACCACTACAGTTAACATAGAGCATTGTTCCATCACCACAAAGGAACTCCCCCATGTTACCTTTTTATAATCACACACACCCCTTTCACCTTCTCTTAACTCTGGACATCCACTGATCTGTTGTCCATCATCTCTATAATTTTGTCATTTTGAGAATTTTATATAAATGGAACTGTACAGTTTGTAATCCTATGAGACAGCTTTTTTTTTCACTCAGTATAATGCCTTAGAGATCCATCCAAATTGTTATATGTATCAATAATTTATTTAGAGGGTTCTTTATATATTCCTGATACAAATTCCTTGTTAGATATGTAATATGCAAATACTTTCACCTCCAACAAGTTTTAGCTTTTACTGCCCTACTTTTTATTTCGAAAAGTTCTATTTAGTTCTCTTTTCAAGGTCAGCCTGAACTTATTTTCAGAGAACCTTATACTTTCTCCTTAAGACCTTCTTTATATAGTTAATCCTTCAAGTCCTTTTAAAGATCATTTCTATTCAAGAATTATAATGTTTAAAATTCTAATTCTGTCTTCTGTATTGTTTGCTGACTCTTTCTCACATTATTGTTTCCTCATATGTTTCACAGTTTTAGACAATGAACTTGGCCTCATTGGAATTTAATCTCTTGAAATCCCTACAGAGACACATTAAGGGGATGTTCAAGAGAGGTGTTGCTTTTACTTTTGTAAGGTACTCCAGGAGTATCACCAGCTAAACACTACTTTTTATGCTATTATCTCAATTTAAAGTTTCCTACATCTTGCCCATGGCATGAATTTCAACACCAGATGGTTATGTGGCTATAAATCCTCAGAGATATCTTTTTTATTTTTTTTAAACTCCTCTCCAAAGCTAATGGATTTTTAAAAAAATTATTTTAAAATTCTGCACTGCTTCATCCTGGCTTCATGTTGCAGTTTCAGTTCCAACTTCTTGTCTCTAGGGCTTAAGCCTTTATCTCCTGTTCCTACACAGGGATTAGTATCCAAACTCCTTCCCTGCAGCAGCTGAAGCTTCAAGGCTCATGTTGACCTTACTGGTTTTCACTTCCCTCATTATTTTTGGTGACTGATGATTTCTCTTACCTTATTGTGAGCTTGTCTCTTAATTTAAAATATATATTTCATTTTAAAATAGTGTATTTATAAATATTTGTTATTTTTTATCCAGTATTCCTTGTGTTTAGTAGTGGAAGAGTTTTCAAACTATCTAGACATGTATTTTTCCCATTAGCTGTTTATAACAAATTTTACAAAACCGTGAACTGACTCCTTTAGTTGAACGATGTCAGTATTTATGATGGAGATATAAGGCTTTGTGTGACTTTGTAAATAAATATGCTTTGAGAGTGTAATTATGAGGTTCTGGCTCTCAACATAAATGTCACATCTGCAGAGAAGTCTTCCTTGACTAATTCCCAGCTCCAGTCTTTCTACCTCTTTTTATCTCTCACTCTAGTTTAGTTTCTTCAAAGCACTCACACTTTCTTATTTTTTGATTCTTAAGATATATTTATTACAAGTCTTCTCCCCACTAGGATGTAAGTTCACAAGATTGTGTCAGATCAGAGCAGAAGGATAGAGAATAAGTTTACCTGTCAAGGAGTCACCAAGTACTAGTGATGTGAACACATGGAATATGACATAGGTGACCAGAGGTGCATGAATGGAATGCAGTTTCAACAAAGAAAATGGAAATTTAGTAAAAATATATTGTGTGCTATTTGAAGGGAGAATAAACATATTAAAAACAAAAGAAAGGATTTTAGCAAATCTGGATGACCATCAGAATCATTTTCATTGTAAATCAATTAACAAAAAATGAAAAAAAAAACATTTTCATCACCTACAGTTTTGCACGTGGATAACTTTTTTTTAAGTTTTATTTTTATGTAAACTACACACTATTTTATAAAACACAATAAGAAGCAACATCTCAGGAAGTGTCTGGTCATGCCCACTAGGGTTGGCACAACACTGCTCCCAGCAAGGTTGGAAAAGCTGCCCTTGAGGACGCAAGTTGCCCAAGCATGATGGGCAGCAGAACCTTCCCTAGGTTTGCTCTTAGGAGCTACAGAATCTAGAAAAATATGTCTGAGGGCAAGAATTTGGCAGCATTTCTCCAGCTCTGGCCAAGGTTAAGGAGATCTGGTCTGGGGCATTTAGTACAAGGATTATTGCTTCGCTTCTGCAGCCTGAATGAAAATGCCATTGGGAGCATCCCTTTGATCTGATTTCATATATCAATAACAGACATTCATCTGATTGAGAGTGTGGTTGTCCAGGTGTTCTGCATGGCAAACATGGACACTTTGAACTCTGAGAAGGATTATCCCTCCTTGTAATTAGTGAGCTGGCTTTCTGGTTTATACATATGTTTCTTGTGAACTTTGTAAGTGGATCGGTCCCAATCAGCCCTAGTGCAACATCAAGTTTAATGTCTGTCCAGCTGAAGATCAGACTGAAGTTTGGTCTGGGCAACAAACCAGCCTCCAAGACCTATGGTTCCCCAGTTCTCATTCCTGGGCTGGCAGCATCAGATGACCCAGGAAGCTTAAAAATATTTATTCCTGGACCCCACATCAGTCTTTCCTGATTCAGAGCTGGTGTGAAGTGGGGAGGAGAAAAGGGAATCTGTTTTTAAGAAGCCTTTCTGATGAATCTTATGCAGCAGATTTGGGGAACACTGCCCTAGATCATTTTCTTTTCCATCCCCTTGTAACTGGAATGTGCATCTTTTTCCCCTTGCCCCCAAATAATGACTCTGATTTCAGAGGACTTAATTGAGTTTAATGCAATCTCCAGTGCTGTAGGCTTAATCATCCTATGGGTAATTGCATTTTGAAATAAGAGTTTGTTAGTGCAAATAAATCTTTGCAGCATTAGGGCCTTCTCATCCTTTGGAGCAAGCAGAAAGGTCAGGTTCAGTTCTAATGTCCTTTCACCCATCCTTCTGCACCCCTCTCCCACATCTGGTGTCTCTTTCCTATTTACACAGGCTGCAAAGATTTATGTTCCAAGGAAGGTGCTGTATGCAGCTTTCAGAAACCAGCTGCCTCTGTGCATAATTTCAGTTGGCCCGTGAAGATTCTTTAGGAGACACAGGGTTTCATTCAAGATCTCATGCCTCTCCTAGCCACTCTCTCTGCAGAAAGCATCTACTTCTTTGGAAAATAGAGAAAAAATCAAATTTAGTATGTGGGCCAAAGTGCTGTGACTCAGGATTCCTGTTACTTTGGTTGGGGACAGGGTAGAAGGGATTTTGATATCTTACCTTCTGCTAATTGTTATTCAACTAGGAAAAGAGAAAAGGAATTAACAGGGAATGAAGGGATTGAACAAATAAATATGGCTTTCATGCAGGAAACTGAGTTGATGCCTTTTTAAAAAAAATGTATTTTATTGTAGTATAGTTGATTTACAATGTTGTGTTAATTTCTCCTGTACAGCAAAGTGATTCAGTTATACATATATATATATACATACGCGCGCGCGCACACACACACACACACACACACACACACACACACACATATATATACATACTTTTTCATATTCTTTTTCATTGTGGTTTATCACAGGATACTGAATATAATTCCCTGTGTCATACAGTAGGACCTTATTTTTAATCCATTCTATATATAATAGTTTGCATCTGCTAATCCCAAACTCCCAATCCATCCCTCCCCCACCCCCCTTTCCCTTGGCAACCACAAGTCTGTTCTCTATGTCTGTGAGTCTGTTTCTGTTTCGTAGATAAGTTCATTTGGGTCATAGTTTAGATTCCACATGTAAGTGATATTATATGGTATTTGTCTTTCTCTTTCTGACTTATTTCATTTGGTATGATAATCTTTAGGTCCATCCACGTTGCTGCAAATGGCATTATTTCATTCTTTTTTATGGCTGAGTAGTATTCCATTGTATATATGTACCACACCTTCTTTATCCATTCACCTGTCAAGGGACGTTTAGGTTGTTTCCATGTCTTGGCTACTGTGAATAGTTGATGGCTTTTTTAGAATGGCTGCTATGCAGAATCTTTGTCTCCAAATTAACCTACTTACTGAAATTTACATGCTGGTAGGCTTTAATTCTATCTTGAAATAAGTGAAGTGGAAAGTCTTAAAGAGAAGCATAAATTACTGACAATCCACAGGACCCAAGATCTCTTTCCCCAGGACCAGTGCTAGGATTAGAAAGTACAATTCTCATCATTTAATCTCATTATCATTTGAGGATGGTAGCAACCCCTGGCTACAGAGTCCAATTCCATTCATTCAATTCTTCAATTTTATTCAATAAATATTTGTTGGTTACCCCGTTTGTGTGTAGCATTTTTGAGGATGAATACTGTACATTTCACAAGAGTTAGGACTATCTTGTGTGTGGCTATTCAGTGTCCATTAGGGTGAAGTCTAGGAACTTACATGAGAGCTCACATCACCTAGAGTCACATGGACTTGATGATTTAGTTAAGATGTCTTAACATATTGCAGAACTCCTATACCTTGTGATGGATTGATAACAAGTATTTTTCTCTCAATGCCTCTGACAAAGCTGTGGAGGCCACAATGCAATGAGTGGTTAAAGTACTGTACAATTCCCTCACAGAGGAGCTTGCACTGCTATTGAAAGAGGGTCTTGTTCACTTTAGAGAAGCCTTCACCTAAAACCACCTTGCATGAACTTGATAATGCATTTCTCAAATATTGTCTATTGAACTTTTCAAGACATTTTTCAAGACAGACCTAACATATTTTCAGTACAGCACCAATTATTTTCTATTTCAGAAAAAATAGAAGAGTTTAAACATCCCATTAAACAGAGTGTAGAGAGGAGTTGTGAGCGAAGGGTTAAAGATGGTATTTCTCTTTTCCTCTTAACTTCAAAACTGTCATGAACGAATATATAATGATCCATCACTTGGCACTGCATTAAACATATTACAATTATCTGTATCTATACATTTATATCTATTTATAAATTGCCTCTGCCCTGTAACATGTCTCAGTCTGACAAACATGGAAGAAGAGTATTTACAACCCAGCAATATATGTAAGAGTGATATTCAAAATTCTGACAACCATGTGACCAGGACACCTGTCAGTCCAATCACATACTGCTGGGTGCAGGCTTGGATATAATCCTGGAATATATGGACACCAGATGCTGAGATGTGTGGAGATCAAGCTGGGAAAATGCAATGTTCTGGGTGCATCAAAGAGGTCTCCTTGGAAAGGATGGGTCTTGAATTGGGTGGTGCACAATGAGAATATGTTTCGGCAAAGTGCCAAACAAAGATTGTTTCAAACAAGAAGTGGGTGCAGAGGAAGATTAAAGGGTGGGCAACCAAGGAGTTAAACTAAGGCATCACTAGAATATAAGGAAGTGGAGAAAATTACACTAATTGGATCTTCATTCAGGGAGAGAACTACAAATGTTTGGAAAGACTATTTTGATAAGCTGCTTGGGATGGTGGGAGGAGATTAAGGGCCTGTAAGTATGTTCATGTTCAAATAACAATACCTGGTCTTTGAATCTCCTTTTATTTTGCTGATTGGGTTACTGCTTCTAGTGGTCCTCCTCCCCATTCTTAATCTTTACCCCAGCCCCTTTGCAGAGCTCAGTTATCTTAAGTAAATGTTGAACAAGTGTCTAAAGAATATTGGTTTGAATATGGGAGCCAATCCAGAGTGCCACACATCTCAATCTGGCCAAGATGCAGAGCTCGGACTCTATGGGAGGGAGCAGGTTGTGTGTCTGTAGTAGAACTATTTCCACTGAAGAGAGAGATACAATGGGTAGCATGGCTTGCTAGAGAGAGCACAAAATTTGCGGTCAAAGTACCTGGGCTTCAGTCTCAGCTCTGCCGCTAACTACCCATATATCTTAAGTAAGTCAAGAATGTAGATGATTTTTTATTCATCGTAACATCATCAGGAGCTAACGGGATGCTACAGGGCCTGGAGACGTGGAATAAATATTTGTTGACTATATGAGCATATGAATGAGTAAATGAATGACTGCTCTGAATTTCGGTTTCTTCGTTTGCAAGATTGTGATAAGATAAGATCTTCTTGAAGTAGGGTTCGTTTTCTTTTTTCTTTTTCTCTTTTCTTTTCTTTCTTCCTTAGATTGAAGGAGAGAATGCATATGTATGTTAGCTCTATGGAAACCATAAAGAATCCTCTAAACTCCAATAGTTTTATAGTCAGTCTAGTGATAAAGATAGGTCAGGAGGTGTAGAGTCTGCCATGTTAATGTTGAATGTGAGTCTAAGTTGACAGGGATTCTAGAGTTATGCAACCCCTGCTTTGGTATCACAGCTATGAGGACACGTACCCTGCATCCCCAAGTGAAGAGCACTGAATCTGTGTATTGGAAAATGCTACAGTTCAGTCTATGTCCTGTGAGTTTTTCTCTTTTACTACTCACGCAAGAACACTTCACTTCTGGTGACCAAATATATGGGTGTTTTCCCCACACAAAACAATTCTCCATGACATCATCTGGATGTCCTACAATTTAACTCAATTCTGACACTGTCTTCCTGGAGATAGCATCACATCCCACAGGTTAAGGGCTCAGTGCCACAGGACTTCCCCCACCCCACTTCAGATGCCAGTTGCTAGTCCCAGGCTGTCACCTGTGCTTCTGACCCATTGGCTATAATTCAGAAGTGGCCATGCCCCCTCCTTGGGTTTGATTAATTTGCTAGAGCAGCTCACAGACGCTCACTTACTTATGTTTACCAGTTTACCAGGATATGATGCAGGATACAAATGAACAGCCAGATGAAGAGGCACATAGAACTAGGTCTGGAAGGATCCCAAGAGCAGGCGCTTCTATCTCCATGGAGCTGGGATATGTTACCCTTCCAGTGTGGATGTATTCATCTACCAGGAAGCTCTCTGAGTCCCACATTATTGGAACTTTTATGGAGGCATCATTGCCAGTCCTTCTCCCGTCTCAAGAAAGTGGAGGGCAGGGCTGGAAATTTTAAGCTTCTAGTCATAGCTTGGTCTTTCCCAGTGACCAGTCCTCAATCAGGAGCCATCCAGAGTCGCCTCGCTAGAATAAAAGAAACTCCTACCCAGGAAATTACAAGGACTTCAGGAGCTCTGTGTTAGTAACTGGAGGCAGAGATCAATACATATTTTTTCTATTATCTCACAATCTGAAACCATGACCAGTATTTTACTAGTTCATGGCAAAATGGAGAAAACAAGGTGCTATAATATATATTTTAATAAATCTACCTTTATACAAATTTGAGGACTTTGCTCTTTTTTCTGATATTATGTTCTTCCTTATTTTGGTGTCAAAATATTCTTTTAAAAATAAAATTAGGGCAGTAGTAGATATTTATTTTGAATGTCCTTATATATCAAATAATAAGATGGAAATTATCTACCACTCCTTTAATAATAAAATGGAAATTATCTATCATCACTCCTTTAAATTATCTATCACTCCTTAAATTGTATTCATCCAAAAAGCCCCTTAATTCAGCACCTGCTAATCCAGGAGAGTTCTGGGTGGACACACAGGAATTTGAGGCCCTTGCTTCAGTGTCATTATCGGGTTAGTCAACCCACTAAAGTTTGGCAGTCACAGAAAGAGTTAGAAATTCCACAGGTCAAAAAAAAAAAAAAATCATGTAAAGCCATTTTGGAATGTTGTTCTAATGAAGCAGTAAGATACAAAAAAATTTTTTTTGAGTTTTTGTCGAGATTCTGACATCTCTTATTAACGAAGTAAGTGGCTAAGAAGTCTACACTTAAACCAAATGGACCCACCAGCTGAAATTTGAATAGATAAAATTACTTATGACAATTTCAGAGCTGGTTTAATTCACTGGGCAAAATAAGGTGCCTGTTTTAACTTGACTCTGGCATCTTCTATCTCTCTGCCTTTTCCAAGATAACTTTTATTTTATTTTATTTTTTAAATTTTATTTATTTATATATTTATTTTTGGCTGCGTTGGGTCTTTGTTGCTGTGCGCAGGCTTTCTCTAGTTGCAGTGAGTGGGGGCTACTCTTCGTTGTGATGCATGGGCTTCTCATTGCGGTGGCTTCTCTTGTGGAGCACGGGCTCTAGGCACACGGGCTTCAGTAGTTGTGGCTCGTGGGCTCAGTAGTTGTGCACGAGGCATGAGGGATCTTCCTGAACCAGGGATCGAACCCTTGTCCCCTGCATTGGCAGGCGGATTCTTAAACACTGCGTCACCAGGGAAGTCCCCAAGATAACTTTTGACCTAACTTTAAAAGACTGGTTTTGACCAAACTGAGTAGGTTTTGGCCAGATTGGTATCAAATTACATTTTGAATTTGATATCTGATTTAGTCCACAAATCAAGATCGAAGCACAAAAGAGGCTGACAAGAATTTACAGATGGAATTACCTTTTATTGTTCTTAACAGGTTTCAATTAAGTTTAGTATGTGGGTAGAAGTTATAGAAGTATTTGTTTGCAATACTTTCTCAAACCTCTTGTCCTCAAGTCATTTTTAGGCCACTGTACTATTTCCTGCTCTTATGCCTCTTAATTTTCCTCTATGGTGGTTTGTCTCTTTCTGTGAATTCTTTGATTATGAGCTCATCCCTTGAAAAGGTTTTTTGTTCTTATCCCCTCCTGAGGAGGTCCTATGAACCTAGAGCTGCAAATTCTCTTTTTTTTTTTTTTTTTTTTTTTTTTTGCAGTACGCGGGGCTCTCACTGTTGTGGCCTCTCCCCTTGCAGAGCACAGGCTCTGGACGCGCAGGCTCAGCGGCCATGGCTCACGGGCCCAGCCGCTCCGCGGCATGTGGGATCTTCCCGGACCGGGGCACGAACCCGTGTCCCCCGCATCGGCAGACGGACTCTCAACCACTGCGCCACCAGGGAAGCAAGCTGCAAATTCTTTACAGAGCAGCTCGACATTTGCATCTACTGAACCCCAGTGTTTTCAATGTTCCTATACTACTTCCATTTTAATTTCTTAGCTTGGGCTTCTGGTGCCACACAGATAGAATAGATGTGGATTCTGATGTGCAGGTACGCAGACCTGGATTTTCAACTTTCCTGAATGGATTCCGGCCTCCTTGAAACCCCAGACAGCAAGCTCAACGCTTTCCTGGGCTGCCTTGTGAATTTTCACTTGTTATTTTTATATGCCCCTTCGTCACCATTGAGCTACCATTTATTAAGTGCTTATCTTGTGCCAGATCTTTTGCAGACACCATCTTATAGGGGCCTCTCTATCCACAAGGCAAATATCAGTGTGCTCCACTCACTTTTTGCACCTCTCCTTATCAATACTTGAAGGGGATGTTTGTTTTAGGCCATTATAACAAAGGTATTTGCTGAGAATAACTGAACTAATAATTATTTTAGAGTTAATGTATGCAACATAACTATTTTATCTATAAATGAATAGTATATTCTGTGACTCTAATATTAACATCCATTCATTTCCCACAGGATTTAGGGAAAACCCATAGTCCAGAGTCACTGGGATCATATGTTAGACTACTTGAGTACAGATTATCCTTTTTTTTTTTTTGGTCTCAGTCTATTTCTGGCCCTATTTCCATGACCCATGCTGCTCTACCTAGATCTACTGTGGATACATAATTTTAGCATCAGAGTGTGTGTGTGTATGATTTGCAGAAGGCTTTCAGTTTTTCTCACTGCAATTGTTCGAAATTTAGGTCCTAAATAGAGCTAAATGACTTGCTATTTTCCAAACTTACCATTCCTCACCACAGTCTTTGTCTTTGTATGTGGAGTTCCTCTACCTGGAATCCCACAGTAACCTTTCTGCCTGACAAACACCTACACGTCTTTCCAGACCAAGTTCAAACGCAGCCTCATTTGTGATGTCCACCCTTAGCCTCCCAGCTAATCCACTCTTCCTCTGTGCTCCCAAAGGACCTTTGGCATCATAGTGACTGGATTACCATTATTTGCACATAGGTTTGTTTCTCCCGTTAAATATGAGCCCCCTTGAAAGAAGGGAGTGTGTTTATCATTTCTGTATGTTTAGCAAGCAAGAGTTCCTGTCACGTAACAGGTGATCAAAAAATGATTGGGGAGTGAATGAATAAAAGTTAAAGGCTTTTTACCTCATCAACTGTATTTTATTCTAGAATTATTTCCATCCTTTTTTCGGTGTTATATAGATATGTGTAATGTAGGGATACGTTGATTCCACCACATCAGGGCTAATGAGTTTTACAAAATGTCTAGGAATGCCTTCTACAAAACTACCTTCTGAAACTGTGGTAGGGTGGGTTTTATAGAATTTATCAATCTAGATGAAGATCCAAATTTGTCTGTGTAACAGTCTCATGCTCATGACTCATGGGTAAACTCATAAAAATTCACGTGATCCCACCCAGAGGCAAGAGCAGGAGAAATCCGCAACGTATCCTATTAAGAGCCTCTGAGTTTTATAAGTGACAAGTGGTTATTCTCTTGCTGTTTTCAAGATTATATTTTTGTTTTGGATTTCAGGTTTTTTTGTTTGTTTGTTTGTTTGTTTGTTTGTTTTTTGCAGTACACAGGCCTCTCACTGTTGTGGCCTCTCCCGTTGCAGAGCACAGGCTCCGGACACGCAGGCTCAGTGGCCATGGCTCCTGGGCCCAGCCGCTCCGCGGCATGTGGGATCCTCCCGGACTGGGGCATGAACCTGTGTCCCCTGCATTGGCAGGCGGACTCTCAACCACTGCGCCACCAGGGAAGCCCGGATTTCAGTATTTTTAATGTGATGTATATAATTGTGGCTCTTTTTGCATTTATTTTACTTGGAGTTTGTTGAGTTTCCTGAATGTGTAGGTTATTGAGTTTTTAAAATAAATTTGGGTTATTAAAGAAAAAAAAAAAGAGCCTCTGGGTTATACACATTATTCCTGGAAGCACTGGACCCTAGCTGTACTTCCAGTTTATAAATGCCTCATCACATTGAAAATGTTTACAGTTCTAAGACCAAGCCACTGCGCATAGCTCGCCAGCTTTCCAGTACGTGGGGGCACAACTGAAAAGCTGTCAAAACAGCAGAATGATGGCCTGGAACTCTGCCATCCAGAGGTTCGGGGCATAAAGACAGACTCACAGAAATAGATTGCTAGGCATGGAAGAAAGGCTTGATTTTTTTTTTTTTTTTATTGAGGACTCCAAAGAAATTTTATTTATGTGTATTATATTTATCAATATTTACTGTATTTGAAAATTAGAAAAGAACATTAAAATATTAATTCATTTAAAAGTAACAATAAATCCATTACTGGTTAAAATAACTAATGTATTTTTATGAAAAATAATTACATTTTCTCAAACAAAAAAATTGCTGAGAAGCATGACATTGTTTTACATATTTGAAAATCTCCTTAATGGTCAGTTTACTAGAAGAGCAGTTGGACTCTACTGTCTACTTCTGCATTCTATCTGCTTGATATCACATGTCACGTAACCCCTGGAAAACTCCACTGTACACTTGTGAGAGAACAAGTGGAAAAGGGAACGTGACTTGGACTCAAACTCTAATTAGAAAATGAAATTGGATCCTCTCTCCTCCCCAGCGAGAGAAAAATAACCCTATTGCCTCAAGGTGCTGACAGTGGAAGGGACTAAGACTATATCATAGTATTGTTATGAAAATGGTTTTGACCTTGCAGATCTCAAAGGGTCTCAGTGACTCCCCAAGATCCCCAGACCACACTTTGAGAATTGCTGCCTTAACTAGATGCAGCCATACCTGACGCTATCTACTCTTCCCAGTCTTGTGAGCCTACCAATATCCATTTATTTTTTCCCTTAAACTGCTGGAGTTGGGTTTCTGTTACTTGCAACTGAAAGAATTCTGATTAATACACAAATAAACCCCTCATGGTTCTTCTTCGTTTAGGAAAAAATTTAGGGAAGCTTAGGGGAGTCTCACAGATGCAGCTTTGAATCTTTTCTCTCTTTGTATTTCCTCCCTCCTTCCTTCTAAGGCTTAACTTTTATTTTTGTTTTATAAATTCAGTGAACTGGGCAAAGCAGCAAAAGTCAGGTTCTATCTGGTTTACTTCCAGCAAACCAGAGTTTTGTGGTTCTATTTCTTTTCCAAGATATCTCATCTTGGAGATGGGCTTTCATCTTTATCAGATAATGGGAATAGAGGCCGACTTAGTGGCACAATTCTTGCTGGTAAGAATGAATCAGGGGACTTCCCTGGTGGCCCAGTGGTAAAGAATCTGCTTTACAATGCAGGGGATGCGGGTTCAATCCCTGATCAGGGAACTAAGATCCCACATGCTGCGGGGCAGCTAAGCCTGTGTGCTACAACTACTGAGCTCACGCGTCTCAACTAGAGAGCCTGCATGCCACCAACTACAGAGCCCATGCACTCTGGAACTCAAGTGCCACAACTACAGAGCCCATGCACCCTGAAGCCTGTGCGCCACAACTAGAGAAGAGAAAACCTGCACACCACAACTAGAGAGAAGCCCGTGCACCGCAACCAAGAGCCCACATGCTGCAGCTAGGACCTGATGCAGCCAAAAATAAATAAAATAAGTAAATAAATAATAAAAAAATCTTAAAAAAAAAAGTGGACAGGCTGTGAGTTATGTTGTTAGTAATACAACACTTTCTACTTTGTTTTCTCTCTCTCTCTGTCTCTCTCTCTCTCTCTTTTAGAGGTTGATATTATATTCCCAGTCATTGGGCAGAATTATGATTACAATTATAATTAAACTAGTACTTTGAAGGGCCTTGAATAACTTTGCTCTGACAGCCCTCCCACCTCTGATGGCACGCTGCTTGGACAGGGAACTACCTACCTAGAAAGGCAATGAGACAGCCTATGAGACGTTACTGGTTTTGGAGGCAGGAGACTGGATTTGAATCTTGACACTGTGATTTACTGTTTTATATTCTTGTCTCTCTGAACCTAAGTTATCTAATTTGTGAAGTGGGGCTAATAGAGCATTCAGTTTACGGTAAAAGTAGGCTAGGATAGCACTTCCATGGGGTCAGCAAAGAGCAAGGTGTGGCTGGGATGTTGTCGAGGTCAATGACCCCCCCCCCCGAATTCAGTGACTCTGTTAAGAAGGCAGGTCCCAGGGCTTCCCTGGTGGCGCAGTGGTTGAGAGTCTGCCTGCCGGTGCAGGGGACACAGGTTCGTGCCCCAGCCCGGGAAGATCCCACATGCCGCGGAGCAGCTGGGCCCGTGAGCCATGGCCGCTGAGCCTGCGCGACCGGAGCCTGTGCTCCACAACGGGAGAGGCCACAACAGTGAGAGGTCCGCGTACCGCAAAAAAAAAAAAAAAAGAAAGATAAATAAAAACAAATGTCAACAAAACAGCTTGTGTATAGAAACTATATTCATTATAGCCCCAAACTGAAAACAGCCCAGATGACCATCAACAGGAGAATGGATAAACAACTGTGGCATATCCATTCAAGGCAATACTACTCAACAATAGGAAGGAACAAACTACCAACACATGCAACAACAGGGATGAATCTCAATTACATTATGTTGACTGAAAGAAGCCAGTCACAGAAGAGTACGTTCTTTGTGATTCTATTTATGTGAAATTCTTGTATAAGCAGAACTAATCTACAGGGGGAGAAATCAGAATAGTGGTTGCTACTGTTGGTAGGTGTGGGCTAAAAAAGGGCAAGAGAAAGCTTTCTTGAGTGACGGGAACGTTCTCTACCTTGACCAGACTGGTGGCTACACAGGCGTATTTATTTGTCAAAACTCAGAGAGGCACTCTATAATATATATTTTTAAAACAGAGAATTAGTTCAAAAGAGGAAATAGAACCACTGTGCTTTGTTCAGACCACAATTTAGTACATTTTAAAAATAACAATAAATCAAAGTACGTTCAGATATGGGTCACCAGGAGGAAGAAGGGTCAGGAAGTGATGATGCAATGAGAAAAGTGAGGAACAGGGGAGATGCAGGCTGGAGAGAAGACAAGTGGGGAGTGTTGTGCCCTTCTATTCATTCATTGGGAGGGCAGTTGTGTGGTTAAATGCGTGTAGTTATTCACTGAAACTCCAGAGGGCATAACCAGGACCGATGGGTAAAAGTTAAAAAAAGGAAAAAAGTTAAAAAGAGGAAGATTCTTCTAGATACCAGACAATGGGGCTGCAGAGCAAAGCAAAACTTGGACAGTCATCAGGAAGCTGCCACAGAGCCTGGACAAGGGGTGGTGAAGGCCTGGACCACACATGCTATGGGGATGGAGAGGATGTAAAGGGAGAGTGGGTTTGAGAAGTGTCAGGAAGTACAGCTGACGTGACACGTGTGTGTGTATGTGTGTGTGGCATACAAGGGAGAACAATAAATTAAGAATGACTCTCACATTTTGCCTAAGAAGACACTGTTGGTATTAGTTATGTGTCATAAGATCTTATGAATCATGAAATTGTTTTAAAATGTTAGACCTTAAAATTGTGCAACTGTGTCTGACTAAGTGATTGAAATGGATTTTTTTAAAAATGTGACTGAGTCACAGAGCTATTGGAGACAGGAACCAGAAGCCAAACTACCCACCTGTCTGACCTTTCAAAGTAACAAGGTAAGCTGGCCATTCAAGCCCCATCGCACCACCCTATTTTCAGTTTCCTGAACTTACTTCTCTGATATTTTGTAGTTTATATTGTCTGTCTCTGTCCACTAGAATATAAGCTTCTTCAGAGCAAGGATGCTGTGGTCTTACTCACTGCTGCATGCCCAGCTCCTAGCACACTGCCTGTCACAGAGGTGCTCAGTCAATACCTGAGGCTTGAAGGGAGGTTCCAGGCAGAGCTTATCTGGTGATGGCTGTCCGGTGGGTGGGTATGAAGAACTGCAGAAACACGTGCCAGAGTACGCCAGCCATTCACAGATGCTGTGGCGGGCATTCCAGATGTTTGTTTCTTTAAGTGTAACGCTCTCCCGATACCTCTGCAGCACTTATACCTCATGCCAGTGCAGATCCCATGAGCCCCACACCTTGCTGCAGCTGCCACTACTCAAACAGCTTCCAGACAGGGCTCCAAGCAGACTAATACTGCAAACACACTTGTCCTTTCCTGCCTGGGTTTCTCTGATGCCAGCGTGTGAGATCCTACAGTGACCTGCAGGACACTCATGAGTGTGCAGTTCAGAAATGCGAGCATGATGGAGCCGCCCTTCATCAAACGGGGACAGGTATCAATGCACAAATATTTCCCCCTATTGTAATTGGGGCTGGTAGCTCCGAGATGACACATTGCAGGAGGCTCCTCAGAAAGTTCAGGCAAGGTCAAGCAGTAGTCCCCTGTTGCAGGGGCCAACTTGATAACGCATGCTTACGTTGGCTTTCCCTCTTCCCTGGTTCCTAGTTCCACTCCGCCCTTCTTCACCCCTCCCTGGGATCAGTTCCCAAATGATAACCGACCTGCACATGTGCGTTTGTCTCAGGCCCTGCTTTCTGGGTGACCCAGGCTAAGACAACAATCTAATTTTCATATCCTCGAATCTGACAGTGTTTTCTTGGTTCAGGAAAACCACCTGTATATAGGTCAGACACCTCTGGCAACAAGAAGGACACCTTAAAATCCTCCCATGTCCTTTAACTCCCTGGTCCCCTGAAGTTCCGGGGCAAAGTGAGGATGAGCACGTGGTCCTCATGTAAAGGCAGCATTCCAAGGCCTCACCCGTTATGGTCTAATGGGTAGTGGCAAACCCTCCCTGAGAAGAGCAACTAAGGGCAGAAGCCATCTTCAGATGTGAGAGGCGAGCGGGAGGCTAGGTTGGCAGCTGACTGGAAGCACACTGATGGGCTGAACAAGCAGTAGCAAGGAGATTTCTCAACTTCCAATGCAGTTGAAACCAAGGGTAATCATTAGTCAAATCCATTTCACCTGCCTTCGCTAATCAAGGTTTTTTTTAAGACTTGCGGGTTCTCCAAGTGGAGCATAGCCTAAGCGATAAATGTTTGCCTGAACTGTTTTCCAGGAACTTGGAGTTAGCTGTGCCTAGTTCAGGCAGAGCTAGTTAAGACTGGTTAGGACCACCAACCCTCCAACTGGGCATACACAAGTGTCCACCGGGTGACCTTTTGATGTCAGAGGACTGCAAACTCCACCCTCAGATGGTGCTAAGGGCCTCCACTTTTGAACGTGCAGAGGTCTATAGCTTAGTTACACCCACGCAGAATGACGATTACTGTACCTTTTTCCAATTACCTTTCCCTATGCTCCCCCTGCTTCTGTATTCTTCATCCCATAAATACCCAAGCCCCTTGCCTTTGCGGAGGCAGATCTAAGACTTGTTCTCCTGTCTCCCGACTTGGCCACCTTGCCAATAAACCCTCTCTTTGCTGTGTTTTTGCTTGCGCTGTGTAGGTTAAAACAAAACTGGTTCGGTAACAGTGCTGCATACCCATACCAACTACAGAGATCATTGATGGGGGCAGAGAGGCTCTGGGCTGGGGACAACGGACAAGTAGTAACAGCAAAGTTTCTTCCTCTCTGGTGGGATCTGTATCTCATTCCCTGGCCTTTTTTTAAAAAAATTGAGCTAAAATTCACATAACACAAAATTAACTGTTTTAAAGTGTACAATTCAGTGGCATTTAGTACATTCACATGTTGTGCAACGATCACTTCTACCTTGCTCCAAATAATCTTCGTCACCCTAAAAGGAAATTTTATACCCAGTACCCCGCCCCCTGCCCAGGCCCTGGCTATCATTAATCTGCTTCCTGTCTCTATGGACTTAGCATATTCTGGGTATTTCATTTAAGTGGAATCATACAATATGTGTGACATGTTGTGTCTGGCACATTTTGATTGTCTAGTCATCATCTGATGGGCATTTGAGTTGTTTCGACGTTTCGGTTATTGTGATTAAGGCTGCTATGATCGTCTGTGTACAAGTGTGTGTTTGAGTCCCTGTGGTCAAGTCTTCCAGTGTGTAGCTAGGAGCGGAATTGCTGCCCATCCGTTTTCATGAGGGCTTCTTTTACCAGTGCGCCAGTTTGAGTCCCAGAGACTCTATGTGCCAGTTGGTCTCCAGAGGAAATTGATAACCACTTTACACTAAACATCTGTGAAAGGATTTAAGATGACCACGTAACTACACTCATCCCCAGTATTCGTGGAGGATTGGTTCCAGGGCCCCACCATGCTCAAGTCTCTTATACAAAATGGTATCGTACAGTGAGCGCTCTGGATCTATGGGTTCGGCATCTGTGGATAGGGAGAGCTGACTGTACATCCACTCGGCCAAAGCTGAAGAAGTTGGCTTCTGGGGATATCTGAGGGATCTGACCTAAGTCCTTCCCTTGTCTCCCTTTTCTTCACAGTAAGGATCTCAGCCTTAGTGGGAACTTACTTGGATGGGTTGGTGAATTTCGCTGTGGGTGAGCGCTGTGCGTGTGTCTTGTCTTTGAGCACAAAAGCTGGATTTAGGTACATCTGTAAAATCATTTCAGAAAAGCAAGCAAGCAGTGTCCCTGTACCCTTATTTCCACATTCCCTTGTGGGAAGTCCTTCAGCTGGGTGACTGGTTATTTATACTGGTTATCATGTAAGCATTATCTGGAACAAATTTTGAAAAATAGAAAAACGGGGGGAAAAATAGAAAGGATTTGATACTACGAAGCTTAAGGTCAGTTCTCTGAATGAAAACAAACTACCTGTACTGTGACAGTCTGGGTTGGAGTTGAAGGCTTTCTGTTTTCCACACTGTGAATGCCCCATAGACTGAATTCAGAAACATCTCACTGTGGCAGTAAGACATTAAGTCACCATTGGCTTTGATTAGTAGCAATTCTAAGAAATGAATACTGTTTTAAACAAGAAATGTCCTGGAGTTCTCTTTTGGCAAACTGTTCTGTTTTGGAAAGTTAAGCATGTGTCTGAGTATATATATGAGTGGGGGAAGAATCTGTGGTCAAGATTGAGACAAGAAACGCTAATAGGGACAGACAACGTATTACAATATTTGTGGCCGGTCAGGTCTCGGTCCCTCACAGCTTGACCTTTTAATTCAATTCAAGAACTGTTACTTCTGATGTGTGTACAAGTGTCCAAGTGCCTCTGCAAGAGTGAGGCTTCTCACTTTCTTGCCTTGGTGTCTCTGCTACTTTGAGCACTCAGAACACTCCCCTCTCAGATTTTCCACTGTGGAGGTCACTGACAACGGAGTGATTAAACAGAGGCAGGATCGCTGAGGTATTTAAGTTTCTGTTCATAAGTCTCCGTGGGAACCTTGCACAGGCCCCGCTTTAATTATTTTCTTTCAGAGCCCCAGGGTCGACAGGAACAGCCCTTTGGGAGTAGCCTGCTGTTTTGATTTTAACTCTCCTCTTCATCAGTCTGATAAAGTGTTTTCACTGGTAACGGTTTTCATAAGAAAGCTGAATTTGCATCTTGGAGTTTCATACGTATTTCAGTAATGTATGCAGAAGGAAAACTGCAAGGAGGTATGGAGAATTTTAGCATTAAGAATTGAGAAAAACACAATTAGCCAACATTCCTAGGAAAACTCCAAGTTCTAAGTTCTACGCTTCCAGCAAAGCTTCCTTTCCCACCTCATCTCCACAAAAATAGTGTTCCCATAGCAGCTAATAGCTATCGCTCCTTCACTTACTTGGCACTGTGCGGTATAATCCTCTCTCAAATCTTATGATGGGTGTTATAAACTCTGCTTTACGGATGACAGAATTGACGCTCAGGAGCAAGCAGAGCATGGTGGTCAGAAGCATGAAATCAAAAGTAAACAGAAGTAAGTTCGAATCCTGTCTCCACCTCCATCAAGGTACTTGATCTCTCTTTGCTTAGTTTCTACATCTATAAAAAGGAGCCGATAAAACCTTAGTAACGAGGTCTTACGGTTGCTGAGAGGATTAAATGAGTGTATAAATGCATTTAACTTAGCAGGAACATTCAAAAAGGGGTCCTTCAGCTCCCTCTGCCGTGACAGGTTTTAAATCCCTGGCTTCTGTTCTTGGAATGGCCTCCCACCCGTCAGTGTCCGTTAAAGTGAGGTTATAAAATAGAGCTCATCCAACCACCCACCACTTCACTGGAAAATTTTCATAAAACTGTTTTCTCTTTGCTGAAATAGAGATAAGAATAGTTTCAATCTCATAGGGATGTCACGAGGAAAAAGTGAAGTAATAAGCACAGGGCCTGGCACCATGATATTTAGTGTGTTTTATTAACTACTATTATTATTACTAAATTACATACTATTTAATATCTATTATTATTTTTACTATCATTTAACCTTTAAAATCTATACTAATTTCCTTGCCCTTCTACCCTTATCAAGGAGAGAAAAAAAATGATCTGTCCCTACTTTTCATAAGAAGAATGTATACAAATAATTATTCTTCAACCATATCTATTTATTTTCCATTTTCAGACTTGACATTGACCTAGCTGTGCCACGTACGTTGCAGTCCAGGTACTAGAGGGCAAAGCATCCTGGAATGGCATCAGGAGACCTATGTTCTAATCTCCAACAGCACTAATTTACTGTGTGACCTTGGGCAAGTCACTTGACCTTTCTGTGCTTTGGTTTCCTCCTCTGTTAAACCAGAGACTGGACCGAAGTCTCTTTTAGCACAAAGATTGCATGTTTACAACTCTTCATGTGTGTAGATATATATATGAGTATTATCTCTGCATCATAATTATTTTTATTATTTAAACCTGCTTTGTAACTAGCTCATTTAAGCCTTTATTTCTATTTTCCTATGAGATAATGCACAGGGTTCTGCAGGAAGTAAACAGCAGAGACAGAACTAGGAAGTACAGACCTTGGCCTTCAGCCTCTGGTTTAGCTCAGACCTAATATTCCACTATAGAACTCACCAGAGCTGTGGGAAACTAGAAGAGAGCGGTGTGAGGCATACTGTCACCTTTTTCAGTTCTCATTGATGCTCTTATCATTCTTTTTATCCAAATGTCTCTGCTTTTCTTTGCTTTGGACATTTTTCAAATATATCTAAAAATTTCTCAAAAAATATTATCAGTAGTTCTTAAAGATATATTTCTTACCTTACACACACGTTTATGAAGGTGAAAAAATTGTTAAATTCTGTTTGGCTCGTAGAGGTATAACATTTGATACCTTCAGCACCTTTAAAATGCTTAAATTTAGAAGCCACAAAATATTCTTCCCCTGTGACTGAGAGTCCAGATTTCCCTTTTAGTACTTCATGCTTAGATTTTTGGAAGCCTGATAACTCTCTCTCATCATTATGATATTAGCAAAGCCTTAAAAGGTTGACCAAAGGCTTTTTAGATTTGATGGAGTTTGGAGTAAAAGCAGAATTAATAGTTAAGAAAAGAAACTGATTCCTCACAATCCGTCTTCTCCCAAGACGAATTTTCAGCCTAAACTTCTGGCAGAGACATTTTGAATGATTTTGTAATATCTTACAGTTCCTGGAATGGGCAGGTGCTACACAGACGGGAAGACCTGTGGGCTCATGGAGATAACATGAACATCTCTGCTCTTGCCAGCCTTGGGCGAGGCTAGTCCTGGAGCCACTGATCAGTTGCATGAACGTAACACTGCCCTCTTCCTAAGGGCTCGGGACAGACTTGTACTGAGCACATTTCCTTCCTTTTCTTAATTTTATGTAATAGTGATGTACCCCAAATACAGCACAATACCAACCGGCATTTTACCACATGATTTTTGGCTGTATATGTATAAACACATTTTATGTTAATAGTTACACAGTTTTAAATGTATATTATAAAACACTGAGCCCTTTGAGGTTGGCTCTATTGTAATTCCCACTTTTTTTTTTTTTTTTTTTTTATGCTATACGTGGGTCTCTCATTGTTGTGGCCTCTCCCGTTGTGGAGCACAGGCTCCGGACGCGCAGGCTCAGCGGCCATGGCTCACGGGCCCAGCCGCTCCGCGGCATGTGGGATCTTCCCGGACCGGGACACGAACCCATGTCCCCGGCATCGGCAGGCGGACTCTCAACCACTGCGTCACCAGGGAAGCCCTGTAATTCCCACTTTACAGATGAGAAGGCTCAGGCACAGAGCCGTTAGGTGACCAGAGCACGGTACTCAGCTGGACAGCACCAGAGCTGGGATTCAAACCCAAGCAGTCTGGCTCCAGAGCCTGACTCTTACCACTGTAGCTTACTTGAATAAATATATAAGCAGGGAATTATTACAGTAAAATGGTGAGATACACAGTACTCTCAAGATTTACTTATTTCTATTACTTCTAAACAATAATTATTTATTATTGTTCATACATCTGTGAATCTGCTGAGGGTTGGTTGACCTTGACTGGGCTCAGCTGGGTGGCTCTGCTCCATGAGAGACAGCAGCTGACCATCCACTTCTCCCCGTGGGAACCAACAATACCAGTTTCTTGGGTATCTTTCCATATATATCTTGTGCACAAACAGGTTAAAAAAGAATCCCCCCTTTAAACACAGTTGTGGTATATTTTACACACTGTTCTGTATCTTGAAGATGCTTGGTTTTAAAGGAGAATTATGGAAAACAATACAGAGGTTCCTCAAAAAACTAAAAACAGAACTGCCTTATGATGCAACCATCCCAATTCTGGGTAAATATTCAAAGGACGTGAAACCGGGATCTCGAAGAGACATCTGTTCTCTTATGTTCATTGCAGCATTGTTTACAATAGCCAAGATACAAAAACAACATAAACATCCATCAAACAGTGAACAGATAAAGAAAGTATGGTGCATATATATACGATGGAATATTATTCAGCCTTAAAAAAAGAAGGGAAATTCTGGGAATTCCCTGGCTGTTCATTGGCTAGGACTCCGCACTTCCACAGCTGGGGACACGGGTTCAATCCCTGGCTGGGAAACTAAGATCCTATAAGCCACGAGGCATGGCCAAAAAACTAAAATGAAGAAGGAAAATTCTATCATTTGTAACAGCATAGATGAACTGAGAGAACATTATGCTAATTAAAATAAGCCAGATGCAGAAATACAAATGCTGCATGATCTCACTTATATGTGGAATCTAAAAATGTCAAACTCATGGGAATAGAAGAGCAGGGCCTGGGGGAGGGAGAAATGGGGAGATGGTCAAGGGGAACCAAGTTTCAGTTATCAGATGAATAAGTTCTGGAGATCTAATGTACAACGACGTGACTATGGTAAGCTATTGGTATTGTATACTTGAAATTTGCTAAGAAGGTAGATCTTGTGTTATCAACAAACAGGCACAAACACACACACACACAACCACCACCACCCCTCCACCACCAAAACAGAGACATGTGTTGTGGCCAGTGGAATTCTAATTCAGGTCTGAAATGGGGCCCTGGATCTGTATTTTTTTTAAGTTCCTTCAGATGATCCTGTTGCTTGAATTAATTTGAGAATCATTTCCTATTGACAACACAGCAAAAATGATCCAAGGCACGAAGTCAGAACATATTAAAATCTATCTCATAACGAATTAATAATTTAATTAATTAAAAGAAAGGAGAATGACAGGACTGTAACCAGAAGAGAATGAACTCTCTGATGACGGTTGTGCCCTTTTCTTTGATTTTTCTAATCCTGGAGATGCTTGGGCATGTTTGGATGTCCAGAGGAGAAAGCCAGGGAAGTCAACTTGGAGAAGGAAGCAGGGGTGGTAGTGCAGAGATCAGAGAACTGGGGGTCAGGCAGACCCCTGCCATAGGCTAGTTTTGAGATCTAGAGAAAGTTACTTCACTTTCTGTGCCTGTTTTTGCATCCATTGAATGGGGTAATAACACCTATCTGAGTGGGCTAGTTTGAACATTAGAGTTTAGATAAGAGAAGGAATAGAATGTGTTTAGTCTATGCCAAACCTATAGTCAGCTGCAAATGAGTTGTGGACTTGAACAGACTCCTGTCTGTGCCCCTTTGCCCTACTCGAGCTTGTTATTGGGTAACAGGTAATTATTCATTCTGTGGTGCTGAGATTAAAAATCTTATGGGAATTAGTCACTTTTTACTCTTGTCTGTTTTTTCCGTATTGCTTCTGTTCTTCAAAAAGAGTAAAAGGTGGGGGCTTCACTGGTGGCGCAGTGGTTGTGAGTCCGCCTGCTGGTGCAGGGGACACGGGTTGTCTGGGAAGATCCCACATGCCGTGGAGCGGCTGGGCCCGTGAGCCATGGCTGCTGAGCCTGCGCGTCCAGAGCCTGTGCTCCGCAACGGGAGAGGCCACAACAGTGAGAGGCCTGCGTACTGCAAAAAAAAAAAAAAAAAAAAAAAAAGAGTAAAAGGTAAAAATACACATCTGAGGGTTTCACATAGTAGTTGCTGTGAAAAATTAATAAACAGAAACCTTAGTTTATAGAGTTGGGAGACCAGAAGAGAGAGCTGTCCTGTCCTGCGACCACAGCAGAGCCCGACAGGAAGAAGCAATCCTCCTCTTTCCTGGCAACGACTCAGCCAATGAAAAGCCACACTTGGTTTACTCTAGCCCTCCCAATTTCCTTTTCCCCTCTATAAAAGTGCTCTCCTACCCTCGCATTGAAAGGACTTGCACGCAGCTCACCATAGTTGCGAGCTCCATGTTGCTTTTCTTTTCTCTTTTTGTTATTTTTTCAATTCTCTGCTGATCCGGAAGAAACCCGTTTTCTGGCTGGAGAAATAAGTGGTGGGTCAACATTGCAAATTCCAAATCCAAACTTTTGCCAACTATAGCATGAGCCTAGTGTTTTGCTCACGTTAAAATCATCTCTGTGACCGTTTTAGTTCATGAGCTTATTCTCAGAACGTACTGCCTTGGAGCATGGACTTTGCCTCTGACACCCTGTTCAGCAAAGTAGGTCAAAAGTAATTTAAGGTGGCAAATAAGGCATGGCTCAACTATTGGGGGAATGAGGGTTTTCAGAATGTCTTGGTTGATCAGATCAAAGTGTTCTGTATCCTTTGTCAGTCTCTGCCCTGCCCCTGGGCTAGGAAATGTGCTGGTCACACAGCCTGTGGGGAGTGGAGGAATGATCTTTGCCACCATCTCTTATTTCCCAGGGCAGACATGCAGATATCTGAAAATGCCCAACATGATGGGTGTGCTCCCAGGTGCCAGCAGTGCAACCTGAAGTGCAACCGTGTCCTCTAAGGGCCAAGGAATGGGAGCTTCAAAAGCCAACTGACAACCAGCAGAGATGTCTAACGGTGACCAAGCATTTGCAGCCCACCTGGCTTCACCCTCTGGGAGGATGGAGTGTGCACTGAGGCCCTTTTAGCAGAACAACCGAGCCTGTCGTATCCAGGAAAATGTTCCTTTGTGTCATTTCCTCTGTGTCTCATTTTAGAGAAGAGAATTGGATTCAGCCTTTGTGACCGTCATGTTTTATCCTTACAACGTCTGTTCTAGAGGTATTGCTCATTGCCAATTTAAGAGTTTAGGAGACAGCACTAAGACTTTTTTTGGGGGGGAATACATCTTAGCAAGAAGTGATGTGACAGTAACACAGCAACAGGTCCAATTGATTAAATTACCCACGGAAATCTCCCACTGGCATCAGGAAGGTATTTGTACCACACTCAGAGTGGAGTGTGAGTCACTCTGAGTCACGGACATATAACCTCATAGAATTCCTCCGTTTGGGATCACATTACCTTATTAACAAGAAAGGTGTTTTTCTGAGTGTGTTTCTCTCTCGACGGCTCCCAGTCATCCCAGATGAAAAAATGTAGTCATGGTGTAGATTATATAAAGTGGCAAGTTATTTGAAAATGTATGTGCCCTTTGCTTTCAAATAGTGCTCTTTTTGGAGGGGTGGGGGCTGTTTGCCCTGTCAGAACAAAGAGCATTCCAGACGGAGGAAATCCCTAGAGCAAATGATCTAAAGTGAGGATGAATTTGGCAAGTATGAGAAATCATAACAGCGTCAATATGGCCACAGTGGAATGGACGAGGGAGAGGATGGACTAGGCATGGTTGCCAAGGTAGGTGAGGGCATGATCCTGCCAGGGTAGGAAGAATGGTTACAGGGGGTAAGAAAAAAAACAGGGAGATGATGATAGAAGTCCAAAATAAGATACAAGGGATTGGATTAGGGTGGTAGGAGTGGAGATGGAAAGAGGGGAGTGGACTGAGGTAGGATTTGAGATGCAGTTGACAGAACGGGCTATGGACTAGAATATGGTGGTGGGGAAGGGGGCCATGGGGAGGGGAAGAGGGTTGCAAAGAAAAACTAATCAAAGATAGCTCCTACAGGCAAGCCTGGGATGCAGGCCTTTTCCTGGGAGGGGTGAGGGAGTACAAATTAAGGGTCTTGTTTTGGCCATAGTAAGTATGGAATGACCACTATGCATCTAAGTGGTGATGTCCTAGAGGAAGTTGGATACCCAAGTGTGGAATTCCTGGAAGAGGTCAAGGCTGGTGATACTGATATGGGTGTCATTGGCTTCCAACTTAAAGCTTGGAGACTAGATGGAATCACCCTGGGGGAGGGAAAGAATGGCTCAGCACTGAGCGGTGGAGGGGTGGAGGAGAAGCTGTTGAAGGCAGTTGAGAAGGAGGGGCCGAGGAAGAAGAGGAAGGTGGGAGGCGTGCTGTGGATGCCAGGTGGGGAGGGAGGAGTAGCTTGTTGAGCTTGGTAGATGGGTCAGGGAAGATGGTCACAAACAAGTGTCCACTGCATTATGCCACACGCAGATCATCAGTGATCTAGACAAAGGCAAAGGCAGCATATGGAGTGTTTGGTAACAGGAAACCAGCTGAAGAGGGTTGAGTAGACACAGTGGAACAAGAACGTGAAACGGATGAAAGACAGCTCTTTCCAGAAACATTGCATTATCTTGTTATAATTATGATACAAAGGTGTGTTAGTCTCACCCCATTTAAGGATCAGAAAATGGAGACCTAAGATCACCGGTCAGTAAGGATTAGAGTTGGTTTTTGACTCACAGTTTTGAGACAGGAGGGAAGGGGGCAGGGCACAACCTTTAAAAGAATGACATAGCCATTAAGGACATGACGTAAACTGGTTAGAACGGATTAGGCCCAAGATGGCGGAAGATTAAACTTCCAGTGGACATTGAGCCTCATTATGCGCTCATTGTAATACATTAACATATGCTAAATGACACACCCACAGGTGCCTGGACAGTTCTGAGGTGACCATAAAAGGCCAAAAAGTGGGTGGTGACCCAATGACTGGAAATCCCTACCCCTTCCCCAATGTAGCTAGAATAATCCTCGCACTCATTAGCCCATGAAATTACCCATCCCATAAAAACTAACAACCCCATACCCTGGAGCCTCTCGCTTTCTGAGATGGCCCCCACTCTGTTTATGGAGTGTGTATCTCCCTGAATAAATTTGCTTTTGTAAGGGGGAAGAGCTAAATCAGACTCCACCTTGGATCTGTTTCTTTGACTTTAACCTTTGCTCTTCCGTTGCTTTTGTTATTATAATCATACACTTAATGGCCTGCCTCAGGGAACCCTGCCCCTCTGCCTAAATGTTAAACTAAAGTGACTTTGTTCAGCTCACAGAGAGACATTCTGACCCTGCCCCCCCGTGAATGGCTGCAGAAAAGAAGAAATCAACACATCCCCTCCTATTTTGCAAGATAAATGGCCTTTTTTCCTTTACTTCCTCACCTCCTCTCCCTCTCTGTTCTATAAAAGAAACTGGCATCCAGACCCTGATGAGGTGGTTTCTGGGGGACCCTAGTCCGCCATCTTCTCGGTCTGCCCGCTTTCTGAATAAAGTCATCATTTCTTGCCTCACCACTTCATCTCCCGATTTATTGGCCCGTCGTGCGGTGAGCAGAGCGAGCTTGGACTCGGTGACGCTTTCACTCTCCTTCAGCTCGCTCTTGAATTCCTTCCTACGCGAAGCCAAGGACCCTCACTTGGCGGCCCATCCCAGGGACTCCCCTGAAACCTGGAACGTGACCATCCTCTTGTGCCCCATTTTTTTCCTGCAACCGTTTGAGTTCTTAAGCACAATTCTTTTGCCTCTCACTCCACTTCACTCTCGAATCCCACAGCTCCTGGGGTAAGGACTAACCATGTAGGGACATCGCTAGAGGAAGAAAGAAACCAAGTTAAGGACAATTTCTCTTTTAAATGGCAGTGACCAGAGGCCGTGGTGGAGGGAGTCCCTTCCCCCCGCCCCTGGCGCCCCTCCCCAGGGATGACATCATCGTGCCCGTACAGGTATAGCCTGCAACTCTAAATCCAGTCTATTTCTCATCTCCTTATCTTAAACAAACTGCCCCAGAGTCTAAAAGGGAACAGTGGCTACATTCCAGAGAATCAGATTTTGCCTTGTGGAATATAGGCACAGGCCTCAAAACAGCCTAGCAGGGAGAATGATGGAAACCTGAAGGGTCTGGCTTTATATCTAGGCTTGGAATGCCACACTTTCTATCTAAGCTATCCCAAAAGAAAGGAGAGAGAGCCTGTCAGAGGGAGGCCCTCAAAGAGGACAAGGAATGTCTGTGATCAGCACTTTTCTCATCATTCTAGAAAGATTCGCAGCCGCTTCTTTCTCTGCATAAACTGTTTCCTAATGTGGGGCTTAGTTTTCTTTCATAAAAGGTGAGCTCGATAACCATGCCAGAGGTGTCTCATCTCCTTGGAATGAGTTTTCTTAAATTTAAAATGAGGAACAAAGACTCAATATCACGGTTCAGATGTTTTTCCCCATGCACAGGCTCCTTTTTTGAAACCAAAAGTTACATGGATCCAACAAACTTATGTTGGTGTGAAGAGCATGTGCAACTCCCGCCTAAATCAGGTGAGCCTTGGTGTATAGTTTTACAAGTTTAAGTGTAGAATCCAGCACCATTCCTCCTGGGATGAAGAGCCGTTTACAGTGAGAGTGGCTTCACGTACGAGGCACGCAGCCTCAGATCGGCAGGGAAGGCGAACACTTCTGAGCATGATCACGGTGGTACCCCAGTGGCGAGGCCCACAGCCAAGCTTAGAGGACAAAGGCTGTTCCACAAGGTTCCACAAGGTGTGAGGTCTGCTAAGGGATCAATAGCCTCCTTTGATCCAAAGCTGCATGCTGTCCCACAGAAACTAGTAACTAGTCCTCTGCTTGGCGAAGTTATTCTCCCCTCCCCTCCCCTCCCCTCCCCTCCCCTCCTCTCCCCTCTCCCAGATGGCTCTTTTCAGATCAGGAGGCTGATCTGAAAGGGTCCCGGTTCACCCGAGTGGGCTCAGTGCCCTCTCAAGCCTCCACCTGCAAAAAAGCTCAGAGAGGGCCTTCCCTGGTAGCGCAGTGGTTGAGAGTCTGCCTGCCAATGCAGGGGACGTGGGTTCGTGCCCCGGTCCGAGAAGATCCCACATGCCGCGGAGCGGCTGGGCCTGTGAGCGATGGCCACTGAGCCTGCGCGTCCGGAGCCTGTGCTCCGCAGCAGGAGAGGCCACAACAGTGAGAGGCCCGCGTACCAAAAAAAAAAAAAAAAACCTCAGAGAAAAACCTCAAAGGGCCCAAAGCAGCCTCAGGGCAAGTTACCAGAATCCACAGGCAGAACCTCTGTCTCCTCATTTACTTCTGCAAATAAAGTGGGGCAGTGAGCGCCAGAGTAAGAACTTGAGGATGTGAACGGGGGTTCCTCTTCTGGGGAGAAAGGGAGGGAGGAAACGAGGTGACACCCCAAGAGGCCCTCTCTTTGCAGAGGGACGGAGTTGGAAGGACCTTCTCGGGAAAAATAGAGGACAACAGCTGAGCTGGAGAGAGGGCAGCCTTTGCCCTGCCTCTGTCCGCCCTGAGACCTGCCCGGCCCTCAGTGAAGCACCTGTCCACAGTGGTTCTGCTGGCTTGGCCTGGAGGAGGCCTGTGAGGCAGGCTGCCCTGGAGAAGGACAGGCTCTGAGGGAGCTGGTGCCTACCCCACCACGTGGAAGAAGACGTACACCCTCCACTCATCTGTAGCAGCAAAGACAGAGGTGCCTTCTTGGAGATAAAGAGGAGGGGTCTTGCCACCTTGGAGTGGCTTGGGAGGAACACTGGCTGAACTGTGGGTGGGGAAGCCTTGAGCCTCCCTCGTGTGGCCAAGCAGACTCAGGGATGCCCACGGCAGTGAGCCGGAGGGGGACAGCCCAGTGCTGGAGGCTGGGCTCTGCAGCCAGGCTGTCCAATGTGAGTCTCAGCTCAGCCACTTATGACTGTGACCTTGGACAACTTCTCTGGCCTCGCTGGGCTCCTTTGCTCACGGTTAAGAGGGGGATAGAACTACTTCACAGAGTTGGTGAGGACTGAATGAGTTCACACATGGAAAGTGCTTAGGAGGGTGGCTGGCGGGAGCGAGCAGGTGCCCTGCGTTGCCTTTTATTGTCTTGATGCTGCACAGCATGTGCAGTACTAACTAGATCTTATGCCTATGGGTGAGGGGTAGGGTCCCCCCCTCAGGCCACTACTGGGCTCTACCACGGTTCTCACCTCCCCTCCCATCTCTGGGCCCCTCAGAGAACCATTGGGAATCCCCAGAGCTCAGCAAAACATAGTTTGGATAGAACTACACCGGGTGATCTTTGGGGTCCTTTCTGGTTTAAGGGCCCACGTGTGATTAAGAACTCCATAAAGCGGCTTTGTCTAAATCAACTTCTTTGAAGGGAAAGTGTGTTCTTTGGGTCCCTCATCAAAAAAAGTCACATTCGGCACCAGGTTTAAGCCAAATGGTGTTTTCCAAGCGTCCCTGAGTCCCCATTTAGTCCCCTCCTGACTTGTCCTGAGGCACCTGGACCCCCCCATGCCCCAGCTGTCCTGAGCACCGGGCAGGTCTCCCCAGACCATCCTCCCTACTTCCATTTCTTCTGTTCCTCTCTCACAGCCTGCAGCCACATTGGGTGGGGCTGGTTCAAACGTACAACAGGCTCCTTCACCTCTCACCCAGTATCCCTCAAACGTCGCCTTCCCAATGAGGCGATACGGTCAGCCTCTGCTCCCACCCCCAAAAGAAGGTAATAGCGAAGTCAAGCCCATTTTTTCGTTCAAAGTGGAAGCTTCCCTGACCTCAAAAGAGTGTAGTGATCCTCTTTGCTTCTGTGACCATTAAAATGCCATCGAACCCCTCCAGCATTAACATAAGCGGATTTAGAGCCTCTAATTCAAAACCTACTTCATGGGAGAAAAGACGGAAAAAAGAAACTGCTCCTGACGCGGTTAGGGTTTAACTCTGAAGCGCACGCGCCCCTCCCAGAGCCATGGCATCTGTTCAGTGATAAGGGTCCTGCGTTCCGGCAGCTCTCCACGCTGCAGGCTGCATGTGTGACTCACCTGGGGAGACTTGAAAACCACTAATGCCTGGGAATAGGCCTGAGGTGAGCAGAAGCCTGGGCGCTAGGGTTTTAAAAACTCCCCAGGTGGGCTTCCCTGGTGGCGCAGTGGTTGAGAATCTGCCTGCCAGTGCAGGGGACACGAGTTCGAGTCCCGGTCTGGGAGGTATCCCACATGCCGCAGAGCAACTGGGTCCGCGAGCCACAACTACTGAGCCTGCGCGTCTGGAGCCCATGCTCCGCAGCAAGAGAGGCCACGACAGTGAGAGGCCCACGCGCCGCGATGAAGAGTGGCCCCCGCTTGCCGCAACTAGAGAAAGCCCCTGCATAGAAACGAAGACCCAGCACAGCCAAAAATTAATTAATTAAAAAATATAACTCCTCAGGTGATCGATGTGCAGCCAAGATTGAGGAAACACAGCCCTAGAGTGACTGAAAGCGCTGACATGACTTTCACAACCAACTGCTCTTCTGAGGTGGGTCCAGGCGTTCAGGTTTTTAACCCTCTCCTCCCCCACCGTGCTCCTAAAGTGCAGCAAGGCTGAGAGAATCGCTGCTCTGACCAGTGGTTCTTAAAGTGGGGTCCCTCGATGAGCAGCATCAGCGCCACTTGGGAACTTGTTAAAAATGCAAATCCTCAGGGGTCCCACCCCAGGTGGACTGGATCAGACTTCCATCTGTGGCGTTAATAACACAGGTTTAGCAGGGGAGACACACCATACGTATTTACAAATTGCAATGCTTTCTCATCTATGATTTTCTATAAATAAAAATAGGGGGCTCCATCGAGATTCCCCCTTCTTCCTTTTCTAGAGCAGGAACCACTGCTTCTTCTTTTTTTTTTTTTTTTTTGCGGTACGCGGGCCTCTCACTGCTGTGGCCTCTCCTGTTGCGGAGCACAGGCTCCGGACGCGCAGGCTCAGCGGCCATGGCTCACGGGCCCAGCCACTCCGCGGCGTGTGGGATCCTCCTGGACTGGGGCGCGAACCCGTGTCACCTGCATCGGCAGGCGGACTCTCAACCACTGCGCCACCAGGGAAGCCCCACTGCTTTTTTAAGTTCACAGAAATGTAGACTGCCTCTGGGAAAAGCCACGATAAATCATTTGTTGCAGGTGAAGGAATGTTTGTCAGAGCACGGATTTGCGGCCCACCCATACGCAATTAATTGACCAGGAGGAGAAAAAAGAGGGGAAAATGCGTAAATGCAGAGGTCTGTGAATTTTGAGTGGGTTTCATGCTTGTACCATTTTCCAATTCTGGAACTTTTCATCTGCCAAGCCTGTCTAAACATTGGAGCACATCTGGCATTTTTAAGTTTTTAGCGTCAGACTAATTTTCTTGGAGTCCAAGCCAGACTCTTCTGGTAACTAAGTAACAATTCCAAACTGTGAGTAACAAGAGATTCAAGTCAATGTGTAAAATCCTGCTTTTGGTCTGTCTTTGGCGTTATTACCTTTACAGACTCCAGAGTAAAAGCTGGAGGGGGGAAATGAGGGAAGAAGAAGATACAGAGCGTACCCATGGGAAAAAACTCAGGCAACCCGGTACACTAAAGGGCAAGCTGACCTGGAGCCCACCTCTGTGAGGCGAGGGCAGGGGGTGAAGGCACCTGAAGCTCTGCACACAGCCCCCTGCCCCCTCCTCCCTTTATGTGATACGTACATTAAGGGAACAAATCCCAAGCGGCTTTCGGGATATAACAGACTAAACTGTGTTAGGACGCGTCCCAAATCTCATGTTTCACAAAAGCACAATTAAAGCCAAAAATGATGTTGACAACCCGTTAGGAAAATGAACATCTCCTTGAAGGACACTGTTCAGACATTCTACAAAACAAAGCCTCTTAAAGGAATTCTGGCACGAGGAGTTTGCGTTCTGCAGATGGAATGCGCCTGGAGGACAATCCTTGAGTCCCTTGGATGTGTGGGGCTCCCTGATCATTAGTGAAGAGACTGAGCTAATAGGAGGAGGCGGAGCCCAGGTGTCCTCGAGGCTCAGCTGTCTTCGCAGAGAGGCTCCTGAATCCCCTGATGGCGGGGAAACATGAGTCCCCTGAGGAATTCCTTAAAGTGTAGGTTCCTCAGCTCTCATTCAGGAGGCCTAGGGTAGGACCTGAGCATCCAGATCTAAACAAATTTGCACCTGATGCTAATGTGAATAGTTTTGTTTTTTTTTTTTTTGTCTGCGCCAGGCAGGATGTTAGGTCCCCGGCCAGGGATTGAACCCGTGCCCTGTGCATTGAAAGGGCAGAATCTCAACCCCTGGACCACCAGGGAAGTCCTGATGCTAACAGTTTGAAGACCTCCCTTTGAGAAGCATTCTACAGAATTGGCACCAGAGGATTACCTGATTTACTAGCATTTTGTTGTTGGTTTCCAGCCAGGCCAGCAGGGTATCAAATTGGAGAACCAATATGTACCATCCTTCATCACCAGCTGGTCCTAGCCTTTATTTCTCTCTGTGGAAGGGCCTTTACTCCAGCTTCCTGGAGTGCCGAGGAGGATGCCCTCATCTACCCAAGGCGTCTGCATGTCTGTGCTCCCACTCTGCTCCCTGCAGAGACCTAGCCCAGGGCCACTTGAAAGCCATCACAGGCACGGTGTCAGGGCACGAGTGGCCCCTGCCTCCCACACTGGTGCTGACGCCCCTTTGATGTTGGAGCCCCGCTAAATCTTTCCATTTTCGCTGGTGACCCTGCTGTGCCCAGGGCCAAAGGTGCTGCTGACCCCGGCACGAAGCATGCCAGCCCTAACGCGGCAAGGCCCAGGGGAAGGAGGGCACTGCAGGAGCTGGAAATCCTTTCATCCACCTTTGTGACACTGACCCAGGGTAGGAACGCTGCGTCCTTGGACTCTTTAATCAACAGAAATTGATAAGAGGCCAGAAGAGAAATTCAGGCAAGGCTTTACTGGGACTCATGCTTCAGCACAAGGGAGAGAGAACAAAGTAACAGGTGCCCATGCTTGATCCCCGGGTGGTGGGGGAAGAATGAGCTGGTTCCTTAAATGGGGTGGGGGTGGGGGTCCGCTGGAGAGCTGGCTTAGATGGTCTGCTCACCCCTTTGGTGGTGCTGTGTGCAGGGGTCATGGGTAATACCCTGCTTTTAATCCCAGCACCTCAGAAATGGCAGTTGGACTTTGGCCTTTTTTGTATCTTATTGTTCATAATTTGCCCCAGCTGCACATGTGTGCCGTTATTTTTAGTCCCTTATAGTTTCTTTGTATTCTGTTACTTGAGGAGACGGTTGTCCAGGTGCAAAGCACTGCAGCAAAGGGCCCCAGGTCCCAGGTCCCAGCCTGGCTCACTGGGAGCCCCGAGGAGGAGCAGAGGCAGGAAGAACCCCAGGCCTGCCTCTTGTGCCAGTCGCCTGAAGGGATGAGGGCGGAGCCATCCTACGGAGACTTTGCTTTGGCAGAGAGGTTACGTGAAGGGGAGGCCAGACCTTGGTCTGGAATGTTTCTGTTGATGCAAAGAGGATTTGTTCTGCCTTTATGAAGTGAAAGGACGCAGGGCTAGTGAGACCAGTGACACTGAGCATGTGCTCTTGCTGGACACTGTCCCTCGTTACTGCATTTCACTCTGACAGTCAGAGTACTCCACTTCCTTGCCAACAGCTGGTATTGTTAGTCTTTCTCGTTTTTGTCAATCTGGTGTGTATAAAGTGCAGGTTGTATTTAGTATTTCTCTGATTGCTAATTAGGTTGAGTTCTTTTTAAAGTTTGTGTAATGTTTCCCTCTCTGAAATAATGTCCTGCTTTTACTAGTAGCTTATCCTGGCTTTGATGATCTCTGACGTTTGGTTTTGTCTGGGCCAGTCCAGGAGAAAAGAGATGGGGGGAGGAGTGAAAATGTTTCTAGACTTCAAGGAGAGAGAAAATTGGAAATAGACCTCTGTACTGAGGGAATAGGCTCCAGCTGCATGATGATGGTCAGGGCCAGAAGGAGGCCTCTGCCATGAGACTGGCCTGGGTAGATTTGACCCAGGACTTTAGGGAAAGTGATGCCTGGTGCCCAGCCAGGTTCCTTGTTTAATGATGTAATTGACTGAAACCGGCCACCCTGGCCAGGCAGGATAATAACTGCTTGCCCTGAGTTATATCACAACAGGAAGTCCCAATAAGGAACACGGAACTGACAAGCTACAGCCAACTGGAAGAATTCGGGAGGGGCAAAAGTAGGGAGGAGACACCAGCCCATAATATGTCTGGCCAACCTCCCAGAAATCTTCACACTTGAATCCATCTCGGCTGAGAGATGTGGGCACCACCAGGAAGGACCCGAGTCAGACCAAATATGGGCACAAGCAAGATGATTGGCCAGAGACAACCCAGAAAGCTAACCCCATTACCTTAAAACCTGAGACTGTGAGCCATGTGGCAGAGCAGTTCCCCTGGGTTCCCCTACCCTGCTGCTCTCTGCCCTGGTGCCCCTTCCCAATAAAGTCTTTTGCTTTGTCAGTATGTGTGTTTCCTCGGACAATTCATTTCAGAGTGTTAGACAGGAGCCCTCTCGGGCCCTGGAAGGGGTTCCCCGTCCGGTAGCAATCCCATCATTACAAAAGCCTCCAGCAAGCAACAAGAACATATGCTGGGAAGAAGCTAATGTGGCGTGGAGAGGTAGTAGATTGGTCAGAGGCAGTGTGAGAAGAAACCAGAGCAGAACTTTGGTACAAGGGATGAGAGCACCCTGGCAGGCTGTGTTAGCGGCCCTACCCCTTGGAGCTATTCGCACTATTTGGGAGTGTATCCTACTGTCAAGACAGAGCTGGGGCCTGTCCCTAAAGGAAAGGGCAACCCAGGTGGCCTAGAATACAGGGGACATGCAGTTACATCAGGGAAAGGTGAGGGCCAGGAACACTTAATTCTTTGAATCACCCTCCCCCATGCCTTACTGGATCAAGCTTGCCTTTTTCTCTTCCTGTAGGAGCAGATCCTTTCTCAGGCGGACCTCTGTCCCTCAGGCAGGCCAGCTCATAATTTCTAGGCAGGCCTGGACATGTCTGAATCCCAGCAATGAATCCTCTTAGAAAGACGTAGGATGCTCACTATAGGTTTTATTTTGGTTTAATTATATGCCCCCACTTTTTAAAATTGAGGCAGAATTCACATAATATGAAATTAAACTTTTTGAAGTATACGGTTCAGTAGCATTTAGTACATTCACAATGTTGTGCAACATTTCCTGGTGGTGCAGTGGTTGAGAGTCCGCCTGCCGATGCAGGGGACATGGGTTTGTGCCCCGGTCTGGGAAGATCCCACAGGCCACGGAGCGGCTGGGCCCGTGAGCCATGGCTGCTGAGTCCGGAGCCTGCGTGTCCGGAGCCTGTGCTCCGCAACGGGAGAGGCCACAACAGTGAGAGGCCCGCGTACCGCAAAAAAAAAAAAAAAAAAAAAAAAGAACTTTGACCCACAATCTACAGTAACCTGCCCAGGAAACCAACCTCTTTATCTGCAATAAGCAACCCAGGAAACCAGCCTGGTATAAGTCAGACTTGAGGAAGCCAGATTGCTATCTCCAGTGACAATTCAGGAAGTTAAACAATAACTTCTGTAACAATCTGCCAGGACTTGATTTATAACTGACAGCTTCCAACTTAGGACCAACCAGAGAAAGCCAAATACATCCCCTAACCAGTCACCTAGGATGCCCCATTTCTAGTTAGCCCTCTGGAGCTTCCCCATGCCAACAGCCTCCAATCAGGACATACCTGAAGCCTCCCCCTTTTTTTACACCTGTAAAGCTATCCCACTCCTCTGTCTGCCTTTGAGTCTCTGTCAAATGTTAGTGTGAGATTAGCTCAAGATGGCTGAATAGAAGGACACGAGCTTGCCCCCTTCTTATGAGAACACCAAAATCACAACTAACTGCTGAACAACCATTGACAATAAAATGCTGGAACCTACCAAAACAGTATACCCTATATGCAAAGATAAAGAGGAAGCCACAGCGAGACGGTAGGAGGGGCACAATTGTGATAAGCTCAAATCCCATACCCACTGGGTGGGTGACCCACAAACTGGAAAACAATTATATCACAGAAGTATCCCACAGGGGTGAAAATTCTGACCCCACATCAGGCTTCCCAGCCTGAGGGTCCAGCAATGGGAGGAAGAGTCCCCAGAGAATCTAAGTTTGAAGGTCAGTGGGGTTTGATCACAGGACTGGGGGAAACAGAGACTCCACTCTTGGAGAGCACACACAAAATCTCATGTGCACCAGGACCCAGGGGAAAAAAGCAGTGACCCAATAAGTGACTGGGCTAGACCTACCTGCTGGTATTGGAGGGTCTACGGTGGAGGCAGGGGGTGGCTGGGCTCACTGTGGGGACAAGGACACTGGCAGCAGCAGTTCTGGGAAGTACCCATTGGCGTGAGCGCTCCCAGAGGCTGCCATTAGCCCCACCAAACAGTCTGTAAGCTCCAGTGCTGGGTCACCTCAGGCTAAACCACCGACAAGGTGGGAACACAGCCCCACCCATCAGCAGACAAGCAGGTTTTCCTGAGCATGGCCCTGCCCACCAGAGGGACAAGACCTTCCTCCACCCACCACCGGTCCCTCCCATCAGGAAGCTTGCACAAGTCTCGTAGATAGCCTCATTCACAAGAGGGCAGACAGCAGAAGCAAGAATTACAATCTTGCAGCCTGCAGAACGGAAACCACAATCACAGAAATTTAGAAAAAATTAAACGGCAGAGGTAGATGTCCCAGATGAAGGAACAAGATAAAACCCTAGAAAAACAACTAAGTGAAGTGGAGATAGGCAACCTTCTGGAAAAAAAATTCAGAATCATGATAGTGAAGATGAATCAGGATCTCGGAACAAGAATGGAGGCAAGGATTGAGAAGATGCAAGAAATGTTTAACAAAGACCTAGAAGAACTAAAGAACAAACAAACAGAGATGAACAATACAATAACTGAAATGAAAAATACACTAGAAGGAATCAATGGCAGAATAATTGAGGCAGAAGAACGGATAAGTGACCTGGAAGACAGAATGGTGAAAATCACTGACATGGAACAGAATAAAGAAAAAAGAATGAAAAGAAATGAAGACAGTCTAAGAGGCCTCTGGAACAACATTAAATGTACCATTATTTGCATTACAGGGGTCCCAGTAGGAGAAGAGTGAGAAAAAGGACCTGAGAAAATATTTGAAGAGATTATAGTTGAAAATTTCTTTAACATGGGAAAGGAAATAGTCACCCAAGTCCAGGAAGTGCAGAGAGTCCCAGGCAGGGTAAACCCAAGGAGGAACATGCCAAGACATATAGTAATCAAATGAACAAAAATTAAAGACAAAGAAAAAATATTAAAAGCAGCAAGGGAAAAATGACAAATAACATACAAGGGAACTCCCATAAGGTTAACTTCATAATAATCGACTGTTTGTTTCATGGATCATGCATCTGGTGTTGTATCTTACAAATCATCACCATAGTCCACGTCATCGATAGACTTAGAACTATATGCTTTATGTGTTTTTACATACAATTTTCATACGTCCACACCCGAGCAGCATATGAGTAGCAGTTTATTCTTTCATTGGTGGTGGAGAGTCTGCCTGAAGCACTTTGTTTCTTTATGCTCCTGTTATTGTTTTATCTATTTCTATTTGAGTCTACATCTTGGATTCCTGCGATATGTGGCATCCATTAGAGAAAAGCGAATGAAAATTGAGCACATAGGGCTTTATGGTAGAGGTTCCTGTTGGGCGTCAGGGTGACATGAGGGTTGAGGCAGGACGTTCAGTAACCTGTCTTCACATTTCTGTAGAGGAGAGGGAACCTCCATTCTATTCTCCAGAGGACAGACTTCTGGAATAATGCTTCTGGTCCCTCTCTTAACCTCTCAATCCTCCTCCATTCTATTCTCCAGAGGACAGACTTCTGGAATAATGTTTCTGTTCCCACTCTTAACCTCTCAATCCTCCTCCTGTGGGGAGAGTGATTATCTGGTTGCTGAGATGACTAGAGTTTGACATCCATTGGTCCCTGGATGTGCATGTCCTCTGTTGGGCAAGGTTAATGGGTTAAAGGCACACTTGAGGTTCCCTCCTTACGCCCGTCTTACAGTCTCCTAGACTCGCAGGTGTAAGGCCAGGCCTAATGCTCCATGCTGCTTTCCTGTGCCCAGTACCCCAGGTTTGATTTGGAGGAATGGGGTCAAACCACTATGTTTTCCAATGGTCTAATCATGCTCTCCAATCAGCTTGGCTATCTAGAAAGTGGATGCTCTGCTCCCTATATAACTCCTGTTTACTTCTCAATGGATTCAGAATCTGGAGGGCAGAAGGGAGAAGGCTATGTTTAATTCACACTTCAGAATCCCCCCTTCAACAGACCTGGAGTGGTCCTCAGTCCGCCACCACCACCTCAAGGCCTCCTCCACGGCGAGTTGTGATGAAATCCTCCCCAGCAGCACGTTTGTGGGTAACTTTAATTTTCAGCAAGTCCTCCTTCCCCCATCTCTCCTAACTTCCTACTTCTTTTCCACTCGATTCCATCCATAATGTAGGCAATCATAAGACTTCGGTTTGCTTTTTCTCTGGAAAAGTTTGGATATTCTTGATTTGATGCCACTGAAGTTGAAAAAGAAGCTCTTCTTGGCGCCTCACTTTCCTCATCTGTGAGCCCTGTCTTATGGGATTGTTGTGAAGATTAAATCAGATAATGCATGGGAACCGATGAGCACAGTGCCTAGCCCAGTGCTATAACAGTAGATGCTCTGTAAATAACAGCTGCTATTAATGCTGCTGTTGTTATTATTATTAATCATTATTCAGACCCTTATCCAGCACTTCTCCCACATCTGGCAACACTATAAAACAAAGCTTCGATAATTGATATGGAGACTTGGACTGCTCTGCTTAGGCGCCATTTTGGTTAGTAAAGTCATTCTTCATGACCTATTTGATTCATTAAACCAACTAGAAGAATCTGTGGCATTTGAAATTACCAATGATTCAGAAAGAGTCTTTCATAAAATATTTGAAAACTGAGTAACAGAAACTGGCAAATTCCAGCAGAATGTGCCCCTCAGAATTCTATTGACCTCTAAGGAAATCAGGGCATCTGACCTCAGAAGACTGAGAAAATATTCCCCATATTTTCCCCCAAAAGGATGTCAGGTATTCAAGCAACTTGGAAGGATTTCTCATTTCCAACATTTTCCCAAAGGTAGAAACACTTTACCCTGCACGTGCATTTGAGGACTGAAGCCTACTTTGCAGCACAGATTTCCACTTCTTAACCCACAAATTGTGAACAGTCCAATTATTGATTAAGATATTTGAAGCTCTAAAGGTAATTAACCAAGTTGACGTCTTCCACTGAAAAGGAAATAGATTAAAGTACAGAGGAAATGGTTGAATATAAGGTAATCTCATATGTGAGGTAATATTTCTATTTGTGAAACTGTGAATGTTTTAGGATGTTTAGAAGTAAAGCCCTGTGTTACGTCACACGATGTTTTTCAGTCTGGAACTCAGAGGGTTATTGAATTCTCTAAAATTATCTGTAAAATTTGGGGGGTATCTGTATGTACATTTTTCTTAGGAGAAACAGTATCTTCAGAGAAGGAATTCCTTAATAACACATGAGTAGGATGTGGCCAAATGCGATTTAAAGAAAATGTAATATACTCAATAATAATAGCTCACATCTCTGGAGTAGTTGGGGCCAGACAATATGCAAAGCATTTCCCATATTTACCTTATTTCATCCTTCCAACAACTTTATGGGGAAAGGGAGAGGGGCTATTGTTATCCCCATTTTGAACCAAAGAAATGGAAAGCAAAAACATTAATTAATACACCCAAGTTTACATAGCTAGTAAGTAGAGGACCTGAAATTCATACCTGGCCTGCCTGACCCCAAACCACTCTGCTATCCCTGGTCACCTGGTCAGCTAATAAGAAGCCATTTTTCTGTTTCCTTTTTGGAGCTGGTTTCAGAGCCTTGCCCTGGACTCACCTGCTGGGTGATCAGAGACCCAGAGACCGCTCAAGAGCCTGGTCCCAGGGCTTGCATCTACCCATTGCTTTCCTTCTCCAGCTGTAAGAAGATACCCAAATGGCACCTTCTCTGCCTGTGGCTCCTAAGAACATGGTACCATCAATGCATGGATCCTGTCTACAGTAACAAACTGCTAGGGAGCCAAGGTGCTGTTGAAGTCCCCAAGTGGATGCGATAATAAATTATAATAATGAAGCAACCTACTGCCCTCTTAAGCGGCATCCCTGATTAGGAAGGGCAAAAATCAGTGATTCTTTTTATTTTTAAAGATTTTTTTGATGTGGACCATTTTTTTTTTTAAGTCTTTGTTGAATTTGTTACAATATTGCTTCTGTTTTATGTTTTGGTTTTTTGGCTGTGAGGCATGTGGGATCTTAGCTCCCCAACCGGGGATAGAACCTGCACCCCCTGCTTTGGAAGGCAAAGTCTTAATCACTGGACCACCAGGGAAGCCCCTCAGTGATTCTCTTTACCCAAAGCAGCCATATTAATGTCCGTCTGGTTTTAGCCACCACTGAGCACCATTGCCTCTGTGGTAATGAGAAAATATTCCCAATAAGAAATATTTCCCTGCACATTTTTTTTCTGTGTGGCTCTGACCTGCAATTGGCAGGTGTCCTGCCTCTTCAAGGCAAGCAGAGTGAGGTCTCCTAAGAATGATATCTCTTGGGCAAAATGATATATCATTTTCATCCGCAAAAATTAGATTATCCCAATTTAATTAGCACCCCACCATCATCCCTCATCAGCTGTATGGTAGAAAGACAGCCAGGACATATCAGGTAAAAAGATTCAGGTGCTTTTTCTAGCCCAAGTCTGGCTCCCTTGTTAGAGAAAACAAAGCAAAGTGAAGCAAACTAACTCCTGGTGGAATCTGAGCCGCAAAGAGCAAGGAGAATTGAGCCATTAATTAGGAAGTAAGAAGGCAAAGGGGCTAGCATCTGTTAACTCCTTCCTTTGTGCCAAGCCCTTTATGTACCACAAATGTTTAAATACACAGCAAACACAAAAAGAATGATGAGCCTCCATTTTTGAAAGATTAACGATCAAAAAAAAGGTTTTGACCAATGTGAGGATATAAACTTTTAGAAACGTAAATGAAATAGACAAATGTCTACCTGTTATATTTATTAATTTATCAAGATGTATTATAAAAATTATAGTAATTTAGAAATACTGCTTTTAAACATTCCCAATCTCATATTCATAAAACCATCCTACATAAGTTCTTCATATTCCCTTTACTATCACTGTATTTGTCACAAGTAAAGTCACTTTTTGAGGCATCTAACAGTTTTCCAAAACACGGCGACTTTACGTCCCACTCAGTTGCTTTGAGATAACATTGCTTTTTGAATCCATACAATATGCTGTTAATGAAAATTTACCTTAGGCTCCAAACATCTATTTTCATAAGACTTAGTACAGTTGGTTTTTTTCATTCATTCTCTAAATGTGTATTTACGATATTTATAAAATAACCCCATTCGTATTGCTTTTTAAAGTGATCCTTAAAAGGCCTGTTTTCAATGATATCTAGTATTTGCTATTGTGAGGTCATATCCCTAGATTTATGACTAAATCTGTATTATCCTCAGATAATACAGATTTATGACTATATCTGTATTAAATTTGCCTCCTTTGAAAAATCCATTGTGTAAAGCGACCCTTATAACCATTCCAAACTGCACTGACAGAACATCGTTTCAGAACAATTTGTCCTTCTCAAACAGTACTTTATCAAAATAATGTAAAGGGAAAGAATTCCTCGGGCAAAGTCTTCCAGCTACCACTTTATCAGGGAATGCGCAGGCAGGAGCCGGGTGCTGGGCAGGGGCAGGTATAAGGTGCATTCCTGAGCTGCAGCCTTGTCGGTATCAAGGCAAGCAAGTGTTCCATCTCTCAAGACACCCTCCAAGAGGCCTTATAATTGCGTCTTGGCTCAGGGGGGATGAGAGGGAAGAATTCATACCCCTGCCCTAGTCTCCCCGGGGTCAATATTCGCCCTTGGGGAGCTATCGTCCCTCCCCTCCTGGGATGCTCAGCATGGGCACTGAATGGACCTCACAGCAAAATGGCAGTGTCTGCAGGGAGTCCCAGAAGGGGCAGGAAGAAGGTGCAGCAGGAAGTGGGACACTGTCGATGAGTTACTCCCATGTGAAGCCACACAGCTGGTGGCCACAGCAGCTGGGCGTTACCTTGGAAACAAGTGAGTCTGAGAGGCTATGAAGTGGCCTTTAAGAGGCCTCTGACACACCCCATAATAGGAAGACTTAGTAGGGACACAAATATAAGGTAGTTCCTTTTTCCTTCTGAGGGCTAAGTTTTCAGGGGGACAAAAAGCTCACCTTATATACAAGCATATATGGTGCATTGTCTATTTACCCCTCAGAACAACTCTGCCAGGTAGGTATTAGTATTCCCACGTTACTTAAGAGGCAGCCAAAGCTCAGAAAGGTTAAGTAACTTGTCCAGTCTGACACAGCTTGCTGGGACCGGGACCCAGGTCTGATTCCAGAGCCCATGCTCTTTCCACCACAGAGCCCCTGGTCTTATCACCGTTATGATCAGGAAGAGAAAGAAAAATGGTGCCTAGGAGAATGGCTCTTTTCACCCCAACTTTTGGAGGAAATTAAGTGGACCCCTCCCCACCTCTCTACATGGGGGTGACAATGATCCTGGGAACTCAACAGAACTGGTTCAAAACCTCTGGTTCCTATCACTTTGGGACCTGAGCTCCTCTCCCCAGCCTCTCTCACTGTTCTTTGGTGGAACACAGGTGAGGGCTTCCCAAGAAGATGGAACCCGGGCCTGAGGAAAGAGCAGCAGTGAGAGGCTCCTGCCTTTGACCCACCTCCAGGAACCCTGACGTGGGGCACTGTTCACCTGGCCTGCTTCGTGGACACATTTGCCCCCTTACTCCCACCCCTGCTGTCACGCCTGTTCTCTCCATCCTCATTCTCTTGACTTTTGAGTGGATTCCTGCCGGATCCTCCTTGCTGGTCTCCCTACCTGCAGAATTCTCTCCGCTGCCCCTGCCCTCTGTGCTCCCCATCACCTCCTAAACTATGCTCCGTCTATGCACTCCTGCTTGGGTGTGTCTCCATGGCCGTACTTTTGCAGAATGGCAGCAAATCCCAATTTCTTCCCCTGCCTTGACCTCCGTCCGTGGTTCACTCCCAACCCATCACTCAAGCTGCATCACCTACCACTCCCTTTTGCAAACACTGTCCTTCCATCAAACTGGATTTCTTGCTGTTCCACACACAAGCCTTGCTTTTTTCCAGTTGTCACCATTCCATGTGAGCTGGCTTCTCCACCTGGGAAATATTTCCTCATCCCCCAGTCTCCAATGCCTGCTGAAATTTTTCTCATCCTTCCGGGCCCAATGCAAGTGCCAACTCCTGCCTGAAAACTTCCCTGATCCTAACACAATGGGTTTCTACCTCCTTTGTTTATTCTAGCATCTTGTACCCCTCTTCCCTGATGCATTTCATTCTATCTTCATTCAGTAACTGTTAAGAACCTGCTGGGCACAATGGTACAGTGCTCTGTATCAGCTGGGGTCTTGCCAGGAAGCAGATGGCACACACAGATGAGGATTATTCGAGGAGTTTAGTAAAGGGACTATTTACTAAGGAGTGGACAAGGTATAGGGAAAACGCAGAGAGTAGTGAGAGCTGATCACCACTGCCTGAAGGGGCAATAAGGGAGGGCGGTTACCAGAACCTAGGAGGTCAGAGTGATGCGGAGAGAGCCACCTGGACGGGAGCTGTGACCTTCGCTTGAGGGATGCAGCCAGCCCTCCATGGGCAGGGCATTTAGGGAATACATACCCTGACCTCACTGTGCCCAGTTTCCAGGGTACTCAGGATTTGTTTTATCGAGTACCTTAAGACACACAGACACGAAATGACTGTCATGAAGGAAGAAGTTTTTATACTTACAGTTCCCTAGACACAGGAGGCGTAGCACGCCACTGTGCGAGGGGTCCATAGGGAGGTACCAGAATTGGTCAGGAGGCAGAGGGAGACAGTAGAAAACGTGACCAGAGCCTTTATTGTGGTTTCTACTGGAAGGAAAAAGGGAGGCAGGATAAGCAAGCTTAGGATTGGCTAGTTTAAACAATGGGGTTTAGAGGCTGTCTCTAGTTGCCTGGTACCTGGTCCAGGGCAGAGGGACAGTGGCCCAGAGTGAGAGAGCTGATAAAGAAGGCAGCTGGGAATAAGAACTCTGGATGGGTAAATTTGCATATAAAGGCATCCTCTGAGGTCTGCAAGGCCCCAGACGTCAAAGCTTCAGGATACAGAAAATAAAAGACAGGCTTAAGGGAGCCCCCTCTCTCTGATCTCCTGGTGGTGCTGTCCATTGGCTGGCCTCTCCCAGAAGCCGGAGCATAAGGGAACTTCTACAATGGTGAGGCAGCCCCTGGAGGCCCACCTCCCGGCATGCGGCGGGGATGGAGAAGACAGGGAGGAGCTCTGGAGGGGCAGGTGGATACTCCCAGCGCACTGTCTTGTCTCCCTCCTGGGAGACAAGGACTGTGGCTCGTGTGGGGTGCACAGCAGGCCTTCAGTCAATCTGCATCCGTTTATCCAATGCCAAGTGTCCACACGTGCCCTGCACTGCTCTAGGCATGGAGATGGTGGAGCCCACAGAACACATGTGGTCCTCGCTCTCCAAAGCTTATGTATTAGTTGAGGGAGACAGACAATAAACAAGTAAACTATGAACAGGATTTTGTAGACGGTAATCGGCGTTAAAAAGAACAGACAAGAGAGTGAAGGTGGGCTTCCCTGGTGGTACAGTGGTTGAGAGTCCGCCTGCCGATGCAGGGGACGCGGGTTCGTGCCCCGGTCCGGGAAGATCCCACATGCCGCGGAGCGGCTGGGCCCGTGAGCCATGGCCGCTGGACCTGCGCGTCTGGAGCTTGTGCTCCGGGGCAAGAGAGGCCACAACAGTGAGAGGCCCACGTACCGCAAAAAAAAAAAAAAAAAAAAAAAAAAAAAAGAGTGAAGGTGATGAGGAAGGAGCAAGCCCTCCTCCTTTGTTGAAACCTTGCAGTGGCTCCTGGCCACCTTCAGCATTGGCCACCCACGACCTCCTTCCTGTGCTCCAGCCTTTGTCTGCAGCCTCATCTCCACCACTCATCACACCCGGACCTGCAGCCTTTGTGGGGCACCATTTCCCCTCAGCCTCTGTTTCTTGACCTTTGCTGCTCTGTCCCCCAGATGTGCTACTCACCCTTCACCTCGCTCCCACTCCTCCTGGCTAATCCTCCTCAATCTTCAGGGCTCAGACCTCAGGAAGAAGTGTTCCCTGATGTCCCTGTGCTATCTGCCCCAAGCAGTCCTGTCCCCTTGGCCAGATCGTGGCCCCTTCACTGGACATTACCTTCCTGGCCTGACTTCCCAGACTTACTCTGGGAACTGGGGCTCAGTCAGCTCTGAAGGCCCTGGGCCTGGTGCGCTGGCCCTTGCTGGCTCTCCATAGCTGCTGCTGTCTTACTTCACCTGTTATTTGGAGGCAACAATACCTTCCTCATGGGTTTTGTGAAGAGTGAATGAGATGACGCACGTCCACTGCCTGGCAGGGTATTCAAGAGTGGTATCCAACTCATGTTGCATTTTTTTAACTCAAGAAGGAGCATTCTTTTTAAGATTGTTTTTTTAAAATTCAGACATTATTGAAACATATATAGTGAAGATTAAGTCTTCTTCTCACCCTAAAGTCTCCAGTTTCCCTTCCCAGAGCATCAACAGTAAGCCAGTAAGCATCTAAGACTGCATATTTGCAGGACTTCCCGGCGGCACAGTGGTGAAGACTCCCCACTTCCAATGCAGTGGGCGCAGGTTTGATCCCTGGTCAGGGAACACACGTGGTACGGCCAAAAAAAAAAAAAGACTGCATATGCCCACATGTATGTGTGTGTAGACAGATAGATCCCTTTTTTGTAATAATCAAATCTAACACTGTTCCGAAGCTTCTTTTCTTCTCATAACAACAAATATCTAACACTGTTCCGAAGCTTCTTTTCTTCTCATAACAACAAATCTTAGAGATAATATATTTTTTAATGGCTGCCTGACATCCCATAATATGGGAGGACCATAATTTATCAAGTGGCTTGTTAGCCATGGACACTTAAGTTGTCTACAGTTTTTTGTTACAATAACACATGACCTTGCACACGTGTCATGCCCTGCCTGGTGGAAGCACGGCAGAATGGATCTCTGTCTCTGAAGCGCCTGACACGGGGGCTGTCTGGAAGGAGGCTCCAGGTGACTGCTGGGTGACAAACCAATGAGCAACGTCTGGCCTTCATCCCCTTCCAAGAGCTCAGAGCTCTCTTCTGAGCTCTTCCTCACCCAAGCAAAGGCAGCCAGGCCGCTCAGTGTCTGATCCTTGGGTTTGCAAATACCAGGAAAAAAATAACGTGACCTTTTTCTTTGAAACCAGATGTGTTGGGACAGATTTGGATCTCTTTCCAGATCTGAGATTCTGTGCCTGAAAAATACTAAGGGGCAAAAAACTGATTGCCTGTGTTGTTCTCAGACTTGAAGCTAAATTGCCCCTGATATTTTCTTTCATTGCAGTGGCTGGATGGTGCCTCACTTTGCTTGCCTTTAATCGCCGTTGTTAAGGGACTGAATAAAAGGCCCTGAGATGTCTCAGTGGCACTGAGGCAGGAGACAAGGTTGCAAATCTGAAATAGTGTGAAAAGCGCAGGGCCCTGAGTTGTTCTCTGAAGCGGGTTCGCTGGCCCACTTCCCCACGTGGCCTGGGGCAGCTGGGGTGGAAGACCGCTCTAGGCTGGTACAAGCTCCACCTCCAGGCCCCAGGAGGGCGAATTCCCCGCGGGAGAGAAGAAGGCGGTCACGACATATCTGTTAGGTGAGAACTCTTAGCTGGGTGTGTGGCTTGTCCTCCGCATGGGTCTAGGAGCTCTCTGTGGGAAAGGATTGTTCCACACCTGGCTCTCATTCCCAGTCACAAAGCAGGTGCTCAATAAATGTCTGTGGAACGGGTTTGGCTTTGTCCTGACCACACTCTGCTTGGTCCTGGTTTGTGAGGTGCATGATACACAAGTGTTGAGCACGGTTTGATTCTTGGAGTTGTAAGTGGACTCGACATACACTTATTAAGCGATATATCAGACATTGTGTAATGTGCTGGGGGGATAGAGACAAAACCTGGAGGTCTCAGGCCTCCAGAAGATAAGAAAAATGAGGAATGCTATAATAGAGGATCGCTCAGCAGAGACAGGAACAGAAGAGAGGGGCCTGGAGGTTTAGAATGAGAATAGGATCCAAGAAACTTCCTGGAGAGAGTGACATCGGAGCTGAGGCCTCAATAGTTGGTTGAGGAATGGGATTGGGTCAGGCGACAGTAACAGCGCGCCACACGGCGTGTGGGGCATGGGGAAAAACGCAGAATGGCTTCGGGGAAGGGACCCGCAGGCTGTAGAAAGGAGGCGTGAAGGATTGGACAGGGGCAGGCGATAAAGGGTCTGAGTGCCGCCAAAGGAGCACTAACTTCATCCTGAGAACATGGGGATATGACAGGGTTTGAGCAGAAAGTGACGCTCCTGGCCCCTTGCTGGGCGCTGGAACACGACAAACAGCACAGACATTCTCTGCCTTCATGGAACTTGCTTCCTGTCAGAGAACAGGCAAGAAGGCGGCAAAGGAGAATCCCAGGTTTTCTGGTCAGGTGGCTGGGTAGCTGGTGGTGACCTCTGTTATGGTGGAAAAAAGCAGGTTTTGAAATGTTTTTTTTTTTTTTTGCTGTATGCGGGCCTCTCACTGCTGTGGCCTCTCCCGTTGCGGAGCACAGGCTCCGGACGCGCAGGCTCAGCGGCCATGGCTCATGGGCCCAGCCGCTCCACGGCATGTGGGATCTTCCCGGACCGATGCAGGGGCACGAACCCGTGTCCCCTGCATCGGCAGGCAGACTCCCAACCACTGCACCACCAGGGAAGCCCTTGAAATGTATTTTGTAATGATATTCTGCTTTTAACAAAGGGAAGGGACCCTAAGCCACGCTGAAAGGGCCTACTGAGGCAGACAGCTGAATTTCTCTCACTATCCATTTTCCCTTTCTCTCATAATAATAGAACCCCTTATTTTCAGCTGGGCACACAACTCCCCACAAAAAACAACAAAATGAACAAACAAGCAAAAGTTACATTTCCTAGCCTCTTTTTTTTTTTTGCGGTATGCGGACCTCTCACTGTTGTGGCCTCTCCCATTGCGGAGCACAGGCTCCGGACGCGCAGGCTCAGTGGCCATGGCTCACAGACCCAGCCACAACGCGGCACGTGGGATCTTCCAGGACCGAGGCACGCACCCGCGTCCCCTGCATCGGCAGGCGGACTCTCAACCACTGCGCCACCAGGGAAGCCTTCCTAGCCTCTTCTGATGCCAGATGTGGCCACAGGACTAAGTTTTAGCCAAAGATATACAGAGGAAAGTTGCACGTGTAACTTCTGGATCTGGTGCCAGTAGCTGGAATAGGGCAGTGGAAGTGGAGCAGCCCATCCACAACACAAGACAGATGCACGTATTGAGGATGGCAGAGCAATGAAATGGAAAGAGTCTGGGCCCCTGACATCTTCACAAAGGAAACTTGCTCTACCAGCTTGGACTGTCTCATCAAAGAGAAATAAATTTCCATCCTGGTTAAGCCCTTATTGAATCTGGGTTTCTTTTATTGGCTACACTCCGCATATCTGGCCCAAGCAAAATTGTGAAAGAGGCAGACTGTGAGCTGAGTTTCCTTTCTCTCCACCCTCTTCAGCGTAATCCCCCCACAGGCACCTGGCTCTTCATATCATTCCCCAGCTCCTCACTGGTTGGGCCTTTGTGCTTCCAATATCCTCTACCCCACCTCGCTCACCCACAACCCATCAAAGCTCGCCGATCATGTATCTTTCATTCAGTTACAGGGAACTTTCTTCCTTCCGACCTCTTGGGACAGGAATGACTCTTTAATCTGAAAATACAAACCTCCAATAGCTAATTATAGCTTCGTGTATGACCTAAAATCGGGACAGGGAATCATAGAGACATGGGTTTGAACCCGAGTTCTGCTACTTTCCAGGTGTATGAGCAAGAGGGCTTTGTGGTCTCTGCCTCCTTATTTGTAAAATGGTGATAATATTAGCACCAACTTTACAGAGTTGTTACAAGAATAAAATAAAATATAGCATTTAGCATAGTTCCTGGAAGAGAATGAGGGTCAAATTAATTGCAACTCTTCTAGAAATGTGTGTTTTCATCCAGGTTCAAGCCATGCGAGTGAGATTGGTCATTGATGCTGCTTTTAGAGACCTCCAGGGACAGTATTTCCATGCCTGCTTAATCATCCTTGCCACTTAGAAGTCCTTCCTTGTGTCTGCCAGGCCCTCCCTCGTGGCCACTCACGCCTTTTTAACCATCTGTGGAGGACATGTGGGCAGCTTTCTACTTGAGATTCTTTGACTTCTTCCTCTTTAGGGTAAAAACCTTTGAGATCTTTATCGTTACATCATAAAACCCCTTGTCTATTACTGGGATAATTTAATAATTTTATTACTCTTTTTAGGAGTCAGAGTGAGGCTTTGATGGTATTCAGCAAGGGACCCAGAAACACCTAGTTTGTAAAAGAAAGCAAAATACTACTTTATCATAAACTGGGCTTGTATCTGAAACTCTAAGCCAGTGATTCTCACAGTGTGGTCCCCAGACCAACGACTTTAGCATTACCCGGAAACTTATTAGAAATGCAGATTCTTAGGTCTCACTTCAGACTTCCTGAATCAGACATCCTGGCTGGTGTCCAGCAGTCTGTGTTTCAACAAGGTCTTCTGGTGATTAAGATGCTTGCTAGAGTTGGAGAACCACTGCTCTGTGCAAAATGGCAGTGAAAAGAATTGGAGAAAGGGGCGCAGCCTGAGGCCTGAAGGGCAGCTCTCAGTTTCCTCCTAGGTCCACATCTGATTCTCAGGCTTTCGCCATCCTCCAGTTGGCAGCAAATGAGAGAAGCCCCCCTACAGGGAGGGGAGAGAGCTTCCCTGGCTCCCTCCCAAACAGGCCGAGACCTCAGCTCCTTTCCCACTGAGAAGAGAAAGGAAGATGGGCCGATCTGCCCTGAATCAGTTTACTGCTTCAGCCACATGCAGAGGAGGAGACAACCACTCATTCCTAGCACCCTTGTCCCCTCGAACGTGACCCAATCAGTGTTCTAGAATCTGAACAACCAGATTATCAGCTCTCAGGGAGCAAGGAAGGGAGTGAGTGCAAAGGCCTCCCCTATGGGGAAAGAGGAGTAAAAACTTCTAACTGGCCCCAGGGAATGAACAACAGCCCTGTGGGTTTCTCCCCCTCAACTTACTGTGGGAAATAAATTCCCTTTGTTGTTTTAAATTAATTGATTTATTTTTGGTAGGGTGAACTAAAGTACCCTAAATTGTGGGGGTTTTTTATGATGTGTGTTGGGAATTATTAAGCAATAGATGTAAACATTATCAAAAGCTTGGGCATAGTCCCAAGAGCAGAACTTTCCATAGCAAAACATCATCAGTTTTCAAATTTCCCTGGAGGTCGAAGGATATCCGCGTGGTAGACGTTGAGAGGCACCACCAAGGGACCTAAGTCTACCCCACAGTTCAGGCTGGCCACTCACCCAGGCTCTCATCAGGTGGTGTGGGCAGTCCGTGTCTGTGAGCAGCCAGGGAAGCAGGTCTTAAAAGGCACTGGGAAGAACATTGTATTACCACTTTTGTTTTATTTTTTATGACAGTATGAAGCTAGAAGTTCTGCTTTTGCCCAGTTTTCTGTTTTGTCACAAATCAGTATCGCTCAAAGTCTGAGGTAATTCTGAATAATTGGGATCCTAAGTCTCTGTGCCCTGGATTTCAGCAAAGACAAATATTTCAAGCACGTAAGGAAAAAAGTCATAAACGTCATATTTAAAAGTTCATTAATTTTATTATAGTCCTGCTTTTTCTTTTTGGCAAAATAATGCCTTTTAAAATTCAGTTCTCATTAGTCACAGGCCATGCACAGCAGGTCGCTGGTTTCCATAGTGCCGCCGGCTGGGGAGCCACAGGGTAATTATTTTGTCACAGGAAGTGCTCATTCCAGCACAACATCCTCTCAAGCTCTGAGGCAGCCTCCGTGTTTCAAAAGAGATAAATTTTGAGGATCTTTGCGTAAATCTGCCCTCTTCTAAACGGTGCCCTAACTTCCTGCCTGATTTTACGTCTGTTCGTTTGTGACGATTCTGTGGAGGCAACTGAGACACACAGGATGTGAGGGAGTTGGAATCCGATGTCCATTTTCTGTTTTTGAAAATGATTCAAACCTAACCAAATCCTAAAGCAGGCTGCCACGGAACTGAAGCAATCTTTTCACCGGTGACTGAGCAGCCTGGCAGGGTAGCCGGGCCCTGGGCAAAGGCCAGCGAGCAGGAGGTCGTAGCTAACAGAGTCCCTGAACCTTCTCCATGAAGCAATGGTGTGTGCAGAACTTTGTATCAGGCTGGGCAGGAAACGCCCCAGAATTACTGCGCCATCCCTGCGATCACGAACTTGCACTAAGTCTACAGGTCGAGATGAGCTTGTGCTTGCTTGGGAGGAACCCCAGCCAGAGATGCACCACCCCCACCCCCCCCCCCCCCCCCACACACACACAAAAGGCCTCTGAGCGAGGCTCATTCATTTTGGGAGGTTTTTTTTTTTTTTCCAAAAGTGGAGAGGTCACCTGACCGGGGTGGGGACATGCTCTGAATTTCCTTTCTCTTGATTTTGCTTGGAGTTCTCTAGGGGCTTGTGTTGATGGTATCCTCTCTACCCCTATCCTGGACTCCCGGCAAGGGCCACTGCCTCTGACTCACATTGTTTAGGGGGCCTGAGAAGCCCTCACGTCCAGACTTAACCTTTCAGAGACAAGGAAACGAGCCCAGAGAGGGGGTAAATCTGCTGAGTGGATTCAGCTCACTGTGAGCTCAAAAGGAACTTTCCTTTTCCATTCCTCCCCCGCCACCCTTCCTCCCACAGTAGCCGTCTAGAAGATGATCCACGTCATTCCCAAATTGTTTTCCCTCTGGAAGAGAAAAAGTTGCCTGTACCGAGGCACTCAATCAGAGGCAGGACAAAACTTCTGAGCTCTTGCTTGGTAGCCAGACGGGAAACCACATCTTCTTCAGGCATTTCTCTCAGTACAGTTAAGGGGAAATACAAAAGACAAAAGGGGGACGCTCTGGAGCCATTTTGAACGGTTTCCGGCGGAAACAATGTATCTTCTAAGCAACATAGTAGGCATTCAAAGCCCTGGTGGCTGAGCCCCACTCTCTTCTAGGTCCTGGGACACTGAGGTAGGGCAGGCCCTGTCCTCAAGGGCTAAAAGCCCAGTGTCGGAGGCAGGTACGGAGACTGAGTGATGACCCTGCGCGGGAAGAAAGCGCGCGCAGCGCTTCAGGGACGCAGGAGGTGGGAGGAGCATCTCTCTCATTGCTCTCGAATATCAGGTACCATGGATGTGGGCAAGGCCTTCCACAGTGGGTATGTGTGACCTGGGCAGGCAAGGGTGGAGGAAGGCGATTCAGACCAGTTAAGAGAGGTGACCATTTGGAATTCAGGACGATGTCCAGGGTCATTAGAAATTGGAAAAATAGTAATAAACACAGTCTCGGATTGACCCAGACGGAAACTCACTCTTAGTTTCAAATAAACGATGTGCATCTTAGAAATTTCTCTCAAGGGCAAGCTGTTGACAAAAAGCTGGAGAAGCTCGCCACAGACTTTACTGAAGCTTCTGAAGACTGGTATTTTGATTTCAGAAATGCTATTAGTAGTGGGAGTGCAATATGGCATTATACACAGGAAAGGACTATGTAGTATTTGTTGAAATCACTTACCTGGAATTTCTTTTTGCTAAGATATTAATTGGGAATTTTTGATTCCTGTTTTTGCTCAAAACTAAAAAATGTAATATAAAAAGTAAAAATTACCTATAATCCCAATAACCAGCCATAACCACTGTTAACTATTGAGGTCATACCATTTACTTGTGGCAAATTGTTATCAATAGTTGAATCTAGGTGAACAGTATATGGGTGTTCATTGTACTTTCAACTTTTCTGTGTTTAAAATTTTTCATAATAGAACATTGGAAATTTTTTGTCCATGTCTCTGATTTAATCCTTTGATTTTCTGTTTATGATGAATTCCTAAACTAGAGCCATTGGGTCAAAAGGTATGACCCGAAGGACCTCAATACACATTCCCAAATTGCCCTCTTGGAAGGTTTCACCACAATGTGTGAAACCCTTCATCTCATTCCATCTATGCCATCATTGAATTATATGATTTTTATTACTATTTGTTATTTTAATAGGAAAAAGAGTGTATCATTGGATTTCTTTTGTTACTAATAACTTTGAACACTTTTTTCTTATTTTCATTAGCTCTTTGTATTTCTTTTTGAATCATAACCTTGACCCATTTTTCCATTGAAACCTCAGTGTTTACTCATGTCCTTGAATGGATTTTTAAAATTTATTGTTTATTTTTTCTGGGCACTGTATGAGCATAATATAACATTTAACAGTTAATTGTACACGTAGTGTGAACTAGTAGTCCCTGCTCTACCACCGCCCCCCACTACCAGAGATGACCTCTTTAAAGAGATTTTTTAAAAGAGCTGTTTCTTCTAGTGTTTTCTCTAAGTAACATGTTTTTTCTTCTTTTTTGCTCATTTCAAATTCATTAAGGTATAGCTCACATACAATAAAATGCATATATTTTAACTGTACAGTCGATGAGGTTTTGTTTTTGGCTGCATTAGGTCTTTGTTACTGCACGCAGGCTTTCTCTATTTGCAGCGAGTGGGGGCTACTCTTCATTGTAGTGTGCGGGTTTCTCATTGTGGTGGCTTCTCTTGTTGCAGAGCAAGGACTCTAGGTGAGAGGGCTTCAGTAATTCTGGCACGAGGGCTCAGTAGTTGTGGCTCGTGGGCTCTAGAGTGCAGGCTCAGTAGTTGCGGCGCACGGGCTTATTTACTTCGCAGCATGTGTGATCTTCCTGGACCTGGGCTCGAACCCGTGTCACCTTCATTGGCAGGCAGATTCTTAACCACTGTGCCACCAGTGAACTCCCCCAATGAGTTTTCTTAATTGGGTAAAAAACAAAAAATTTACCTCTTAACCATTTTTAAGTGTACACTTCAGTGGTGTGAACTATATTTACAGTGCTGTGCAACAGATCTCTAGAACTTTTTCATCTTGCAACTCTATACACATTGAACAACACCCTCCATCCCCCCTGCCGCAACCAGCCCCTGACAATCACAGTTCTACTTTCTGTTTCTATGAGTTTGACTAGATATCATATATAAGTGGAATCACGCAACATTTGTCTTTTTGTAACTTTTATTTCACTTAACACAATATCCTCCAGGTTCATCCGTTTGAACATAAATGGCAGAATTGCTTTCTTTTTTAAGGCTACATAGTAATCCCTTGTGTGTATATGCCACATTTTCTTTATCCATTTATTCACTGATGGATATTCACTCTTGGCCATTGTCAATAAGGCTGTAATGAACATGGGTATACAAATATCTCTTTGAGATCCTGCTTTCACTTCTTTTGGATATATACCTAGAAGTGGAATTACTGAATCGTGCGGTAATTCTATTTTTAATTTTTTAAGGGACCTCCATACTGTCTAAGTAATATGCTTTAACAGAAGTTTCTTGCTGGTTTTTCTTCAGTTTTTTTTTTTGTTTGTTTTTTTGCGGTACACAGGCCTCTCACTGTGTGGCCTCTCCCGTTGCGGAGCACAGGCTCCGGACGCGCAGGCTCAGCAGCCATGGCTCACGGGCCCAGCCGCTCCGCGGCATGTGGGATCTTCCTGGACCGAGGCATGAACCCGTGTCCCCTGCATCGGCAGGTGGACTCTCAACCACTGCGCCACCAGGGAAGCCCTTTCTTCAGTTTTATAGACGTTATCTATTGACTTCATACTGTGAAAGATAAGCTTTATTATACTTCTCTTCCATCTCATTTTCCAAGTATATTTATATCCCAAGTATGTTTATATCCCAGGTTTCGGTTAAATTACTATTTTGTGTTTATATTTTTATGACTATACAAGCATTATTTATTTTGCTTTCCTGTAGAACTTCTTGTTTTTCTTGGAGCTAAGGATTGTGTTATTTTTTATTCCTTTAGTTCTTTTTATGTACTTATCGCCAACTTACAGCCAGATTCACTTACAAAGCTGTAAAGTTTCCCTCTGTATGGTCAAATACATCAGGTAACCTATTAAATACACTTTTTCCTTGGAGACATCCTCTGTTCTTTTGCACCATCTCCTCTGGTTTCTTTCTAGGCCTGCTGCAGAGCTATTGTCTTGGAACTTACTTCTGCCATCATCCCGGTTATTCTCTTCATCTCCTTCTTGTGTTAGGTTCCTTATTTCCTGGATCCCATGACTTAGCTTTCCTCAAGTCTGATGGTCCTTGGTTGCCTGTTTATATTTAAGGGTTGAAGCTGTGTCTTTACATAGGGATTGACAGTGCAAAGACTCATTGCATGTTATGTACCAGACACTGTTGAGCCCATGGGGCTTGAAAGATAAATAAGACTCAAAAGGAAAGAAATACAAACACACAGTTATAAACCTAAAATATAGATGTGACTACAGTGTGTATTTAAGGGATAACAGTGGCAGAAAGGAAGGAGTAATCAGCTCCTCTTAGGCAGTCTTCCCTTCTAGAATATACTAATAATGATATCAATAGTTGTGTCACTATTGGTGATAAATGCCTACTCTGAACAAGTACTGTTAAATATCTATTTAAGACCAAAGTTTTCCTTTGGTTTTAAGGTGACGACCTTTTCTGAATTTTCTGAACAGAATGTTATTGCCTTGAGAAGAATGAGTCATATATCAATAATGTTTGAAGAAGCACAGCTTGACAAGTGGCATTTTGAATGTCTTTGTTTCTCCTTCCATCTCTATTTATCTTTTAAAATAAAAGCAAGTTACAGCTTTATTAAAAGAAGTACCCTTGTGCAGGGCAATATGTATAATATATCATTAGTGCAGAAAGGGATGTATAATACATATTTTTGTATAAATTGCATATTTGCCAAACTTTTTCTAGAAGGACACACCATAGAGTGTGGCTACCCTTCAGAAGGGGATGGGATATGCAAGTATAGGTAAGTGAAGGTGAGCTTTTTCATAACTTTTCTATGCTTCTGATCAGTTTTAACTTTTAAACCGTGTAAATTTGTATTACTTTTAGAATTAAAAACTAATTTAAGATAAAATAAAAAATCTAAACATGTAAAATGTAATCTTAACAGAGTAGAAGAGTGATTATAATGGAAAACATCACCAACAATATTCTCCCCAGTGCTGTTTTCAGGTCAAGAGGGAGGGGAACAGGACAGGATGCTGCCCAGGTCAGGGAGGGGAGTGTGGGAAAATGTGACAAAAGGGCAGATTTTTGGAGTCTTGAAATTGTTCTGCTTGTCATCTCGGCCCCTTGCTGACTCCCAGCCTGTAGATGGTGGTGTCTCCAGGTCAGAGCTCAGTCCATCCAATTCCACCTTGCTGTCACCACTGTCTCTCCTACCTCCAGAGCAGTGGTCACAACCTGAATGAGAGCCAGGGCTAGTGATGTCCATGTCAGCTTTGGGGCTAGAAACAGGGTCAAGGTCAAAGGGAAAAATCATGGACTGACCAGGCAGAAATGAACCAATCTGACAGCAAAAACAGTTGGTCAAAACAAGAAGTCAGGAGTGGTTCATGCTGAGGTCCTGACTGTACCTGTGAATGCAGAAGTCCAGCCAGGTGTCAACACCAAGGAGAAGAGGCAGCATCAGCACCTCAGGGGTTCACTTGCTTAATCATCCCAATGACTCTATGATGTCAACACCGTTCTCATGCCCATTTTATAGATGCAGAAACTGAGGCATAGGCAGATGTAGTGATTTGCCCTTGTTATACAGCTGGTAGATGTTGGAGATAAGATTTAAGTCCTAATAGTTCAACTCTAGAGCCAGGAACTGTGCTAACAATAGGGATAAAACACTCACTGCATTAACTACTGACTTATTGCTAATAAAGGTGATTACAAACTGAGGTAAGAGGTTTGAAAGGGAGAAATGCAGCTTGTACCTAAGCTACTTGACCTCCACTGCAGGGTGAGTTGAAGCTTTCCTGATGAAGGAGAACTGAGGTATAAATATTGAGTTACTGAGACAAAACGCTGGAGGAAGGGGAGTCAGGAAGGGAAGAGAGTTCCAGATAGAAGGCATAGCACTTGGAAAGGTTCTGTGGTGAAAGAGAGAATGCTGAGTTTGAGAAAAGCAAGTATAGCAAGTGCTGACTGGTCTTGGGGAGAGCGTGGGGCAGTGACAGAACCTCTTGGAGGTTTGTGGAGGTTGATTCAGGCTGGATAATTGCCTTCATACCTAGGATCCAGGGTAAAGAAGTGCTCTGGCATGGAGGACTCAGACTTTTTGTGGGAATTTCACATGAGGATGTGTGTCAGCCTCTAGCACTATGCTTGCCCGGCACCGATATGTGTCTGTGTTGTTCTTCCTCTCCCAGGCCCCCATTCTTCCTTCTGCTGCATTCCTGGTTCTGTATCTCAGACAGAAGTGAGTAACAATGCCCAGTTTGCACAAAGAACTGGGATGTGGCAGGCCAGCTCCACATCCTTGCAAAGAGGCCCCTTTCCCCCTCCCGCCTGCCCCTGTTGAGAATGACTCACCATAGCGGAGAGGCAGACAGCAGAAGTGCCTTTGGCCAAGGCCAATCTAACACATTGTGCTGCAGATCCTGTTGGCTTTCCCTACCCTGGACTTTCAAAAGCAACTCAAATGAAGATGAACCAGCTGCCAGGTCTATTGATCTGCATCTGTTAGAACTGAGGTGGATGTCAGCCATGTCCCCAGTTGGCACCACGCTTCCAGACTGTGCCAGGAAGGCGCTGGAGGATGCCTACCAGGGTGTGTAATGGAGAGCTGGCTGTCTGGCTTGCCCTCACTCTGTTTATCTGGGTCTCCGTACAGTGGCATGGCCTCTATCCGCCACAGAATTGCCATGCTTGGATTGTTTGACTTTGGCATTTTAACCTGTTTTTCATTTCTATGAGAAAAAGATTATTCATTTAACAATCAGGGGTCAATTGGTTATTCAAGAACATTCTGTAAGTGTTACAGGATCAGTTCTTGACTTTTAGAAATAAAGAAAACAGACGTTCAGAGAATGGGGAAGACCCAGCTTAGGAACTGCAGTGAAAAGGAGGAGGATATTAGCAGCATGATGGGAGGGTCCTTCCAAAACTCCCTCTCCCAAAGCTGGACTGACTGGCTATGGAGATCTCAGGGCTGTTACAGCAGAGCTGTTTCTTTACATATATGGAATCCTAAACACTGAAAAGTATACAAAAACAATACTTACTCTTCACCTAACATTGAGCCCAGCCCTCTTCCAGGTCCTGAAATCCCAGGAGAGGCTCGCAGTGGAGTGGGGACAGACATTAACTATTGGTTACCTCAGAGGAACCGCCAACGCCCTAACAGATGTTTGCACAAGATGTGATGAGAGCAGAGCAAAGATAACCATATTTGCTGGGGGAAGGGGGTGTCAGAAAAAGCCTCAGAAGGCTCTCTGATCTTCACACACCTCTTCACAAGGTCCTCGTGTAAGACTTTCACTTCTAAGAGAATTCGTTTACAGCACTTTATGGTTTAGAGCCCCCTTTCTCTACTTCTATCCCTGTCATCACTGCTATAGTGATGTCCTCACCAGAGAGAGGCTTCTGAATGGGCTCCTGGCCTAGTAGTAATAATTAACATTTATTGAGTTCTTACCAGGAGCCAGCCACTGCCCTAAGGAAGCCCTATCTCATTCAGTTTTAGAACTATTCCATGGGGCAGCTTTTATCCCTATTCGCACTTATAGATAAGAAATCTAAGACTTGGAGGGATTAAGTGAATTGACCGAAGTCCCACAGTTGAAGGCAGTGGGCTGTAAAATGGGCAGTCTTGTGGCAGAGACCTTGCTCTAAACCAGGAGTCAGCAAATTATAGCTGGTTGGCCAAATCTGTCCCACTACTTGTTTTTGTAAATAAGTTGTTGTTTTTTTCCTGTACGCGGGCCTCTCACTGATGTGGCCTCTCCCATTGCGGAGCACAGGCTCCGGACGCGCAGGCTCAGTGGCCATGGCTCACGGGCCCAGCCGCTCTGCGGCACGTGGGATCTTCCCGGACTGGGCACGAAGCCGTGTCCCCCACACCGGCAGGTGGACTCTCAACCACTGCGCCGCCAGGGAAGCCCTGTAAATAAAGTTTTATTGGAACATAGCCATGCCCACTTGTTTACTATTGGCTATGGCTGTTCTTATGCTGCAGAGGCAGAATTGAGTAGTTGCTTCAGAGACCTTATGGCCCACAGGGCCTAAAATATATACTATCTGACTCTTTCCAGAAAATGTTTGCTGACCCCTGCTCTCCATCAGCCTCCCTTTCAATTAAACAAAAGTCTCCCAGGGGACACAGACTGCCTCATTCATCCCTGCTATCCCGTCAGCCTCCAGCCTGGGAGATTACATTATTAATGGTTACACTTCAATGGACCTTAAAATGCTTGCTCAATTAAATGGATTTAACCTGTATTTAAACAATCCTAAACCTCCTTCTAAAAATGTAGACATTCAGGCAAAATTCATATTTGCTGCAACCCTCATTAGTTGAGACAAATCCCAGAGGTCAACACTGATGGCTCTAACAGTGCAGCAAGGACAGCCCTAAATTAAAGTGCATGCTACATTTGTAGCAATCTCGTTCTAAAATGAGTTATTCTGTGAGTGGCTCTGCAATAAACTGCATGGAAGAAAAAAAAACAACAACAATATATCTTTCAGCACTTTGGAAAGTGGAAAGTACACATAGGCAAAACCTCAAGGAGACAAGAATAAATAAAGCCTACACTAAGTACCTGGCATCTTGCAGGCAGCCCAGGAAGGAAGCAGAAGCAAAGGATGAGGTACAAAGTGGGTGTCCTTTTCCAGCAGTGGGGAGGGGAGGTGGCCAGCGGGCATTCAGTCAGACTTGGAAAGAGTTTCCCATTTTGGTGGGTGCCGCTGAACCAGGGTAGACCAAACCCCCAGCCCCACTTAGCCTTTCTCATACGGTTTGCCCAGTTTTGGGTCACAAAGATTGCAGTGGTGTGGGAGAAAGAACATTGGGCTGGTATGGGAGATCAGGGGTCAAGTCCCAGCTGTTTCATGCCCTGGTGACTTCCTGGCCATATCACCTGGCCCAAAACCTGACTCTGAGTAAGTCAATGAATGGGTGTCTGACATAGTGAGATGAACACAAGTACTGGAGCCAGATAGTTTTCTATTTTAATCCCAGTTCTGCCTTTACTTTTTTTTTTTTTTTTCTTTGCGGTACGCGGGCCTCTCACTGTTGTGGCCTCTCCCGTTGCGGAGCACAGGCTCCGGACGCGCAGGCTCAGCGGCCATGGCTCACGGGCCCAGCCGCTCCGCGGCATGTGGGATCTTTCCAGACCGGGGCACGAACCCGCATCCCCTGCATCGGCAGGCGGACTCTCAACCGCTGCGCCACCAGGGAAGCCCAAGAGGTCAAATTTGACAAATCAAAACACAAGAGTCGGGGCCTGGTGCTGAAAGACCATTAAACTCAGGGGAAATTTTAGAGGCCAGAGCAAGAGCCTCCAGGATAAGAGAAGCCGGAACCAAGGTTAGAAATGCAGAGAGAGGAGGAGACCTGTCAGCCAGAGGGAGGCCGGGGCCAGAGATAACAAGCTAACTCCTGTCCCAGATGAGGGGCTGTGTGCCCTTGGGGGGTCTCGGGGAAACCCAGCTCTAAGAACATGCTTAGTTCCTCACACAACCTCTGCCTCTGAATTTATCCTTTTCTTAGTCTGCTCTCTGACAATACGCTGTGTTCCCACTGCCAACTCGTCTGTTTCACCACAAGAAGTCTCAGAACTTAGTGATGCAAAGCTCTTTAGCAGATCTGAAATGGAGGTAACCCAGTGTCAGAGGCTACTCCCAGCCAGCCAGTGCCAGGCAGAAGGGTGATACCAACACGGGATCTGTCTCAGGGTCAAGATTAGGGGAAAGACCTCCAGAGAAGCTGCAGCTCTGCTGCTGGAGAGGCACTCCCCAGAAAGGTGGTGCAGTGGTTAACAGCACATACTTGGAAGGCTAGGGAGGTAAGTGTACAAAATATAACCCCTGTGTAAATGTGTCACTGCGCTGCAGGGTGACAGGTTGTGAAACATCAGTTTCAGGGGTGTGGCCGTATGCAGCACAGCCTTCCTGAGTCTCCTTAAAGGGAAGATGCTCTTTCTTGATTCAAAAGCTCTAGCAAACACTCCTGTTTTCTCTTCCATTCTCCTCAACAGGCTAAGAATAATACGGTAAGCAAGGGAGCACTGTCTTACACATTGGCTAATAAAACAAGACAGAAAACCGAGAAAGGCACTATTCCTAAATATTACTGCCAGGAAGCCTCCACAAATGACAAAGAATCGTTTCAGTGACAAGATGAAATCTGTTCAAGGAGAAAGCACCCAGAGGAGCAGCAGGCTATAAGTGCCTCTCACCTCCTGCACCCTCCCTCCCACGTCTAATGACTTTGCATGGTCCCCAGAACGTAAACAAGGCTAGCATTCCAGTCAGCGTGCCAGGGAAAGCAAAGCAGACAGCTCTGACTCTTGGCAGGAAAACCTACATCCAATGTTTATCTAATATTTTTGTTTAGCTTTTCAGGAGCGTTTAAGATCTATGCACAGAACCTCAGAGCTACAGACCAATTAAGTTAATGCAGTAAAAAAAAAAAGGTATTGGTCTCGGGAAAAAGTAACCAAACCAATTATTCGATATACCACTAGGAAAACCACCATTAAAAAGTTTTCTTTTTTACGTTTGCCAGCTAATCATTTCAATGTCTTCTTTAATATGACATCAGAACATAAAGACACCTACCATACTTTTAAATGTAAAAATAGTTGTACCCACACAGTGGAATACTACTCTGTTATACAATTATGGGCGATAGTAGTATATTTGCAGATATAGGAAAACATTTACTTGAATATTATTAAATGCAAAAAGCAAATCACAAAATAGTTTGCATTATATGAACCCAGAGAGATGAAAAGATTTAGAAGGAAACAAACTAGTGTATTAACTAGACAGATAAGATTATGTTTCTTGTTTTCTTCCTTTTACTTGTTGACTTCTAATTTTTGTAAAAGATCATATATCCTTTTGTAAAGTTAAAAAAAATCATTTTTTAAATAGTCAAAGCGTCAGGGAGAGGGCTGCTGCAGCAGAATTTTTCACTCATGACAAGGTCCAGGATTGCTTCACAGGTCCAAGTCTCAATTATCAGCAGGTGTTCAGATATGAAAAAAATTACTTCTGGAATAGCAGGAATACTTCTTGTGATAAGCCAGAAGCTCAAGGATCTCCGAGAAGCATTTGAGAAAGAGAGAGCCTGTGTTTTGAGAGAACTCATACGTGCAGCACGTACTCAGAGAAACGCCAGCCAAGTGGCACAGGAGGGAGCCTGGAAGCACCGCCTGCCTGCTGCCTGTCACTCTTGGAGCAAACAGTGCCTGGACTCCTGGGACATGCCCTCAGACAGTGTTTCATTCTTTGGGTCTGTTTCTGCTTCGCTGTGGCAGTTCACTCTCATTGTTCTTAGGACTTCAACGAGACCAGTCCACCAGACGTGGAGCTAGAAGTGGCAACACAATGGGCCCGGAGTGAACAAGAGCGCCCGAGGGTGGACTGAGCCCCCTTCATGTGCTGGATTGGGCCCTGGGCCAGTCCTCTTCTTACATGTGTTATTGGGCTTCATCCTCTGTGATCCACATGGACCAGTGTGGCTTTTGCTCCCCCATTCTATACTAGAGACCATAGAGGTGGGATTTTAAAATTGTAATGCGTTATTGAAAACTAGCTTGTAAACTGCTGAATGGAAAATTCTAGAAGTAGCTCAGAGATGGTATATCTGCCTTATAAGGATGTTGGGAGAATTAACTATTTCATATAAAGCATTTAGCGTAGTACCTGACATATAATAAGTATTTTATAATAAATACTAGGTGCTAATCATTTCTAACTCAATTTTCCCCTTTTTTAACATAAAATAAATGTGCTTGTATCCCAAATCCTATTTATTTTGAATAGCTAAAACGTTAGTTTGATTAATTCTTGTCTTTTGGAGATACAGAGAAAGAATTCTCAATCATCAACGAGAAGACGATGACGCATCTCAATCAGGCCTAATTTGGTTCTGCAGGCATAGATGCCTTTCTTTTTCAAACTGATTACTCCACTTGATTTCATTCAGGTTCAGAAATTTGAAGATTCCTTGCAGTGCTACCTGGCTCTGCCAATCTTAAAATGGATCTTTTGTGTTCTAGGACCCAATGAGGTTCATTCTTAGTGCTTTTATTCTTTTAAATTTCCATTAGTGTCCTTTATTCCTTTGGAGAGCCTACAGTTGTATTCTACTGGATTTTGCATATTAACCCAGGGAAGTTTGCTCCAGAAAAGAGCTGTGGCCAATGGTTTGCTTTCTTCTGACTGCTGAATGACAGAATGAAACTTCTAGAGACAACAGGGGAAGCTATAAAAAAAAATCTGAGCAATTACCAGCATGGCAATCCATTCCAAAGACAACTCCAAATGACAGCTTTAGGCAGGAGACGGATATGTGTTTAGTTTGCTGAGGTCTCTTGAGAGAAATATCCCGCCCATTCTCCATCCTTGTGGTTTACCCACATGTGACCTGGGCCCGTCCAGTGTTCTCCACACCCCACCACAGTTATTGTTACCCGGGATAAATCAGAGCTTTACACTCGGCTTTTTCTGGAGCTAGTAAGAAAGAAGCACTCCTTTCCTTTTTGATTAGGAATCCTTAACTGCGAGAATCATGTAAGCCTAGAGCTGCTGGTGACTCTCTTTGCCTTTACAAGGAGAGGTGGGAGAAAGGTACCCACGAATAAAGCTAACATGGAGCTGAAAAATGGAAAGACAGTCCCCTGCGAGCATCTTCTGAGTCCCTGGGTCTGGCCCTGCCAGAAACAAGCTGTGTCCCAGTCTTCACAGTTCTGTGAGCCCATGAAAGTAAGTCTAAATTGGCTTCTGTTGCTTGACAACTGAAGGAGACCCATCTACTGAAAGCTTACTGAGCAATATTTATGATCTCTTTCTTTGTGCCAGGCACTGAGCTGTGCCCTGTCTTGAGAGACTTTCATTCTCCTTTGAGGTAAATGAAACAGAAAGTCTTCAACAGGAATGAGTCAGCTCCTAAGAGCCTATGGAACTCAGAAATACTGTTTGACCTAATCCTTGAATATTTAGTGAATCTTGAAATATTAAGGATGTACTTCTCATCAGCACCATCTTACTATTCCGTTTTCCCAAAAAAGAAAATCACACCTGAAGCATTGCTATTTCCACTGCAGAGCTTCTACACTATTGCACCACATTGGGGTACCTTTAAGAATTCTTAGCTGACTCTGCTCCATTACCTTGGATATGAAGTTCTCCATTAAGCCATCTGTATTAGTTTCCTAGGAATGCCATAACAAATTAGCACAAGCTGAGTGACTTAAGACACCAGAAATGTAGCTGCTTATAGTTCTGTGGGTTAGAAGTCTGAAATCAAGGCGTCAGCAGAGCCATGCTCCCTCGGAAGGCTCCAGGGAGGAATCCTTCTTTGCCTCTTCCTAGCCTCTGGTAGCTCCCAGGGATCTTTGGTGTTCCTTGGCCTGTAGCTGCATCACTCCAATCTCTGCCTCTGTCTTCGCATGGCCTTCTTTCCTCTATATATGTGTCTTTGAATGGCCTTCTTTTTTTTTTTTTTTTTTTTTTTTTTTTGCTGTACGCAGGCCTCTCACTGTTGTGGCCTCTCCCGTTGCGGAGCACAGGCTCTGGACGCACAGGCCCAGCGGCCATGGCTCACGGGCCCAGCCACTCCGCGGCATGCGGGATCCTCCCGGACCGGGGCACAAACCCGTGTCCCCTGCATCGGCAGGCGGACTCTCAACCACTGTGCCACCAGGGAAGCCCTGTATGGCCTTCTTATAAGCATACCCACATTGGATTTAGGGCCCACCCTAATCCAGTATGACCTCATCTTTACTAATTACATCTTCAAAGAAGCTATTTCCAAAAAGTCACATTCTAAAGTTCTAGGTGGATATGAATTGGGGGGGTCAATATATTCAACCCAGTATACCATCTTACAAGCGCTCTTGGAACCAAACTTTCAGAAATAATGGCCTCAGGAAAATTCCTTCTACTGAGATGATTTCTCTTCATGTCTCAAAAAGTAAAGGTAAAATTTCTAATAGAAATTCTATGCTTTTAAAATTTCACTTTAAGTGAAGAAAGAAATTTAATAAACTGGGCCAGCAGAATGCAGGAAATATAATGATACCTGCATCTATTTTAGTCAAACTAACTCTGGTCAACCAACAAATAGTCTACTTACAGATGTGGGAAAGAAAATATCATCCTGAAGGAGATTTTCATTTCATAATTACTCATCAGGGAAATACAAATTAAAACCCCAATGAAGTACCATTACACACCAGCCAGAATGGCTAAAACCAAAAGACTGACAACACTAAGTGTTGTCAAGGATATGGAGCAATGGGAACTCTCAGTCACTACTAGGGGAAGTTGTAATGGTTCAACTATCTTGGAAAACTGCTTAGCAGTGTATACTAAAGTTAAGCATATGTCTACTCTGTGACACAGGAATTCTACCCTAGGTATATACCCCAAAGAAATGAATGTGTTGTCATCAAAAGACTCCTATAAGATACTTTATTCATTGTGACTAAAACTAGAAATGACTCAAATGTTTATATACAGGAAAATGGTACATAAATTGTGATATATTCACATAATAGAATATTATATACTAGTATAGGGGAAAAACAGCTGTGGAGACATAGAAAAATATGGATGAATCTTAAAAACATTTATATTGAGTTTTTAAAAAGCCAGACATAAAAGAGTATATATACTGTATATCTCCATTTACATGAAGTTCAAGAACAGGCAAAATTAACCTGTAGTTATATGTCAGAATACTGACTTGAAGTGACATTAAAAAACTTTCTGTAGTGATGAAAATGGTCTATATCATGTCCTAGGTGGTAGATATGTGGGTGTATATGCACACAAAAATTCAGCAACCTGTGTACTTAAGATTTGTGTATTTTTATATAGGTAAGTAATATCTCAAAAACAATAACAATAATAGTGAAGGATAAGTTTCCTGCCCTCTTGGAGCTTCCTGATGAGTTGAGGAGATGAACATTAATGAATAAGCATTCAAACATCATTAAAATTATAAATGCTCTGATAGGAAAGAATAATGTACTTTGAGAAAGTAACAGAAGAATACAATTTGAACTGGAGTATTATTTTCCAAATAACTCATATGTTACTATTTCTATCTCAGATCTCTACTGCAATCTCAGATGGTGTCACTTATCTGCAGGCATAATAGGAAGTTATTGAAATCCAGCTGACCCCTGCCTGTTTATTGGATCCCAGGAATCCTGGATCTAAAATACAGGATCATTTCTGACAATGAGTCAGCATTTCATTCCAGGAAGTTGAAGAAACTTGCAAACAAGAATTTTACACCAGTTGTCACTGGCCCATCTTCTCTGCTTGAGCAGAGGTTAGATAAGAGGGAAAGGTCACTTGACTGAGAGCCATGATATGGGCCTTTGGAGGAAACTGGAAGAAATTATTTCCATTACGCTCCTGTTAAACATACTCATCTATACTCAACAAAAGGATTAAGTTCCATTGAATCATTCATGGAGCAATATCTTAAGACTTAACTGCTTCCAAGAGTATCCATGTTGCAGGGGATGAAATGGTCGCTGACTTACTTGACAAGAAGTTATAGATTATTAATTACATTAAATGCTTAGGTGAAGAAATAAAAAGCACTACATAATTGAAGTTTTAAAAGGATACCTCCTCATACTATGTATACAGAAAAAGAAACAAAAATGTTAAAGCTAGAGAAGGACATATCCCTGTAAAGTGTTTGGCTAAAAGAAAAAGACACTTTAAAAATATCAGATAGGGTTTCCCTGGTGGCGCAGTGGTTGAGAGTCCACCTGCCGATGCAGGGGACACAGGTTCGTGCCCCGGTCCGGGAGGATCCCACATGCCGCGGAGCGGCTGGGCCCATGAGCCATTGTTGCTGAGCCTGCGAGTCCAGAGCCTGTGCTCCGCAGCGGGAGAGGCCACAACAGTGAGAGGCCTGCGTACTGCAAAAAAAAAAAAAAAAAAATCAGATAGAAAGTCCCAGCAGATGGGAGAAAATTTGGAAAATCCTGTAGGCATGACAGGTGAAATCTGTCTGAAAGAAGATACCCAATTCAAAAATGCTACTCTGATTATAATGTCTGGAGTGGAAGCACTATGGAATCTCAGTCAAAAGTCTGTTATCTGATAACTTCAGTATCTCCTAATCCCAGCTATTCTAAGGTGCCCCTTTGGATTTGGTGAGTAAATCCTGTGAATTAATCACAGTATATATTTGGTGTTAGCTTTAGAAATGGTTGGTGTCCTTTTAAAATTTTGTGTAATCTCTTGTATATTTTTGAGAATATTGAAAAAATTTGGTTACATACACACACACACACACACATATATATATATATATATGTAATATATGAACACTTGTTATTACAAGTGTTCACTAATGGCATTAAGTGGGCACCCCAAGGGAAAGCTAATGGATCTGTGGCATGGACTTTTGGGACCAAGAAAGATGCATTCTGGATGGTATCTTGACTATAATACACTGCTTTTTATTTTTCTGCAGGTGTGAGGGTTTGCTCTCAATCACAGAGTTAGATTAAGAAAGAGGACTCTTGCCTCCACAACCAATACTGCTTGCTAGCGTTATACAAGTTCAGAACACTAATGATGACGTGATATCACCACACTGATCAACTCCAAAGACGAAAGTGGCCTGCCCACAGGAGAATCATTGAAAGCAACATATCTTGATGAGATTTCTGTTGGTTGGTTGGTATGTTTTGCTACATTTCAAAAGGCAGCAACAAATTTCTGAACACCTCTGTCTCTGTCACCTGGTATTTCTATGAAATTACTAGGATAACATCCATTTAATTAGAATGAAGTTTCCAATTAATAAGGTTGGTTGCACCTACCTCGTTTTCTACTTACCACATGTATAATTACATGTTATTTTGTCATGCTGTTTTCCTTTACCCCCAACTGGGAAATAAGAAGAATGTGTCTTCTTGAGAGCAGGCATCTGAGCAAGATGGCCTTGTAAAAACAATAACCCATTCTAGGCTTTGGAATGTTCTAATGTGGAAACTTATATCCAAGAATGAACTACGAAAAACAGTATCTTTACTATTTTTAGGAGCAAACCACCCTCTTTCTCTGAGTAGTAAGCCTAGTGCTCAGACTTATGACACAAGGACTATAGGCAAGTGAAAAACTATATCAGAATCATATTTTCAAAACAGTGTCCCTATTGTACTTGCACTTTTGCTCAGAATAATTCTACCAAAAATGATATTGAGGATCACAAGCACATGGCTCCATTGCTAGAAAGAGCTAGCAAAGAAAGAGGAGGGAGGGCCCCGGGGGTGGTGGAGAAGGAGGCCATGAGCTCGCAGGCTACCAGGCCAAGCTCCTGCAATAACAGAATAACCTGTGAGGGGATAATGACACAGACGTAGAGAATGGACTGGAGGAAACAGTAAGCTGGGACGAAGTGAGAGAGTGGCATGGACATATATACACTACCAAATGTAAAATAGCTAGCTAGTGGGAAGCAGCCGCATAGCACAGGGAGATCAGCTCAGTGTTTTGTGACAACCTAGAGGGGTGGGATAGAGAGGGTGGGAGGGAGACGCAAGAGGGAGGGGATATGGGGATATATGTATACGTATAGCTGATTCACTTTGTTATACAGCAGAAAGTAACACACCACTGTAAAACAATTATACTCCAATAAAAATGTTAAAAAAAGGAAAAAGGAAAAAAAGAATAACCTGTGAGGACTGTGCCAGGCCCTCCGCTCCTCCAACACAGCAGCCACAGCAAGAGGCCTGAGGGGCTGCTTTGAAGACACCTGTGACCAACGTTGGTCCTAAGGAGAATTCTGTACAGTTGTGATTTGACAGGTTTTGTGTCCCCTCTGCTTAAAAGTCTTGTCCTCACAGTTCTGCTTGATACCAGAAAGTGCTACATTTTTTAAGTGTCTGTCTGATCACACATCTGGATCATGAGGACGAAAGATCCAGGATAAAGAAGGTTTGACAGGAGAAGAAAAAAACAAAGAACAATGCTAATGGGTAGCATTTATTAAGCACTCAGTACCTGTGATACTGAGATATAATAAGTAGGTATTTGGTCTTTGTCCCTATTCCTGGCACAGAGCTCCTAGGTGAGAGGGGCTAGAGATGGAGTTTAATCACCAGTGGCCAATGATATCATCAATCATGCCTGTGTAATGAAGCCTCCATAAAAATCCCTAAAGTATGGGGTTCAGAGAGCTTCCCAGTTCCTGAACACATGGAGGTGCAGGAAGGGTGGTGAGCCTGAGAGAAAAAGGAAACTCCATACCCCTTGCCTCATACATTACCCTATACATCTCTTCCACCTGGCTGTTCCTGAGTTGTATCCATTTACAATAAACCAATAATCCATAGTCAGTAAACTGTTTTTCTGAGTTCTGTGAGCCACTCTAGCAAATTATCAAACCCAAGGAGGGATCATGAGAACCTCCTATTTATGGCCGTTCAGTCAGAGGCACAGATGATAACCTAGACTTGAGATCGGCATCTGAAGTGGGGAGTGGGGCAGCCTTCTGGGACTGAGCCCTTAACCTGTAGGATCTGATGCTATCTCCAGGGAGATCGTGTTGGGATTGAGTTAAATTTGTAGCACACCAAGTTTATGTCCACTGAAATTTGGAGAATTGCTTGGTAAGGGAAAAATCCCTGCCTATACTTGGAGTACAGAGGTCTTCAGTGAATAGTGAGTTAAGGGAACAAGTGTTTTCCTTTTCATCACCTTATTTTCTCTAACTCTCACATATCCCTGGTAGCATCCTGGCAGGAGAAACTCTCGGTTGCCCACCCAGCATCCATTTTTCCCTTTCTTCTAACTGAATCACAGTTTTGTTCTTCCCCAGTGTAGCCTCAGGAAAGCCAAATGCATTCCCACACCAATGATAAGCTGGCTTCATTTGAGAGTAATCTTGTCTCCTTCCCAGAATTCTTCTGGATGTCCTGTTATATAAGATAACCCTACTGCTTAAGCCAGTTTGAGTTGGATTGTTTTGCTACTTGCAGCCCAAAGCTGATACACTGCTATTATTTTTCCCCCACTTGAAAATCAGGACTCAGACAGCTAACTAATTAGCTCAAAAGTTGGAGAACAGAGTTCAAAACAGGATTTCGCTGACTCTGATGCCAAGGTCTAACCTGCTAACTAGTCTGAGAAGGGGCCATTCATGGAGGGGAGGGTAGCCAAGGAAACAATGATCCAGACCCTCGTGGGGGATGAAACATCATAAGGGAGCGAGTGTAATTCTTCCTTGAATATTCCTCATCAGATGGGGGAGGGATAAGAGGCCAGAGTGGCATAACACCCTAGCCTTTTAATGGGGGGGGTGGGGGGGTTGTGTAGAAGAGGACCCCGGAGGTCCCTTTAAAAGCATGAAATTGGTCCCTTGACCAATTTCACAACATTAGAAATAATGTTTTCAGAGGTTTTCGGTGTACAAAGTGCTTTTCTGATACATGATGTTAGTTGATTTGATTCTTTTAAGGATACGATTGAGGCAATACATTCGCCTCCAGAGGAAACTGAGGCTTTGTGAAGTTACAGGACTTGCCCAAATTCTTTCAGCCAAGCGGTGGAGCTGGGGCCTGATCCAAAGTCCATCTGATTCTAAATCCATGCTCTTCCCATGTCACTGTGTTTGTCAATATGACTCTTGTCCCTGCAGGTGACACACTCAAGACCATTTACTTTTAAAAAAATGTGGCAGCACTTTGGGAATGGTAGCTTGCATGGTTTTTGCAATGACTGTGTGATTTAGAGGGAGGTCTAGACTCTCACCCCTCTAGAGAGCACAAAAGGAGCCAACTGCCTTGAGAGTTCACAGGAAAAATTCAGCCCTGGAGCCAAGAATTCTTATCGTCTGGAAACAGGAGAAGCCCTTTAGGGCAGGTCTCATAGACAAACCTCCCACAGGATTAGAATTCTGCAGTGCTCAACCTTTAGATGAAAAGTTCTTTGCCTTCCACTAGTACCCTTCCGTCATGAGAGAAGACATTCCCAGTATCTCTCTTGGTACCTGGCAAAAGAGTCATGCTGAGAAAAGCTATATCATAAATCAGTGGAGAAATTCAAGCTATTGGCCTCCTAATGTTACTTGCTGAGGATTTTCTTTGGTTGTTTATAAAGATGATTATAAATTGGGTTTCCTCAAGCAAGCACACGCCTACCGAGAACTATTCTGTTTTCCTTACCAGCAGCTGTGTGAACTGGGGGATTCTGTGTGGGGCCCCTCCCTGATGTTGCTATGAAACCACAGAAATGCAGCTCAGGGGCTTCAAGGAGCTCCAGTTCTTTATGTCTCAGGGCAGAAAGAATTCAGCAAGAGGCAAAGTGATAGAAAAGAAGTGATTTCTTAGAATAGGACACTTGTGAGGTTTATAAGCAGGTGGGCAAGAGGGGGCCACCCCAGAACTTAGTGGGCTCCAGTTTTATAATCAGAGGAAAAGTGGGGGTGCGGAGAAGACCACCTTCTTCCTCATTCTCATGTGTAGACAAGCTTCCATTATCAGTTCCTCCTCCACATTGGGCGGGGGAGTTTTCTAGTCCCTACATGGTCAAACTGAGATTGTCATGGTGCTACCGAGATTAGCAAAAAGGCAAGTAACATATACTAAAATATGGTAAAGTATCTCAGGCTTCACTATAACGTCACCTTTTCCTTATATTTTTGTTTTTAGTGTGCACAGAGGAGTATGTCCTAGGAATCATTAACTTACTGACCTCACTGGGCACAATGTGCATCTCATTCCACCATTGTTTAAATGTTTCAGGGCATGTCTCATGCTTCTTTTGCGTGGTTTTATTGCTAAGCAAGCCTGCTTGGTTTTGTTGTTAAGCAAGCCTGCTTTCTTGAGTGATCATTAACTTACAGGGGTCTCCCAACATTTTTTTTTTTTTTTTACTTACTATCCCTTAGTGGGATTAACTATTTAATCACCTACTTAGTCCCTTTACTCTGTCCCTATCAGCTATGGGATAATCTACTTGCGATTCTAGTTTCTTAAAACACTTATTGAGCACTGACCTAGTACCAAACAGTAAGCATACATTTAATCCTAACAACACTGTGACGGCAGGTATTATTATTCCCACTGAATAGATGAAGAGACTCGGTTCCATGCTGACTTGTTCAAAGACCCCCAGCTAGAAAGTAGTAGAGAAGACACTGATTCTGTGATGATCAGCTTCCGTTGCAGGTGCATGCACTAACTCCATGACTAGCCCATAGTGACCAGGATGGCAAGAGCAGATTTCATGGCAGTTCTTGTTTATGAACCAACTATGCATACATATTATGCTAGTACTTAGTGGAATAAGTGTTGCCAAAGGCCCGGTCTTCCATGAGCTTTCAGTGTATTGGAAACAGCTGTTGTAAAACAGACTTCCAGATGAAATCCAAAATTCATTCTCCCCTTCTCCTAGGAGAGAGAATGTTTATGTGGGTGCATTATAACCAAGCTAAACACTGTATTTCCCAGCCTCCCTTGTAGCTAGGAATGGCCCTATAACAAAGTTCTGGTCAATGGGATATAAGAAGTGGTCTTCACAATTTCTTAGTTGTGCCTTTAAAAAGAAGTGATGATGGCAAAGTAGAAAAACGCTGAGCTCACCTCCTCTCACAGGTACACGAAAATCACAACTATTTGCAGAGCAACCATTGGTGAAAAAGACCATAACCTACCAGAAAAATATCTCCTACAACTAAAGATAACTAAAGGAACCACAAGAGATGGGTAGGAGGGCGGAATCACTATGTAGTCAAGTCCCATACCCTTGGGTGGGCAACCCACAAATGGGAAAATAATTACAATTGCAGAGATTCTCTCCAAGGAGTGAGAGGTCCAAGACCCATGTCAGGCTCTACAGCCTGGGGAGTCCTGTGCCAGGAAGATGAGCCCCCATAGCGTTTGGCTCTGAAGGCCAGTTGGGCTTGCTTTCAGGAGTCCCAGAGCTGGGGGAAATAGCGACATCACTCTTAAAGGGCACGTACTAAACCTCACACCCTCTGGGACACAGGACAGAAGCAGTAGGTTGGGAGGAGCCTGGGTCAGACCTATCTGCTGATCTTGGAGAGTCTTCTGGACATGCAGGAGGCAACTGCAGCTCATCCTGGGGACATAGACCCTGGAAGCTGTCATTTTGGGGAGCTCCTCTACCACGTGGACAATGATGCTGGCAAATGTCATTTTGGAATCCTCCCTCTAGCTCATTAGTCCCAGGACCCAGCGCTGCCCTGGCCCAACGGTCTGTAGGTGCCAGTGTTGGGATGTCTCAGACCAAGCAACTAATTGGGCATGGACACAACCCCACCCCCCAGCAGACAGGCTGCCTTAAGACCCTCTGAGCCCACAGCTTCCACTGGACATGACCCTGACCACCAAAGGGGCCAGGACCTGGCCATATGTATCAGTGCACAGGCATCAGACATGAGACCAACCCCCCTACCAGGGCCTTCCAGCCAGAGACCCCAGTACTGAGCTCTACCCACCAGTGGGCAGTCCTCAGCCCTAGATCCCCTGGGCCCTGGCCCCTCCCTCCAGGGAACCTGCTCTAGCCTTGAGACAAGCCTTACCAAGGGGCAGACACCAGCCACAAGCAAACTGCAGCCCTGCAGTCTATGGATCTGGCCCACTAACCAGCAGGCCAGATCCTGCCCTGGGACCAGCTGGTCCCCAGCCCTAACCACTAGTGAACCTCTTCTAGCCTCAGGCCCAGGTTTACCCACCAGTGGACAGACACTACCTTCAAGAAACCCAACATCCCACAGCCTGCTGACCCAGCCCACCCACTAGCAGTCCAGATCCTGCCCTGGGACCAACTGGGCCCTGGCCCAGCCCAGTAGCAGAGCAAAACTATCAACTTCAAAGAAACCTCTGCAAAAACACAAACACATGGAATCTAAAAAGTATGCTACTAAATAACCAATGGATCACTGAAGAAATCAAAGAGAAAATAAAAAAATACCAGGAGACAAATGAAAACACAATGATCCAAAATCTATAGGATGCAGCAAAAGCATTTCTTTTTTTTTTTTTTTTTTTTGCGGTACGCGGGCCTCTCACTGTTGTGGCCTCTCCCGTTGCAGAGCACAGGCTCCAGACACGCAGGCTCAGCAGCCATGGCTCATGGGCCCAGCCGCTCCGTGGCATGTGGGATCCTCCCAGACTGGGGCACGAACCCATGTCCCCTGCATTGGCAGGCGGACTCTCAACCACTGCGCCACCAGGGAAGCCCTGCAAAAGCATTTCTAAGAGGGAAGTATAGAGTGATATAGGCTTACCTCAGGAACTAAGAAAAGTATCAAATAAACAATGTAACCTTACACCTAAGGGAGCTAGAAGAAGAAGAAACAAAACCCAAAATTAATAGAAGGAAAGATATCATAAAGAGCAGAACAGAAATAATAGAGACTAAAAGCAATAGAAAAGATGAATGAAACTAAGGGCTGGTTCTTTGAAAACATAAACAAAATTGATAAGCCTTTAGCCAGAATCATCAAGAAAAAAAGAGAGAGGACCTAAATCAATAAAATCAGAAATGAAAAATTGGTTACAACTAACACTACAGAAATTCAAAGGATCATAAGAGACTACTACAAACAACTATTTGCCAATAAAATGGACAAACTAAAAGAAATTAACAAAGTCCTAGAAATGTACAGTCTCCCAAAACACAATCAGGAAGAAATACACAATATGACCAGACCAATTACCAGTACTGATATTGAAGCAGTAATTTAAAAAAACCTCCCAACCACAGAAGTCCAGTACCAGATGGCTTCACAGGTTAATTCTACCAAACATTTAGAGAAGAGTTAACGCCAATCTTTCTCAAACTATTCCAAAAAATTGCAGAGGAAGGAACACTTCCAAATGTTCATTCTACAAGGCCAGCATCACCCTGTTACCAAAACCAGACAAAAATATCACAAAAAAAGAAAACTATGGGCCAATATCACTGATGAACATAGATGCAAAAATTCTCAACAAAATACTAGCAAACCAAATCCAATAATACAGCGGTCCCCAACCTTTCTGGCCCCAGGGACCAGTTTCATGGAAGACAAGTTTTCCACGGCCTGGGTTGGGGGGTGGTTCAGGCAGTAATGCCAGTGATGGGGAGCACCAGATGAAGCTTCGCACACTCGCTCACCACCTGCTGTGCGGCCCAGTGCCTAACAGGCTGCGGACTGGTAGCGGTCTGCAGCTCAGGGGTTGGGAACCCCTGCAATAATATATGAAAAGGATCATACACCATGAGTAAGTGGATTTACTCTGGGGATGCAAGGATGTTTCAATATCTGCAAACTCAATCAATGTGATATAATCACATGAATAGATTGAAGAATAAAAACCATATGATCATCTCAAATGATCCAGAAAAAGGTTTTGATTAAAAACTTGCCAAAAAAATGGGCACAGAGGGGATGTACCTCAACATGATAAAAGCCATATACAACAAACCCACAGCAAACATCATTCTCAATGTGAAAAACTGAAATCATTTCCTCTAAGATCAGGAACAAGACAAGGATGTCCATTCTAACCACTATGTGTTGTTTTTTTTTTTTTGTGGTACGTGGGCTTCTCACTGTTGTGGCCTCTCCCGTTGCAGAGCACAGGCTCTGGACACACAGGCTCAGCAGCCGTGGCTCACAGGCCCAGCCACTCCGCATCATGTGGGATCTTCCTGGACCGGGGCACAAACCCGTGTCCCCTGCATCTGCAGGCAGACTCTCAACCACTGCGCCACCAGGGAAGCCCCATTCTCACCACTATTACGCAACATTTTTGGAATTCCTAGCCCAGAAATCAGAGAAGACATAGAAATAAAAGTAATCCAAATTGGAAAGGAAGAAGTAAAATTGTTACTGTTTACAAATGCCATGATACTATACATAGAAAATCCTAAAGACACCGTCAAAAAACTACTAGAGCTCATCAGTGAATTCAGTAAAGTTGCAGGATACAAAATTAACATGCAGAAATCTGTTGCATTGCTATACATTAACAACGAACTGTCAGAAAGAGAAATTAAGAAAACAATCCCACTTACTGTTGCATGAAAAAGAATAAAATACTTAGGAATAAACCTGGCTAACGAAGTAAAAGGTGTGTACTCAGAAAACTATAAGAGGCTCATAAAAGAAATTGAAGAAAACATAAACAGACGGAAAGATATACCATGTTCATGGATTGGAAAAATTAATATTGTAAAAATGCCCATAATCCCCAAGGCAATCTACAGATTCAATGCAGTCCCTATCAAAATACCAGTGGCATTTTTCAACAAACAGTTTTAAAATTTGTATGGAAACACAAAAGACCCCAAATAGCCAAAGCAATCTTGAGAACGAAAAAAGGAGCTGGAGGAATCAGGCTTCCTGACTTCAGACTATACTACAAAGCTACAGTGATCAAAACAGTATGGTACTGGCACAAAAACAGACACATAGATCAATGGAATAGAATAGAGAGCCCAGAAACAAACCCAGGCACTTATGGCCAATTAATCTATGACAAAGGAGGAAAGAAAATACAATGGAAAAGACAGTCTCTTCAATAAGTGGTTCTGAGAAAATTGAACAGCTACATGTAAAAGAATGAAATTAGAACATTTTCTCACACCATATACAAAAATAAACCCAAAATGGATTAAAGACAAAAATGTTAGACCAAAACCATAAAACTCCTAGAGGGAAATATAGGCAGAACACTATTTGATGTAAATCAAAGCAATCTTTTTTTGGATCTCTCTACTAAGGCAAAGGAAACAAAAGCAAAAATAAACAAATGATACTGAATTAAACTTAAAAGCTGTTACACAGAGAAGACAAAACAAAAACACAACCTACTGAATGGGAAAAAATATTTACTTGCAAATGATAAGACTGATAAGGGTTAATATCCAACATATATAAACAGTTCACACAACTCAACATCATGAAAACAAACAAACCAATTTTAAAATGGGCAGAAGACCTGAATAGACATTTTTTCAAAGAAGACATACAGATGGTCAGCAGGCACATGAAGAGGTGCTCAACATTGTTAATCATCAGAAAAATGCAAATTAAAACCACAAAGAGTTATCACCTCACAGCTGTCAGAATGACTATCATCAAAAAGAATACAAGGCTTCCCTGGTGGCGCAGTGGTTGAGAGTCCGCCTGCCAATGCAGGAGACGTGGGTTCGTGCCCCGGTCCTAGAGTATCCTGCGTGCCACGGAGCGGCTGGGCGCGTGAGCCATGGCCACTGGGCTTGCGCATCCGGTGCCTGTGCTCTGCAACGGGAGAGGCCACAGCAGTGAGAGGCCCGTGTACCACACACACACACAAAAGAATACAAATAAATGCTGGTGAGGATGCAGAGTGTACAACACTCGTACACTGTTGTTGATGGGAATGTAAATTGGTGCAGCCACTGTGGAAAACAGTACAGAGGTTTTTCAAAAAACTAAAAAGAGAACTACCATAAGATCCAACAATTCCACTCTTGGGTGTATATCTGAAAAAAATAAAAACACTAACTCAAAAAATGCACATGCAGTGATTAATATAAATAGCATTATAGGAATAATAAGAGCTACTGTTTATTGAGCACTTATGGTGGGTCAGGCACATCCAATGAGACACGCTTTAAATCAATATATGGCATTCAATCCTCACCGCAACTTTTGTGAGGCAGGTACTATTATTCATTTTTCACAGACAAGAAAACTGAGGGTAAGAGAGGCAAGTTGACTTGCCCACGCCTACAACCACTCATAGCAGCCTGGCTCCAGAGCTCACTCTAAACCATTATCTTATTGTTTCTTCAAATGTGGTCTGCATAAACCACCTGCATTAGAATCACTTCAGGTGCTTATAACAAACCATTGCACCCCATGCTATTTTAGCTGAATCAGAATCTCTGAGAATTCAAGACATGGTCTCTGCCCTATAATACTTACAATTAAGAAGACTAAAGCACTTGAAGAAACTAGAGGACATTTAAACATGTTAAACTGTGGGATGCTGACTTTAAGAGTGAGTAGTAAATAGGAATCTTGAGACAAGTGACTGAGAACCAGGAAAGGTTTAGCACCTTGTTTGGAGGGCTTCACTGTGACCAAGGACTGCTAATAGTAACATAAGTGTAGTACTACAACTGCAGGCACACCTAGTGTTATTGCACTTAGCTTTATTGTGCTTCAAAGATATTGCTTTTTTTTTTTTACAAATTGAATGTTTTTAGCAACGCTGCATTGAGCAAGTCTGTCAGCACAAGTTTTCCAACAGCATTTGATCATTTCACATCTCTGTGTCACATTTTGGTAATTCTTGCAATATTTTAAACATTTTCATTATTATTATTATACTTATTATGGTGATCTGTGATCTTTGATGTTACTATTGTAATTGTTTTGGAATTTTTAGCAATAAAATATTTTAAAATTAAAATAAAAAGATACATGCACCCCAATGTTCATAGCAGCATTCTTTATAATTGTCAGGACATGGAAGCAACCTAAGTGTCCATCAACAGATAAATGGATAAAAAGAGATGGTATGTATACACAATGGAATACTACTCAGCCATAAAAAAAATGAAATTTTGCCATTTGCAACAGCATGGATATATTGTACAGCACAGGGAATATAGCCAATATTGTATAACTATAAACGGAATATAACCTTTAAAAATTGTGAGTAACTATGCTGTACACCTGAAACTTACCTAATATGGTACATCAACTATACCGCAATAAAAAAAAATATATAAAAAATAAATTAAAAAAAGAAACAGAAGCAATGCTCCCATTCTTTCCCCCTCCTTTTCCTTCCTGCTGCTTGGAATGCAGACATGATGGCAGGAGCAGGAGATGCCATCTAGAATCATGACGTGGAAGCCACATATTCAGGATGGCAGAGCAGCAACATAGAAGGAGCTAGGACCGTGACGATTCTGTAGCTGCCATACCAGCCTTGGACTATCATCTCCCTGTACTTTTACCTGAGAGAGAAGTCAACTTATCATTTAAATCACTGTTATTTAGGTCTCTTTGTTAAAGACACCAATTAATAGAAATGTGAACACAAATACCTGTAAATCAGTGCCCAATAACTGGGTAAGCCCCGTTTGCGTAATGGTGTCCCCACTTACTCCTGGGAGCCCCAGAAGGTGCTTTACTACCCCACAACTAGTTTGTTAATGTGCACACTTCTTCTATCCTTCCTTTTCTGCTCCCTGTCACCCACATTGCCTTCAGCCTGGCCTGCCTTGCCACAGTCACTGCCCATCACAAGATGGCCACTACCCAGGCCAAGAGACTATTTCCCCCGCTTCCAACCTCTCCAGCCTTCTGGGTAAAGAGCGGTGCCAAAGTTCTTTACAAAGGTAAGTAGGGGGGCTATGCCTGGTGGTGCAGTGGTTGAGAGTCCGCCTGCCGATGCAGGGGACACAGGTTCGTGTCCCGGGTCTGCGAAGATCCCACATGCCGCGGAGCGGCTAGGCCCGTGAGCCATGGCTGCTGAGCCTGCGCGTCCGGAGCCTGTGCTCCGCAACGGGAGAGGCCACAACAGTGAGCCACAAAAAAAAAAAAGGTACCGCAAAAGGTACCCGCGTACCGCAAAAAAAAAAGGTAAGTAGGGACTCTTTTGCAACTCTGGCCACCTTGAGTGTCCTGGGGCATCTGGGCAGCCCTACCCAGAGCCCCTCCAGACATTGGTGCCGGCTTCAGGCTCTCCCCCTTCACCATGAGGCACACTCAGTCCATAGGGCCTGCCCTGGAGGAAGAGACCAAATCATCCTTTCTAATCTCCTCCTCCTCTTCTCCCTGCCCCCACCAAGGCTCCCGCTCCTCTACCGCTCACCAACCAGAAGCTCAGACACGTATGAACAGAGGGGAATAGACCCCAAGATGCAATCATGGTGTAGGCAGTCAAAGTTAAGCCATATATATAGCCAAAGCTGACTGAAGTGTGTGTGTGTGTGTGTGTGTGTGTGTGTGTGTGTGTGTATGTTGAGTTTGAGGGTCCTGTATTAGCAGGAACAACCATGGAAGACTTCATGGGGGAAGCATTAGCTCCAGATCCTGGCCAGTTACAGGAAGCTCAGAGAGACTTACAATTTGCCATTCACTCCAAATTCTTAATAGTTAGCCAGAGGACAGAGCTGATAGGAAAACTGACGGAGAAATTGAAGAGTCTATCTCTCCTTGATCCAATTGTCTTGGTTCATTTATCAAGAGTTCATTAAACAAAAGTACCTAGAGGGTCCACAAAGGAAATGTCAATGAGTGAAGTGGAAAACTGGGGACATGTGTCCTCCCCATGGTGACAGTGGATGCTCAGATCCTCTAAGTGTTGCCATATAGGAGTAGGGACCCAGATCAGATTAAATCAGATGTGTCAAAAAAATGACCAAAACATATGAATATTTGATGTGAAATATCCCAATTTTAAAAAGCTGATTATTAAATCTTTTAAAGTAACTAAGTGGGACAAATTAAGTTAATCTTTGGTCCACATTCAGACTTTGGGCCCGCATCCTGACATTCTGAGGCCATGTTTCTATCTGTGCTCATTGTTGCTAAATACTAGCTTTGAGCAGGGCACTGTATTAGTTCTAGGTTGTATGTGTATATATGTATGTGGAGAAAGAGATAAAAACAAAGTCACTGCACTCAAGGAATTAATAATCTAGAACAGATACGACATAGACACATGCAATTGCAGGAAGGAGGAAGTCGCATCTCATTTGGGGAAATCAGTGATTGACAGCTACCCCAAGGAAGCACCTCTGTCAGGAAGAGGAGCCAGAAGAAGGAAGAGGATTTCAGGAAGGGTGTGGTGAGTAAACAGCACCAAATAGTACCCAGTGCTTAAGGAGGACAAAAACCAGGGAAAGGTTGTTGACGTTGACAAGTAGGAGGTCATAGGTCATCAAGGAGAGGATATATTTAAAGGGAAATAAGACTGAGGCACAGCTGAAACTACAAGTGATACCACTTGTTGGAGAGAACCGACCACTGTGGGAAGGAAGTAAGAAGACAGCGGAGGGGGCTGGTGTGCTAAAGGGACAAGAGATCAATGAGACTGTGGGAAGTGGGGACACAGGAGAGGGAGCGATGGATGATGGTGGAAGAGGAGAGTAAGAGTGGACTCAAAGGGCAAGAAGGAGAGGAAGGAGTCAAGGGTGTGCACAGGAGGTTAACCTTGGTCAGAGGGCAAGACCTCTGGGAAAGGAAGGAGTCATCTCTCTGAGAATCTTACAAATCACGGGATAGTTCCCAAAGGTCCCATTTCTAAAATATATCAGAACAGAAAGCTGTGTTGGAGAGTTGTGAAAAAGAAAGAAGGAAAAAACCTTAAAATTATTTCCATGAAGTTCATTAAGGAATAAATCTTACTGATTGCAGAAAAAATCTTTGAGAAAATAGCTCAGTGAATAGTTCTAAACTTGGTTGGAGGCGATACAAGTAAAGATGCATAAAATTCAGCTTGGCTAAAGATGAACTCAAGAGCGGATTAGCATTAAGTATATCTTGGGGAATGGAAAACATGTTCTAAGAGTCCATATTAATAGAAGGCGTTGTCTGGGGAGCAGAAAGATAGCCAGTGACTCTTTAATTATGAAATAGAAAAACAAAAGGATTAGATCCCTGTAGATTATTTTGGAAAGAAGTGGGAATGTGTCTGTTGCAGGGTTACCCACTTTACATTCTCTTACAGCTCCCCTGCCATTGTGAGAATTCAGCATTTGTTTCTTTCCTAAGCTTGACTTTAGTTCTCCATTGACAATGGCTCTGTAACTGGTTTGTGCTGGCTGCTTCTCCCGAAAGGCTTCCAAGGAAACTATTACAACTGCCTTACCCAGCATGTTCCTATCCCACTAACTTGGTTTTCAATGAAAAGATTCAGTGCTTTTATTTGTGGTACTTTCCCTACACATGGCCTCCAATAGATTCCTATAATTGTTTCTGAGGTGACATCGTGGGCAGAAGGTGACTTAGAAATAGCAACTAGCATTTATCATGGCACATACCTACTATGTGCCAGACAGGGCTTTACATACATACATTATTGCATTCAGTCCTGACAGTAACCCTCTATCTAATCTCTGCCACTTACCAGCTATGTGACCTCAGGAAGGTTCCTACCCTTTCTTGAATCTTTTTCAACATAAAATACAATAATGTTAATAGAGTCTACGTCATAGAGTTGTGAAGATTACAGGAGTTTGACATACTTAATGTGCTTAAAATAATGTTCTGTATGAAGTAAAGGCTCAATAAATTTAATATTATTGTTATTATTATTGAGGGGCTATTATTATCCTTATTTTACATATGACAAAACTGAGACACAACTTGTCTATTTCCCCAGTATCAACACAGCCGGCTGGTAAGTGGTGGAGCTGGGTGATGTCAGAGCCCTCCTTTTTATACAAGAAACCAATTAGACTAGCAAGCTAACAGAGCTCCATGCTTCAAGAAAGAAAGGTAAGGCACCGTGGTTGTGTGTATTCCAATCTTATTCCCTTTCCTTTTCAACTGGAAGTGGCACATGACTGTGGCTTGCTCTGTTTGCTTACATGCCCAGTTGGTTTGCATGGATTTCCCTGGGCAGTTGCAGTCTTCTGAAATTCCATGAGCCCTCCTTTCCTCCAGCTGGATAGAGCACAAGCCATTTATGGGCAAAAATCTTCTCTGAACCTTGACCACAAATATCTGCTAAACAAGGAGTTATTCTGGGGGAACCCTGGTGGTTTGTCATGTGAAAAGAAACACGGGTCATGGGATTTGCAGTGAATCACAGAGGCAAAGATTCCTTCATATGAAATATTGTCACAGGCTTCTGTTGGGGAAACACTGAATGTGCTTAATTTACTTTTCCTGTTCCTCTTAGGAGTTGACTCCTTCTTAGTGTCAGTGCCTCTAAAAATTTCAAGACTCTTCATATTCATACTAAAACCGATGCCTAGTGAAGTTTTATTATGCCGCATGGAGAATCACAGCCTTGATTTAGCAATTCTGATGTGTAAAAAATTCCTGTATTGACATACCGTCTTTCTTTCCAGTGGCCAAAAGGGATTCTGAAGCCTCTTATTTGTTCCCACTCTCGGCACTGTTTTTACTAGATAGCTATTATTGTTGTTGTTATTATTTTTATTAATCTATTGGTGTCAGAACTCAGGTTCATTGATGCTAAGTAATGGTTCTAAGATTTTGTAGCCAGTCAAGGGAAGAGCTGAATGATGGCTCCCTTTTGGCCTTAGTTGTTTCCTTCGTTATGGGGGTATGTAAATGTGCCCTGGTCTTCTCTGGTTAAGACTGTGTTTAGTTGCAAGTAAATGAAAGCTCAACATCAACTGTTTAAATAAATATTTTTCTCACATAACAACAAGAAAAAATCAATAAGAAGGCCATTGTTTCCATTAATGATTCAACAGCTAAAAGATGTTAGGACTCCTGTCTCTGCAATTGTCTCATTTGCAAGACGGCTGCTGAACTTTGTTTCCTTTTGTCAAGGTGTTTCCCCCACCCTCTAGCAGACATTTGTTTATAACTCTTGCCAGATTGGTGCATATGGCCACCTTTATTTAGCTGCAAGGGAGGCTTAGAAAATAAGCAAGAGGGAAGGGGAAAGGCTGTTGAGTAAGCCAACCCACAGTGCCTTCGCATCTAAATCTTGAAGGTCAGGTTTATAAAACTCCTAAATAACTGAGTCAAGTTGTTCAGCAGCTCAGTGAAAAATATTTCATTTGGTTGGTGGTGCAGCCATCAACTGCATTGTGTATTTTATTATTTAATGGGTTGTTTGGCTTTATTTGGACACCCTAATCTTGTTCAGATCATCTGTAATTTTGGTCCACTGATATATTTAGATAAAATCTGATCAAAACTAGTCATTTTCAATAGCATTCAGTGAATCAGTGCTAGGTTGACTCCATAAGTATCATCTACTTATTCCTGAGTCAGTTTTGGTAATTTGAGTCTTTCAAGAATGTGTCCATTTTGTCTGAATTTTTTAATTTGTTGGTATAAAGTTGCCCATAATATTACCTTATTATCATTTTCATGTCTATAAGATCTATAGTGATGTTCCTTCTTTCATTTCTGATATTGGTAATTTGTGTCTTTCTCTCTGTCTCTCTCTGATCAGTCCAGCTAAATGTTCATCAATTTCATTGATCTTTCAAAGAATCAGCTTTTACATAAATTTAGTTTTGCTATTTCTTTCCATATTCTAATTTATTGTTTTCTGCTCTATTATTTTCTTCCTTCTGGTTACTTTAGGTTTAACTCACCCTTCTTTTTCTTGTATTTTAAGGTGAAATTCTAGATCATTGATTTTGTCCCTCCTCTTTTATAATATAAGCTTGTAGAGTTATAAAATTGCCTCTTAGGAACTGCTTTAGCTGAATCCTACACATTTTATATGTTGTGTTTTAATTTTAATTTAAAGCTAAATGTTTTCTAAATTTTTTGTAGTGGTGTCTCATTGTTTTTTTAATTTGCAATTCCCTAATGACATATGATGTTGACTATATTTTCGTGTACTTTTTTTTCTATCTTCTTTAGTGTGGTTTCTGTTTAGGTCTTTTGCCCATTTTTAAATCAGGTTCATTTTCTTATTGTTGAGTTTTATGGGTTATTCGTGTATTTTGGATAACAATCCCTTTTCATATATGTCTTTTGCAAATATTTTTTCACAGTCTGTGACTTGTCTTTTCATTCTACTGAGTTGCTCATTTTTTACAGTCTTTTTTCTCTCTGCTTCAGTGTGTATAGAATCTATTGTTATGTCTTCAAATTCACTAATCTTTTCTTCTGTAGTGGCTCATTGGCTCTTAATATCATCCTGTGAACTTTTTAAAATTTCAGATATTGTGGTTTTTATCTCTAGAATTTCCATTTGAGTTCTTATTTATAGCTCTACTGATCTCAATATTTTGTCTTTAAATACTCAAATACAGCTGTTTTACCATCCTTGTCTGCTAGTTCCTTGTAATGTAAAATTTTACATTTTAAATATCATTCTGCAATACTGTGAAGTTGTCATCCTTACCTAATCCCCAAGTTTCATCCCATCGTCAACTTGTACCTGGAAATTAAGATCAAAGTGATCTAGGATGGGGGAGGATCAGAGTAGAAATATCCACTAATTTATTGGGTATATCAGTTGATAATTTTAAAAAATAAACTGTAATTTCTCATTCTGATGAAGCAACAGAATACTGTGATCAAAACAGTTACATCAAAATACTTCCTATATCAAAATAACCACAACCAAATGGCTGTGTTAATCAATCCTGTTAAAATGCTTTTCTTCAGGTATTTTTTTTCAAAAGAGAAAATGACTTTAAAACACATCCCGTTTTAAAAGATCACAATTTCTGAAGTATTTTGTTTTGGCTCTTAGTTATCTATTTTGCCTATTTAGTCAAAACAGTTTGGAATTTTCTAAATGGACATTGAAGCAATAGATGAAACCATGAATTGGGAGACTAAAGAGTAAATTGAATGTGAGAAGACATACATCTTCTTAGCTCAGTCATTTAGGAGGGATGTCTTCCATAGTTATCCTTAAGCCCATGGGGCCACCACTCTTTGCTGTTAGGTGAGAGAATGGCTACCCTGTGATCTTCAGCAATAGCATAGCAGTACTTCTTGAGACCAATGAAAATAATCCATGTTTATTAATACATATTCCTAACAGAGTAAGTGACTGCAGAAATGTGCTTGGGTACATATGGCTGCTGGCAGGCCTCAGGTTCGCCCTGGCTACCGGCCAGAAACATTAGGGGTTTTGTCATGTAACTCTCTGCTTAGGACAGCTCACAACGTGGCAGAAAAAGCGAATCAGAGAGTGAGAAAGAGAGGGCAACCCAAGAGAGAAGCCACAGTCTTTCTGCTACCTAACACAAGAAGTAACATCCATAACTTATGCCAGATTCTATTCACTAGGATTCTGTCACTAAATCCAGCCCACACTCCTGGTAGGGGATTATACAAGGGTGTGAACGCAGGAAGTTGGAGGTAGTGGTAAAGGCTGCCTACTTAAACGGTCTTATATGCAAATTGCAACTATCATCATCCAGATTACCACTTTGTTATTAAATCCACTTGACATTTATCAGTCCAAGGCATCTCACTACATTTGATCTTGTCAACCACTTACTCCTTTTTATAATTTTCTTCTCTGATTTTTGTCAGCGCTTTAGTCTGCAATTTTTTGTCTTACTTTTTTGACCTCTGTTTTTATCCTCTTTCATAGGGCTATCTTACTCTGCCAAACTTTAGGAGTTTTCACCTTATTCTCTTCATCAGATGTATTTATCCATGTGTTTACATATCAGTGAAATGAACATTACTGAACATCTACCACGTATGAAGTGTCCTGACATTAACTCTAATTGGCAGAACCATTTAAAGATTAAACTCCTTGGAATCAGTGGTCCAAGCTTATTCACGTTATTGGTGCTGAAGGCAGACATACTGGAGATTTCTTTGTATTAAATCTGAAATCACCTGCATAAGCCAGTGGGGGAACAGACCTTTCTGCTTTTTTGTTTTCCATTTTACTTTTGGAACATATGATGTAGTTTAAAAGCTTGGTAATGTTTGCTCTGAATTGGCTCATCTGAAAGTGATTTCAGTTGAGTAATTTAATGATTGGAACATTTCAGAGCTTTTTCCAGGGCACCAAAACTTTTAACATGGTTTATGAATTCTGCATCACTCTCTGGCTGACTGTTCCCAGCTGCTGGGGAGAATTTACCAAGGCTCTCTGTAATTCCGTAGTTCCGCCCTCACAAAGGGATTTTACCTTTTATTTCCTTAAAATGTTTCCCAGTTGATCTTGGGATCAGGCTCTGATTGTGGTGAAATACCAGAGATAGGAACAGTCCAAAGTGGGTAAATATTACTGCAAACATTTACTTAATAATCACTTGGTGGAAGAGTCCTTGAACCTGGAGTCTGGGAACATCCACAATTCCTTCTGAAGACTTGACAGGGTTCTGTTGAATGAGAAGATTAATGGAGAGGAAAATGCATGAACAAAAGCTATGGGGGTTGTTACCACTGCTTCTGCCTGCTTCGTAGGAATAAAAAAGTAATAAATAGTCATTTGTGGATTAAGTGAATAATGCATGAATCTGAAGAAGATAATCCTTAGCTAAATTCAGAGTGTCCTAATTCAGGGAGCAAATGTCATGTCAATCATTGGGATGACTCTTTGGATAAGGCTCTCATTGACAGAGCAGTCTCATCGCGCACTCTCAGGGTAAATGCTCACTCATCCTCAACAACTGCTTTTTTCCTTACTTTTCTCTCCTTTCCCTCACTCTGAGAATTTTTCCATGCTTCCTTCATATTCTAAACATGATTTTTATAAACAAACTATGAGCATTACTAATGTTAAGCTGTATTAAAGAGCTGGACATATGTCAAGAAGAAAACTATTCAGGGCACCGTTCCAGAAAACACGTACCAAAATGACTTCATTCCTAGCTCCATTGCATGGTGTTGTCCTTGGCTGAAAAGTGGCGATTAATATGCCCTACAAATTCTGAAATAACTAGATGCTTTTTAAAGGGTTGATGGCAAAGAGTTTTGCTTAAATTTTTAAATTGTTGTTCCATTATAGCAGAAAGTTATTTTAGTTCGTTCTCTGTTTTCCTGTTCAATAATGTCTAATCTTGGGTAAGGCAAGGCTTCCCAAATTAAGTCCCAGATCAATCAAAGCTAAACTGAGATGTCTGCTCTTTAATAGTCTTTGACAAGGAGGACACGAATTTGGTTTATATGGTTAACAGGCAACAACCTTGGGCTCAGGTGAATTGAGGCAACTTGCTCCGCTAAAAAGAGAACTGAACTTCTGGAAGGTCTTGGAACTCTTCAATTTAATTCAAGTTTACCAAGAAACTTTTGTTAAAGATGCTTTGCTGGCAGCAGAGTTACAATGATAATAAGACATGGTCTCCTGCCCTCAGGAGGTGGGGTGAGGAGAGGTAAACACATGAATAAATAATAAAAATAAGACTTAAATACTCTGTAGACAGACATCCTTCTAGACATGTAAGATAAATAAGGCAAAACATGTATGAAATGGTAACAAATCTTGACCTTCAAAATTTATGGTGTGGAAATCCATGAAATTCAAAGTTGTACAACTATTAAGAGAGTGAATCACATGATGTGCTCTATTAGATTTGTGTGAGTGGGTGGCGAGGGGACAGGAATAGCTGACTGAAGACACTATAATTATTGAGCTATATCTCTGCTTCTAAAATCCTTGAAAGGATTCTAAAATATGGCCATCTGAGGTCCTTTCTGGACATTGGGAATCACTTTGTTCATGATGCTGGAAGTGAGAACGGCATCCATAAAGGTTTCCCCCAAACATCCCCATTCCTAGGCTGAGGAGCCATATGAGAGTTCAGTCTCAATGTTGTGTTTGGTCCCCGAAGGGAGTCCACCAAAGCACTCTGGGAGAGAAGGCTGGACAACTGGCCGCCATGGCTTTCACCCATGTTACAGTAAGTTGAAGGAGAGCTCAGGAGGTAAGGAAAGCTAGGGTGATTCCAGATACTGAAAATAAAGGTGCTTCAAACCTGAAGGAAAGAGAAAACTATTTTTTGTTCTCCCACAGACTGCATTATCTCCCCCATCTGGTTTTTCTCCAAGGTCATCCCTAAGTCTCTGAATTCTGCCCACCCTGTTCAATGCATTTCCTTGACAGTTTCCACCCACCTCAATCTCTCCATTCCTTGAGAAGTTCAGCAGCTATTTTCTGTATCATAGATGTACCTCTTGGCTCCATGATTAGATTCTAAGCTAAGCCATTCATCCATTCAGATAGGGAGTGTCTACGATATGCCAGCACCATGCTCAGTGCTGGGACACAACAGTGAACAAAATTTCTGCCCCCAAAGATGCAAACTAATAAAGGACATATTCTACACTCTGAAAAGTGCTAGGAAGAAAATTAACAGGAAGAAAATAACTGGCAGGACAGCTCGGAGGAGACCAACTTTACAGAGACCTAAAGCAAGAGAAAAGGCAAACCATACAAAAGAGGCTGGAGCTGGGAGGATGTTCCAGGCAAGGCACGCATAAAGGAACGAAATGGAAGGCATTCAGCCTCCTCAAGGAAGTGCCGGATGGTCAGTGTGGCTAAAGCATGGTGAGCAAGAGGAAGGAGGCAGGAGACCAGGTCAGAGTGCCACACCAGGCAGGCCTGAGAAGGGATTCAACGCTGTACTTCTTTCATTCAGCATTGGCCCTCAGGCCACGACTTCCTTCAACAGTCCCCTTAATGCCTGGCACAGACCTTTGCTCAGGATGAGATTTCAGCAGATACTTGATAGTTGAAATGACTGAGGTCCCCATCTTAAACAACCCTTCCAGAACCTCCCGCCCATCAGTCATTCTCTGCCCAACTTCAGAGTCAGGTCTCCCCGAGGTCTCTCTTCAATCTTTGTGTTTGACAATGTCCAGCCCTCACTCGTGCTTATCCCAGGAAATGGAGAGCTCAGTGGATGAGAATGACTTTGGTGAACATGTCTCATCACTAACTCTCTTCTTCTTCTTTTTCTTTTTTTCAGTTTTATTGAGATGTATAGTAATTGACAAATAAAATTTGGTTGGCCAAAAAGTTCGTTTGAGTTTTTCTGTAAGATGTTACAAATGAACTTTTTGGCCAATCCAGTACTCAAAAGTGTACATCGTGATGATTTGAGTTACATACACATTATGAAAGGATTCCTCCCATTGAACTATTTAAATTAACACAATCATCACCTCACATATTTACCTTTTGTGTGTGTGTGTGAGAACATTGAAGTTCTACTGTCTTCCAAATTTCAGTTATACGGTACAGTGTTATCAGACTAATTTACTTCTGAGAGGTGGTCCAGCAGTGTGGTTAAAGTCTGAAACTTGGGAGTCAGGCTTCCGGAGATCCTTATCCTGGTATATTTCCCTCTAGCTGTGCCCTGTGGGATGAATTGCTTCACCTCCTTAGCCTCAGGTTTCTGGCTGACAAGAGTGCTTTCTCACAGAGTTTCTGTGGGGATTAAATGGGATGATGCATGGAAAGCCCTCAGGCAGTTCCTGGCACACAGTGATTAGCTATTAATGATTAGCTATTGTTAGCTATTGCTATATTATTAGCATTAGCATTATCAACCATGGCCCTTAAAATGCCCCAGATTTCCCATTTCATCCTCCCCTTCTGTATTTGGAGAAATGCTAAGGCACAGCTGGGTGTCACTTCTGTGATGGGTTCCCAAGACCCTCAGGCAAAAGTGAAGGTCTCTTTAGGGCTTCCCTGGTGGCGCAGTGGTTGAGAGTCCGCCTGCCGATGCAGGGGACACAGGTTCGTGTCCCGGTCCTGGAAGATCCCACATGATGCGGAGCGGCTGGGCCCATGAGCCATGGCCGCTGAGCCTGCGCGTCCGGAGCCTGTGCTCCACAACGGGAGAGGCAACAACAGTGGGAGGCCCGCGTACCGCAAAAAAAAAAAAAAGTGAAGGTCTCGCTTCTCTCATCTCCGCAGCAATCTGTGTGCTCCACCTTGGTGATACCTGATGCTCACCTCATTGCATGATGACTGTTTAGGTGGTCTCTCCTGTGCAATTGTGCAGCCCATGAGAAGAGAGACAGTGCCTCTGTGTAACAGCTGTCAATTCAAGACTCACATTTTTTCACATTTTAACATCTCTGAAGTTGAGGATGCAATCCTATAATGGTACGGCAAAGCTAACTGATCGTGCTCTTTTCTTTCTTAGTGTCACATAAAATAACACATCTTACAATATTCGGTTCCATAGATTAGATGAAATATGGTAGCTTTGGGCGTGACCTTCAGAGTAAGACTTCTGAGATGGTTTATTTGTGACCTTGAGCGAGTTACATGCTTAAGCTTTCTCTATCACAGTTTCTGATCTGTACAATAGACATAATAATTGTATCTCACTCATACAGTTGTTGTAAGGATTCAATGACAACATTTTGTAAGGCGTTTAGAATAGTTCAGGGCACATTATAAATGTAGAATTATTAGCTACTGCTGTTTGTGTTCCTAGTGACCAACTCAGTATCTGGCCATGATGGGGGCTCGATAAAGATCTGACAAATAAGCAAAAGACTAAAACAGCAAACTAACTATGACAGCCATGGGGGGGCAGGCTCAGACCTTCCCTCAAGAGGCCCCCGCTGGCTGATGGCCATCTTCACCTTCAGGATCACACCCCTGGTCAGCGACCTGGCAGAGTAGGGGTTCTAAGTTCAGTGGTTTCTGCCGAACAGGGGCTCCTCCATCAGGCTTTGCTTCGGGGCTCGGCTCCCGCCTGGCCCAGGCTCTCTCAGAGCTGTATAATGGGCCTGAGTCCCTTCTCTTCTTTAACACCCATCAACCTTCCATCACGGCTCAGGGTCAAAATCCCCGTGCTGGGATTTCTGCGAGCATACACCAAGCCACGTTTGCTTACTCAAGGGAATCCCTCCCCCTCGTAGGCCCCAGGAAGGCTGTCTGAGACCCCACCACAAAAGGCAAGACGCAGCAGGGAACTTCAGCTGGGGCCTCTCCCCTCCTGCCCCACAGTGGACCTTTCCCTGGTTCTTTGCGTCCACCGCCAACCGAGGCCACAGCTGACTCTGGTTGTCCCAGAGCAGAGCCCCCGGAAACTCTGCCTCCGGGATCTCTTCTTGGCCAGGAGCCAAAGAGGCTCAGTTTAACTCCTGTTACTAAAAATATATTGTTTCCCCCTGTCCTGTGCTTAATTCAAGAGACTAACTGAAATGCTGGGTACACACGGGGCCTATTTTTATTCCCACCTCCTTCTGCGTACCCTCCTCCCCTTCCAAATGCAGCCCTCCAAATCCTGGACTTCTCCTCAGCCCAAGTGCTGCAATGGAAAAAATGAGAACTCTTTCTCTCAATCAGATGAACACTTGTTTCCATAACCGGCCATTCGTCACACCCCTTCCTGTCCCACTGTGCACTCAGTCGGCCCTTCCAGGATAAGGATCACATGAAAAAAAGGGGAGTTTTGATTTCCGTCCAAAGAAACCAATGACTGTTCGTGGCAAGTAACTTGTGGAGGCCTAAAGTGGGACTTGTGCTTTAGCCATCGACATTCTTAGCCCTGGATTCCAGGGCAGCCCCTTACCCTTTAGAATTATCTACCATCTCAGGAGGCCGTCCTCCTTGTCTTAAGGGCCCAGATGGCTGACACACGACTAACACATAGCGTATAGTCACTCTGAAATGTCGAATGGAGCCTGAACTATGCTAGGAGGTAAAAGTGGAAAACCAATAAAATGGGAAATAATTGTGTTATAAAAAATGTTATTTATTTTTGTTAACACTGTCAGGAATTTCCCTTTAAATAGCCAGTTCTCCAAGCACAATCACAAGAAGATCACTTTACAGAAATGTGTGTTTTCACAGTAATTTTTGCTCTGGTCTACAAAGGGGCTACTCTCCTGCAGGTGAAACCAGCTTCTTTCTTCTCAGCTTCGTGGCTGGAGTTCATAGGCTCCGATGTGCTGGCAAAAGTGACCTGGGGCTGGACCCACCAGGCTGCTCTTAGCTGAAGGATCTCTATGGGCCAAGCAATGGCTCTCTTGACAGCAGCCCTTCCTACCTTCCCTGAACTCTGGGGCATGGCCCATGTTTGCATCTGGGAAAGGGTCTAAGCAGGCCTGGTTAGGATTAAAGGTGCCCAGAAAGTTGAGAGGATTGGGAAGGTGATGTTCTGAAGAAAGACGCTGATTCAGACCCTACAAAAGATCATATTCCACACCAGACTGGTACTAACCCCTCTAGGGATTGTCTGGAATAAGGGAGCTCAGCTGTGGTTGCACATTGGACTCACATGGGGATATTTTTTCAGAATATTAAAGCTAGGGCCCCCTGCCCAGAGATGCTGACTCAGTTGGGGGTAAGGCTCTGGAATGAGTATTTTTGAAAAACTCCCCCAGGTGTTTTTAACCTGCACCCATTGAGCACTCCTGTGGTAGAGAGCTGGGCATCCGACACCTGACCACAGTCCTGGGACTCAGTCAGAATGAGACAGGCTTTGGTGAGAAGAAATTTAGGAGCAATGAGTGGTGTTTGGAGAACACACCTGCATGGTGTATACATTGTATGGATATCTTCACAGGTGTGCAAAATGTATATTTAAGTATATACAATATGTGACACATTTGAATGCAACAAAATCAAAAATAGCATTAGTCTTGAGAGAGTCTCCTCATAAGATAACTTTTAGGTTTGAATGCTATTTTTTTCTCTCTTACTATTGTGAAACCTGTTTTAAAACATTGATATTATGAACAAATATTGTATGATTCCATTTATACCTAGCACACTCAAATTTATGGAGACAGAAAGTTAGAACAGTGGTTACCAGGGACTGGAGGCAGGAAGGAATGGGGAGTTCTTTTTTTTTTTTTTTTTTGTGGTACGCGGGCCTCTCACTGTTGTGGCCTCTCCCGTTGCGGAGCACAGGCTCTGGATGCGCAGGCTCAGCGGCCATGGCTCACAGGCCCAGCCGCTCTGCGGCATGTGGGATCTTCCCGGACCGGGGCACGAACCCGCGTCCCCTGCATCGGCAGGCGGACTCTCAACCACTGCGCCACCAGGGAAGCCCGGGGGAGTTCTTATTTAATGAGTAGAGTTTCATTTAGGAAGATGAAAAGGTTCTGGAGGTCGATGATGGTGGTGATTGCCCAACAACGTGAATGGACTTAATGCAACTGAACTGTACATTTCAAGACAGTTGAAATGAGTTTTTAAAATCAAATTGTAAGATATTGTACCTTTTCAGGTAACTTTTAAGGTTCCAAGTTTAACAAGTTCCCATGATGCATATGGCATTATACAGAATCTTGGAAACAAATTATTTCCTTCTTGCCCTAGATGCTTCAGAGGTAATCTCAGCTTCCTGCTTGTGAGTTGTCTAGACCATGGACCAGCACCCTGAGATCTCTACTCTTAATTTACTGCTCTCCAGAAACCCCTGAGACTTTCTACGTAGCTACTCACAGGAGTTGCCCCTATACTTCCCACCCCCACCCTGAGACCCCCTCACTCTCCCTGCTATTTCTTAACCATCCAGAAATTCTTGAGGGCTTTGTCACTCACAGCCTCATTCCCCATTGCATTCAGCTCTCAGGATGTTTGAACGGAGCGTCAGAGTTTGTATGTAGGGAAACGGAGTGTAGTGAAGTGGGAGTTTAACGCCTCTTTGAGGATACTGTAACTAAAAACAGAGAGTGGATTAGTTTCAATTTTGTCAGGTGGGTGGCTCTAAGATGACAGTAGCATAAGTGGCCTACATGAATCAGCTATTTCATGTATTCATTCTTCAAAAACTTATAGAGGAGGTACTATGAGCCAAGACTTGTCATAGAGACATTGAGAGGATTCCAAGAAGTCCCAGACTAGTTAAGGAGATCAAATGGGCCCTAACTGTAGAACATAAGGTCCATAAGCAAGGCACAAATATGCACTCTTGGTTGCAAGGGCAGAAATATATTGAGCTTTAAGTAATAAGGAATGTACAGGCTCACAGGATAGGAAAGTCCAGGGCAAGGTTGCCTTCAGGCACAGCTGGATCCAGGCACTCAACATCTTCAGAATCTTCTCTCAACTCTGTGTGGTCCTTGTTCTGGGGTAGGCTTACCTTTTGTGGTAACTAGAATGCTCTGAGTTTATTTTCTACTAGTTTAGCAAATTCCACTTAAAGAGAGCTATTTTCTAAGAGCTTCAACACAGTTCTAGAAGTGGGAGATGGGAAATGGGGGAAAACAGGAAGTTGACTCTACTCAAACTATACAGACTCGGTGTAGAAGAACCAGGTGAAGGGGAGGGGAAGATGTTTTCCAGTGGAAATGGAACCATCTTTACCAGAAGAGGGAATAGATCCTAGAATTTTCCTCACCACAGTATAGTAGTTTAGATGAGGTAGTGGCCTGGTACCCTGTAGTTTCCTAAGAGAAGGCTTCCCAAAGGGACCAGTATATAAATTGGTCTTTAAGCCTTTAGGAATGGGTGGGATCTGGTCATGGAAGGAAGAGAAGGTTTAGAGGGAAGGCCCACCCAGAGGAAGAGCAGCACAAGAAATGTGAATACTAATCAGTGGTTATAGACGAGAAGGTTATGTGTAATCAGTCTATTATTCGATGATACAAGTTGGTCCAGAGAGAACAGCCCTGAACTGAGGCAGGAGGCATCCCTAAGCCCTCTGAGCAGACCTGCCTTGGGACTGCCTCAGTCTTTCAGGAATGATAAAGTGCTTTCCGGAAAATAAGCAGGGCTAGCAATGATGCAATTTTAAGTGAACTAAATGTCATATCACAGTCACTCTTGGTCAAAAACACACAAGAAAATACCTACAGAAGTTGCTGAGAAAGTTAAACCATTCCTTAGGTTGGGATATAATTTGCTGTTGGTGCTCTTAGATTTTTGTTTTCTTGTTTTGTCTTTCAGCTTATGGTGAGACGAGAGAATCTCGCCCGTTATGAGTTTTCCAATGAGCCTTGTGTGGAAAAAAAACAGCTAAGAGAGCTCAATATTATCCTGAAGCACAGGATAACATATCAATACAAGAAAGTAATACTGAGGTCTTAGAAATAGAGTTCGGATATTTTCTTTTGTTTTACTTTTTTGCCTTAAAAAAAGATAATAAAAGCCCTCAAAGAGGATTATTTATGAAAAACAGAACTCCATGGCCTGCCTCAGCCGTCATTGTAGGAGCACCTTTTCAGATACAAGTTGTTTTCCCAAACATTCTTGAAAATTCTGAGAGGCTGTGTAATGTTGAATGCTTTCAAGCCTCAAATCAGAAGCCAGAAAACAGCTCCAGGGCCTCGAAATGCTTCCAAATCTCTAAGGTTTTCTTATTTAAGATTTTAAAATTCCTAGTGTATCTGCCTCGAACACCCCAATCCACAGTCGTGAGCACAGGGAATTTTTATTTCATTGTGGACCCACTCTTTATGGGTTAATTCTACATGGGAGGCAATTTTGATAAATGATAGATAACCATTGTTATCTAGTCCTTCCCTCAACAAATGCAGAGAACCAGGAAGCAGAGACAAAGAGATCCAAGAAACAAAACCAAAGCCAATGTTTATTCTTGATTTTTGTCACTACATCTTTTGTGCTTCCTTATCTTCCTCTACTGTTAAATATATAATAACCGGAACTTTATTAATATACACATAAAGAAAACATGCGCAGCATGTGAGCGTGGTAGGTAGTGGCCGGCGTTGGCACCAGGGTTTATGAAGCAGGACTCTGCATGGTCTGCAGTGGTCTCATGCTGTTCCCAAGTGCAAAATCCTCCAACGAAAAGCAACATAAGCCACGTGGGGCTAAAGGAGGCGAATAACAACAAAAAGTTTCTGTTCAAACTAAGGGACAGGTCTGCGCTTTAATTTTTTTTCCTGAGACTTAGCTTTGTTCTTTCCTCCAACAAATGTTTTAAAATTAGTGAAATACCAAAGGAGATATGGAGGAAGGAGACACGGGATGGAATTAGCAAAAGCATAAATGGAATCCGGGATGTGCTGTGATGGATGACTGATCGATCTCTTAATGAAGAAAAACTGCACAGAGTATTTCATCAGCCCCTCTTTCCCTAAGAGGGAAAAGCACATACATTTTTGTGTTTGGATGAATAGCTAAGGCTTTTGCAGAGTGGAAAAGTGTCATGAGAAAATGGAAAATATCTCTAATGTCTACAGCACATGAAATATCTAAGAGTAATAAAATAGTAAAGGGCAAGAAGGTATATCGTAAAAAATTATAGTGCACATGTTGGATGAAAAGCAAAATTATGGGATTAAATGGTTGTGTTACTGAAATAGCACTTGGTACATAGACTCAAACATTCCTTTTCACATTCAGTTTCTCAGAGGCTTGACTTCAGATGCCTGAGCACTTTCAACATTATGTTGGCCTTTATTCTTCTTTATCTGGAAAAACACGACAGCTAAAATTATACCTAAAAGAGAAAATTCAGAGTCAAAGAGATGGAGTCTTAAAATGTACTGTCACATTCATTTATAAAGTAGCACCTGCATAGGAAAAAATGACTCATGTAATTTCATTTTTGTTTGTGGTTCAACAAAGTTTCATTGTCCTGGTGATTAAGAGATTCTAGGCATGGGCTTTCTTGGATAAGTAAGCTTACCACTTATCTTGTTGTCAGTAAATATGTAACAAGTCCCAAGTCATATCGAAGCTGGTGGCTATCGCTGGGTCTCTATCAAGGAATATAGGACTTAATGCCTACACTACCCTGAAGACTAAGTGCGTGAGCATTAGACAGAATTCCTGAACTTCAGACACAGTCAATAAATGTTGATTCCAGTTCTTCTTCCTCTTCCCTAGAGGAAGTAGTCCAATGAGAAAAACCAGAAAGCTGTTCTTAGACCAATTCACCTACCTAAAGCCTACTTTCACCATGTCCACATCAAGTATTACATTTTCTTTGCCGTCTTCCTTGTCGCTCCAGCTTGAGTAGACTACCTAACCTCTCTGGTTTCCCCCATCTCTGACCTACTACAAAATTACATTGTGCATTTTAGCACTATGTATACTATAAATCAGAGACTTATCTGGAAAAGTAAGTTGTTTTTAAGAAATTAACCTGGCAGTAAGTTTACAAGAGGAATCATGGCAAAAAAGACTGGATACTCAGAAGCCCATTAAGAATCTTGCAATAATCCCAACCCTCCTATTTTGAAAAAAGTAAGGATATGAAACTACAAGATCCTATTACTTCTATCTTTAGATCACCAAACTCATCCAATCTTTAACTTGTTGTAAAATTATGAGAGTAAATGGTCATGTTAGAAAACCATGGCATAAAAACTCAAAAATCCTTTCAAGATGAGAGGACAAATAGAATAAGAAAAGGCATAGAAGTAGAGGGGAGTTTGATAAGTGAGTAAACCTCAAAAGCCAGCTCAATTAGTATAAAACGTGTGCACCAAACTGTGGTTCTCAAAGAGAAATGATGGTCACCATGCAATATTAGGATGCGTAATGGTCATGTCACAAAGGCCCTTCTATGCCATAATAATGAGGAATTCGAATGGAAGGGTATAAGGAAATGAGATCCCTTTTAGAGCTGTGAATCACAGTCCAATATGGTAGACTGGATGGTGGCAGAAAAGACCAGATGCCAAGAGAGCAATTAAGAAGACTTAGAATAATCCCAGCTCTTCCTTTAAAAGAGAAAGGATGTGGAACTGTATAAACCCCTTTACACAGGTGAATTGATGAAGTATCTACTTTTTATTTTTAGTACATCTTTTTTGGAGTATAATTGCTTCTCAATGCTGTGTTAGTTTCTGTTGTACAACAAAATGAATCAGCCATATGCATACATATATCCCCATATCCCCTCCCTCTTGAGCCTCCCTCCCACCCTCCCTATCCCATCCCTCTAGGTCATCGCAAAGCACCGAGCTGACCTCCCTGTGCTATGCTGCTGCATCCCACTAGCTATCTATTTTACATTTGGTAGTGTACATATGTCGATGCTACCCTCACTTCACCCCAGCTTCCCCCTCCCCACCCTGTGTCTTCAAGTCCATCTTCTGTTTCTACGTCTTTATTCCTGCCCTGCCACTAGGTTCATTGGTACCATTTTTTTTTTTTTTAGATTCCATATATATATACGTTAGCATACAGTATTTGTTTTTCTCTTTCTGACTTACTTCAATCTGTATAACAGACTCTAGGTCCATCTACCTCACTACAAATAACTCAATTTCGTTTCTTTTAATGGCTGAGTAATATTCCACTATATATATGTGGCACATCTTCTTTATCCATTCATCTGTTGATGGACACTTAGGTTGCTTCCATGTCCTGGCTATTGTAAATAGTGCTGCAATGAACATTGTGGTACATGTGTCTTTTTGAATTATGATTTTTTCAGGGTATATGCCCAGTAGTGGGATTGCTGGGTCATATGGTAGTTCTACTTTTAGTTTTTTAAGGAACCTCCATACTGTTCTCCATAGTGGTTGTATCAATTTACATTTCCACCAACAGTGCAAGAGGGTTCCCTTTTCTCCACACCCTCTCCAGCATTTATTGTTTCTAGATTTTTTGATGATGGCCATTTTGACCCATGTGAGGTGATACCTCATTGTAGTTTTGATTTGCATTTCTCTAATAATTAGTGATTTTATTTGAGCATCTTTTCATGTGCCTCTTGGCCACCTATATGTCTTCTTTGGTGAAATACAAGTAGCTTATGGAGCTCAACAGCAAAAAAACAAACAACTCAATTAAAAAATGGGCAGAAGTATCTACTTCTAATACTTAACTTGTGGTGAAGACACCAGTTGAAAGAGGGTAAGGACTACAGTAGGTACTGAGCTGTTTACAAAAAAGAAGACAGGGAACTCTGCTATTTAGCCAGGCCAGGGGCCATGGCAGAGTGAGCCCTGTGATGCAGTGGAATTATTCTGAAATAATAAAGAATCAAGGCCCACAGTCACAAAACATAAAAAGGGGAGTTCTGCAACATTTCAGGTATGCCAGCATCTCCACGGGAAGGCTAGCTTCTACCTATTCCAACAATGGCAGACTAGACCATAAGCTCTGTGACTGATGGATCTGTGTATATCTGTCACTGTGTTCCCCACCAAGCACTGTGCCTGACACATAGCAGAGGCACAGCTACTGCATTTCTTTCTCCTTCATCATGAAAGCTTGGTAACTAAGCATAAAATACAATAATTTATTCTTTAAAGCCTCTTATGTTGTATTTCCCAACCTAACCAGCAAGGCAGTGATAGGTAGAGGGTGGTACTAAAGCAGTAGCTCCCAATCAGGAAAGTTGGACATGGTTTACTGGTGATCTATATTCTTGGTTATTGCCTAGATTGCCATTTGAGCAGCCCCACACCAGTCCATGAAGTCAGATCCTGATGTGAGCTTATGTTTCCAAGGCCCAGAACAGAAATCCTTGAATCTGAGAAATTATACTCACCGATGACCAAAAAGGTGGTAAGGAGTATACCAACTGTCATGCCCACAGTAGGTATCCCAGGCATGTGATCTGCTGGCTGGAAACACCTATCTTCCACACACTTGCAGAAAGTAACTGAAAAACAGAACCATATTTTGTAGATAAATTTTTGAGCAAACAATTGCAGAATCCCATCTCAAAGACAAGAATTCCTACAAACTACCATATTGACAGACATTATCCCAAGTTGCCTGCAGCAAAATATCTACCTGGTAAAGAGACAATTCCTTCCAAGGGTGGCCGACCGCCATCATTGATGCGGACTGGGATGTGGTAAACTCTCTCCTCAAAGCCCGTGTGCTTGGTGGAGAGCCTGGCATGAGTTCCTGTCAGAATATGGAAAAAATGACTGATGTGAGAACACAACTGCAGGCCCCTGGATGAGCAGGAATAAAGTTCATCTCTGTATCATATAATACTAAAGTTGACTAGGAAATGGTTAGATATAAGTATGAGCTAAACTACCAAAAGTATTACCACTCCACAGGTACCCTCCAAAATGTCAAAAAGGATGCTAAAACATCCTTCAAGTTCTCAATTCATGACTTCTCTTTAGAAATGAATACTAAACATAGCAGGTTGTCATTACTCGTGGTAGTTATCTTCCATATAGTGGCCGCAAACACTGAATTAGAAAGAGAAAACATATTTGAAGAAATAACTGCTAACTTTTTTCCAAATTTGATGAAAAGTCTAAATCCTCAGATCCAAGAAGACAAACAAATCTTAGGAAAAAGAAAAACGAACAAAATTACACCAAGGCACATAATACTCAGGTTACTTAAAACTAGTGAAAGAAAAAATCGTAAAGACATCCAGAGAAAAAAGACACATGACATTCAAAGAAACGAAGAAGAAACAATACAATCCAGAACACAAAGGAGAAATATCTTTAAAGTACTGAAAGAAAAAAGTCTCAATAAGTTTAAAAGTATTCCAGTCAGGGCTTTCCTGGTGGTGCAGTGGTTGAGAGTCCGCCTGCTGATGCAGGGGACACGGGTTCATGCCCCAGTCCGGGAGGATCCCACATGCTGCAGAGTGGCTGGGCCCGTGAGCCATGGCCACTGAGCCTACACGTCCGGAGCCTGTGCTCCGCAACGGGAGAGGCCACAACAGTGAAAAGTATTCCAGTCAAATGTTCTCTGGTCACTACAGAATTAAAGTATTTTTAAAATTTTTTACGGTAGGCGGGCCTCTCACTGTTGTGGCCTCTCCCGTTGTGGAGCACAGTCTCCGGATATGCAGGCCCAGCGGCCATGGCTCACGGGCCCAGCCGCTCCGCAGCATGTGGGATCCTCCCAGACTGGGGCACGAACCCGTGTCCCCTGCATCGGCAGGCGGACTCTCAACCACTGCACCACCAGGGAAGCCCCAGAATTAAATTAGAAATCAGTAACCAGGAATATGTGGGAAATCCCCACATATATGAGAACTAAATAGCTCACTTCTAAATAACCCATGTGTCACAGGAGAAATCTAAAGGGAAATTAGAAAGTATTTTGAACTGAATGAAAATGAAAACATATCAAACTTTATAGAATACAGCTAACATGACACTAAGAGATAAATTTATAGCACCAAATGCCTATGTTAACAAAGAAAAAGTTCTCAATTGCCTCAGCTTCCATCTAAATAAAAATAGAAAAAGAAGAACAAGCTAAATACAGCATAAGAAGAATAAAGGAAATAACAAAGATCTGAACAATGAAATACAAAACAAAAAAATAGAGCAAAATCAATGAAACCAAAAGCTGGTTCATTGAGAATATATCAACAAAATTAATAACCTCTAGCCAGCTTGATCAGGACCAAAATAGAGGCAAATTTTTCCAATATCAGAATGAGGTGATATCACTACATATTCTGCAGATATTAAAAGAATAATAAAATAATGTTATGAATAACTTTGTGCCAATAAATTAGACAAATCAAATGAAATAGAGAAATTATTTGAAAGATACAAACTAACAAGCTCAACCAAAAATAAATCTATAACTTGAATAGCCCTATATCTATTAAAGAAATTGAATTTGTAGTTAACTCATGGTAAGGACACCAGTTGAAAGAGGGTAAGGACTACAGTAGGCACTGAGTCCTACTGTAGAAAACTTTGGGCCAGAAGCCTTCACTGGTGAATTCTATCAAACATTAAGGAAGAAATAAAAAACAATTTTACACAAACTTCCAGGTAATTGAAGAGGTAGAACCCTTCCTAACTCATTCTATGAAGCCAGCATTACTCTGATACCAAAATCAGACGAAGACACTACAAGAAGAGAAAAATACAGACTAATATCCCTTAGGAATATAGATAGAAATAACCTTAAAATTTTAGCAGATCAAATCCAACCACATATAAAAATGCTAATATTTCACCACCAAATAAGCTTTATCCCAGGAAGAGAAGACTGAATTAACATCCAAAAGTTGATTGATATACTTCTCCAATTAACAGACAAAAACAACAACAACCAGGGCTTCCCTCGTGGCGCAGTGGTTGAGAGTCCGCCTGCCAATGCAGGGGACATGGGTTTGTGCCCCGGGCCGGGAAGATCCCACATGCCGCAGAGCGGCTGGGCCCATGAGCCATGGCCGCTGAGCCTGTGCGTCCGGAGCCTGTGCTCCGCAACGGGAGAGGCCACAACAGTGAGAGGCCCACGTACACCCCCAAAACAACGACAACAACAACAACAACCATAACCCCAAATCAACCATACAATCATCTCAATAGATGCAGAAAAATACACCTGAAATTTTTAGCACCCATTCCTAATTTAAAAAAACCCAAAAACACCTCTCAGCAAGTTAAGAATAGAAGATAGAGTCCTTAGTCTGATAAAGGGTATCTACAAAAAACCTATAGCTAACTTTATACTTAATGGTGAAAGACTATGAATGCCATCTCCCTAAGATTAGGAACAAGCCAAGTTGTTTCTGCTCTCACTACCTTCATTCAACATTGTCCTGAAGATTTTAGCCTCTAAGAAAGCAAGCTAAATATATAAAAGCCATCCAGACTGGAAAGGAAATAAAACCTATAATTCACAGACAACATGACTGTCTATGTAGAAAATCTATGAAAACGTAAGAAAAAGAGGGAGAGAGAACTTACAAGTGAGGTCAGCAATGTTACAAGGCTACAAGATCAATATACAAAAATCATCAATTATATCTCCATATCCTGGAATTACTTAAAAATTTTAAATTTTTAAACATCTAAAATAGCACAAACGTATGAAATGCTTAGGGGAAATTCTATAAGAACTATACATTGAAAATTAGAACACATTGCTCAGAGAAAGTAAAGAAGACCTAAATAAGTGGAGACATAATCATATTCATGGATTGGAAAATTCAACTTTGTTAAGATGTAAATTCTCCCCCAAATTCAGCTATAGATTCACACAATCTCAATCACAATCTGCATAGGTTTTTTGGGTAGAAATAGACAAGTTCAATTCTAAAATTTATGTAGAAATGCAAAATAAATGTTTTGAAAAAGAACAAAGCAAGGACATTTACACTACCTGATTTCAAGTCTTATTATTGAGCTGTGGTAATCAAAACATTAGAGTATTGCTATAAAGACAAAGAGATCAATGAAACAGAAAAGAAAGTCCAGAAATAGACTCATATATATGTGGTCACTTGATTTTTGACAAAGATGCCAAGACAATTCAATGTGAAAATGATATTTTCAATAAATAGTGTTTAAACAATTAGATAGCCGTAACTGTAAAAGCTAAAATTATAAGACCTCTGGGAGAAAAAAAAATAGAAAAATTTAGTGACCTTGGCAAAACTTTCTTAAACAATACACAAAATAGTCACAAATTATAGAAGAAAAAAGTCAGTAAATCAGATGTCATCAAAAAAATTTAGGGGCGGGCTTCCCTGGTGGCGCAGTGGTTGAGAGTCCGCCTGCCGATGCAGGGGACACGGGTTCGTGCCCCGGGCCGGGAAGATCCCACATGCCGCAGAGCGGCTGGGCCCGTGAGCCATGGCGGCTGAGCCTGCGCGTCCGGAGCCTGTGCTCCGCAACAGGAGAGGCCACAACAGTGAGAAGCCTGCGTACCGCAAAAAAAAAAAAAAGAAATTTAATTTGCTCTTCAAAAGGCACTGTTACAAAATAAAAATGTAAGCCATGGCCTGGGAAAAAATATTTATAAACATATATCTGACAAAGAACTTGAATCTAGACTATATAAAGAATGTTTATGACTCAACAACAGAAGCCAAACTGCTAAAAATTTTAAGCAGGCACAATATTTGACCAGACACTACACCAGTGAAGATATACGGATGGCACATAAGCATATGAAAAGATGTTCAACACCATTAGTCATTAAGAAAATATAAATTAAAACCATAACGACCCAGCAATCCCACTCCTGGGCATATATACCCTGAGAAAACCATAATTCAAAAAGAGTCATGTACCACAATGTTCCTTGCAGCACTATTTACAATAGCCAGGACATGGAATCAACCTAAGTGTCCATCGATAGATGAATGGGTAAAGAAGATGTGGCACATATATACAATGGAATACTACTCAGCCATTAAAAGAAACGAAATTGAGTTATTTGTAGTGAGGTGGATGGACCTAGAGTCTGTCATACAGAGTGAAGTAAGTCAGAAAGAGAAAAACAAATACCGTATGCTAACACATATATATGGAATCTAAGAAAAAAAAAAGGTCATGAAGAACCTAGGGGTAAGACAGGAATAAAGACACAGACCTACTAGAGAATGGACTTGAGGATACGGGGAAGGGGAAGGGGAAGCTGGGACAAAGTGAGAGAGTGGCATGGACATATATACACTACCAAACGTAAAATAGATAGCTAGTGGGAAGCAGCCACATAGCACAGGGAGATCAGCTCGGTGCTTTGTGACCGCCTGGAGGGGTGAGATAGGGAGGGTGGGAGGGAGGGAGACCCAAGAGGGAAGAGATATGGGGACATATGTATATGTATAGTTGATTCACTTTGTTATAAAGCAGAACCTAACACACCATTGTAAAGCAATTATACTCCAATAAAGACGTTAAAAAAAAACAAGTTAATAAATATGTTAACAACTCATATAACCATATTAAAAAAAACAATGAAATACTACACTCCCACTACAGTGGCTAAAATTAAAAAGACTGAGCATAGCAAGCATTGGGAAGAATATTAAGCAACTAGAATTCTCATTCACTGGTGGGAATGTAAAATGTTACAGACTATTCGGGAAGCAATTTGATATTGTCTTAAAAATTTGACTGTATAGCTACCATATGATGACTTGTAGGTATTTAACCAAGAAAAATGAAAGCATAGCTCCTACAAAGCACTTGTTCACAAATGTTCACAGCAATTTTATTTGAAATAGCAAAAATTGGAAGCAATTTAAGTAATAATCAATATGTTAATGAATAATAAATCATGATATAGTCATACAATGGAATACTATTCTACAGTATAAAGGAGTGAAGTGTTGATATATGTAACAACATGGTGAAATCCCCAAATATGTATACTAAGTGATATTCACCAAACAAAAAAAGAGTACATGCTCTTATTTAATTTAGATAAAATTCTTGAAAATGCAAACGAATCTATAGTGACGGGAAGCAGATCAGTGATTACCTGGGGTGAGGGATGGACAGTGTGGGGTGGAAAATAGGGATTGCAACAGAGCATGAATAAAACTTTGGGGGGGGGTGGAACTCTTCTTATCTGATTGTGCTGATGGCTTCAATGGTATATACATATATTGATTTTTATAAAATTGTATGCTTTAAATATGTGCTGTTAATTGTAAGTCAATTATATTTCAATAAAGCTCTTTTTAAAAATCATGATGAGCGGGTTTCCCTAGCGCGCAGTGGTTAAGAATCCACCTGCCAATGCAGGGGACACGGGTTCAAGCCCTGGTCCGGGAATATCCCACATGCCGTGGAGCAACTAAGCCCATGTGCCACACTACTAAGCCTGCACTCTAGAGCCCGCGTGCCACAACTACTGAGCCCGTGCGCCACAACTACGGAAGCCCTCGTGCCTAGAGCCCATGCTCAGCAACAAGAGAAGCCACCGCAATGAGAAGTCAACGCACCGTACCCAAGAGTAGCCCCCCCTCGCCGCAACTAGAGAAAGCCCGCGCAGCAAGGAAGACCCAACACAGCCAAAAATTAAAATAAATAAAATAAATAAATTTATTTTAAAAATAATCATGATGAAACCTGTTTCTCAGCTGCCATTGGAAATTTTGCAATGTTGCTCTGATTGTCCAACTATTCATGTACACTAAGAGAGATGTTGTGTATTAACAATCTTTCTTTCCTCCAAACCCCGGGGGCTTTCAACCCTCTGGAGAGCTTGCCTGTGCAAGTTTCCACAGCATGAACTTCCTTCCTGGAGCGTGGAAGAAAGCTCTGTGTTGAGTGCTGCATGCCTACCAAGGCAAATAAAAACTCATTCCATCGCCCATCAGTGTTTTTCTCGATGTTCTTTTGACAACTCACCATTGATTTTGGAAACTTCCCAGTCTTTTTGTAAGCTTTCACTGCCAAGAGAAAATGTAAAGTGTCGACCCCGAAATAACTGCTGATCATCATCGGTGGCCTCGAAAATGAGACTTCCGGGTGCTTTCAGGGGATAGCAGAAGAACAAGCCTGTGTACTCCTTGACCAGCCGCGGGGGGTTGTCGTTCACGTCCATGAGGGTCAGGTGGAATTGCGCCACGGAGCTCAAGGAGGATCCACCTAAGGAATTGAATCATTGAAATATGGTATCTGCTTTCTCATTCTCCTCTCAATAAGAAAGGATATTTCCTTTTCTTTAAAAAAAAGTTTACAATTCAGACCTAGTTTCATTTTCTGCTTAGAAAGTCTTGATAATAATAAGGATTATGTGCTAACATTTTATATACATTACTTCAAAACAACACTGGTGTACATTTACAGATGAGAAGACTGAGGTTCAGAGAAGTTGTGTGACTTGCCCAAGGTCACATAGCGGTAGAGAGGCTTCCAACCCAGGGGATCTGACTCTAGAGCCCACACCTTTAATCGCTCAACACTGACTTAGGCATGTTCGTTAAGTTTTCTAAGGCTCATTTCTTCAGCTGTAAAACGTGACTTTATGAGGATCTGACATGTATTCTTAGAAAATTGTACAGAGCTGTACAAATGTTATTTGCTGTGGTGTCCTGGAGAAAATTTTGACCTCTGTAGCCTGAACAATTGGTAACTGTGTGATCATGGGCAAGTTACTTCTCAGTACCTTGGTTTCTTCATACATCAAATACGGTCAATAATAGTACCTACCCCATAGTGTTGTATGAGGGGTAAGTGCTTAGAACAGGACGGTCAGTACAACGTAAACACTTACTGTTCTCATTCTCCCTGATGTTTCTACAATTTCTGACTCAGACCTGCTTCAATTCCAGTAAACACTACTTGCCTGCTTTTCTTGTCGGCTGTCTCCCTAACCAAAGGAGGACGTCATTTCATCAATGTGTGTCATTTCAGGGCCAACAACGGCAAACAGAGCAGGGTTTTGAACCCTGGTTTCGATTCATGAAACTTCTAAAATGTGAGAGGCCTTTAGGACACATCCAAAGCGAAGTGCTGACCCCACAGTACATTTTAGCGGAAGGCACAGCACAAAGGCTTAGCCAGAAACTTCCTGCTGATTAAATCAGGAACTTTTAAATTGAGAGTTAAATTTATGGAGTGTGATAGTGGTATGTGCTAGAAAGAAGCACATCAACTAGAAGTAAGAGAGAGAGCCAGTCCCCGACCTGCCTCAGCGAGGCCCGTCCACTCACACACCACCATTCCAAGTTCGACAACACGCTTCTGCATGTCTACCCTCACTGGTTTAACGTGCCTGCAGTACTTTTGTTTTTCTTCATCTTTTCACACACAGGGACCATTTTCATGGTTCCCACCTATTGGAATGTTCCGCATTCCAGCTCCCAACCCTGGGCTTCACGTTTTGAAAGTTTCCTTCTTTGGTATAAAACTGTATTTATTTAGTCATAATCTGTTCAATTCTAATTTTTTGGTAAGCCAGGCAGATATATTTATTGTCTAATTCGAGGCTCTGACCAGCATAAGATCAACAGAATCCCGACTCCAAGTTGGAAAATTCCATTTAAACGTAAAGAAACTCAGTGTTTTAATCACGAGCCTTATCACTGGTAAGCATAATATTCCTGTGAGTTTATTTTTATAGCTATCTAAGATTCAAACATCCTTAGCTTATCTTCATAATAAATTTTTCCTTTCAAAAGTTCACCTGGTTTCATCAAAACAGATATCCAGGGTCACCCAAATCTATCAAATCAGAATCTGCAAGGTGAATTCCTATCTGTATTGAACAAGCTCCCGGGTGATTCTGGCATATATAAAGTTGAGAACATTGAACAAAACATTTTATGCTTCAAAAGGATGAGACCTCGGTCACTGCAACTTAAGCCTGAAGGAGCAAGTAATAGTCTAGGTAGGCAGGTCAGTGGTTTGACCCTGCTCCCTGGAGAAACCCACAGCCACTTTGGAGGAAGGGAGGTAGCTCAGTGGGGACACAGGAACCTTCCTAGAAGCTGTGGTCCCTTCAGGACACCACAGAGTGAGCAGCAGCCCTGAAGCCTAGCCAGCCTCCGGGTGCATCCCTGCCTGAAAGAGCCCTGCTACCGGGCACGGGGGTTCTCATCTTGAACAAAACCGAGAAGGTGTGAGCACTCCTCTCCACTTTTGTACCCTTCTCATTTTTCCACTGTAAGTAAGATATTCTGACAATTTGACCCAGTTTCCCACCCACCTCACCCTCCTTCCCATTTCTACTGATGTAGCCCCTAATCATTTGTGTTACCTTTTATTTATTATTATTTTTAATTTATGTATCTATTTCGGCTCACCTACTTCTGTTGCCACCACTTGTACCCGATACAGACTTTCAGCTTCCCTGTCCAGCGGAGCCACACTAAAGATCTCGCCGGTGACGGGGTCAATTTTTAGCCAACCTCTCTTGTCACCTCTTAGTGAATAACTTTAGTAAGAGAAAAGAGCAAAAGGAAGCCCACATTACTCTGCAGGAAAATGTAAAGATAGTTTATGCATCACTATGCTATTATATCCGCACTATCCCTTGCATATTACTGACAACATATTTAAAGAAACGTGATCTAATATTATTACTGCTTTATTTGCAAACCATCGGCCTTCAAAGGGAGGATTTGTTCATCCTTACAAAGTGGTTTTTGTACTTGTTTTAAAAGAAAAGGTATCATCACAAACTCTAGCAGAAAAAAAGTTAAACTTTTCTGGCAATCAAAGAATTTCAATTAAAACAACCTGGAATTATCTTCTAAAATTGATTAGCAAACCGCCCCCTCTCAGAAAACTTGAACACTCATTGGTGGAAATGTGTGAATGGGTGGATACTCAGAGGCTACTGGTGGGTGGCGCAGTGAATTCCTCATTCAGCAGACATCTATTGAGGGCTTAGCAAACATCATGCTGTGGACCAAGAGAGGAGATTACACAAAGGGGTTCTAGGCCGGTGGAGGAGACAGACACAGAGACAGATAATTCCAGCAAAATGTGGTGAATACAAAGAGGCCATGTGGAATCCCAAATAAATGAAAGGGAATCAGAGAAGTCTTTCTGAAAGAGTAGATGTTAACTAAAGCAAGACAAAGAAGGATGCTTTAAGCAGAAGGAATTGTATGAACTAAGGCTGAGAGGCCAAGGAGTAGCTTAGGGTGTGGAGGCATCAGACGTTCCAGCAGTGGTGGGATAACATATCAACAGGACGCAGTGGATGGCAAAAGATGAAGCCAGAGGGATTGGAAAGAGCTGAAACATGAGAAGCAGTGGGCAGCCAGGGAATGGTGGTAAGCAGGATGGTGACCTAGTCATGTTTGTGTCTTCAATGGAACTCATTGGTAGGTGTATGAAAGGTGAATTTGAGAGAGACAAGCCTAGAACCACAGGAAAACCAATTTCTATAGCCTTTTGGGAACAACACTTCAGAGCCATAAGGATGTCTATATCTTTAGGTCAAAGAATCCCACCTCTGGAAATGTTCTCCAAATAAAAAAACAATTGAATCGAAGTTAAGAAAAAGAATTATATACACACATTCAAAACTTTTCTAGAATTTAAAAAAAAATACTGGAAGCAACCTACATGTCCAGTAGTAGGAGAATGATTAAGAAGTTATAATGCATTAGTTCAAATTAATTTTTCCCCAGTGTTAGAATATTCTATATGCCAAGCACTGTGTTAGGTTATGTGTATGGTCAGTGAATTAAAAATTCCTATGTAGTCGGGATTTCTGAGTGAGAAAGACACCCGTTGGAAGGTTTTCAGAGGAGTCACATGATCTGATTTACTTTGTTAAAGACCCACACTCTGATTGCAGTGAATGGACTCAGGGAGGGGTGGAGGAGATGATTATGGTGACCTGGACCATTGCAGAAGTGGTGAGAAGCAGGTGGATTCTGGATATATTTCAATGAAAGAATCTCTAATATTTACTGATACATTGGATTAGGAGCCACTGGGTGCTAATGGATTCTAAGTGTGTGGACCTGAAAGAAAGAAAAGAATTAAATTGCTCAGGCTTTGGCAGCTTTTGAGTCATCCTTAATTCTTAACTGACTCATTACTAGCATTCGATCTATTGATTATTCCTCATTCATGAAGTACTTTTTTCATGTGTCTCTTACAGGACACTCCCTTTCTCAGTCTTCTTTCTCATCTTCCTGATTATAACTTAATAGTACATACGTTATATCTTTTCCTGGACCCATCTGAGGAATGATCATAAATGCCTTTGTTTTCTCCACTCATAAACTCAAATTTTTACTCACTTGTCTCTGACTAATAACTTTCATAGCATTCTCATAAGGGAGATAGAAGCATTTGTTAAACAATAAATGGTTGTTAAATTAGGAACATTTTGTGCCCCATCATAATTAGTGACTGATGTACAGAGCAGTATCTACACTATCCATACAGTACAACCCAAGTCTTCTTTCCTTTCTCATATTTGTCTTTCTTTTTTTTTTTTTTTTTTTTGCGGTACGCGGGCCTCTCAGTGTTGTGGCCTCTCCCACTGCGGGGCACAGGCTCCGGACGCGCAGGCTCAGCGGCCATGGCTCACAGGCCCAGCCGCTCTGCGGCATGTGGGATCTTCCCGGACCGGGGCACGAACCCGTGTGCCCTGCATCGGCAGGCGGGCTCTCAACCACTGCGCCACCAGGGAAGCCCTCATATTTGTCTTTATGAAAGTTGACAAGTGCTTGCAGAGCAAAACAGTAGGTGGGATCTTAGACAGACAATAAGAAAAAGGTCTTGGAACTGATTCCAATTGCCTAAATGATCGCTCAGTGGGAGGGAAAACTCCCCTTAAATGTTTAGAGGCACTTAAGGAATTGTCATTCATAACCACATGCATGGGTTTTAAGTCATGCTAAAATATCTGTCATGCCATGGACAGTAGGACTGATGTTCTACAATAGAAGTAAAAGATCCGGGTTCAAGTCCTATCTGTGTGCTTATTAACTAGATGATCTTAAAAAGGTTACAGATATTGATACAGATATGGATACATACACATACATATGTTATCTTAGAAAAATTAATTATCATTGCACATATTTAAGGCAAATCTGTGTGGGTTCTATTGCACTGAAAAAAAAAAAAAGATTGAGAATTGCTAAGGTAGAAAGAGTTACACATCTTGTTTAACCTTCTCATCCCATGCACTCCTCTCTCCAGGGCTGAGTTCTGGAATGAGTCTTGTTGCCCCAGACTTGCTCTCTGCAAAGCTGAGGATCCTATACGACCCCCTTTGAGAAGATTCCCTTCACCCTATCAGGTGGCTGAGTCTGCCGAGTCAGGTTTTTGCTTTATTCTTCTGTTTAGAACTCCAGTCCGCCTTAGGGGCTGGAACTCTTCCCCAGACCCTGGTCCCACGACTGGTCCAGACAGAGGGCCTAGCTTTGGACAGCCCAGTCTCTAGACCCCACCTCCTGAACTCACCAGCTCTCAGCCGGGACCTGCAGTAGGCAGGTTGGGGTGGAATCTGACCCGCTTCCCGCTTGCCCGAGCCTGGATTCTCACTGATGCCCCCCAGGGTACTGGCACCTGCCAGAGCCAAGGGCAGATTCACCAAGTGCACTGGGACATGGCCTCAGATTGCTGGCTGCTCCCTTAGGGGAGAGTCCTGGAGTCAGGCCAGCTTCTCTGCCCTTCCCAGCCCTTCCTCCTCCCCACCATCTGTGGTCACAGCGCACAGCTAGGCCTGCCCAGCACTGCTCTCCTCTACCTTATGTCCAGACCTTCCGGATCCTTGGCAGTCACGTTGCCCACTTTGGTGCCTTTAGCCACATCCTCTCTGACTTTTGCTTGGTATAGTTGTTGGGAAAATTGCGGTGCCTCATTCACATCTGTCACAGTAAGTCTGAATGTAGCAGAAGAGCTGGCATTGTACTGTACACCAAACACCAGAGGCTCTGGGTTTTCTGCTTGGAACACAATATTGTAAACATCTGCTGCTTCAAAATCAAGAGGCTGTGTAGGGAAAAAAAAGAAGGAAAATTAATTGGGGGATACTTAGCTCTCTTAAGATTCATTCCCTATGTTCCTTGAAAAAACTCGTACAGAGCAGCAGTTCTTAATCTAGTGTCAGCAAAAACTTACTTTTCAGGATAATAGAGCCATGGAAAAGTTTTTGCTGCAGGACTTCTCAGGACTTTTAATATGCTAATGTGTGTTCGGACTCTCCTAGAAGAGGAAATCAATGCAGCACTCCTCAAATTTATTAACCCTTGAGTAATTCATTCATTCAGCAGAAACTTACTGATTCTCTCAAGATGGTTCTCAGAAGTCATTGGGAAGTGCTTATGCAGAGATTTTCACATTGGTGGAGGATGATTTCCCAGAAACCTCAGGACTTAAACCTCAAAATAAAAGACTTTAAACTCATGGAGGGTGGGAGAGTTTAGCAGACACAATCAAGAGATCGATGGTCTGTTCTGGTTCAAGCCATGTCGGACAGGACCAGGAATGAAAATCAAGAAACTAATTTTGGTTTAGTTTGAGGAAGAATTTAACAGTTAGGGCTACCCAAGATAGAAAGAGTTGCTTCAAAAAGCAAGTTCCTAACTCTGGAAGCTTTCAAGAATAGGCTTAAACAGGGCTTCCCTGGTGGCGCAGTGGTTGAGAGTCCACCTGCCGATGCAGAGGACACGGGTTCGTGCCCCGGTCTGCGAAGATCCCACATGCCGCGGAGCGGCTGGGCCCGTGAGCCATGGCCGCTGAGCCTGCGCGTCCGGAGCCTGTGCTCCGCGACGGGGGAGGCCACAGCAGTGAGAGGCCCGCGTACCGCAAAAAAAAAAAAAAAAGAATAGGCTTAAACAATACATCAGGCTAGCATAAAAGGACTTAAGTATCATTTAAGCAATTGTTTTTTTTTTAAATATCACCCAAACAATTGGTTTACATTCTTTTAAGGTTCCTCTCAAGGCAGAATCCATAATTCTATGGGGAAAAAGTCCTAATCCTAGAGACCTGCTGAGGAGTGAGACAGACCCTAAAGTAGGGCTTCTAAAGGGGGAAGAAAGGGTCTCCTGGGATCCATGAACTCCTAGAAACCAAAATCTAAATATTGCATTGTTAAAAAGAAACAGGAGGCCCAAAATGGGGTCACTTGTGCTAAACCCCATGTCAACAAACCCAATCTTAATACCTAACCTAATTACAGTCTCAACCCCTGCCCAGAAATGCAACCTTTAACCAATCAACCTGGAATTACCTCATCAGGACTAGTGAGGTAATCTGCCCAATAGGCCCTTTTGTTCCCTTTAGGAGGGCAACCTTGCCTGAAACAATGCATTCTTTGCTAATAATTTCCTTTTTCCGCCTGCTTTCTGCTTTAATAACCTCTCCTTTTCTACAGCTTGGCGGAGGTTCCTTCTATGTGCTAGATTCCTAATGCCCAATCCATTTAAAGTCAATTGGATCCTTAAATTTCCTCAGTTGAATTTTTGTTAACAAATTTGGTGGCAGTGGTGGGATTGGAGGAGACTTACAACAGCTTTGAGGACAATGAGAAACACAGGTGTTGTACCCCTCAAAAACTCTAAGTTCACTGTCCTTCTTGCCATTTCCAAGAGCTGGGGGTAAACCCCTCTGAGCTCCACTCTCTTTGTGTTTAGATCCTGATCCACTTGGCTTTCCAGTCCAGGGCTCAGTGGGTCAGCTTGAGCTGGCTGATGGTTCCATGCAGAATCTGAGTCCCTAGGCCTTGGTTCTGTCTGAAGTTCCCCTCGGTTGTATAGCATCCCTTTCCCTAGTTCCAGTCCACAGTCCCCATTTACTGGAATCTGTTGACTTAATCCATGCTGGGAATTGCTGATGGTGTGCACAACCTTCTATTGGTCAGTCTGCAGTAACATCCCTTGATTACCTCTGGTGTGTTAAGGTGTACATGTTTGTTTGTCTTATTTTGTGTAGATAAGGGCTATTGCTAGCAGAGATCTCAGAAGCCAAAAAAAAAAAAAAAAAGCTGCAAAATTTGGTGGGTAGAGATGGAGCATTTAAGGGCTATTAGAATGCTCACCACCTAACTCAAAGACTCCTGTATTAGGATAAGTTGGTCATAGAACAGGTTAGATTGATACAGACCACCTGCCAACCTAAAGAAAATTTCTGTGCAACAAGGTACAATACATGGTAAAACAATGCACAATCCCCAAGTCAGTGGCACAGCCCTTTTAGGTATTAGTTCAGCATAGCTAATGGGATCCATAAACGCTAAAGAGTTAAGTGCGTCACCTTCCAGCATACCTGCTTATTTTATGTCTAAAAACTATGTCTCAGGAGCTATAAATACCTACAAAAAAATGGCCAAAATTTTACTAAAGACAACCTAGAATTTTGTGCATAAGAACTTGGCTTGGTAACCATCAGACTGAGGTCCCAAATATGGCTGAACAGAAAGTAATGGAAGTTGAACTCCATTTGCTGCTAAGGGTCCTAGCAAACGTTCCAATGAGATAAAAGCATTTAAGAATTGCACTTAGGGCTTCCCTGGTGGCACAGTGGTTGAGAGTCCGCCTGCCGATGCAGGGGACACGGGTTCATGCCCTGGTCCGGGCAGATCCCACGTGCCGCGGAGCGGCTGGGCACGTGAGCCATGGCCGCTGAGCCTGCACGTCCGGAGCCTGTGCCCGCAACGGGAGAGGTCACAACAGTGAGAGGCCCGCGTACCGAAAAAAAAAAAAAAAAAAAGAATTGCACTTAAAATCAAGGTATATCTATTTTAATGGGCATGCAGAAGCCTCCAAAAGACTTAAAATTTCCAAAATAGTGTCATTGAAAATTTCGTTGCAAAAGGCTAATAAAAGATTAGAGATATAAAAGGTGCCCAAAAAAGACTATAGGACTGACATAATTCCTACTGCTCCCCTCCATCCTCCTTTATTTGAATATTCATTCTGGTAATCTTCTGTCTGAATTGCCTCTCCACTCTGAAGAAACTATTAATTAGTTACCTTTTATTAATAAAATAAGAGCTTAGCTTGGCTTTCTGTCTACCTAGGGCAAGCAGGCTGTCAGTTTTTTCCTTTCGCTATCTTTGGGAGTAACTCTGGATCCTAGAAAGGTAGTAACCTTTGCACCCTCTTTGAGGATACCTCTTGGGTCCATGGAGTTCTTTAATACTGCCAGAAACATTTACCATTTAAACAGGCTGAAAACTGACAAGCTATTGATGATGTCTTTTAGGTTTCAAACCAATCCCTTGAGGAATCAAGAGCAATTCTTTTCATCTTACAAATCTTTGCAAAACTAGATATGCAGCTCTAGAGGCGATTCAAAGTTCACCTATTCCTTTTACCAATCTCCAAACCGCCCCTATTTTATCTTAAAAGGCTTATAACTTGCATTCTTTCCCTGTGCCTCTGAGATGTAAATGTTAAAGTACAAACTTCAGGGAGGTAAGTTTTATCAGAAGAAAAACAAAAAGGGGAAAGGTCATTTGAAATTTAGGACCAAAAAAAGCAACTTAAATTCAACTCTTTTAATAACTAGTAAAACAGATGTGATAAGGTCTCTGCATCCGTCTGTATGTTCATGTGTGTCTACATATACACGTGTTGCAGATGTATGGTATTGCTAAGACTCATTTACAAAAGAGTTCTATTTAGCTGGCTTAAACAAACAAGCATTTATATAAATGTAGTCTTCATAGAAAGTCTCAAAAATATAATAGAGGCTAATCCAAATGTTTTTCAGTTTTATATATTCTGGGAAAATATTTTATATCAAAGTTAATTTAAAGTTGCTGGTTTGATTAAAATAGAATGTGTCTAGAATGACACTGAATACAATACAGGCACACAAATTTTATTCTACACGGGTTTATTAGTCAAATAAGTCCATGTTATCTCTGTTACAAAGTTTGTCAGCAAAAAATTTAAAAAAAAAAGAGCTTATGGTGATGGTTGACTTTGTCTAATGTCTCATGAAGTTTTCATGGGTAATCTAAACATAATAGTTGGGAGCAAGTGATTTAGATAGATGTAAGTGGGATAAGAGTTTTTAGGTAAACTTTTTTCTGCAATAATTATATTTTATGGTATGTGTACTTAGTCTCTCTTTAATAACTTACACCCTTAGCATTTTGCTAAATTAAATGATAGAAGTTCATTGAATATCTAGATCACTTCTAAATAATATAAAATACTAAAACATTAATTATTGAACATAGATTTTTACCTACTTTTGGTTTCCTTTTGCAGAGGAACTAAAGACATTTGGCTCTATTAGTATATATGGTTTTTGCCACATTAAAAATTTTACTATGAAGAAGCATGTATTTCTAAAAATTATGAAATGTATTCACAAATTTGCTAATCTAAAGAATGCTAGTGGAACAGTTCACAACTGCTTACTAAGTTTTCACTATAAATTAAGGTTTCTAAGGGTTAAGAATTCTAATATATGCAATATATAATATATATTATATATTATATATAATATATATATAATATAATATGCAATATATAAAAATAATAAGAAACAACTCTGTATGCAAGGAAAATTGGATATGTTTTTTGTTTTGGAGTTTTTTTTTTTTGGTTAAAAGGGTATAAAGTATGGAGATACATTTTGTTGAGGGAAATAAAAGTGATTTTGCTCTAAAGTAAAACTAGTTATTTCAAAGTGGGAAGAAAAAAAAAGGACAAACTATGGATATAGGAAGTTAAGAAGAATGAAAGAGAGAAACAGAAAAAGAGAGGGAAAATGAGGAAATCTTGTGTGGTCAAGTTGGCTAAAAATTAAATTGTTATTATAAGGGTTTTAAAATAAGCTTTAACACCAGTAGTATACTTATGTAAAACTAAAACTTAATTTTCTTTCCTCTGTTAAAAGGACAAAGTTTTATTAGATTTACTAATAAATGAGATCTACTCTTAATAAGAAATTTAAACAAAGTTTTTTCTTTATCTTTAAAATAACCTGCCTGGAAAGCAAAGATTTTGTGTTTTATCAAAATAATTTTTTGTGTTTTATATCTTTATTATCAGGTCTTTGATTACTTAAGTAAACTGAGTCTTCTCAATATTAAAAGAGCAAAGTTTGGCTCAGAAGTATGTAACTTACTGCATTTGCTCTTGAAATCTTTTATTGTCACTTTGGATAATTAAGTGGATAATTAAGTATTGTTTTATAATGATCTGTGATCCTTTTTAGTCAAGTGTCCAAAACCTTTTGAATTTTTTGGCAAACTTCCCCAAATCAAATTCTAAGTGAAGTCTTTTTGACCTGGAAATAACTTTGGGATTTTCCATAGGGCCTTTGGAAAAATCAGAAAAGATTTCTTCTTTCTCCTTATGAAAAGAGAGATGTGACACTAATTAGGCTTATTTGATATGTTAAATTACATGGGAAAAATCGTCAAACAAGTAATACTGAGCCTTCTTTATGTTATATTTGTATAGATACATGTTATAAGTGTTACAGAAATAGGATAAAATTCCTGGAAATCTATTATTTCCTGGTATGATGTTATCAGTCATAATTGTAATTATTATCTTAAACATTACATATTACAAAAATAACCAAATTTCCTTGTCAATTCCATTATAATGAATTCTCATCAGATCTTTAATAATGGGCATTTTAAGGATTTTGTCATTTACAGATAGTTAAATTTTTATTCTAATGCTTTTGCAAAAACGTTCCTACAAAATTGCTTCATCTTCAGAGAAATCCATAAAAAGGACTCTGACAGGTATTCTAGAATACAGGTTTCTGATCATTTTGTTGTCGTTGTTTTTTTGCGGTACGCGGGCCTCTCACTGTTGTGGCCTCTTCCGTTGTGGAGCACAGGCTCCGGACGCGCAGGCTCAGCAGCCATGGCTCACGGGCCCAGCCACTCCGTGACATGTGGGATCTTCCCGGACCGGGGCACGAACCCGCGTCCCCTGCATCGGCAGGCGGACTCCCAACCACTGCGCCACCAGGGAAGCCCTCTGATCATTTTAAGATCATAAAACTAAACTGAGTAAGAATTTCCAGAACTAGTGGAAAAACTCGATTCAAACAGCAAGTATTAATTACATTGGATTAAATAAAATGAGGAGGATGATTGATTATAATTTGTATGACTTTTAAAACACTGCTGGTTCCTTAATGCTTTGGTTTTCCAGATTTAAAGAAATCTTTTCACTTAAGCAATCTATGACTTACAGCAATTGATACACTATACCTTTGTAAACAAAAATGACATTTTTTTCTACATGATCTTTCCAGAATTTAGAAACTCTTAATGTATTCTTTTCATGGCAATATAGGTAGTCATTCACATAAGTTCAATAAGAATCTGTTCTCCCGTAACGGAACACAACTGGAAACATTGACCATATTACCAAGGCTTGGACTGAATTGTCACATTTGAGAGAGATGTACATAGACTCAGAGAGTACCTTGCTTCCAAGGTTCCAGCAAAGCAATCTTAAAAAGAGCTTATATAGTCAATCACTATTCTTGCTGCACTTATGTAAATAATCAAGGCAAATTTAATGCAAACAAATTAAGTTTTAGTAGGATTATCCTAAAAAAGAATTTTTTTTAAAAAGCAGGAATAACTGCTTAAATTTATTAACTGCTTAATAAATTATGTTTGCACCTTTATCTATATTAGATTCTAATCCTGCTAATTATCTTTAAGGATTTGTTATATACATGAAAACTGGATTGGATCCTGAATTTTTCTACTTTCCTCAAATATCTGGCTACAACTTTCCAAACTAATGTTTCCAGTTTTCTCCCACCCTTCTGAATTGGAATCACTAAGAACAAAGACTGCCCTTGAATCTCCTTGGAAGGGACTATACCAGGTACTCCTCACTACCCTGATGGCAGCCAAACTTCAGGGTCTTAAACCTTGGATACACATCTCACAGCTGAAGAAGACTCCACCTGACATCTGGTCTTATATAAATGCTGGAAATCTCCAAATCAAATTGACTGGGAAGAGAAGTAGCTGACACTGAGGTAGATGCTTCCTTCCAAGACACCACATCAAGACTTCACACTTCAACTGAACAAGAAACTTTTTTTTTTCTTTCCCTTTCTTTTACTCTGGCATTGGCCTGGAAAGGTAACACCATCATCTGTATCTTCCAGGCCATTGCTAAGGGAAGTAACCTCTGAAGTTTAAAACAACTACTATTTCAGGCTAGGAGAAAACCTAACTGACATCTAGCTTGAACAGGCAAATGCAACTATCCCTGCAAGTGAATCTATTAACAGTGCCACCTTGGTGGAAGTGATTTGTGTCCCGACAGGATTTATCTTTGTCTGTGGTGGTTGTCATTCTTCTTATGTACCTAGACGGCTGGTACATATCAGGCAATGTCTCTTAGGTTATCTAACTGCTCCCCTAAATGTTCACAAACAAACTGAGACACCTCATTGGTTGACTCCCCTGGATTTACATCATTGAGTTAGAAAGGAATTATCAAGAGGTATTCATGACTCAGGATTCACTTCCTTTAGCAGGGCCATACTTCCCCAGTTAAGAGTATATGTAAATGAGAGAGAAAAAAAGAGTATATGTAAATGAGACTAGATCAGGAACCTTTCCTTAACTCTTGAAAATATTGAAACATATTGAAAAATCCTCTGTTAGAGCAATAGCTGTCCAACAAAAAAATCTTTAGACTTTCTGGCCCAAGTTGTTCTTGATAATAATATAGCCCTTGATTCTCTTTTAGCTGAGCAAGGAGGTATCTGCACTGTGGCCAACACCACCTGCTGCACCTGGAGTAACATTTCTGGGGAAGCTGAAATTCAGTTCCATAAGATCACTGAGCAAACCTCTCCTCTTGGCTTAAAAGGGTTACTTCTGCCATGGAGTCTTTCTTTGACTTATTTGATTTGATTGGTTTGGGTCTTGGGGACCATGGCTCCAAAGTGCTCTCCAAACATTGGGAATTATCCTGCTTGTTAGTATCAGAGTACTCGCCCTCATGTGCTGTATTCTCTCAAAAGCATTAAATGCAGGGCTTCCCTGGTGGCGCAGTGGTTGAGAGTTCACCTGCCGATGCAGGGGACACGGGTTCGTGCCCCCGGTCCAGGAAGATTCCACATGCCACATAGCGGCTGGACCCGTGAGCCATGGCTGCTGAGCCTGCACGTCCGGAGCCTGTGCTCCACAACGGGAGAGGCCATAACAGTGAGAGACCCGTGTACCGCAAAAAAAAAAAAAAAGCATTAAATGCATGCTCACAACTGCTAACTACAAAGTCTCCCTAAGACTAGAACATCAGAAAAGAGACAAAGAGAATGACCAACTTAAAAATTGTGAACCTGAAGCTGATGCCTGTGACTATCACAGAGATTAAGCAAAAAAACATTATGACTTGTGAGTACCACACAGAGGATCAACAGAAGCTGACAGAACTACAGAAAGGTATGTGATAGTGGCATTTAATGCCTTACATTTTGATCACATCTCTCAGATAAGCTGAGAGTCTGATCAAAAGGGGAAAATTGTTAAAAAGAAACAGCAGGCCCAAAATGGAGTCACTTGTGCTAAACCCCATGTAAGCAAATCAAAACTTAATAACTAACCTATTGCAGTTTCAATCCCTGCTCCAGGAATGCAACCTTTAACCAGTCAGTCTTGAATTATCTGGTCAGCACTAGTGAGGTAATCCACCTCATAGGCCCTTTTGTTCCCCTTAGGGGGGCAGCCTTGTCTGAAGCAATGCATTCTTTGCTAATAATTCCCTTTGTCCGCCCCCTTTCTACCTTTAAAAAATCTTTTCTTTTCTACAGCTTGGTGGAGCTTCTTTCTAATTGCTAAATGGGATGACACTTGATTTATGAAGTATTTAATAAAGCCAATTTGATCCTTAAGTTTACTCAATGGAATTTTTGTTGTTTAACAATACATATGTTCATATGTGAATCTTTTGGTAGGGGGAGGATATGTAGCTTTTGTCAGAGTCTCAAAGGTACCCATGACCTCAAAAAAGATGAAGGAACCAAAGTAAAGCCCAAAAGGCACATTGTAGATTATGGGAACTGCACTGTTTTATTCACTCTTCCAGGCCTGGAGGACCCAGGATCTCCTGGTGAGCTGTCAGCTCTTTAACTTGAGTTTGTATCAGTTTCTCATCAGTTAAACAAAAATGGTAGTATCCTTTCATGAAGAGAAAAATTGACATATGATTGCATTAGCTTGGCCTGCCCTTCCCCAACATCTGAAAAAATTCTCCCACTCAGTCAAAAATTGGCTCAATGCTGTCCTCTCTATATTGGCTTCCCTGGACCTTCCTCTCTATCCCCAAATGAGTGAGCTCCATGTCCTCTGTAATCTCATCATACTTAACTCAGGATTCTAATTGTTTGGTTATGTATTCTAGATCCTTATTGACCATGAGCTCTCTGAGGAGAGGAACTGTGTTATATTCTTCTTCGCTTCTCATCACTTCCCTGACATGCAGTGCCATAGTATATCCATTAGGATAGGTAAAAATGAGAAGGCCTTGGTCCTTCTCAAGCCCTCGCAGACTCCAGTGGGAAAGAGATCCTGGAGAAAGTCCCCACTCTCTAGAAACTCTCTCCTCCACGTACACACAAACACACACAACATCACAACCCAACTTCTAGTTCAAAAGAAAGTATAATAGAAAGTTTGCCCATATGGAAGAGAAAGAATTAAGTATGAAGACTCAAGGTCATTTGAGATAGAAAATAAGAATCAATTGACTTTTGTTAAAATACAGGATATAAAATTTTGTAAGCTAGCTACGATGTAAAAATGAGGTTTTTCATAGACAGAAGCACCCACTGCCCGCAGGGCACAACCCCATGATGACCTCTTGATCACTACCACGTGGTCTGAAAGGGCCGCTCACCTGGGGGTTTGTGAGGAGGTGTGTGCAAGCTGGAGCATCTGACTCCCAGGGACCCATTCATCTCAGGGGATAAGGGCAGGGGTGTCACACTGAGAAGGTCTGGTTGATGGAGCAGGAAGGCAGCGGCCCCCAGAGCAAGCCTGCCGTGTGGATAAAGGACACAGCACTCTGTTCCTTGTGGGTCCAGCCACACCCAAGCTCAGACAGGCAGCACAGCATTCTATGTGCTCAGGCAGAGGATGCACACCCCCCATTCTTACCATCAGGTCCTAAGTCCCCTCCCTGGCTTTTCCATCCCTTCATGTGGTCACCAGAGGTGAGGGGTAAAGAAATGAGATGGTATATCTGCAGAGGTGGAGCAGCCTGTGTTACCAGAACAGAACATGTGAAGCTGAGAGAAGAGAGAGGTGACAGAGAAGATACACATCAAGCTAAGAAGTTGAGACTTTATCCTTGATGAGCAGAGAGAGGTGGTGAGCACAAGACTGACAAGGGGCGGGGATTTGTGTTGTAGAAAGTTAACTCTGGGAGCAGCCATGGGAGGGGTGGATTTGAATTCATCTGACCTGGGCAGGGAGACCAGTGTCAGTCTCTTGGGAGTCACCCTCCTAGGAGAGGGTGTCAGTGCTCCTGAAACACTTACTGAATGGAAGAATCAGCCTGCCATCAATCAGTCTGCTTAACTTTCACACCAGGAAAAACACTGAACCAAGTTTTCCAGGGATAAAATTAGAAATGAAAGATGCTAAATTTGCAAATGATAATCAGCAGAGTGGAATCAAGGACGAGCCTTGTCAAACCACGTATACTGTCTTTCATGACACGGCAGGTCTGCAAAGCCAGGTCAAGAGACCCTCACGGCCTCTTGGGATTACCTCAGGCCCATCTGGGCAACTTACTCCTCAGGTAAGCTGAAAACACATGCTCATGCCACAATCACTCTTCTGCATACAACTGCTCAAAGGGTCAAACCCCATGATTTAGATTCAACCTGGAAGCAGAGATAAAGTGCCGAAGGAAAGGAATTGAGACGGGGGATATTTAACATTTACACCAATCATCAGTGATGAGGAAAAAGTGCACATTAGTTTTCCAGATGATACCCTTGCTGGTCAAAAATAAGTCACGTACTAAGAATGAAAAAGAATCAGCCATAGTGAAGAAGTGACAAAATTTGTATAAAAAAAAAAATTAAAGCCAAAACAAACCCCTGAATTTCAAGAAAGGGGGTGCCAGGAGAGTTATTGATGAGCCAGGCAGGGCTCAAAGAAATAGGCTTCCTGGCTCCTGATACCTGCTTGGTCCCAAGGGTATGATGATCTACCACACAACAGGCGAGAGCTTGGGGCAGCAGTAAACAGAGAGAGGACAGCGCTTCTAAAACTTGCTTAATCCTAAGCATCACTTGGGGCAAGTGAAACAATAAAAAATGTATATATTGGTCTCTGCCCCTGGCTCCTGACACTGAGCTCCTAAATCCCTTGGAATTTCCCGGATGATAGGAGTGCCTTTTATTCTAATGAGGTGACTCTTGGTGGCTCCTTGGATGGTTTCAGGATAGGGGCTGGTTACCAGAAAGACCAAGCCATGATTAGAAGCTTGGAACTTTCAGCCCCACACCCACCCCACCCCCCGCCCCTGGAAGGGGAGAGGGGCTGGAGATTGAGTTAATGATCAATCATGTCTACATGATGAAGCCTCAGTAAAAATCCCCAAAGTAAGGCCTTTAGAGAGCTTGTGGGTTAGTGAACACATCCATGTGCTGGGAAAGTGGATACACACCCTAACTCCATGGGACAGAAGCTCCTACTCTTGGGGCCTTCCCAGACCTCGCCCTATTTATCTCCTCATCTGGCTGCTCATCTATATCCCTTATCATATCTTTTATTAAATAAAAATTGGTAAATATGTTTCCCTGAGCTCTGTGAGCTGTTCTAGCAAATGATCCAACCCAAGGAGAGAGTCATGGGAACCTCTGATTTATAGCCAGTCAGTCAGAAGTACGGGTGAAAACCTAGGACTTGCAATTGACTTTTGAAGTGGGGTGCGGGGGAGTCTTGTGGGACTGAGCCCTTAACCTGTGGGGTCTGATGCTATCTCCAGGTAGACAGTGTCAGAACTGAGTTAAATTGTAGGACATCAGCCTGGTGTTGGATAATGGCTTGATGTGTGGAAAACCCACAAACCTGGTGTCAAAAGTGAAGTGTGGTAGTAATGCAAGAGTAAAGGAGAAACACTTTGCAGGCACTAAAATTACTGATTTCCAGGTCCTCCCATAGAGAGGCTGAGTCAGCAGTCCCCAGTGGGCACCATTTGACTCTTGGATTAGACAAGTTTGGTCCCCTTGGCAAGAAGTGAAAACACATCTATCCACAGGCAGAATCCTGGCTTCTGCCCTCACTCTAATTAATTAGAATTAAGATAATGCTGGACATTCATTAAATTGACTGCTACCTGCTGGGGGCTGTGTTAAGAGCTATATACGTATTTTCACACTGAATCCTCCAATGTCCTTATCAAGAAGGTGCTGCCATTTCACCAATGTTTCAGATCAGAAAACTGAGGTCTGAGGTTACAACATTCGGTCAAGGTCGCAGAGCTAGTAAATGGCAATGCCAGGCCCCAACAGAAATCATTTCCTGAAGGGAGTCAGAAGCCTGGGGTCAAGTTCCCAACTCTGCCATCCCTGGGGGACTGACTGTATCTTGCTGTGGGCCTGAACCTCATCTGTACAGCGGGGCTATTTCCGCCTCCCTCAGAGTCAGTGTGAGAAGAAAAGGAGCCTGTGCAGAAGTGCTTCATGAAGCACAAGGGGCTTCAGTTGTGGAGTGTGTGCTCCTCGGTGAATTTTACCTGCGTTAGCACATTTGTAATTCATATGAACAGGTGCTGATAGAATTGTGGTTAAGAAAATATCAGGGAGAGGAGCTTCAAGATGGCAGAGGAGTAAGACGTGGAGATCACCTTCCTCCCCACAGATACATCAGAAATACATCTACACGTGGAACAACTCCTACAGAACACCTACTGAACACTGGCAGAAGACCCCAGACTTCCCAAAAGGCAAGAAACTCCCCACGTACCTGGGTAGGGCAAAAAAAATAAAAAAGAAAGAAAAAACAAAGGCAAAAGAATAGGGACGGGACCCGCACCTCTGGGAGGGAGCTGTGAAAGGGGAAAAGTTTCCACACACTAGGAAGTCACTTCGCAGGCGGAGACTGCGGTTGGCGGAGCGGGGAAGCTTCAGAGCCACGGAGGAGAGCACAGCAACGGGGGTGCAGAGGGCAAAGTGGAGACATTCCTGCACAGAGGATCCATGCCGACCAGCACTCACCAGCCCGAGAGGTTTGTCTGCTCACCCGCCCAGGGCGGGCAGGGCTGGGAGCTGAGGCTCGGGCTTTGGAGGTCGGATCCCAGGGAGAGGACTGGGGTTGGTGACGTAAACACAACCTGAAGGGGTTAGTGCGCCATGCCTAGCCGGGAGGGAGTTCAGGAAAAAATCTGGGCCTGCCTAAGAGGCAAGAGACCATTGTTTCGGGGTGCACAAGGAGAGGGGATTCACAGCACCGTCTAAACAAGCTTCAGAGAAGGGTGCGAGCCACGGCTATCAGTGCGGACCCCAGAGACCGGCATGAGACGCTAAGGTTGCTGCTGCCGCCACCAAGAAGCCTGTGTGCAAGCACAGGTTCCTATCCACACCTCCCCTACCAGGACCCTATGCAGTCCGCCACTGCCGGGGTCCTGTGATCCAGGGACAACTTCCCCGGTAGAACACACAGCGTGCCTTGGGCTGTTGCTACGTCACACTGGCCTCTGCCGCCACAGGCTCTCCCTGCATTTCATACCTCTCCCTCCCCCCCGGCCTGAGTGAGCCACAGCCCCCTATTCAGCAGCTCCTTTAACCCCCTCCTGTCTGGGCGAAGAACAGACACCAGAGGATGACCTACACGCAGAGGCGGGTCTAAATCCAAAGCTGAACCCCAGGAGCTGTGCAAACAAAGAAGAGAAAGGGAAATTTCTCTGTGCAGCCTCAGGAGCAGCAGATTAAATCTCCACAATCAACTTGATGTACCCTGCATCTGTGGAATACCTGAATAGACAATGAATCATCCCAAAATTGAGGTGGTGGCCTTTGGGAGCAACTGTAGACTTTGGGTTTGTTGTATGCAACTGACTAGTTTCTGATTTATATGGTTATCTTAGTTCAGTTTTTAGCACTTGTTATCATGGGTGGATTTGTTTATTGGTTTGGCTGCTCTCTTCTTTTTTAAATTTTTTTATTTTAATAACTAAAATTTTTTTTTAGTTTATTAATTTTATTTATTTTTCTTTCTTTCTATTTTTTCTCCCTTTTCTTCTGAGCTGTGTGGCTGACAGGGTCTTGGTGCTCTAACCAGGTGCCAGGCCTGAGCCTCTGAGGTGGGAGAGCTGAGTTCAGGACATTGGGCCACCAGAGACCTCCTGGCCCCACATAATATCAATCAGCAAGAGCTCTCCCAGAAATCTCCATCTCAACGCTAAGACCCAGCTCCACTCAATGACCAGCAAGCCCCAGTGCTGGATACCTCCTGCAGAACAACTAGCAAGACAGGAACACAACTCCACCCATTACCAGAGAGTTTGCCTAAAATCATAATAAGTCCACAGACACCCCAAAATACACCACTGGACGTGGTCCTGCCCAACAGAAAGACAAGATCCAGCCTCATCCACCAGAACACAGGCACCAGTCCCCTCCACCAGGAAGCTTACACAGCCCACTGAACTAATCTTACCCACTGGGGGCAGACACCAAAAACAACAGGAACTACAAACCTGCGGGCTGTGAAAAGGAGACCCCAAACACAGTAAGTTAAGCAAAATGAGAAGACAGAGATATATGCAGCAAATGATGGAGCAAGGTAAAAACCCACCAGACCAAACAAATGAATAGGAAATAGGCAGTCTACCTGAAAAAGAATTCAGAGTAATGATAGCAAAGATGATCCAAAACCATGGAAACAGAATGGAGAAAATAAAGAAACCTTTAACAAGGACCTAGAAGAACTAAAGAGCAAACAATGATAAACACCACAATAAATGAAGTTAAAAATTCTCTAGAAGGAAAAAATAGCAGAATAACTGAGGCAGAAGAATGGATAAGTGACCTGGAAGATAAAATAGTGGAAATAACTACTGCAGAGCAGAATAAAGAAAAAAGAATGAAAAGAGTGGAGGACAATCGCAGAGACCACTGGGACAACATTAAATGCACCAACATTCGAATTATAGGGGACCCAAAAGAAGAAGAGAAAAAGAAAGGGAGTGAGAAAATATTTAAAGAGATTATAGTTGAAAAATTCCCTAATATGGGAAAGGAAATAGTTAATCAAGTCCAGGAAGCACAAAGAGTCCCATACAGGATAAATCCAAGGAGAAACAGGCCAAGAGACATATTAATCAAACTATCAACAATTAAATACAAAGAAAAAATATTAAAAGCAGCAAGGGTAAAGCAACAAATAACATACAAGGGAATCCCCATAAGGTTAATACCTGATCTTTCAGCAGAAACTCTGCAGCCAGAAGGGAGTGACAGGACATATTTAAAGTGATGAGAGGGAAAAACCTACAACCAAGATTACTCTACCCAGCAAGAATCTCATTCAGATTCACTGAGAAATTAAAACATTTACAGACAAGCAAAAGCTAAGAGAATTCAGCACCACCAAACCAGCCTTACAACAAATGCTAAAGAAACTTCTCTAGGCAGGAAACACAAGAGAAGGAAAAGACCTACAATAACAAACACAAAACAATTAAGAAAATGGTAATAGGAACATACATATCAATAATTACCTTAAATGTATATGGATTAAAAGCTCCAACCAAAAGACATAGACTGGCTGCGTGGATATGAAAAAATACCCATATATATGCTGTCTACAGGAGACTCACTTCAGACCTAGGGACACACAGACTGAAAGTAAGGGGATGGAAAAAGATATTCCATGCAAATGGAAATCAAAAGAAAGCTGGAGTAGCAATTCTCATATCAGACAAAACAGACTTTAAAATAAAGACTATTACAAGAGACAAAGAAGAACACTACATAATGATCAAGGGATCAATCCAAGAAGAAGATATAACAATTGTAAATATTTATGCACCCAACATAGGAGCACCTCAATACATAAGGCAAATACTAACAGCCATAAAAGGGGAAAGTGACAGTAACACAATAATAGTAGGAGAATTTAACACCACACTTTCACCAATGGACAGATAATCCAAAATGAAAATAAATAAGGAAACACAAGCTTTAAATGACACATTAAACAAGATGGACTTAATTGATATTTATAGGATATTCCATCCAAAAACAACAGAATACACTTTCTTCTCAAGTACTCATGGAACATTCTCCAGGATAGATCACATCTTGGGTCACAAATCAAGCCTTGGTAAATTTAAGAAAATTGAAATCGTATCAATTATCTTTTCTGACCACAATGCTATGAGACTAGATATCAATTACAGGAAAAAAAACTGTAAAAAATACAAACACAAGGAAGCTCAACAACACGCTACTAAATAACCAAGAGATCACTCAAGAAATCAAAGAGGAAATTAAAAAATACCTACAAACAAATGACAATGAATACTCGATGGCCCAAAACCTGTGGGATATAGCAAAAGCATTTCTAAGAGGGAAGTTTATAGCACTACAATTCTACCTCAAGAAACAAGAAAAATCTCAAAAAACCATGTAACCTTACATCTATAGCAATTAGAGAAAGAATAACAAAAAAACCCTAAGTTAGCAGAAAGAAATAAATCATAATGATCAGATCAAAAATACATGAAAAAGAAATGAAGGAAATGATAGTAAACATCAATAAAACTAAAAGCTGGTTCTTTGAGAAGATAAACAAAATTGATAAACCATTAGCCAGACTCATCAAGAAGAAAAGGGAGAAGACTCAAATCAACAGACTTAGAAATGAAAAAGGAGAAGTAATAACTGATACTGCAGAAATACAAAGGATCATGAGAGATTACTACAAACAACTATATGCCAATAAAATGGACAAATTCTTAGAAAAGTACAACCTTCCAAGACTGAGACTGGAAGAAATTAAAAATACAAACAGACACGTCACAAGCACTGAAATTGAAACTGTGATTAAAAATCTTCATCAAACAAAATCCCGGGACCCGAATGATTCACAGGCGAAACATTTAGAACATTCACAAACATTTAGAGCAGAGCTAACATCTATCCTTCTCAAACTCTTCCAAAATATAGCAGAGGTAGGAACACTCCCAAACTCATTCTACGAGGCCACCATCACCTTGATTCCAAAACCAGACAAGGATGTCACAAAGAAAGAAAACTACAGGCCAATATCACTGATGATCATAGATGCAAATATCCTCAACAAAATACTAGCAAACAGAATCCAACAGCACATTAAAAGGATCATACACCATGATCACTGGGGTTTATCCCAGGAATGCAAGGATTCTTCAATATACGCAAATCAATCAATGTGATAAACCATATTACCCAACTGAAGGAGAAAAACCATATGATTATCTCAATAGATGCAGAGAAAGCTTTTGACAAAATTCAACACCCATTTATAATAAAAACCCTGCAGAAAGTAGGCATAGAGGGAACTCCCTCAACATAATAAAGGCCATATATGACAAACCCACAGCCAACATCATTCTCAATGGTGAAAAACTGAAACCATTTCCACTAAGATCAGGAACAAGACAAGGTTGCCCACTCTCACCATTATTATTCAACATAGTTTTGGAAGTTTTAGCCATAGCAATCAGAGAAGAAAAAGAAATAAAAGGAATCCAAACTGTAAAAGAAGGAATAAGACTGTCACTGTTTGCAGATGACATGATACTATACATAGAGAATCCGAAAGATGCTACCAGAAAACTACTAGAGCTAATCAATGAATTTGGTAAAGTAGCAGGTACAAAATTAATACACAGAAATCTCTGGCATTCTTATACACTAATGATGAAAAATCTGAAAGAGAAATGAAGGAAACACTTCCATTTACCATTTCAGCAAAAAGAATAAAATATCTAGGAATAAACCTACCTAAGGAGTCAAAAGACCTGTATGCAGAAAGCTATAAGACACTGATGAAAGAAATTAAAGACAACACAAACAGGTGGAGAGATATACCATGTTCTTGGATTGGAAGAATCAACATTGTGAAAATGACTCTACTACCCAAAGCAATCTACAGATTCAATGCAATCCCTATCAAATTACCAATGGCATTTTTCACAGAACTAGAACAAAAAATTTCACAATTTGTATGGAAACACAAAAGACCCCAAGTAGCAAAAGCAATCTTAAGAAAGAAAAATGGAGCTGGAGGAACCAGGTTCCCCAACTACAGACTATACTACAAAGCTACAGTAATCTAGACAATATGGTACTGGCACAAAAACAGAAATATAGATCAATGAAACAGGATAGAAAGCCCAGAGATAAACCCACGCACATATGGTCTCCTTATTTTGATAAAGGATGCAAGAATATACAATGGAGAAAAGAGAGCCTCTTCAATAAGTGGTGCTGGGAAAACTGCACAGGTACATGTAAAAGAATGAAATTAAAACACTCCCTAACACCATACACAAAAATAAACTCAAAATGGATTAAAGACCTAAATGTAAGGCCAGACACTATAAAACTCTTATAGAAAAACATAGGCAGAACACTCTATGACACAAATCACAGTAAGATCCTTTCTGACCCACCTCCTAGAGAAATGGAAATTTAAAAACTAAAGAAAGAAATGGGACCTAATGAAACTTAAAAGCTTTTGCACAGCAAAGGAAACCATAAACAAGACAAAAAGACAACCCTCAGAATGGGAGAATGTATTTGCAAATGAATCAACAGACAAAGGATTAATCTCCAAAATATACAAGCAGTTCATGCAGCTCAATATCAAAAAAACAAACAACCCAATCCCAAAATGAGCAGAAGATCTAAATAGACATTTCTCCAAAGAAGATATGCAGATTGCCAACAAACACATGAAAAGATGCTCAACATCACTAATCACTAGACAAATGCAAATCAAAACTATAATGAGGTATCACCTCACCCTGTTCAGAATGGCCATCATCAAAAAATCTACAAACAATAAATGCTGGAGAGGGTGTGGAGAAAAGAGAACCCTCTTGCACTGTTGGTGGGAATGTAAATTGATATAACCACTATGGAGAACAGTATGGAGGTTCCTTAAAAAACTAAAAATAGAACTACCATACGACCCAGCAATCCCACTACTGGGCATATACCCTGAGAAAACCGTAATTCTAAAAGAGACATCTACCACAATATTCATTGCAGCATTATTTACAATAGCCAGGACATGGAAGCCACCTAAGTGTCCATCAGCAGATGAATGGATAAAGAAGATGTGGCACATATATACAATGGAATATTACTCAGCCATGAAAAGAAACAAAATTGAGTTATTTGTAGTGAGGTGGATGGACCTAGAATCTGTCATACAGAGTGAAGTAAGTCAGAAAGAGAAAGACAAATACCATATGCTAACACATATATATGGAATCTAAAGAAAAAAATCCAGTAGTTCTGAAGAACCTAGGGGCAGGACAGGAATAAAGACGCAGAAGTAGAGAATGGGCTTGAGGACATGGGGAGCGGTAGGGTAAGCTGGGACAAAGTGAGAGAGTGGCATGGACATATATACACTACCAATTGTAAAATAGATAGCTAGTGGGAAGCAACCACATAGCACAGGGAGATCAGTTTGGTGCCCTGTGACCACCTAGAGGGGTGGGATAGGGAGGGTGGGAGGGAGTCGCAAGAGGGAGGAGATATGGGGATGTATGTATATGTAGAGCTGATTCACTTTGTTATACAGCAGCAAATAATACAACAATGTAAAGCAATTATACTCCAATAAAGACGTTAAAAAAAATGAAGAAAATATTAGGAAATAAAAGTAGTCTGGGGCTTCCCTGGTGGCGCAGTGGTTGAGAGTCCACCTACTGATGCAGGGGACATGAGTTCGTGCCCTGGTCCGGGAAGTTTCCACATGCTGTGGAGCGGCTGGGCCCGTGGGCCATGGCCGCTGAGCCTGCGCGTCCGGAGCCTGTGCTCCGCAACGGGAGAGGCCACAACAGTGAGAGGCCCGCGTACGGCAAAAAAAAAAAAAAAGTAGTCTACATTGGGATTTTAAATTTTTTAAAAATGATCAACACAATGGTCCTGAAGCAATGGATAGCTTAATGGGGCGGGAATTAGAAGTAAGGCTAAGTTACACGCGAAAAACCACATAATAGAGTCTAATTTATTTAAAATACTGAAAACTCTATGAATACATACATCTGTCAGTGTGAGTACACACATCCTAGGGGCAGTTGGCTAACATCTAGTGTATCCTCATCAAGAATCCACACCTCTGGGCTGGCTGTCACTTAGCATTTGACAGATCCTAATCAGAGATCCACACTCCAGAGGCAGCTTCTACAGTTTTTGAGCTCACACTATCTCAAGCTGCACTAGAAGGTTTGTTAATTAGCAAAGTGATCCTACAAAGAGGTTTTGTGATATTAGTGGTATTCAAGACATGCAGCTTGGTTAACAATATAGTATATCTCTTGGTCATTAAATGAACAAGAGTGTGGCATCTGGCTAGTCCAGCAGCTTATAGCCTTCATAGTTCCAGGGCGCCAGTTCTGTTGTGTGTATCAACACCTTTTCTGTGGACAGTCAGATGAATCCCCTCAATAGAGTACTGTGCCCACAGTGCCTGAGGGACAGAGAGCTGGGACGTCACAAGCCTAAAGCACAAGTTGGATGATGTTTTTTTGTCCCAGCTTGTTATTAATTGTACATGGCACAGAATTCAATTATTTATTCAACTCAACCAATGTTTATTGAACCTCTACCATGTGCCAGGCGATATTCTGGACACTTGGAATATAACCACAAACAAAATAAGGATGTGACAAAGATTTTGGCCAGAGGCCTGCTGTACTGTAACATACCTCCTCGTGTCAAGAGCACGTGGGAGGATACTTACAGCCCTTACCTACTGCTAACCATCAAGGTTACCAATTTTTCCCTATAGGTGCCCTTTAGCCACAAATGGTCCAATTAACTTGATTCACAACAAGCCACCATGAAAAATTACTGACATGTGGGACTCATTCATACTGAGATGGACAGGGCTTTATCTTCTCTTAGATGCCTAGAGAGCTCTGGGCCTGTGGGAGGATAGAAGCTATCTGCCCCTACCTCCTGCAAAAAGATCACGTATGTTGCCTGGACCACCCACTGCGAACTCTGAAGATTGGCCTTTCCTTCTGGGTTCTTTGTCTCCATGTAGGCAGCCATGAATAGAGGGGGAAGATGTTATGGCACCTTTTCCAAATGTCAGACTCACACAAAATACTAATGTCTTGAGTAGGTCCACACAAAAACCTCGCAGCTACAACTCAGCGAGGCCCTTTGTCAGAAGTAGGTTATATAGTCATAATGGTATCAGAATTCTGAGATTCTGCCCCAGGGCTTCCTTCAGCATTAGCACTTTTCTCCCTGTGCTTCTATCTATTTTCTGTGAAATTATTCTGTCTTCATTTTTAGCCTCTACTTCAGCTTTCCTTTATTCTGGGTCAAAACTTTCCTCCAGAGCTTTCTTTTGCAGCCTCCAACACACTGCCCTACAAACCTTCAGCATCCAACCATGTCTGCAAAGTCTCAATTGCTGTAACTCTGACCCCTTTTAATTCTAACTACATTGGATGACAAGCGCTGCTTCCTATTGAGTCATCTGGTAAACGGTTTACATGCTCTAAAGCACAAATGAGGCAGCCATGGAGGAAAGGGTCAAACTTCAGCTGTACACAGTAGGGGATGGGATTAGACTGAGGGAAGGATGGGAAGACCCTCTATTAAAAAGCAAGTATCATGGTAATCAAGATTTTGGCTCTAGACTACCCAGTCCTTACAAAGGGAGAGACGAAGCAAGAGCCAGTGGACGCAGCAATACCATAAAAGTGAAAGTAAGGGTTAGGCAGGGAAGAAGCCGTGAAAGAATAAAGTTGTTTATTAAAACTTGTCTATTAAAGGAGACCTACCAATTTCCAGTCATTATTAAAGAGGAGCCAATGGCTGGCCCATTAGAATAAAGAGTCTAACAGCCTAAAGGGCTCACAGGGTTCATCTAGTCTAATACCCCACATTTGCAAAGAGAGAAATAAAGCCCGGAGCACCACCTTGCCCAAGATTTAGCAAATAAAAATATAGAACAACTGGTTATATTGGAATTGCAGGTAAACAACAAGCAGTTTTTTAGTATAAGTATGTCAAGTATTTCATGGGACATACTTATACTAAAAAATTTTCTATCTTGTAGTTTATATATTTTAGTTGTCAATCCTACCTCACTCTGCAAAGGCTACTTGGTCAGTTAGTGACAGACCCAGAACAAGAATCCTGCCTTCTGTCTTTTGGGAGGACAGGAATGACTGAGAGTGTTCCAGGAGTCCATCACACACCTGAGAGGTCACTGCTAATATGTCACCTCTGCTTCTAGGTCCTTGAATGGTCCTAAGTAAATTAACCTTTGAAAAAGACAAATTCCATTCCACGTGCTATTTACCTTTTTAACCTTGACATATCCAGTATTGGTTTCGGGATCTGTTTCAATCTCCAAATGTCCCTCACTGTCTCCCTGTGTAATTCGGTACAAGATTTTAGAACTTCCCGTATACGGTTCATCAGCGTCGGTGGCCTGGATGGTTAAGATGACAGTTCCAATGGCTGTATCTTCAGGGAGAGTTAGGTTTCCATACTAGGAAGGAAACAGGGGAAGGAAACAATGAGAATGTCCATTGTCATCGAGTACAATTGTCAAAGGGCAAACTTGTCTCCTTGGTTTCAGAATGGACACAAGTCACAGTTTGCATCAATACTTACCAAGCATGTTTTTTTCTATTAACGAGTGGGTTACAGTTGATTTTGACATCAGTCATACTTGTAGACTGATATCCATTGTACCAGGAAACACAACGTCTCAGAGATCTACTGATAGGATTCTAAAACATATCCCTCCACTCACATCCAATATGTTTAATAACTGTAATTATCATTATAGTTGAGACAAATAGATAGCTACTATGTATTGCGTACCTACAATGTGTCAGGCACTTTACATTATTTTAATTAATTCTTAAATCAATCAGGGAATAGTGGTTAAGAGCCTGAACTTCAGAGTTAAATGGCCTGGGTATGAATCCTAGGCTTGTCACTTATGACCTGGGTGAACTGAAATAAGTTATCTAATTTTTTAAAGTCTCAGGTTCATCATCTGTCCTTGGAGATGATAATGATGATAATAATAATAACAGAACCTACTTCATGTGTGCTGTGGTGATTTACAGAGACGATGCATATAAAACCCCTGAATGCCTGGCACATAATAAGTGGTCAATAAAGATAAGCAACAAAACAAAGCACCCGGGCTTCCCTGATGGCGCAGTGGTTGAGAGTCCGCCTGCCGATGCAGGGGACGCGGGTTCGTGCCCCGGTCCGGGAAGATCCCACATGCCACGGAGCAGCTGGGCCCGTGGGCCATGGCCGCTGAGCCTGCGCATCCGGAGCCTGTGCTCCGCAACGGGAGAGGCCACAACAGTGAGAGGCCCACGTACCACAAAAAAAAAAAAAAAAAAAAAGCACCCTACTGAGTAGCTATATTATCATCTCCATTTGACAGAGGAGCAAAAGACTGAAGAGGTAAAACCCACCCAAGACCACACAGCTCGCTGGTCACAGAATTGGGATTCAAACCAATGTCTGTCCAACTCCAAAGCAGGTGCTCTTAATTAACACTGATCTAGACCATCTTCCACTCCTCCGCTGAAAATCCCCCAGATCATGTCTCTTGGCATGATGATCATGAAGATGGTAACAGGCAGGGTCCAGGAAAGGACCACGGCAATGAAAGAAGTGGACTCACCTTTCTAAGGCCCAGTTTGCCTTTCCAAGCTCTGAGATTCCCAATGCAAGACTCTTACCCTCAATCTAAAAACACCGTCTAGATGTAATGCAAGGAAACTACAACACACAGAAAGGATCAAATGCCCAAGAGAATGGAGGCAGAGTAGAAACAGGCTCTTACTCTCACGCTTGCTTAACCTCAGTGCCTACTCTACAAGTTATATTGTCACACTTTTTACCTCCTCAAACCCTCCCATAAATCAATTCCCGTTCTTTGTCACTGCCTTATCCCTATTGTGACTTACGAACATCGTCACAAGGCTCTGGGCTGCCTCATAAACTGACTTCAAACGTAACAATATAGCCAAAAGGGCTTCTCTCTTCTCCAGAATAAATAAAGAGAGGCGTCCATTTTAAGGGAAGCATCGATCAAACTACCCCCACATTAATAATAAGTTAACTTGAATTCTTCTTGATATACTCAACTGATCATTTTTCTCCTGCTCTTTTTTCCCAATTCTAATTCCTGCAGATGTCTTGGGCACAGTTTTTGGCATAAACCAGAGATTCGTTTTTTCTTCCCCTTTTCTCTTATCCAATAATTACAAAATGAGTTTAAATTGGCAATATTCAAAATTTTAAATTCTGACTACACATGCTTGTTTGAGACCTAGCAGTAATCTATTTATTGTCCTGCTACACACTGGTTGTAGCTTCCAAGCAGTCCTTGAAATAAATGAGCTGTTGGCAAAAGTTTTTAATAAAAAACCCAGATGCTTCCAGATACTATAACCGTGAATGTTACTGTTCCCTGAAGAGTTCCACTGAAGATGGTGTTCGAGTTTGGTACCAGTGCATCGACTAAGATATTAAGTCTGGCATTTTCCTGAACTACTGTTTGTGTCTTTATTCCAGAAGTAGGGGTCAGGTAAATATGAACAAAGTAAAGAAAAAGCAAGGTGATAACTACTCACATCTGATTTTTCAAAGATGGGGATCTGATCATTGATATCAATAACGTTGATCTGCACAAAGCAGAGGGTCTTGAAATCTGAAAATCAAAGTCACATCACAGAAATTTTCACTGAAAATTATGCATAAGAATCAGAAATCTGCAAGAAAAACAGTTGGCAAGTAAAGTGACGGCCATAGCCACAATTTTACTATTGACATGCGATTTGTGTGGTGAGAGGATTCTCTGCTCCCCACCTGCACCCATGAGCAGGTCACCAAGGGCTGAAGAAAACCCCACGAGAGGCTCCCCTGGGCTTCCCACTCCCTCTACCTGCCCCCTCCTCAGTAAGGCTTGTCCCCGAGCAAGATGCCTTCTTTTCTGTGAAGCAGCCTCTCTTTTCTGGCTAGTGAAACTTCCTTCAAAGCCCAGTACAAAACTATCCTTCTAGAAAGACTTCTTTGAGCATCCCAGAGGGTTGTCTTTCCTACTCTGAACACTTCCAGCACTTACTGTCCTGTATCCCTTCTGCCCCCCCTAAAGGGAAGGCCCAAGTGAGGGAGGAAAGGTACAATTAGGCCCCTTCAAAAGGCCTGGCTGCCCAGCCTACAGAGGCAGAGGTAGCTCATAGAACTCTAGGAGATGGCATAGGCTTTGAGGGGTGGGTTTGACAATTCAGAGACCTAGTCAGAGACAGCAGGTTCAACCTAGGTCCAAGATGAGCATGGAGTACAGGTGGGGATGGGATCCCCAGGGAAATATCCACAGTGAGAACCAACATGATAGGTTTTTTGTTGGGGTTTCCATTGTTCTATCTATGAAGTAGTATATTATACAAAGGCTAAGACTCTGGGCTTTGGAACCCCACTGTTCAAATTCTTTCTCTGCTACTTATCAGACGTGTGAGAGCTTGGGAATGTCACTCAAAATCTCTGTGCAGTAGTCAGTTTATCTAGAAAATATAGATTGCAACACAGCCAAGGTTCTCGTCCTAACTGACATTGTTAGCACTCTTTATGTACCAGGCACCATATTAAATGCTTTGCTTCCATGACTAATTTCATCTTCATTCTAACTCCATGACGTAGGTACAATTATCATTCTCATTTGAGTTTGAGTTCACACTCAAATGAGTTCACACACATGATGAGTTCATACACATCATTTGAGTTCACAAATGAGGAAGCCAAAGGACAGAGAAGTTGGTGACCTGACCAAGGTCATACAACTAACTAGTGTTCAAGCCAGAATTCAAATCCATGTATTCCTTTTCCCTCTCTGTCCACTCTCCGCCCTTCACCCTGCTTTGTGCCCTGGAGGCTGACCTTAGGAACTGCATCAGTGGGCATCCTGGCCCTCTGGGTAGAAGTTGGGTTCCACCAGTGGTAGCACTGGCAGGAGATCTAAGGAAGGGCAGGAGGAACAGGGTCAGGGTCTAGTTCCCCACTGCCAGCAGCCTCTTCTATAGTCACAGGAACAGGCTTTGTTCCTTCAGGGGGATGTTACCTTCCCTCATCCCTTCTCACCTTCAGGTAAGGAAGGCTGCCATTGTGCTTCACACCCCCTGTTGGTTTCCCATAACCCCTACCCCCAGCCTTTACAAATAATCCCCTCTCTAAACACTTTTTGGTTACTTCTTTCGAGGGGTCTGTCTGTTTCCTGCTGGGATCCTGACAAATATACTCACACAGCCTAGCTCTAAAGCTTGTGCTCGACGCACTGGACACAAAGCCAGGCATGTAATCTAATAATAACAGTATTACAAATAAGTGGATGTTAACTCAAGTTGGGTACAGTCCCCAGAACATTTGTAGACAGCAAGAATGGCTGAAGATTTCAGGAGGTCCCAGGGCCTGAACTCACTGGCTCCCTGCTCTGCACAAACCTTATTTGGGCCAGCAGTGGACCTCCTGGCTAACAGACCTTCCCTGATTTTAGGTAAAACTATGTTAATTACCGCCTACCAGTCTAATTTTCTACAGTACGCAACTGGATGTTTAACTCCATCAATACACATATATAGTTATATATAAATATACTGTATAATCTGGTCCATATAGTCTATAGATGTACTCAGGTACATAGACAATTTGTAATCTGATGCTCTTGCAGCCTCAAACTGCTTCAGGTCCCCGTGCATTTTCACATGGGCTTTCTTCTCCTCTGTAAGCCTTTACACTATTTCGTAACTTGTCATATTCATCCATCAAAGTTCAGAGCAATGACACCTCTTCCAGAAAGCTTTATCAGCTCTCTACCTCTCCAATGAGTCCCTCATTGCCTTCATGGGCTACCTTGTACATATTTCTTACAATTTATTTATTCCCATGTCCATCTCCTCTACCACAAATGCTCCTTGAGGACAGACACGGGGTCTTATTCATTTGTGTATCCCCAGTACCTTGAATGGTGCCTCAATCACGGTAACTGCTCAATAACTGCTGAAAGAATGGCTGGCTAATGGTGTGAGGTTGTCAGCTCATCATGGGCAGGGATGATTTATTATACCCACTTCTGTTGTACCTCTTAACATAATGCTAGACATTATGTTAGGCCCTCAATATTTGCCTAATCACTACGTCTCAAACATTCTGCTTCGGGGGCCTGCTAAACCCCAGCTCTCTTCAGTATCTAAGCAACTGTGGAATGAACAAAAAAATGTGAAGCACAGTATGAGATGGTGCTCTTTACTTCAGCACACCTGTATAATCTCTCTCTCGTAGCATAACAATTACTGAACTATTTGGTAATCTAAGATTCAGTGCCAGTTAAAGAACGATTCTTAGCCTAGGAGTATTAATGATCTTAAAATAAGCCTGTCCCTGAGTTCATGTAAGTTTTTGTGTCTGTGCAATTTGTTGATAATGTGTACATTTGTTGAGGAATTCATAGTTTCCATCAGATCCTCAAAGGGTCTCACGACTTAACAAAGATTAAAAACCATTTGTTTTGAAATTGTATAAGGCGTTAAGGAAGAATGTCTCCAGATACTGTCAAATGGCAGCCTAGAAGCTAATATAAGAAGACAAAACTTCCCAAACGATACATTTTTCCTTCACTGTCATACAGTAGAATCCTTTGAGTCTGAAAGGGAGACTTGGGAAATACAACTAATTTTATTGTTTGTGACCATGGTGGCCATGACAACGTGCCTTGCCAACCCCTAACACCAGGGATCTTAATTGACAACATGCCACCTTGCTCTGAAACCCATCACCACATTTGCACCAAGGCCTTGCTTCCCATTGGCTGGCCCAAGCCAGTGACAGAGCAAGGCCGGCAGGTTAAGGTAGGCCTGTTTTGGAGATCACAGACTCCTTCCACGGCCAACTTTGGACCCCTAATGACCTTGCTGAGCTTCCCTTTGACTGCTTAGTGGTCTATGGTGCTCCCACCACTGTCCTTCCTTCTCTCCTTCACTCAGCGTCCGGCTTGTATTGAGGTCTGATGGCTCTCCCAGCCTTCTCTGTATCCCTCCCCGTTTTTTCTCATAGGCAATTCCCCTAATAAAATCCTTATATATTTAATTCCCTCTTGGGCATCTTCTTCTCAGGGAACCAACGTAATGATGTTGCCTAAGCTGCCACTCTGGCCATTACCATGTTGGACCTGCTGCCTCCGTGCTGTGTTTTACATAGGAAGCAAGAACCCTTAAACAGCATCCTTCTGTAATACACCCAGGCATCAGAGCAGCCTAGCAAATCACAACTAGAAAGAAAACAAGTGTTATCACTCTTGACACAGGGAAGGTGATACTAACCTTTGTCAGACACCTCTACTGTCAAGTTGTACTGCGGAGTGTCTCGCTTCCGCAAGGACTGCAAGGCTAACTGGAACATTCCTGAGTAGGCTTGGACCAGGAAGAGTCCATCTCTAGGAACTTTGGGGGTTTGATCCACAATTCTGTATCCTAAAACACTGTTGATAGTGTTTTCTTCATCCATGTCATGAGCAATAAGTGTTCCAATACTGTTCCCTGAAGAGAAGAAAAGAAGGAAACCCATCCATTATAGGCTCTTTTTACTCTGTTAAAAAATGATTTCACCAAAGAATCAGGTTCCTAGAAAGCACTGGAAGTAACTTTGAGTAGCAGACTAAAGTTCTTAGATCGATGTTGGTTCTTCTAACCCTTTCAGTAGTACAGTGTGTGGAGAAGTGTCTTTGTCTGCTAGGGGCACCATAACTAAGTACCAAAAACTGGATGGCTTTAACAACAGAAACTTATTTTCTCACAGTTTCTGGACACTAGAGGTCTGAGATCAAGGTGTCAGCAGGGTTGATTTCTTCTGAGACCTTTCTCCTTGGCTTGTAGATAGCTGTCTGGTGCATGTGTTTTCACATGGTCTTCCCCCGTACTTGTATCTATCCAGATTTTTTCTTCTTAGAAGGACACCAGTCGTATTGGCTTAAGACCCACACTGATGACATCATTTTAACTTAATTACCTCTTTAAAGACCCTATCTCTAAATAATAGTCACCCTTTAAGTTGCTGGAGGTTAGGACTTCACCAAATGAATTTTGGGAGGACACAGTTCAGGATCTTGAGATGAAATCATCCTGGATTTGCTTTTTTCTTTTTAATTTACTTTTGGCTATGTTAGGTCTTCTTGCTGTGCACGGGCTTTCTCTAGTTGTGGCAAGAGGGGGCTACTCTTCATTGCAGTGTGTGGGCTTCTCATTGCAGTGGCTTCTCTTGTTGCAGAGCACAGGTTCTAGGCACACGGGCTTCAATAATTATGGCACATAGGCTCAGTAGTTGTGGTTCGCGGGCTCTAGAGCACAAGCTCAGTAGTTGTGGCACATGGCTTAATGGCTCCGCAACATGTGGGATCTCCCCGGACCAGGGATCGAACCTATGTCCCCTGCATTGGCAGGCGGATTCTTAACCACTACACCACCAGGGAAGTCCCTCATCCTGGATTTGGAGTGGGCCTTAAATCCAGTGATGGGCGTTCTTGTAAGAGGAAGAGAAGACACAGAGATGCCCGCGGAGGAGGAGGCCATGTGAAGAGAGCGCAGAGACCGCAGCGATGCTGCCACAAGCAGTCAAGGAGCCACAAGGAGCCAGAAGAGGCAAGGAAGAATTCTCCCCTAGCTGGCACCTTGATTTCAGACTTCTAGTCTCCAGAACTCCTAGCAAATAAATTTCTGTTGTTTTAAGTCACCAAGTCTGTGGTAATTTGTTACGGCCACCCTCAGACACTAATACACAAGGCAAATGGTAAAACTTAACAAGGACAAGCCAACCGTGGTTACTTCTAAGTAACTTCCTGGAAAAATGGCAGAGACTGACTCCACCCCAAAGATAAAGACGGGCACGGGATGGAGAGCAGGGATCGTCTCTGCCTTGCTGCAGTTTATGGTCCTGAGTTTTATTTCTGTTGACGTCTCAGTCCAGGGAGTTCCAGAAGTCCGGCTCTGACTCAGTGCTCCACCCAGGTCTGGCTGAGTTCTGATAGGTGCTGGGTCATCTTGCTCTGTGAGATGGGAATTGTGGGTTTCTCTACACACAGCCAGAATCCCATGTGAGGGCTAAAACTTGAATATGTATTCCCCACTTGCGGAGGTCGGTTTCATCCCCTTTCCCATGTTACTTTGCATCTACTGATTTACAGGGAGATTTAGAGCGTTTGTGAGGGGAGGAATGGAAGTACCTATGTTATGTCTATAATGGAGCTGGCACGTGCAGACGTGTCTCATGGGCTGGGGAGGCGGGGCAACATGGGTAGCAGAAGAGAACGCGTATCTAGTGTTGCAGCTGCTGCCATTTCCGCTTTCACACACAACCGAGTCACCTTTGGAACATGCATCTGCCCTTGTGAGAAAAGCATCTGTGTGTTGGAATGAAAGAGTGTCTTGCTAACTTCTGTGATTGTTTGGTGTCTGAGCAGCCCTGCTCTGGACCTTTCCCCCCAGCAAGTGAGCATAACACAGAGGACACCGTCCGTCTCTCACCACGGAGGAAACCTCCAGCTGTCAGAGGCACCGTGAAGACTGTTGACGTCAGTGACAGGGAAATTCCAGTAGGAGACACCACTCAGTGGGAGCAGAGAACTTATGAATGAGCCAGGAGTCAAAGAAGTGTCCCTGAGTGACAAAGGCCAGGAACAAGTGGCAGCCCGAACTGACTCAGAGGTACATACAGCAACTCTTGGGGCACTCAGAAATAGGGAGGTGGGGCTTTTACGAGAGGATGAAGTTCCTGTATGAACACAAAGGTCTTGGTAGCAGGTGGGATTTCAGAATTAATGTTGTTATTGCTGAGACTTGGGGACATGAGTCCCACAAGATTCTGGCCAATATAAGACACCAAACAGGAGAATATAAATATACTAAGGAATAATTGAGTATTTTATTGAGCTAGACAGTAAGACCCCAAAAGGCAGGGACATTTTTTGTACTCCTTTGGGCTACATATAGAGAATAGACTCAATCTGTGTTGATTTATAAGAATTCCTGGTCCATTAAGTCCATAATTCAAGACTTTGTGAAATATTGTTACAAAATAAATTCTCACTTTTGGAGATGCAAAGAGCATGCAGCATCCCTGAACAATTTGTTTTACCAACAATGACATCCTCAGCAGCTTCAGAAAACTAGTACTGTCCTCCTCCCAAATAAGGCAGGCAGCCTCTACGGTGGCTCCCAGCAATCCCCCCAGCCCTGATATTGATGCCTTGGTGTAACCTCCTCCTTTTGAGCGCGAACTGGGCCTAGTGACTCATTTCTAATGAATATAGCAAAAGTTATGGGATATTACTTCCAAGATTAGTTATAAGAAGACTGACTTCCATCTTTTTTTTTTTTTTTTTTTTGAGGTACACGGGCCTCTCACTGTGTCCTCTCCCATTGTGGAGCACAGGCTCCGGACGTGCAGGCTCAGCGGCCATGGGTCACGGGCCCAGCTGCTCCGTGGCATGTGGGATCCTCCCAGACTGGGGCACAAACCCATGTCCCCTGCATCAGCAGGTGGACTCTCAACCACTGCGCCACCAGGGAAGCCCCTGACTTCCATCTTACTTGCCATTTTTTGAGCTCTCTCCCTTTCTCTTTCTCTCTCTCTCTGAATCAAAGGCACTCACCTCACATCCAGATTCTGAATCAAAGGCATGCACCCCATATCCAGATTCCTGACTTCCAGAAACTGTGAGATAATAAATGTTTGCTGTTTTAAGCTGCTAAATTTGGGGACAATTTGTTATGCAACATGGGTGACTGATACACTAAATGTTAGGCCCTGTGCAAAGAGACTTGAGGTATCATCTACAAAGGTCTTCAAAGATCTTCTGCCTTCATCCAGCATCACAGACCATCCCATATTTTCAAAAAGGGTGATGCCATAGGTGTTTCTTGGCTATTGTCACACATTTCATTGTTACTCCACTGTCACTTCAGAAGATTCTTCCTTAAAATTAACTGAAATCCTTCAAACTGTCGTTTAATACTTCCCATTGTAAGAATAACTGGAATAAATGAAAAACAGAAGACCTAAGCAGAACACAGTGACAATAGATAGCCTACATATGACTCTTGACAGCAAGAAGGAAAAAAAGTGAGCATTGAGCAAGCAGGCCATGTGAGCAGTGTCCACCAAGACAGCACCCACTGTGTGAAAAGTGTGTGGTAAGAAGAGTAAAGAGATCAAAAGAAAATGATGAGAATGCCCATAAGGCAGGTGAGGATCTGCCTACAAGGGCAGCCAAGCCCTGGGAATGGTAGTCATGAGAGCCTGCTAACCCTGTAAGCCCTGAAACGTACACGAAACAGACAAAAACACTTCAAGCAATGCCAGCCCGCTCAGCCAATGGGCTCAACACCAAGGGGTAATAGACAATAGGTGTCCCAAATCCAGCAAAGTCATAAAACTCCCAGAAATTACAGTGCTGTAATAGTAGTCGTCCCTGTACAAAACTAAAGCTATCCTGGCACAGTACAAGGAAACAAAACAGGTCAAGAACAAAAGGTCAAAAACAGATAGGATTTGAACTTCATCTTCCAGCCTCATGAGCTATTATCAGCTTCCTAGAGAGGGACAATCAAGGGTCAATTGCAGGATATCTGACATTGGGTGTGAATGTTTGTTTAAATTATTTAGCAAGTTTGATGGGATTTTACCTGTCACTGAGTTTGTTGAAGGCAAATAAGAATCTATGGAGAAACCTTGCAGGGGCTTCCCTGGTGGCGCAGTGGTTAAGAATCCGCCCGCCAATGCGGGAGACGCAGGTTCGGGCCCTGGTCTGGGAGGATCCCATGTGCCGCAGAGCTACTGAGCCTGTGTGCCACGACTGCTGAGCCTGCGTGCCACAACTACTGAAGCCCGTGAGCCTGGAGCCTGTGCTCCGCAACAAGAGAAGCCACCACAATAGGCATGTGCACCGCAATGAAGAGTGGCCCATGCTCTCCACAACTGGAGAGGGCCCGCGCGCACCAACGGAGACCCATTGCAGCCAAAAATAAATAAAATAAATGAATTATAAAAAAAAAAAAATAGAATCTGCCTGCCAATGCAGGGAACACGGGTTCGATCCCTGGTCCAGGAAGATCCTACATGCCGCCGAGCAACTAAGCTCGTGCGCCACAACTACTGAGCCTGTGCTCTTGAGCCCATGAGTCACAACTACTAAGGCCCGTGTGCTACAACTACTGGAGCCTGTGTGCCTAGAGCCTGTGCTCCACAACAAGAAAAGCCACTGCAATGAAAAGCCCTCACACCACAACCAAGACCAGCCCCCGCTCGCTGTAACTAGAGGAAGCCGGCGCACAGCAGTGGAAGACCCAACGCAGCCAATAAATAAATAAATAAATAAATAAATAAAATCTAAAAAAAAACCTTGCAAAGAGATAACCTTATACATGTATACAGGATACTGGTGTAAATGGTTACAGTGCTAGTGGTAGTGGTAAGGGTGGTAGTAGTAGTAGTAATAGTAGTGGCAGTATGAGTAGTAGTTATAAAATGTCCAATTTTGAAAAACTCTTCCCAGATATTGCTTGAAATTAAATACTGTACCTATGTGAGTCCCAAAGTCTAGTCTACCTCTATGCTGTGCCAGGCATGGACCACTGATCCCCAATCAGGTTTACCTGCCCACCGTTTACTTGACAAAGAGGAGAAAGGGATTACAGAGTTAACATAGGGAGGACAGATACACAGTTTCTTACCTATTTCTTCATTCTCCTGGACCTCAAGTACAGTCACTGTAGATGGACATATAGGTGGATTATCATTTATGTCTTTAACTTTCACTTGAATTTTCAGTGGCAATGCGAGTGGTTTGCTATGCTCATCCCTTGCAACCGCATAAAAAACATACTACAACGAGATCAGAGTTAAGACATGAGTCCTTCATCATCCCCTTTAAAAGGCAGAGAAAACAACGATTTCAATGCTATTTCATTTATCCCCTTATCATCAATTCGCTTAGCATTGGGAAATGAGAAAATATAAAATGGGCTGAATTTGTGAGGGTATTATCATGTCTCTGAGAGCAATAATGCACTGAGCTTCAGAACACAGTTTGGGGGATATTGGTGGGGGGCTGGGTGTTAAGTAAAATTGTTTCTGCTCTCAGATATCCATGAGCCCAGGATCTCATCACCTGTGAAACTCCTACTAATTTTACTCACCGCATCCTTTTCTTCTCGGTCCAAGGGCTGAGTCACATAGATATCTCCTTCCTGGTCAATTAAAAATGGGAATTTTGATGGCTTCCCCTCTTCCACTAATGAATATAGTGCACCTGGTTCGTTCCACCGCACCTACAGGGCCCAAAGTGAATTGTCAGGAAAGATACATCCGGACAGAGAGAACTGGAAAGGAAATAAACAATTTTCTGGTTCTCGATTTGAAATTTCTGACAACCTTGTTTAGATGTCTGTGGTTTCTTATAACTACTAAATTACATTTTCAGCTTAAAATAATCCCTCCGCCTTTTTCTCCTTTGTACTAAGTTATATTGCTCCAAATAAGCATATAGGGGTATTTTTCTTCTCTAAAGCAATTCTTTGTGAACCCTCTAAAGAGTTTGTGGGTTGTTCTTTTGGAAGTCTGAATGTGAAGATTTCATGTCATGAAACACCAATTTAAGAAACAAAATGTATTTAGTAGCGGCGTTATCTGAGCAGTAAGCCATGATGGACAACAAGCTCCCAGAACTCACCAGTGAAGATGATGAGACACTTTCAGTTCTTCACCATGCTATTATTTAAGCAAGACAAATGACACATAAATAAAGAACATTCCTCCCTTAAGTCTTTAGTCTTAAAGACTTCAGGGATAAGAATATTTGCCAACAGACTTCCCTGGGTGCACAATGGTTAAGAATCCGCCTGCCAATACAGGTGACACGGGTTCGATCCCTGATGAGGGAAGATCCCACATGCTGTGGAGCAACGAAGCCCACGCACCACAACTACTGAGCCTGCACTCTACAGCCCACAAGCCACAACTACTGAAGCCCACGCACCTAGAGCCCATGCTCCACAAAAAAAGAAGCCTCCTCAATGTGAAGCCCGCGCACCGCAACGAAGAGCAGCCCCTACTCACCACAACTAGAGAAAAGCCCACGTGCAGCAATGAAGACCCAATGCAGCCAAAAAGAAATAAATTAACTCATTAATTACTTTTTCAAAACAAAGAATATTTACCAACTCCTAGAGTTGTTTTGTAAACAACTTGGCAAAAAAAATCAATAAAGTGGTGCTGGGAAAACTGGACTACTACACGTAAAAGAATTAAATTAGAACACTTCCTAACACCATACACAAAAATAAACTCAAAGTGGATTAAAGACCTAAATGTAAGGCCAGACACTATAAAACTCTTAGAGGAAAACATAGGCAGAATACTCTATGACATAAATCACAGCAAGATCCTTTTTGACCCACCTCCTAGAGAAATGGAAATAAAAACAAAAATAAACAAATGGGAAAGGAAACCACAAACAAGATGAAAAGACAACCCTCAGAATGGGAGAAAATATTGCAAACCAAGCAACTGACAAAGGATTAATCTCCAAAATATACAAGCAGCTCATGCAGCTCAATATCAAAACAATAAACAACCCAATCTGAAAATGGGCAGAAGACCTAAATAGACATTTCTCCAAAGAAGACATACAGATTGCCAACAAACACGTGAAAGAATGCTCAACATCACTAATAATTAGAGAAATGCAAATCAAAACCACAATGAGGTATCACATCACACTGGTCGGAATGGCCATCATCAAAATATCTAGAAACAATAAATGCTGGAAAGGGTGTGGTAAAAAGGGAACCCTCCTGCATTGTTGGTGGGAATGTAAATTGATACAGCCACTATGGAGAACAGTATGGAGGTTCCTTAAAAAACTAAAAATAGAACTACCATATAACCCAGCAATCCCACTACTGGGCATATACCCTGAGAAAACCATAATTCAAAAAGAGACATGTACCACAATATTCATTGAAGCACTATTTACAATAGCCAGGACATGGAAGCAACCAAGGTGTCCATTGATAGATGAATGGATAAAGAAGATGTGGCACATATATACAATGGAATATTACTCAGCCATAAAAAGAAATGAAATTGAATTATTTGTAGCGAGGTGGATAGACCTAGAGACTGTCATACAGAATGATGTAAGTCAGAAAGAGAAAAACAAATTCCATATGCTAACACATGTATATGGAATCTAAGAAAAAAAATGGTTCTGATGAACCTAGGGGCAGGACAGGAATAAAGACACAGACATAGAGAATGGACTTGAGGACACGGAGAGGGGGAAGGGTAAGCTGGGACGAAGTGAGAGAGTGGCATGGACATATATACACTACCAAATGTAAAATAGATAGCTAGTTGGAAGCAGCCGCATAGCACAGGGAGATCAGCTCGGTGCTCTGTGACCACTGTGGAAGGGTGGGATAGGGAGGGTGGGAGGGAGGTGTAAGAGGGAGGGGATATGGGGATATAAGTGAATATAGCTGATTCACTTTGTTATACAGCAGAAACTAACACGACATTGTAAAGCAATTATACTCCAATAAAGGTGTTTGAAAAAAAAATCAGTAAACTCAATACTAAGACCTGTCTACTTGCTACAGACAGAGCCTGGCCTATCTGATAGTCTAGTACTAATAACAACACGTACTGAGGGTTTTACCCCATTCCAGACATAATTCTAAACACTTTTATATGTTATCTCATTAAATCCTCAAACAGCCCCATGAGGTAGAGACTATTGTTATCCCCACCTTATAAATGGGGAAACTAGGGCACAAAAATTAAGTGACTTGCCTCTAGTCTTACAGCCATTTGAAATTTCCACACTAAACTATTCTCTCAAACCAGCTTGGGAAGGGTATCCCTTTCTAGTTATTTAAGCACACCCTCTGTCCAAGACAAAAACCGTGTTTTTAGTTGTAAGCGAGCTCCTTTGATGTCCTAAAACTTCAGCCTAAGTTCTCTCTTGAGCTGTCCCCCTCCACTCTTATTCAGTTTCAAGCCACACAAAGTACCTTCCCCAGGCCTAGCTATTGGGTGTGGCTCTTTAGATTTTCTTTTCTTTGACAGCCCTAAGTGAAAACAAGCGTATGTGTTCTTTTTAGCATTTACAAATCCTTATGAAGGTAACCTAAACAATAAACAGGAAGACTTTAGTAAAGGAACCCAATCTGAAATTCTCACGGTAAAGAGTCCTGACATAGTTTCTTAGCTGGTAAAGCAGAATATTTCTTGCTTTCATTCTTTTTGTTTTTTCCTCTGAAGGTGAAATTCATTAATTCAATGTTTAATAAATAAAAATCCTTTTAAGTTAGACAACAGATATGGTGGGATAGGCCATTCCAGGACCCCTTAACAACAACAGTGTCATCTAAAAATAATTAGGGCTACTACAGACTACAACTCCTTCATAACGTTAATACCTTTTATTCACTTCCACAGACACTAATTAATTTCCACAACAACCCAAAGATCTGTTATTATCCCCATTTTATTGGTGAGAAGTTGGGGCTCATAAGAGTTTATCTGCTTCCAAATCCAGTGCTCTCCCACTTAACTCACAGCTTTTGCATCAAGAAACTTCCTGATCTTCCAGAAAAGATCAGATCTGGGTGAACCCCAGAGTGGATTTCCAGGAGCTAAAGAAAGAGGAGGGGGTTCAGGATGAACACCAGCCATAGAGGTGGGACCGGGGGAGGGTTTGAATGGAGGGGAGAGGTACCCACAGGAGATGGAGTTGGCAGGGGTGGGCTCCAAAGGTAAAGGTCATCTACTCAGTTTTTACACTTGACCAGTCTTATCTCTGTTCCTCAGCCTGTGATGGGTTGAGTCTTTCGCATAGAGATTTTTCCCAAAGGAATAAGAAACAGCCTTTCAAAAATAATTAGCAGCCCCAAATTTGAATCACGTACATGTACCACATACAGCCCTCTCTAGGGCAGCCATATCCTACACTCTTGACAGGGAACAACAGTATTATCTACTTGGAAGGTGAAGGTGAGTGAAGTTTTCTTTTAAAACTCATATATATAATATCTGAATCCAAGTTGTAAAGTCCAGAGTTTACCCATGATGGCAAACTCCAGAGACTTGGGGCCAGAGACCTTGTCTATTTAGTTTGCTTCATAATGACGCTATGCAGAAATGTCAGTGAAGACCATGAGGTGGGCCCCTACAATGTGAGTGCTGATTGACTGGGTAGGCTCTAGGCATTCCTTGGGCACTACCTGAGTGATTTTAATGGGGTAAGGATTAGTTGAATTTTCTTCAATCTCCACTGGTTCTGGTGTTTTCCAAATATTCTCCTTCACCATAATATCCACAGATGTGGTGTCACTAAAGGAATGCTCATTCTGGCCTCCCATGTCCTCCACTGAGACCACCAGCTTGTAGGAAGGATTCTTCAAAGGATCCAGGTCCTGGGATCCTATGGGAAGTAGGAGAGAAAAGAAAAGCAAATGTCCCTGAAGGTGATACAGATCTAGGTCCTTTTAACTGCCTCAGAGAGTCATATGAGGACATCACTTAACTTACCTGCTAGAGTAAGTGAAATTGCCCCCGTTTTGTTGTTGATCTGAAAGTACATGACATTGTTGACCTTGGGAAGCTGCATGATAATTTTATAAATAAGCTGGCCGTTGGGTGTGGCTGGATCATCCAAGTCTGTAGCATTGACATACATAAAGGGCTTTCCTGTTTAACAAAATGTACCCAGAAAAAAAAAGATATTAATTGAAACCCAAACCAACCACAGACACATTTGCCTTCTAAGAGGCAGAAATAGAATGGAGGAAGGTGCCATAATTCATATCAGTGGTGAAATAATTCTTTATTCTGCCCCTTTCCTCTAGGATGAGGTTTCTTAAAGTATGGTCCAGGGACTTCTAGAGGTCTTTGAGACTGTTTTTAGGGTCATACATGTGTGAAAGACCCATTCAAATCACAACATAAGGGCTTCCACGGTGGTGCAGTGGTTGAGAGTTCGCCTGCCGATGCGGGGGACGCGGGTTCATGCCCCTGTCCTGGAAGATCCCACATGCCGTGGAGCGGCTGGGCCCGTGAGCCATGGCCGCTGAGCCTGCGCGTCCGGAGCCTGTGCTCCGCAACGGGAGAGGCCACAGCGGTGAGAGGCCCGCGCACCGCAAAAAAAAAAAAAAACATAATTTGATGGATTTTAGCATAAAGAAGTATCCCAAAAAAGGCATTAATATGGTTTCGGATTCTACATTGAAAATAACATTTAAGAAACCACCACTTGTTGAGTTTTGGTCTAGTATCAAAGAATATCCACAATTATCTGAAGCGTTATTACACTATTAACACTGTGTAAGGAGAGTTTTTCTTTAAATGTTTCAACCAAAACAGCATATGGCAACAAAATGAATGCAGAAACAGAAATGAGAATCCAACTGTTCTCAATTAATCCAGACATTAAAGAGAGGTGCAAAGATTAAAACAATGCCATTCTTCTTAACATTCCTTTTGTCTTTGAAAATAGTTATTTTTATTAAAATATGCTTATTACTTTAAATCAATCACTAAATAAATATTTTTTAATTTCTCAGTTTTAATTTCAAATACGATAAATATTGATAGATATAACCAGTGACGTATTGGAGTCAACTCGTGAGACCTAGTTGAATTTTCAGAAATTTTGTGAGCCAATTATTAACACCAGTGGTAGTTTAAAATCGGTTATGGTGAGAGTACTTATACCACAGAAATTGACAAATTCTACAAATCAGGGTTTTTTCTCCCCAGAGAGACAGCTATTAAAATTTACTAGCACACCACTGGATATAACCAAAAGTTTCTTGGAGTCCACAATAGTTTTTATGAGAATACAAGGGGCCTGAGACCAAAAAGTTTGAGAATCACTGAACTGGAAAACCCTATTGGTAAAGAATAAGACCTGGAAGATTATTACTTGGCAGAGTTTAGTGGTGAGCCTTTGGTATGTAACCTCAGGGACAGAGACACGTGAAATTGCTCCACATAATAAAGTGGAAGGAATATTCTTCCTGAGTTATTGGAAGTGGGCATAGAAGAGTGAGAGATAGTGATTAAGTGACACAGAGGGAAGTTTGACAGTGAGTTGATGGAAATGGCCAAAAGTCTTTCTGAGAACTCACAGTCTAATATTCATGTTTATTTTGTGTACTGTTATGACATGATGCTCCTTCATTCCTCTAAATCTTCAGTAAAGCCTGCCACACACACCTATGCTTTGATGAGGGGCTTTTGTAGAAATGAAAAGTAAAAGAGTGAAGGGATGAGTCATAGCTAGGAGCTGAAGTCAGAGAAGAAAAAGAACTGGAAGCCAGCAGTGACCATGAGAATGTGGATTTCTGGGAGGATGTGGGAGAGTAAGCTTACCTTTCCAGAGTGTTCTAGAGTGTTCTAAAGCTGTAAGGTGTTCTAAATTCTCACCCTAAAATGGTGATTCTTAACTAGGGGTGATTTTGCCCCCCTGGGGACATTTGGCGATGTCTGAAGACATCTTTGCTGTCACAATTTGGAAGGGAAGTGTTGTTCCTGGCATCTGCATTGATAGATGTCAGGGATGCTGCTAACATCCTATAATGCACAGAACAGCCCCTAACAAAAAAAGAACTATCAGGCCCAAGATGTCCATAGTGCCAACGTTGAGAAGTTGTGTCCCAGAGCAGTGGGGATAATAAAACAACTCCCAGAGGATTGCTGTGAAGTTTAAATAAGATAAATAAAATTTAAATAAGATGGTAAGTCCTTAATGAATGCTAGTTACACATGTTAGCCACACAAATCTGCCCCTCTGCCTTGCATCTTTCCACAGATATCTCCAGGCTCCTGCCTATTACCTGGGCGAGAATTCTGTCTTACTGAGCCTTCATACTTTGACTGGAGAAACACAGGTCGATTGTCGTTGATGTCCTTCACTTCTATGGTGATGGGGACCGGGCCCTCCACTGTATTGCCGTGAGCATCCAGGGCTGAGACCTGATGTTGACAGGAAAAGGAAACCTCCTTGGTGAGTCTGGACCTCATATCACACACTCAAAAGTCACTTGAAAGAAATTAGAGCCCAAATAACCAATGACCTGGTCACTACAGGGGAGAAAGACACCCATAAGAGCCCAGATTGGGAGCTGCTAAAATAGAGGCCCTATCAGTTAAATCAATCTAATCATGACTGTGTTTTTCCAGCAGTGAGGTTGGCTGGACACTGGACATGCTTTTTTTCTAAATAGCTGGAATCAGTAAAATAAGAACACTTTGACCCTTGAGGGTATGAAAATATGTCCTGTTACAGAGGCATTTTAGTGGTTGATCTGCAGAGCCAGTAGTAAAATTTAAACAGAAAGCTTTTGGCTTGCTCTTTTCCCCACAATTAGCTCTCTATCATTCAGATAGAGATACAAACCATGAAAACTAAGGGGGAAAGAGAGAGAGAAGGGTCTCTCTAGGCAGCCTCTGACTTTGGTCATTGATTACTTCTGCTTCTTGCAAGGCGCAAAGGAGCTCCATCTAGTACCACTGCCACCTTCTTTGTGGGTCCAGAGACCACCCAACAGCCATAGGCAGACACCAGTGTAATAGCAGAGAAGTACTGGCTAGTTTTGATCCATGTGCCATCCAGGTTTCCACTCATTTTGATGAGTAATGCCATCTAAGAGCCTTAGCAATATAAATTGGGTTACTCTGGTCATAAAGCCTAAAAAAGAGGATACCTTTGCCACACGCCTCTCTAGTTGTTAAAAAATAAAATAAAATTTAAAAAGACAAATGAGATTTGCAAACATGTCATTAGCGTCAGGAGAGCTGAAACAGGATTCTGTGCTAGGAAAGAAGGTGCCAGTGATATTTCCAGGACAAAGAGTGCTCAGAGAGATTAGAGTTAGTGTCTGGTCTCAGTTCACCTGGAGTTTGTGAACAGCTCTTGTTTCCCTGTCCAGAGCTTTGCTGTAATACAGAAGTCCATCTGGTTGTATCTGAAATATGTCATCTGTCTCCCCAGTTAGTTTGAAAGTCACAGCAAGAGGACTGGCCTTAAACTGGGGAAAAGCAAACATTAGATTAGGTTGTAAGGAAAAACAATGTTGTAGAATTTGTAGTAAGTCACCAATTTCAGGTAACGTTTTCATTTGTACAATCACTAAAATAAGAAATTCTAAGCTTTTAAAGTGATACATTCTAAAAGTCTGCTTGAACGTTAGCTATGTACATTCAAAATACATTTTCCTCAAGAAACAATATGTGACATAATTCACTACATTGACGAAAGCCAATAGATGCTTTAAATTGTAGCTAAAGTTAGATGAGATTTTTCTGGGAATATCAGAAAGCTATAATACTACTAGCTTTTAAGTAACATTAAAAAGGGTAGCTTCATTGCTAGGATAAAAAAGATGTCATTTAGTACTTCTACAAATTGTGACAAAGATTAAAAGACATTTTAATATTAAGGAAAACAACTTAAAAGTGGCTTTAATTGATAAAGTTCTATATGACAATCTCACTTTTTCAGAAGTAAAGAAAATACCAATGATTATTCATGGGATAGCTATAATACTTTTAAGACCACAAGAATAGAAAATTCACATAAAATAAAGCAGATGTAAAAGTTGTTCAACCTCATTAATAATTATATATATATATATATATATATATATATATATATTTTTTTTTTTTTTTTTTTTTTTTTTTTGCGGTACGCGAGCTTCTCACTGTTGTGGCCTCTCCCGTTGCGGAGCACAGGCTCCGGACGCGCAGGCTCAGTGGCCATGGCTCACGGGCATAGCCGCTCCACGGCATGTGGGATCTTCCCAGACCGGGGCACGAACCCGTGTCCCCTGCATCGGCAAGCGGACTCTCAACCACTGCGCCACCAGGGAAGCCCCTAATATATTTTTATATATTTAAAAAATAAAAACTAATAGTCAATGTTGTAAAGGATGTAAATAAACACACATATTATTGATGAAAATATAAATTAGTATAATCCTTTTGGAAATAACTTGAGGCATAAAATGTTTGTAGCCTTTGATAGCAAATATTACTAAATAGAATTTATTCTAAAGAAATATTTTTTAAACAATAAACTGCATGCTTGTAGTATAGTAGCCTACAATACTGGTAAAGTTGAAAACTCCTAAATGGTCAAAAAAAGAAAGGTATAAAATTATATAACACATAAACTTAATAAATTTTAAGCATTAAAATGTTCATTCTATAAATTATGAATCAGCAAAAGAACAATGATATGGTGTAAAGTAACAAAAGGAGAACATGAGTAAGTCTAGATAATGATTGTAACAGTACCAAGTGTATTCATGTCGGTTGGCAAGAAATGGAATTTAAAAAAAAAAAAAACAGCTGATGTGTTACATGGGTAGAACTGTGGTTTGCAAAATCCAAGGACTGTTTATTTAAGAAAATTACTGTCAGTTAGAACCAAGCTTTGTAGTTGCTTTGACTTGCCCTAATTCCATCATCCTTTCTCAGGATATGCAGTGGCCTTGAAAACCAACAGCCTCACAACCATGGTACTATGTAGGGGGTAGAAGGAGTTTGGAGTTTGGAGTTTCCCAGAAGTCCTGTCGCCAAAGAACTGATATTATCTAACCTATCTGGAAGCTCCCTGGAAATACCTATTCATGCAGCTTGTCTTTATTTGACCCAACTCAGAGCTCACTCACTGCAAACAATTTTCTTCCTGGGGAATTTGTTGAAAATAATCATCAGCAGTTGCTTAACACTGCAGCTGCCTGAGACAGTGATAGCAGTTGATGCAAATAAGACTTTAACTAAAACACTTAAAAGGTAAAGCTTGAGAATGAGATGTCCCTTGCAGGGGCCAGGGGAACATCAAAAATCTCCAATAAATTCCTGGGAGTCTAAAAGGCCACATTCATAAGTAGAGCTGTGCACATGCCCAGGAAAAACCTTAGAAGGCCCTAATCTCTCACTTCTGACTGACCTTGAGGTTCTGTGCAAGCAGGAAGTAAAGGCTAAGGCAGAGTTGTAAACTGTTTGCCACATCTTTGAAGATGTACCCAATAAGTACACAGAGCCTATTGGCAAAGGTTGGAAGACTTATTGATTCTAGGCTTGTAAGGAAATCTTAATTCAATCATTAGCTGAACACTAAGCTAACCAAACAGACTTCAGTGGCTACATATGGCAAAGAATACAGACTTTACAGAATTAATTCAGGAAAGTCATTAAACAAACAAACAGCAACAACAACAAATCCTGGGAAGACAATGGGATATGATTTCTGGTGTTGCTGCATCATATTATTTATAAAGTCCAGTTTTCAACAAATGATTGTGAGACATGCAAATAAAAGTAAGGCCCATATAAAGGAAAAATAGCAGTCAACAGAAACTGTCCCCAAGGAAGTCTAGATGTTAGACTTACTAAATAGGATTTTAAATTAACTATTTTAAACAGGTTCAAAAACAAAAGGAAACTATCTCTAAAGAACTAAAGTATGATAACAATGTCTCACCAAATAGAGAATATAAATAAAGACATGGAAATTATTTTTTAAAAAAACAAATAAGAATTCTAGAGTTGAAAAGCATAATAACTGAAATGAAAAATTCATTAGAAAAGGCCCAACAGTAAGTCTTAGCTAGCAGGAGAAGAATTTGTGAATTTGATAATAGATCAATTGAGGTTATCCACCCTGACAGAAAGAAAGAAGAAATATTAACAGAACCCTAGAGACAAACGGAACATCATCAAGCAAACATGCATAATGAGAGTCATAGAAGAAAAGGAAAGAGTGAAAGGGGCAGAAAGATTATTTGAAGAAATACTAATCAAAAACTTCCCAAATTTGAGAAAAACATTAATCTATGCTTCCAAGAAGTTCACTGAACTTGAAATACAATAAATTCAAAGAGACTCAAACTTAGACTCATCATAATAAAACACAAAACAAACAAACAGGGACTTTTCTGGTGGTGCAGTGGTTAAGAATCCACCTGCTAATGCAGGGAACATGGGTTCGATCCTTGGTCCAGGAAGATCCCCTGTGCCGTGGATCCCATGTGCCACAACTACTGAGCCTGTGCTCTAGAACCTGTGAGCCACAACTACTGAGCTACGTGACACAATTACTGAAGCCCATGCACCTAGAGCCCATGGTCCACAACAAGAGAAGCCACTGCAATGAGAAGCCTGCACATTGCAACGAAGAGTAGCCCCCACTCGCCGCAACCAGAGGAAGCCTGCATGCAGCAATGGAGACCCAATGCAACCAAAAATAAATAAATAAAAATATATAAATTTATTAAAAAAAAACAAAAAGGGCTTCCCTGGTGGCGCAGTGGTTGAGAGTCCACCTGCCGATGCAGGGGACACGGGTTCATGTCCCGGTCCGGGAAGATCCCACATGCCGTGGAGCGGCTAGGTCTGTGAGCCATGGTCGCTGAACCTGCAAGACCCGAGCCTGTGCTCTGCAATGGGAGAGGCCACAACAGTGAGAGGCCCGTGTACCACAAAAAAAAAAAAGAGAATTTGGAAGTGCAGAGACTCATCACATACAAAGGATCCTCAATATACTGAACAGCTGATTTCTCATGGAGGCCAGAAGACAGTGAAATGACATACTCAAAGTGTTGAAAGAAAAAGACGGCCAACTAAGAATTGTATATGCAACAAAACTATCCTTCAAAATGAGGGTGAAATTAAGCTATACTACTATTCGAACAAACAAACTTTAAGATAAAAATTATTACTAGAGAAAAGAAGGATATTCTATACTGATACAAGGGTCAATCCCTCAAGATTCTATAACAATTATAAACATATATGCACCTACCAACAGACCCCAAAATACATGAAGCAAAAACTGACAGAATTGAAGATAAAATATACAATTCAACAATAATAGTTGGTGACTTGAAAACTTCACTTTCAATAATGAATATAACAAACAGACAGAAGATCAACAAGAAAATAGAAGACTTGAACAACACTGTAAACCAACCAGAAGCTAACAGACATCTATGGAACACTCCATCCAACAAAATCCTAACACACATTCTTCTTAAATATACATTAAACATTCTCCAGGCTAGATCATATGATAGATCACAAAACAAGTTTCAATAAATTTAAATCATTGAAGTCATACAAAATATGTTCTCTAACCACAATGGAGAAACTAAAACCAAATAACAGGAAATGTGGGAAAATCACAAATATATGGAAATAATGATACACTCTAATAACCAATAGGTCAAAGAGGAAATTAAAAGGGAAATTAGAACATACTTTTAGATGAATGAAAATGAAAACACAGCATACCAAACTTTATGGGATACAGATTAAGCAGTACATGGAGGCAAATCTATAGCTGTAAATGCCTATAAAAGAAGAAAATGTCAAATCAATAATCTTCTACCTTAAGAGACTAGAAGAAGATGAATAAACTAACCCAAAGCAAGCAGAAGGAAATAAAAATTAGAGTGGAAATTAATAAAATGGAGAATACAAAAGCAAAGGAGAAAATCAGCAAAACCAAAAGTTGGTCTTTTGAAAAGATCAACAAAATGGACAAATCTTCAATTGGATTTACCAAGAAAAAAACAGACACAAGAGGGACTTCCCTGGTGGTCCAGTGGGTAAGACTCCCTGTTCCCAATGCAGAGGGCCTGGATTTGATCCCTGGTCAGGGAACTAGATCTTGCATGCATACCACTACTAAGAAGTCCACATGCCGCAACTAAGAAGCCCGCGCACCGCAACTAAAAAAAAAGATCCCGCATGCCAAAACTAAGACCCAGCACAGCCAAAATAAACAAATAGATATTTTTTTAAAAAACACAAGAATCAAACAACTAAAGTCAGGAATGTAAGAGGGGACAGTACTACCAAACTTACAGAGATAAAAAGGATGAAATAGAATACTATAAGCAATTGTTTTCCCACAAATCAGACAACCTTAGTGAAATGGATGAATTCTTAGATTAAAAACTACCAAAATTGACCAAAGAATAAGTAGAAAGTCTGAATAGAACTATAACAACTAAAGAGCTTGAGTTAGTAATCAAAAAAATTCCCACAAAGTAAAGCCCAGGACCAGGTAACTTCACTGGTGAATTCTACCTAACAAGTATGGGAGAATTAACATCAAACCTTCACAAATGCTTCCAAAAAGTAGAAGAGTATGGAATACTTCCCAACTTATTCTATGAGGCTAGTGTCATCCTTATATGCAAAACAGAAAAAAAAATAACAAAATAAAACTACAGAGCAATATCTCATAAATATAGATGCAAAAGTTTTCAATAGAATACTAGCAAACTGAATCCAGCAACATATAAAAAGAATTATATATCATGACCAAGTGGAATTTATCTTAGAATACAAGGCTGGTTCAACATATGAAAATCAATTAATTTAATACCCCATATTAATAGAATAAAGGACGAAACCAGATGAGTATCTCTAGAGAGGCAGAAAATCATTTGACAAAATCCAGCATCCTTTCATGATAAAAAAATACACAACAAAGTAGGAATAGAAGGTAACTTCCTCAACCTAATAAAGGGCATCTAAGAAAAACCCACAGCTAATATTATACATAATGGTGAAAGACTGAAAGCTTTCCCTATGTGATAGGAACAAGATAATGATGCCCAATCTTGTCACTTCTATATAACATTGTACTTGAAATCCTAGGCAAGAGAAAGAAATAAAAGTCATACAGATTGGAAAGAAATGAGTAAAAGTATCTCTATTCACAGATGACATGATCTTACATATGGAAAATCCTAAGGAATATAAAAAAGTTTTACAGCAAATAAACAAGTCCAGTAAGGTTGCAAGATAAAAGATCAATATACAAAAAAAAAAAATCAACTGTATTTCTATACACTAGCAAAAAGAAATCTGAAAATGATGTTAAGAAAATAATTCCATTTACAATAGGATTAAAAGGAATAACATACTTCAGAATAAATTTAACCAAAGAAATACAAGATTTGTAAACTGAAAACTACGAAACATTGTTGAAAGAAATTAAAGAAGATCTAAATAAATGGAAAAAACATCCCGTGCTCAAAACTTGAAAAACTTAATATTGTTAAGATAGTACTATTCTCCAAGTTGAGATACTAATTCAACACAATCCCTATCAAAATTATTTTGTCTTGTTTGTAGAATTGACACGATGATCCTAAAGTTTATATAAAAATGTATAAGGCCCAGAATAACCAAAACAATCTTGAAAAAGAAGAACAAAGTTGGGAGACTTAACACTGCCTGATTTCAAAATTTTCTACAAAGCTACAGTATTCTAGAGAGTGTGGCACTGGCATAAGGACAGACATATAGATCAATGGATTCAAAATCAGGAGTACAGAAATAAACTTTTGTATTTATGGTCAAATTAATTTCTGACAAAGGGGCTAAGATAATTCAATGGGGAAAAAATAGTGTTTTCAACAAATGGTGCTGGAACAACTGGATATCCACATGCAAAAGAATGAAGTTAGATCCCTACCTCTCGTATCATGCACAAAAATTAACTAAACATAGACCAAAGGCATAAATGTTAAGAGTTAATACTATAAAACTGAGAAGATAAATCTTTGTGACTCTGGCTGAGGCAAGAGTTTTTTAGATGTTATAGCAAAAGCACAAACAAAAAAGAAAATAAATTGAACTTCATCAAAATTAAAAGTTTTGTGCTTCAAATGAACTATCAAGAAAGTGAAAAGTAACCTATAGAACGTGAGAAAATATTTGCAAATCATGTGTATGATAAGGAACTTTATGCAGAATATATAAAGAGCTCTTACAACAATAAAAAGACAAATAATTCAATTTAAAAAGAGGTAAAGGATTTGAACAGACAGTTCTCCAAAGAAGATATACAAATAGCCAATAAGCACATTAAAAGATATTAACATTAGTCATTAGGGAAATGCAAACCCAAACCACAGAGAAATATCACTTTACTCCACTAGGATAGCTATCAATACAATAAAGAAACAGATAAGTAACAAGTGTTGGCAAGGATGTGGAGAAATCAGAACACTTATACAATGCTGTTGGGAATGTAAAATGGTTCAATTGTTTTGCAGAACAGATTTGCAGTTATTTAAAAAGTTAAAAAGTGAATTAACTATGTCCCAGAAATTTTACTCCTAGGTATATATCCAAGAGAATGGAAAACACATATCCTCACAAAAATTGTACATGAATGTCCATAATAGCATTATTTATAATAGCCATAAATGTCCGTTAAATGATAACTGGATATTCAAAATGTATTATATTCATACAATGGGTTATTAATCAGCCATAAAAAAGGAAAAAAGTACTAATACCTGCTACAATATGGATGAACCTTGAAAACATTATGCTAAGTAAAAGAAATTATACACAAAAGGTCACATGTTACATGATTCCATTTATAGGAAATGTCTGTAAAGGAAATCTCTAGAGACTGCAAGTCGATTAGTGCTTGCCAGGGGCTGGGAGGAGAGGAGAATAGGGGGTGACCGCTAGTTGGTACAGGGTTTCTTTGAGGCTGGTGAAAGTGTTCTGGGATCAGATAGTGGTGGTGGTTGTACATTTTTGTGACATATTAAAAACCACTGAATTGGACATTTTAAAACGGTAGGGCTTCCTTGGTGGCACAGTGGTTGAGAGTCCACCTGCCGATGCAGGGGACACGGGTTCGTGCCCTGGTCCGGGAAGATCCCACATGCCGCGGAGCGGCTGGGCCCGTGAGCCATGGCCACTGAGCCTGCGCGTCCGGAGCCTGTGCTCCACAACGGGAGAGGCCACAACAGTGAGAGGCCCGCGTACGCAAAAACAAAAACAAACAAACAAAAAAACAAAAGGGTAGATCTTATGATATATAAGCTATATCTCACACATTACATAGAAAAAAGAGGCTATCTTACAGCGACGTCCTCCGCCCCCGCAGGTGCGTCCCCCCAAACCGCGGAGCGGCCGGCGTGGTCGCAGGCTGGAGGCGGGCCCGGGGCAGCGTCGCCGCCGGCCGCCCCTCGCTCCGGGCCCCGCCGCCCGCGGACGCTGATCCCCCTGCTGGAGTCTCCCGGGGCCCTCAGCGAGTCCCTCTGGTTACCCTTCGGCCCACGTGGGTCTGGGCCACTCCACACCAGAACCTGGGCGGGACCGCGCAGGGGGTCCCAGCGCCGGTGTCTGCCCAGACCTCGCACTACGACCTCCCCGGAGAGCCTCTGCCGCCCTAAAAGTGCTAACGGTGGTGTGTGCGCAGGACACAGACTGGGGCTCCGTTTGGCTGCCTGTTTATGAAACATTTCAGAAGCCAGAAGAAAATACATTGTTGAGAACGCAGCGAAAGCAGCTTTTCTTGAAAAAAAAATGGACAGAAACATCCTGAGGTATCAGTGCTCAATATATTTTCTGATCAAGAGTGCAACAGGGCTTCCCTGGTGGCGCAGTGGTTGAGAGTCCGCATGCCGATGCAGGGGACACGGGTTCGTGCCCCAGTCCGGGAGGATCCCACATGCCGCGGAGCGGCTGGGCCCGTGAGCCATGGCCGCTGAGCCTGCGCGACCGGAGCCTGTGCTCCGCAATGGGAGAGGCCACAACAGTGAGAGGCCCGCGTACTGAAAAAAAAAAAAAAAAAAAAAAAAAAGGTGCAACACATAAGACATTACAATAGCAGCTTCTCTTGCTGAGTTACGCAATTCCATTCTGGCTGCCTGCCTGGAGGCCTTCCAGTCAATTGATATGGAGGTGCAAGAGGGGATCCATCCTTGCCTGGGAGCAGTGGACCCGATTCCCATTTACCCTCTCTCTGGTGTTGGAGTGGAAGAGTGTGGAGCTGTGGCTAGAAGCCATGCTGAGAATCTGGTCCAACGTGTTCCTGGCTGCACTGTGTTTCTCTTTGGTGAGGCTGACCTGCCTGAGAAGCACACTCTTGTCCAGAGAAGGAAGCAACTGGGCTGGTTCACAAGGAGGGATTTCAGTGTTCTTAAACCTAACCTGGGAGCTGCACCTGCCCGAAGATGTGGTTTAACAGCTTGCTTCAGGGTGTTGTGACAGTTGCGTTGGAACAAAATTGGAATTTCAGCTTTGCAGTGAGGAGATTCATGCTGCCGCTAGAGCAGACGAGAGCCAATCTGCGGGAGGCAGGAGCTGAGCGAAACCGCAAACTGAGAAGCAAACTTTCACATCAGGCGTCGTAGCTAGCCCGTATGTGATGAACTGCAATGTTACCAAAGATGATCTCAAGACTTGGCTCTGGGAAAAGAGATCGCTAGTGCCATTCGGGGCTCAAATGTGAATGGACTGAAGGGCGTCCAAACGATGGCTTTTCCTCACGAAGGGAAAATGGAGATAGCTTGCAATGTAGAGAGTTTTGAAGATCAAGAAGTTACAGAAACCTCAGAAGGCTCTCAATACATGGCTTACAGTGTCCTTGGGGACCATTTTTATTATGTATCTCCTTATTACATAGAAGCTCAAATTAAAAAATTGACAAGTGATCGGGGAATTGGTACTACAGGGAGAGCATTAATTGGATTTACACCCCAAGAGTGCAAGAACTGTGCTGAATATGCTATTAAGGAAGGTATTGGGGAGTTCTGGAAGATACGCAGAGGCATTTTCATGTGATCTAATCTAAGGCTTCATTGAAATTGTAAGGAAAAAATATCAGCCATTACAAAGTTTTCTTTTGGCCAGTGAAGACGAGTGGAAGATCCAAGAGCTTGGTTCCAGCTGTGAATTGGAAAACTGGACGCCTTCTCTGTCCAGTGACAACAACAGGTGTTTATAGATTGTCCATAGTCACCTTATGATATTTCTAGTCGTCACTGAAACTTCATGAAATCCTCCTCTGTATCAAGTGCATGCACTTGCATGTACTAGAAGCCCTCCTGAATGAGCTGCGTAAAATGGCCATCGTTGCTGAATCATCTTTAATTATCATGAACAAAACTAAAAACGGACTCAATTTATTTGGTATTCCTGACCTCTTTATTCCAAAGTCATTCAACTCTCATTTTTTTAATGTGCACTTTTAAAAATCAAGTACTAAGCAACTAATAAATGGGGAGAATTATAAAATAACATTACTCCTTTGAAGCAAAAAAAAAAAAAAAAAAAAGAAGAAGAAGAAAAGTAATTACCTATCTGAGATACGTATCATACTATCCTTAGATCTAGAAGCCCCTGAGAGTACAGAGCTGGGGATAGTTGAAAATCCTCAGTGAGACAAGTCTATAGGTGTTTAGTTCTTTTTTCTTTCTTTCTTTCTTTTTTGTTTTTTGGAGGACATGTTAATAACCCAAGGATCAACCTCATGGGGCAGAAAGCTTGCTTTGTTCCTCCCTGACTTCAGGTAAGAATATTTCAAGTGATACAGATGAGGGAACTGGGACAACTCCTTCCCACCACTGTAATAAAGAACTCAAAGTACATCTTACCAAGGCTGGGTTTTCCACATCATTTCCACATAAGAAGATGGAGAGAGCACAGTATTCTATTTTTTTTTTTTTTTTGTATATGCCAGGTTTTACTTTATTTTTTTGCTATGTAACCTACTTTTTATTTTGGCCTTTTTTTAAATTGAAGTATAGTTGATGTACAATACTACATAAATTATAGGTGTACAACATAGTGATTCACAATGTTTAAAGGTTATATTCCATTAATAGTTACTACAAAATACTGGCTGTATTCCCTGTGTTGTACAAGACATCCTTGTAGCTTATTTATTTTATACATAATGGTTTCTACCTCTTAATCCCCTACTCCTAACTTGCCCCTCTCGCCTACACTCCCCCCACTGGTAACAACCAGTTTGTTTTCTGTATCTGTCTTTTCTTTTTTGTTATATTCACTAGTTTGTTTTATTTTTTAGATTCCACATGTAAGTGATATCATACAGTATTTATCTTTCTCTGTCTGACTTATTTCACTAAGCATAATACCCTCCAAGTCTATCTATGTTGTTGCAAATGGCAAAATTTCACTCTTTTTTATGCTGAGTAGTATTTCATTGTGTGTGTGTGTGCACATAGATAGATAGATAGATAGATGATAGATAGACAGATTACATCTTCTTTATCCGATGGACACTTAGGTTGCTTCCATATCTTGGCAACTGTAAATAATACTACTATGAATATTGGGGTGAATGTATCTTTTCAAATTAGTATTTTCATTTTTTTCAGATATATACCCCAGGAGTGGAATTGCTGGGTCATATGGTAGTTCTATTTCTAGTTTTTTGAGAAAGCTCCACACTGTTTTCCTTGGCTACACCAATTTACACTCCCACCAACAGTGCATGAAGGTTCCCTTTTCTCCTCACCAACATTTATTATTTGTGTTCTTTTTAGTGATAGCCATTTGACAGGTGTGAGGTGATATCTCATTGTGGTTTTAACTTGCATTTCTCTGATGATTAACAATGTTGAACATCTTTTCATGTGCCCGTTGGCCTTTTACATGTCCTCTTTGGAAAAATGTCTATTCAGGTCTTCTACCTTTTCTTTTTTTTTTTTTTTTTGCGGTACACGGGCCTCTCACTGTTGTGGTCTCTCCCGTTGCGGAGCACAGGCTCCGGATGCGCGGGCTCAGCGGCCATGGCTCATGAGCCTAGCCACTCCGCGGCATGTGGGATCTTCCCGGACCGGGGCACAAACCCGTGTCCCCTGCATTGGCAGGTGGACTCTCAACCACTGCGCCACCAGGGAAGCCCTCTACCCATTTTTTAATTGGGTTGTTCGCTTCTTGATGTTGAGTTGTATGAGCTGTTTCTATATTTTTGATATTAACCTCTTATCAGTCATATCATTTGCAAACATTTTCCCCCATTCAGTAGTTTTTCTTATCATTCTGTCAATGGTTTCCTTTGCTGTGCAAAAGCTTTTGAGTTTAATTAGTTTCCATTTGTTTATTTTTCCTTTTATTTCCTTTGCTTTAGGAGACAGATCCAAAAAATATTCCTACGATTTATATCAAAGAGTGTTCTCTTTATGTGTTCTTCTAGGAGTTTTATGGTTTCGGTCTTACATTTGGGTCTTTAATCCATTTTGAGTTTTTTGTTTGTTTGTTTGTTTGTTTGTTTTTGCCATACGTGGGCCTCTCACTGTTGTGGCCTCTCCCATTGCAGAGCACAGTCTCCGGACGCGCAGGCTCAGTGGCCATGGCTCACGGGCCCAGCCGCTCCACGGCATGTGGGATCTTCCCGGACAGGGGCACGAACCCGTGTCCCCTGCATCAGCAGGCAGACTCTCAACCACTGTGCCACCAGGGAAGCCCTTGAGTTAATTTTTGTATATGGTGTTAAGTAGCATGATATGCTTGACTAGAAAATGAGAATATCAGTGTTCTAATATCAGTTATGCCATTAACTTATTTAAGCCTCAGTTTCCCTATCTGTAAAACAAGCAGTTGGTACAAAAAGTCTCTAAGGTCTTTTCTAGAACAAAGACTCTGAGATTCTAGAAGGAAATCCCCTTCATTGCCTACACTCCTCCACTCCAACACACACACCCATAAACAAGAAGCATTCAGCCATGGCAGTTGGGCTATCATTTTCTGTTAAGAAGAGACAAGCTTTGTAGTGTGGCTAATGGAAAAAGAACAGAAAAAGAAGTGGAGTAACCCAAGGAATGATTTTACTGGCTGGGCTCCTGAGAGACTGCAGAAGGATCCTATGAAGCAGTTTCCAGGTGTGTGACGTTTGTTAGCTGGACATTGCCACGAGGTACAGTTCTGATTCTGTTCAGTGGCACGTGAACCTGTACTCACAGAACATCTACTCCCTTCTGCTGAAGAGTCTCCTCAAACAGAGGTTGCAGAAGTAACCACAGACTCTCTGGCCCACAAGTACATTTTGCTTAGATTATAAGATGACTTTTTTTACTGTGCCAATATCCTTAGATCAGGAAATTTTACATAAATATAAAAATTTCTGACTTTTGTGGAAAAACTATAGAATCCAGTAATACTGTACACAAATTCTGACTTGTGAAATCGTTTGGAATTGAATTAAGGCTATACTTTTTGAGGTACCCTCAGTTTGTCACAGTCCCCACTATTCCCTGTGTCCCACATGCTGGAGCCAAGTATCAGAAGACTGTTAATTTCACGTTTGCACAGTTGGAGGTTTTTCTACATCTGTTTTTTTGCCACTGCCTGTCTTATCCCAAGATAGCATCATTCATCACTTACCTGGCCCTTGTGGACTGTTGAGATACTTACTACAGATGGACTTTCACACCCAAGCACTGGGTTAGCACCTGTGTGAGGAAGGCTCCCCAGTCTGTATCTCCAGACCCACATGGCCACTGTCTCCTCAACATCTCCACCTAGCTAACCCCACATATTACCTTAAATTCAGTAGGCCTAACACTTATTTACTGACTTTCCCATAAATCTTCCCTCCCCTCCCCTCCTTCTCTCTCTCCTTTCCTCTCTCTCTCTCTCTCTCTCTGAATGACACCACTAACCAGCCAGTGAAGCAAGCCAGAGGCCTCAGAGTTACCCTAAACACCTCGTCTCTCCCACTGCACTCATTCAGTCACCAACCCCAGAAGGTGTGACTTCGTTGCATTGCTCCCACCCCTCTCCTTCCCTCCACTCCCCCTTTATACTTACTTAAACCAGGCCTCCACCGCTTGCCACTGGTCTATGGCAAACTGTCCCAAGAGCCTTCCCACCTCTAGGTTCACCCCCTTCATCCCACACTTACAGTGATCACAGAGTAGGTCTGTGCAAGCACAGTCTAATTCTATCACACCTTCTTTAACCCTCCACAGGGGCCCTGCAGCCTACCACAGGTTAAAGGGCCGGTCTGGACACCCATCCCCGCCACCCGACCTCGGCAGCCTCGCCTTTGCACACCCTAAACCACCTGTTATCTTTCATTCTCTTGCGGATTTGCACACCCCCGTGCTTTTTCCCATACTGTATCCAGGGCCTGCTTTCTGTGTGTGAGTGCCTGTTCAACTTTAAATACTCAGCTGAGGGGTCAGTGAAACCTTTTCTGTTCAACCACTACCGCCCACACTTAAAATCGAGCACTCTTTCTCCATCTGCGCTTGGTTCCCTCTGCAGCCCACCAGACTCCAATCAGAACCCTTCACTACATTGTTTGCTTACTTGTTAGCCTCCTTCTACTACCCTATGAGCTCAGCGGGGGCAGGGATGGTGTTGGGGTCATCTTGTATCCTCAGTACCCAGCATAGTGCCTTATAACAATAGGCACCATCAGGAACGAAATTGGGTCATTTGTAGAGACGTGGATGGACCTAGAGTCTGTCATACAGAGTGAAGTAAATCGGAAGGAGAAAAATAAAGATTGTATCTTAACGCATATATGTGGAACTTAGAAAAACGGTACAGATGAACCTATTCGCAACACAGGAATAGAGACACAGACATAGAGAACTGACGTGTGGACACGGGGTGGGGGCGTAGGGGATGGGATGAATTGGGAGATTGGGAATATACACTACCATGTGTAAAACAGATAGCTAGTGGGAACCTGCTATATAGCGCAGGGAGCTCAGCTCGGTGCTCTGTTGTGACCTAGACGGGTGGGATGGGAGGGGGAGGTCCAAGAGGGAGGGGATATATGTATACGTATAGCTGATTCACTCTGTTGTACAGCAGAAACTAATGCAATATTGTAAAGCAAATATACCCCAATAAAAATAAATAAATAAATACAAATATATCAAATTCCAAAAAAGAGATGAACGTGTGCCTATCCCACAGCATTCTTACCAGCTTATGAAGCATAAAAATACACAAATGAACAGAATGTTTTTTTATTGGAGTATAGTTGTTCTACAATGTTGTGTTAGTTTCTACTGTACAGCGAAGTGGAGTTCCCTATGCTATACAGTAGGTTCTCATCAGTTATCTATTTTATACATATCTGTGTATATATGTCAATCCCAATCTCTCAATTCATCCCACCCCCCCTTTCCCCCCTTGGTGCCCATATGTTTGTTCTCTACATCTTGAACAGAATTTTTTAAATGTAAACAAGATATCTATAACTAAGTGCTCCCTGGCAAGGGAGGGAAAGTTAGTTAACGAGATCACCTCTTGTGTGAGCCCTGCCATAGACTCCCAACCAGTTCCTTTGCAACCTCTTCCGTTTCCCGCCCCCCTCCAGTTTGTAGCCCTGAATGGAAACTTGCTTCAGGCCCGCTGCTTTGAGGAGAAAATCTAAGAGCCTTAGAAGTCAGGGCCCTCCTGTCTCTGCAGCCTCCTCTCCTACCTTCTTCTTTAGGCTCTCTGCTGGCCTTCTGCTGAAACTCGGGGCATGCCCTGCCCTCTCCCAGCACAGGGCAGGTGTCCAAGCTGTGCCTTTGCTGGAACACTCTTCTCTTATTAGCCTCCAGCTCTCAAAGCATTTGCTCGTCGCTCAGTGCCGGCTTCCCTGACTGGAGAGGTCAAAGCCTCTAAAATACCCACAGCAGGGCACAGAGATACACATGCACCCCCAACAGCTCATACTATGGAGCCCCTTTGCTCTAATTTGGTACCAAATGGCAGAAAGTGGCATGAGGCAGCTTTCAGTCTCTCCTCTGTGGACGAGAACTGCCGAAACAAATGCTTGGACAGTTAACAGAAGGCATCCACCTTAGATGGTAGTTTAGCAACCCTCTGTCGCTCCCCCAGTGCATGGGACGGGAGATCATGGGCCCACCCAGAGGCTCATCAAAGCACCCTCAGCCACTCCAAGGCCAAGCAGGCTTCGCCAGGGGATTTCTGGTCAATGCAGTAGTATGTTTTTCTCCCTCTCTCCATTACATTTCCGGGATTATCTCAGGGCCCTTAAAGCTGAAGTCTCTTGCAGTCCACTCCTCAACCCGATGCTTTCTCAGTTAACTAACTAAATGAGATGACTGCCTCCCACTGTGCCTTGTCTAACCCATGGGTGAGGGCCCAGGGATGGGCTCAGAGGAGGCGGTGAGGAAAGCAGGCCATTCCAGCAGTAATCCAGAGAACCCGCATCTTCAAATGCTTCAAGCAGCCAGCTCATTGAACAGACAGATCCTCAGATGGCCCTGTCACTCCAGAGACAGGTTCCCTTCCCACCCTGGGGGAAGAGGCAGAGTCTACAGGCACCAAGATCCCCGCCCCAGAGATGGGAGTACTTGCCCCAGACACCACTGAGGAAGTCCGAATGAGGAAGTTAGGTACAACGTCTTATAGCACTGAAGCCACTCATCTCTGTGTTTAACTTAGCTTCTGAAATCATTCTTGATAATGAGATCTACTATGCCTATATTTTATTTCTGGGTGTACAGTAGATAAAGGAGTAAAAGAGAGAGCCTGCAAAATCAAGATGACAGTGATCAAGAGTAGCCGTTACCTGGAATATGATTTGACTCGGTCCTTGGCCTTCAAAAATAGAAAAGGTCATGGGCTCCAGGGGTCCACTAAACTTTCCCTCTTGGCCATATCCAGTTGTCTGTTAAAAAAAGAAAGAAAAAGAAAATTAGCAAAAAAAAAAAAAAATTGGCATCACCATCTACTATGAATGTATACGCGTCACTTGCTGATTTTCTTATGGTTCCAGGACTGATATATGAAACCTAAGATTCTAACCTGGCTCAAAACAATGTGAAATCTAGTCAAAACAGGCAGGAAGGGGTCTAATAGTTGTTGAGGCTCTACTATGTCAAAATGGTTTGCTTAGAGCCTAACACGGCTTTTCTCATTTAACCATTCAAGCAATCACCCTGTGGGGAGAAATTAACACTCCCGTTTTATACATGAGGCTCACACAGGTTAGCTACTTGCCCAGAGTAAAACCCATAAGCAGTGGACATGGCACACACACTGGGTTCTAGCTGAAGGAAAGTTCATGATCTTCCCACAATGCCACTATGCTGTTAAATTCTACATGGTTTTACATAAGCTTCTTTTTTTTTTAACTTTTTTTATTTTTGGCTGCATTGAGTCTTCGTTGCTGCACACAGGCTTTCTCTAGTTGCAGTGAGCAGTGGCTATTCTTTGTTGTGGTGCCAGGGCTTCTCACTGCAGTGGCTCTCTTGTTGCGGAGCACAGGCTCTAGGCACATGGGCTTCAGTAGTTGCAGCACATGGGCTCAGTAGTTGTGGCTTGCGGGCTCTAGAGAGCAGGCTCAGTAGTTGTGGCACACGGGCTTAGCTGCTCCACAACATGTGGGATCTTCCCGGACCAGGGCTCGAACCCCTATCCCCTGCATTGGCTGGTGGATTCTTAACCACTGCACCACCAGGGAAACCCCTACACCAGCTTCTTAAAACCCCTCTATTCCAATCCTTTTAGTTTATAAGGAAATCCATGGCAGATTCCCAGCACGTTAGAGTTCAGGCACCTCAAAGACAATTGAATTTTTAAGGGGAAAAAATATGTAGACGTGTTGAGTACAATGCTTGCCTGGCACCCAACAAGAAGAGCTCACACTTGCTAAATTAGTATATGCTGAGCTTTGTCCTAAACACATTGAATCCCGACAACAACCCTACAGGGTGGATTATTATTGCCAGCTCTGTTTCACTGGTGATTAGGCTGAGACGCAGAGAGGTTAAATAATTTGCCCAGGTAGTGCAGGAAGCAGGATTCGAACCTGCAACTCCAGACCCGGCCCTCTTAGCCACTACCCCCACTACACAACAGCAGAAGCAGCCGAGACAGCCTGGGGTGGGGGGGGGGAGGGGTGGGAAGCTGGCAGCATGGGGATGCGCAGGAGGGTGTATTCAGCAGTAGTTCCTGCCATCCCTTCGTCTCCCACCAGGAATGGTCACTAACGGGAGTCGTGAGGCAGAGCGGAGCAGGCGGAACGCAGGAAGGGGCAGCCAGCCATAAACCCACCACAGAGAGCACCCTCTGGAACGAAGGATCTCACACCCACACTGATGCCAGTGCCCCCTCCTTCCCAAGTGGTTCTTCAGGTCTCCTACTTGTTATGGGAATCAGGGCTGGGATAGGTTAGAATTAGAAGTACGATATGGAAAGTTAATGGTTTGGGGAACTGGACAGGTAAAACCAAAAAAGAAAGAAGAACTAGTGAGAAGAGAATTTATTTTCCATTTCTTTATGAGGAGCTAGTGTGCTCTTATCGTATAGAAACACTGGGAATAACCCAAAAACAATTAGGATGAAATCATGGGGGAAAAGGTCTTGTACTATATCCCTTGGTTAATTGAATCTTGATTAAGTTGATCTGGGTTGTCCAACAAAAAAATAGTAACAAACAAGAACACAGAGGACGATCTACACGTGGAACAACTCGTACAGAACACCTACTGAACGCTGGCAGAAGACCTCAGACCTCCCAAAAGGCAAGAAACTCCCCATGTACCTGGGTAGGGCAAAAGAAAAAAAAGAATAAACAGAGACAAAAGGATAGGGACGGGACCTGCGCCAGTGGGAGAGAGCTGTGAAGGAGGAAACGTTTCCACACACTAGGAAGCCCCTTCGCGGGCGGAGACTGTGGGTGGCGGAGGGGGGAGCTTCGGAGCCGCGGAGGAGAGCACAGCCACAGGGGTGCAGAGGGCAAAGCAGAGAGATTCCCGCACAGAGGATTGGTGCCGACCGGCACTCACCAGCCCGAGAGACTTGTCTGCTCACCCGCCGGGGCGGGCGGGGGCTGCGAGCTGAGGCTCGGGCTTTGGTCTGAGCGCAGGGAGAGGACTGGGGTTGGCGGCGTGAACATAGCCTGAAGGGGTTAGTGCACCACGGCTAGCCGGGAGGGAGTCCGGGGAAAATTCTGGACCTCCCGAAGAGGCAAGAGACTTTTTCTTGCCTCTTTGTTTCCTGGTGCGCGAGGAGAGGGGATTAACAGCACTGCTTAAAGGAACTCCAGAGATGGGCGCGAGCCGTGGCTAAAAGCGCGGACCCCAGAGAGGGGCATGAGACGCTAAGGCTGCTGCTGCAGCCACCAAGAAGCCCGTGTGCGAGCACAGGCCACTATCCACACCCACCTCCCGGGGATCCTGTGTAACCCACCACTGCCAGGGTCCCGGGATCCAGGGACAACTTCCCCGGGAGAACGCACGGCGAGCCTCAGTCTGGTGCAAAGTCACACCGGCCTCTGCCACCACAGCCTCACCCCGCACTCCGTGCTCCTCCCTCCCCCCGGCCTGAGTGAGCCAAAGCCCCTGAATCAGCTGCTCCTTTAACCCCGTCCTGTCTGAGCGGAGAACAGACGCCCACTGGCGACCTACACACAGAGGCGGGGCCAAATCCAAAGCTGAGCCCTGGGAGCTGTGAGAACAAAGAAGAGAAAGGGAAATCTCTCCCAGCAGCCTCAGAAGCACCGGATTAAAGCTCCACAATCAACTTCACGTACCTGCATCTGTGGAATACATGAATAGACAATGAATCATCCCAATTTGAGGAGGTGGTCTTTGAGAGCAAGATTTATTATTTTTTCCCCTTTTCCTCCTTTTGTGAGTGTGTATGTGTATGCTTCTATGTGAGATTTTGTCTGTATAGCTTTGCTTCCACCATTTGTCCTAGGGTTCTGTCTGTCCTTTTGTTTTGTTTTGGCTTGGTTTTGGTTTTGCTTGTTTTTTGTTTTTGGTCTTTTTTTTCTTTAAAAAATTTTTTTTCATAATAATTATTTTAATAACTTTATTTTATTTTATCTTCTTTCTTTCTTCCTTTCCTTCCTTCCCTCCTTCCTTCCTTCCTCCCTCCCTCCTTCCCTCCCTCCCTTCCTCCCTCCTTTCTTTCTTTCTTTCTTTCCTTCTTCCTTCCTTTCTTTCTTTCATTCTTTCTTTCTTTCTTTCTTTCTTTCTTTCTTTCTTTCTTTCTTTCTTTCTTTCCTTCTTTCTTTCTTTCTACTTTTTCTTGCTTTTATTCGAATCCATGTGGATGAAAGGCTCTTGGTGCTGCAGCCAGGAGTCAGTGCTGTGCCTCTGAGGTGGAGAGCCAACTTCAGGACACTGGTCCACAAGAGACCTCCCAGCTCCACATATTATCAGACGGCGAAAATCTCCCAGAGATCTCCATCTCAACACCAGCACACAGCTTCACTCAACGACCAGCAAGCTACAGTGCTGGACACCCTATGCCAAACAACTAGCAAGACAGGAACACAACCCCACACACTAGCAGAGAGGCTGCCTGAAATCATAATAAATCCACAGACTCTCCAAAACACACCACCAGACGTGGACCTGCCTACCAGAAAGACAAGATCCAGCCTCATCCGCCAGAACACGGGCAACAGTCCCCTCCACCAGGAAGCCTACACAACCCACTGAACCAACCTTAGCCACTGGGGACAGACACCAAAAACAACAGGAACTATGAACCTGCAGCCTGCAAAAAAGGAGACCCCAAACACAGTAAGATAAGCAAAATGAGAAGACAGAAAAACACACAGCAGATGAAGGAGCAAGGTAAAAACCCACCAGACCTAACAAATGAAGAGGAAATGGGCAGTCTACCTGAAAAAGAATTCAGAATAATGATAGTAAAGATGATCCAAAATCTTGGAAATAGAATAGACAAAATGCAAGAAACATTTAACAAGGACCTAGAAGAACTAAAGATGAAACAAGCAGTGATGAACAACACAAAAAATGAAATTAAAAATACTCTAGATGAGATCAATAGCAGAATAACTGAGGCAGAAGAACGGATAAGTGACCTGGAAGATAAAATAGTGGAAATAACTACTGCAGAGCAGAATAAAGATAAAAGAATGAAAAGAACTGAGGACAGTCTCAGAGACCTCTGGGACAACATGAAATGCACCAACATTCGAATTATAGGGGTTCCAGAAGAAGAAGAGAAAGAGAAAGGGACTGAGAAAATATTTGAAGAGGTTAGAGTTGAAAACTTCCCTAATATGGGAAAGGACATAGTTAATCAAGTCCAGGAAGCACAGAGAATCCCATACAGGATAAATCCAAGGAGAAACACACCAGGACACATACTAATCAAACTGTTAAAAATTAAATACAAAGAAAACATATTAAAAGCAGCAAGGGAAAAACAACAAATAACACACAAGGGAATCACCATAAGGTTAACAGCTGATCTTTAAGCAGAAACTCTGCAAGCCAGAAGGGACTGGCAGGACATACTTAAAGTGATGAAGGAGAAAAACCTGCAACCAAGATTACTCTACCCAGCAAGGATCTCATTCAGATTTGATGGAGAAATTAAAACCTTTACAGAGAAGCAAAAGCTGGGAGAGTTCAGCACCACCAAACCAGCTTTACAACAAATACTAAAGGAACTTCTCTAGGCAAGAAACACAAGAGAAGGAAAAGACCTACAATAACAAACACAAAACAATTAAGAAAATGGGAATAGGAACATACATAGCGATAATTACCTTAAAAGTAAATGGACTAAATGCTCCCACCAAAAGACACAGATTGGCTGAATGGATACAAAAACAAGACCCATATATATGCTGTCTACAAAAGACCCACTTCAGACATAGAGACACATACAAACTGAAAGTAAGGGGATGGAAAAAGATATTCCATGCAATGGAAACCAAAAGAAAGCTGGAGTAGCAATTCTCATATCAGACAAAATAGACTTTAAAATAAAGACTATTACAAGAGACAAAGAAGGACACTGCATAATGATCAGGGGATCAATCCAAGAAGAAGATATAACAATTGTAAATATTTATGCACCCAACATAGGAGCACCTCAATACAAAAGGCAAATACTAACAGCCATAAAAGGGGAAATCAACAGTAACATATTCATAGTAGGAGACTTTAACACCCCGCTTTCACCAATGGACAGATCATCCAAAATGAAAATTAATAAGGAAATACAAGCTTTAAATGATACATTAAACAAGATGGACTTAATTGATATTTATAGGACATTCCATCCAAAAACAACAGAATACACATTTTTCTCAAGTGCTCATGGAACATTCTCCAGGATAGATCATATCCTGGGTCACAAATCAAGCCTTGGTAAATTTAAGAAAATTGAAATCATATCAAGTATCTTTTCCAACCACAACGCTATGAGACCAGATATCAATTACAGGAAAAGATCTGTAAAAAATACAAACACATGGAGGCTAAACAATACACTACTTAATAACGAAGTGATCACTGAAGAAATCAAAGAGGAAATCAAAAAATACCTAGAAACAAATTACAATGGAGACACAACGACCCAAAACCTATGGGATGCAGCAAAAGCAGTTCTAAGAGGGAAGTTTATAGCAATACAATCTTACCTAAAGAAACAGGAAACATCTCGAATAAACAACCTAACCTTGCACCTAAAGCAATTAGAGAAAGAAGAACAAAAAACTCAAAGTTAGCAGAAGGAAAGAAATCATAAAAATCAGATCAGAAATAAATGAAAAAGAAATGAAGGAAACAATAGCAAAGATCAATAAAACTAAAAGCTGGTTCTTTGAGAAGATAAACAAAATTGATAAACCACTAGCCAGGCTCATCAAAAAAAAAGGGAGAAGACTCAAATCCATAGAATTAGAAATGAAAAAGGAGAAGTAACAACTGACACTGTAGAAATACAAAAGATCATGAGAGATTACTACAAGCAATTCTATGACAATAAAATGGTCAACCTGGAAGAAACGGACAAATTCTTAGAAATGCACAACCAGCCAAGACTGAATCAGGAAGAAATAGAAAATATGAACAGACCAATCACAAGCACTGAAATTGAAACTGTGATTAAAAATCTTCCAACAAACAAAAGCCCAGGACCAGATGGCTTCACAGGCGAATTCTATCAAACATTTAGAGAAGAGATAACACCTGTCCTTCTCAAACTCTTCCAAAATATAGCAGAGGTAGGAACACTCCCAAACTCATTCTACGAGGCCACCATCACCTTGATTCCAAAACCAGACAAGGATGTCACAAAGAAAGAAAACTACAGGCCAATATCACTGATGATCATAGATGCAAATATCCTCAACAAAATACTAGCAAACAGAATCCAACAGCACATTAAAAGGATCATACACCATGATCACTGGGGTTTATCCCAGGAATGCAAGGATTCTTCAATATACGCAAATCAATCAATGTGATAAACCATATTACCCAACTGAAGGAGAAAAACCATATGATTATCTCAATAGATGCAGAGAAAGCTTTTGACAAAATTCAACACCCATTTATAATAAAAACCCTGCAGAAAGTAGGCATAGAGGGAACTCCCTCAACATAATAAAGGCCATATATGACAAACCCACAGCTAACATCGTCCTCAATGGTGAAAAACTGAAAGCATTTCCACTAAGATCAGGAAAAAGACGAGGTTGCCCACTCTCACCACTCTTATTCAACATAGTTTTGGAAGTTTTATGCCACAGAAATCAGAGAAGAAAAGGAAATAAAAGGAATCCAAATTGGAAAAGAAGAAGTAAAGCTGTCACTCTTTGCAGATGACATGAAACTATACGTAGAGAATCCTAAAGATGCTACCAGAAAACTACTAGAGCTAATCAATGAATCTGGTAAAGTAGCAGGATACAAAATTAATGCACAGAAATCTGTGGCATTCCTACACACTAATGATGAAAAATCTGAAAGTGAAATCAAGAAAACACTCCCATTTACCACTGCAACAAAAAGAATAAAATATCTAGGAATAAACCTACCTAAGGAGACAAAAGGCCTGTGTGCAGAAAATTATAAGACATTGATGAAAGAAATTAAAGATGATACAAATAGATGGAGAGATATACCATGTTCTTGGATTGGAAGAATCAACATTGTGAAAATGACTCTACTACCCAAAGCAATCTACAGATTCAATGCAATCCCTATCAAACTACCACTGGCCTTTTTCACAGAACTAGAATGAAAAAATTCACAATTTGTATCGAAACACAAAAGACCCCAAATAGCCAAAACAATCTTGAGAACGAAAAATGGAGCTGGAGGAATCAGGCTCCCTGACTTCATACTATACTACAAAGCTACAGTAATCTAGACAGTATGGTACTGGCACAAAAACAGAAAGATAGATCAATGGAAAAGTGTAGAAAGCCCAGAGATAAACCCACACACACATGGTCACCTTATCTTTGATAAAAGAGGCAGGAATGTACAGTGGAAAAAGGAAAGCCTCTTCAATAAGTGCTGCTGGGAAAACTGGACAGGTACATGTGAAAGTATGAGATTAGATCACTCCCTAACACCATACACAAAAATAAGCTCAAAATGGATTAAAGACCTAAATGTAAGGGCAGAAACTATCAAACTCTTAGAGGAAAACATAGGCAGAACACTCTATGACATAAATCACAGCAAGGTCCTTTTTGACCCACCTCCTAGAGAAATGGAAATAAAAACAAAAATAAACAAATGGGACCTAATGAAACTTCAAAGCTTTTGCACAGCAAAGGAAATCATAAACAAGACCAGAAGACAGCCCTCAGAATGGGAGAAAATATTTGCAAATGAAGCAAATGACAAAGGATTAATCTCCAAAATTTATAAGCAGCTCATGCGGCTCAATAACAAAAAAGCAAAAAACTCAATCCAAAAATGGGCAGAAGAGCTAAATAGACATTTCTCCAAAGAAGATATACAGATTGCCAACAAACGCATGAAAGAATGCTCAACATAACAAATCATTAGAGAAATGCAAATCAAAACTACAATGAGATATCATCTCACACCAGTCAGAATGGCCATTATCAAAAAATCTAGAAACAATAAATGCTGGAGAGGGTATGGATAAAAGGGAACACTCTTGCACTGCTGGTGGGAATGTGAACTGGCACAGCCACTATGGAGAACAGTATGGAGGTTCCTTAAAAAACTACAAATAGAATTGCCATATGACCCAGCAATCCCACTACTGGGCATATACCCTGAGAAAACCATAATTCAAAAAGAGTCATGTACCAAAATGTTCATTGCAGCTCTATTTACAATAGCCTGGAGATGGAAACAACCTAAGTGTTCATCATCAGTTGAATGGATAAAGAAGATGTGGCACATATATACAATGGAATATTACTCAGCCATAAAAAGAAATGAAATTGAGCTATTTGTAATGAAGTGGATGGACCTAGATTCTGTCATACAGAGTGAAGTAAGTCAGAAAGAGAAAGACATATAACATATGCTAACATATATATATGGAATTTAAGAAAAAAAGTGTCATGAAGAACCTAGGGGTAAGACAGGAATAAAGACACAGACCTACTAGAGAATGGACTTGAGGATATGGGGAGGGGGAAGGATAAGCTGTGACAAAGTGAGAGAGTGGCATGGACATATATACACTACCAAACGTAAAATAGATAGCTAGTGGGAAGCAGCCGCATAGCACAGGGAGATCAGCTCGGTGCTTTGTGACCACCTAGAGGGTTGGGATAGGGAGGGTGGGAGGGAGGGAGACGCAAGAGGGAAGAGATATGGGAACATATGTATATGTATAACTGATTCACTTTGTTATAAAGCAGAAACTAACACACCATTGTAAAGCAATTATACTCCAATAAAGATGTAAAAAACAAACAAACAAACAAAAAGAACACTGAGGACTTTGGAATTTGGTCTCCTCTCCCTCAGAGTTGTGTCAGGCCCTTGGGTTAGCTGTCCCCAGCCATTGCCAGCCTCTCTCCCTTGGGAATACAAGTGGTCTCTTTCTCAGACTCCCTTGCAGCTAGGAGGGTGACCAAGTGACCTAGTTCTGGTTTGTTAAACAAAAGGTGGAGTCTGCTGTGCCTGGGTGGAGGTGAGGGAATGGTTCTGGTCAAGATTTTGTATTCCTGATTAAGAAAGACACATGTGGCTGGCCTCTGCCTTGTTCGTCTTGCTCAAGCAATGGACTTCATGTCTGTAGCTGTGGCAGCCATCATGAAACCACAAGGGGATAAATCAGCTCAAACAACGGTGGAGCAAAGAGAAAGAAGCCCAAATCTCTGATAACATCACAGAACTGCTAAACCTGCCCGGGACTGCCCACGACAGCCTTCTCGTTGTCTGAGAAAAATAAATCCCTATTGACTGGAAACACTCTAAAGTTGCTTGTAGCTAAAAGCATTCTTAACTGACACAATAACTATACAGACTTCTAGCTCATCAGTTCCTCTCAAAGTGTATTTTCCTGTGGGGGCTCTTCCTCCCTTCCACTCCTTTCCACATCTTCTCCAGCTCCAGCAGTTCCTCTGCAAGGCAGGACACAAGAAGTAGGTGCCATGGTTGGTACAGGACGAGGGCAGTGCTTTTTGAGGGGCTACTGCTTAACAGCAAATGTCTTCATCAACTTTCTGCTCGCATCAGCAAGCAGCCCATCTTTCAGCTGATCACACCAGTGACGGCATCTATAGGAAAACTACATTAGTCAGGCAAACCTCACAAATAAGCCTGCATTTTTCCCAGGTAGACGAGCTGGCTCACCTATGAGAAATAAAGGATAAGTCTCAGTTGCAATGTTCAAAGTTGGGTTGGGTTCTCGTATCAGGGCAACAAATCTCTCTTCCTGCCCATTAACCTGGCTATCTGAGCTATAAAGATTTCAAAATGCATGGGCACGTCATGAGTCATCAAGCCATACATCCATAACTGGGAAGAATGCTGTGGTGGAAATTTGTGAAAAGAGTTGGAAGAATAAAACCCACCATCTTGCATAAAGAGGTGAAAAGTAGGAAGAGAATGGAACTGATATTTTTGAGTGCTTCCTGTATGGAAGCACTAGAACCTTCCATACAGGTTCTGTGGAACTAGAACAGGTTCTGTGGAACTAGAACCTCCACACATGTCATTTCTTCTGATCCTCAACAATATCAGGAAAGCTCTGGAGGAGTCCCACAGCAGAGGCACATATAACTGGTGCCGCTGTGGGATGGTACCAGCTCTGTTGGACCACCAAGCCCCAACTCCGCACCACATTGCTCCACTGCCTTCCGGGCCAGCAAAGGACGCATGCTGTTATCAGATCTACCTGCCTAGTAGCCACCGTCATTGTACTTTCCAGCAAGAGTTCTCTGTTTATATAGTATGTATGTCAGCTCTTCTTCCTTCCAGAAGAAGCATAGTCCCAGGCAAAACTCCAAAACAGTTGGCTTCTCCTTGATTTCCCTGCCTCCCTACTCAGCACTCTTTCCCAAACCCTCTCATCAGTGCCCTTACAATATATTCGTGCAGTGTTTCTAACTCCCTATGAGAACCAGTTCTCAGGAAAGAACAGGAGAGCCACTCATAGTATAGAATAAATGACTGGCAATCACTTTAAATGGCTACCTCTGCTGAATAAAGCCTTATGCTGAAGGAAAGACGCTCCAACTGAACTTCCAGCCTTCACAGGAGAGGGTCTGGGCATAGGGGTCGGTGAAGGCAGAAGAGAAATGGCTCCATCCCAATGCCCCTGAAATCCCAGCACACAGGCCTCAGCCTCCCTCCTTCACCCAGAGACAGCTGTGCACGTGGCTGTCTCCTGGGCAAGGCTCTTGCTGCCAGCAGTAGTTTGGGCAGTACTTCTTACTCCAGGTAAAAATCCCACTGGGGTGAGAGTAGGGAAAAAGGAAAACTTACTTTCATCCTTTATCTAGGAAGAAAAATGCATGTCCCCTTCTCAGACAAGAAGCTGATGAGCCTGCTAATGTCAAATTATCACGACAGAATCTTCTCTCTCCCTTAGGTCTCACTGTTGTTTCCTAACGTTTCCTAATATAAATCCGTAGTTATGTATTTAAGTTCTAACTTGTTCCGGGCGCTGTGCTATGTGCTGAGGCTGCAAAGATGACTAAAACACAGTTCTCCTCATGGAGGTCAGAGTCCATCTGAGTGTACACGCTGGATATTTAAAACATGGTAGTAATAATAATAGCTAATATTTATCAAGTCCTTAGACCGTGCGAGTCATTGATTCAAGGGCTTGATAAATGCATTATCTCATTTAATTGCCACATAAGGCAAGTACTATTATTAGACCCATTTCACAGGGCAGAAAACTGAGGTTCAGAGCTTCGTAACTCACCCAAGTTCTCATCACCAATCAATAGCAGTGCCGAGTTTGAACTAGGCACTGACTTCACCACCATTCTGAGATAATACAGATAGCAAAGGACACCTGAGAGGGTAGGAAGAGGAGAGAAGTCAAGTGGGGATGTTAGACCCAGTCCTTAGGCAGTCTTAGCTACACGCTTCAAGCCCCGGTCTGTGAGGATGCACCTTGCTCGTAAGGTTTGAACTGCAGATTTTCCCCCCAAGGGGAGAGCTCTGGTAGGTTTACAAGTTTGGCTGTATTTCACTCTAAATATTTTGAACTGTGTGGGCTCTCAGGGGCTCTCTGGAACTTGAAATTCAATATGGTATATTTGGGTTTTAGAAGAAAGGAACCAAGATTAGAGGTATGAGGATCTAGTAGTTTCCTTCTAAGGAGAAAGCAAAAGCTTCCCCATAATCTTGCTTCATAAGACAACAGATTTGGCAAGTGTATAACCTTTATGAGCTTCATAAGGAAAGTGAAGACAGCACCCCTGTCTCTACCCGAGGTTAAGGTCTGGTCTCCCCAGGTTCCATCCAGCTCCAGCTTCTAGAAGCCCGAGTCGATAGAGTTAGCTCAACAAGTGACTAAGCACAAATTTGGTCAGAAAACTCCAAGCCATATACGGGAAGAAAAGTACAGAGCAGAGCAGGGTCAAAATGGAGAAAATGCTTTTCTTAATTTCGGTGGTAATTTCTCATGGTCAAAGTTAAAAAAAAAAAAAAGTCAAGATGAAGGGACATAGACTAACACAGGTATCAGTATACTTTTCTTTACAGATTCCCTGAGCTGTATGCAATGGTCTAAAGCTAAGTAGACGGATTTGCTTAAACCTTGCCCGTGAAGTGGCATTGGCTTTTAAGAGCTGAGGAGAAAGCACACCTCTGGTTAAAGGTTGGACATATGACTTGTAGCTATTTCAACAAAAATAGTCCATCGGGGCAAAGTGTCCTTTGCTCACAATGAGTTAATTTTGATAGACTATTTTTTAAATCATGATAGCCGTTGCTTCCCTGGTACGGGGTAGAAGGATGACTGGGAATATTCTACTAAATAAATAAAGAACATTCTCTTCTCTTACCAAGTAAAGTGTAAAGAGACACAAGCAGTGCAGTTGGGCTTGCATCGTCACGGTTTTCTTTATTCAAACTCCTGTGAATAAACCGGAGATAAGTTGATTAGTTGCCAATCCTGTTTAAACCATGTTTCTCCAAGCATAAAGGGTCATTGGATCACATTCATTTATAAACCTAGTAGAAGGCATCCCTGAAGTTCAGCCTCTGCTCTGTGGAACAGCCTGGCCTTCCAGAAGCTTCCTGATACCTTGTCCTCCACAGCAGCCACAGGTCAACATCCGGAAACAAGCGTGTGCTAATTCCATCTTTACTAACCGCTTCACTTTATTAGTCTTCTTCATTTAAGAGTCTTAAATGATAGGCAATAAGTATAATTTTCACTCATTATATGCGTGGGGGATATATGTTTTGGCAAATGCCACAATAAGTAGATACTAAAATGTTTGTGGTGCTGACTCAAACCTGCAAATAGATGAGCTTCTTCAAGCAGGAAGAACCCAAGAATGTTCACAACCCTTCATTCAGAGACCTCACCAGCTGCCTCTTTGCTCTTCTAAACCTTGCTGTTAACTATGCCATACATCTAAGGAAAAAATGTACTTCTTATTACTTCAAAAGCAACCCAGTAAAAATCCAAACTCTGCCCCTCTTCTATTCTGTTCAATGTTATTTTTCCTTTTTCCTCGTGCCTTTGCATTTCACAGAAATTATAATTTTCACCCTAAGACACATCATGACTAACTGATTTTAAGATCTGAGATAAATTTTCCACACGGCCTGTAAAGCAGGGTTGCTGCCTATCATAATATTGGACTGCTAAAACAAAACAAAACGAAAAACCAGGGAAGTGAAGAATGCATTCACTTCACTAAAATTCCAATTATTTTATTGCCTCTAGGGATTGTGGATGATCTTGGTTTATTTCTTTATTTTTTCTTTATTTTTTAAAGTTTTCTGCATTGAACTTATATCATCAATATAATCAGCATGGGAAAATGGTTATAAAATTCTAACTACTCTAAAAATTTAGACCCTGAAATTGTTTAATTCCTTACTCTTGGATAGCTTATATTTGAACTTTATAGAGGTCAAAGTACTATCACATTTTAGCTTCACAAATGCCCTGGGAGATAAAGATAGAAATGAGCATTTATTAAGCATCATTCTATAGGGTAGATTAGTGGAGGGACCTTTACAAACAGGATGTCAGAGGTACAGAAGGTAAACTCTGCGTCAGCCTGGACCAGAAACCCAGCTTGGCCTTTCATTAGCTGTGTGGCCGTGGGTTATTACTTAATCTCTCTGTGCCTCAGTTTCCTCAAATGGAAAATACATAGCAATTGCTCAGTAATAAATGAGTGCTCTTATGAGTTTCTCACAGACATGAGTTAGGAAATGTTACTCTTATTTTGTACATGAGGAAATTGAGGTTCAAAGTTAAGCCATTCACCTAAAGACACATAGCTAGGAAGTGACATTGCCAGCTTCCAACCAGATCTGTCAGATGCCAAAGTCCAAAGAGCCTTTCGAGTCTTTCTGCTACACCCTACACAGTGTGATAGCTGGACAGACGTAGCTGTAGGTGTAGAGATGTAGAGACGTATAAAATGTACATATTGCTTGTATATGCTATATAAATGAAGCAACTTGTCCCAAGGATCTACAGCTATGTTAAGGAAGAGCTAGGACTACAACCCTTCAGTGCAATTAGAGCTGTAAATTTTGTGAATGTTTAGAAATGAGCTTTTGCAACAGAATTAGTCTGGCTGCTGTGTCCAAACATCATTTTAGGATTGGCTCCTTGTCAAACACAAACAAGACATTTTTCTGCTGCTTTAGACTGCTCACGGGGTTTGGAAACACACAGAAACCAATACGAATCGCAGGTTCTAGCATATTGCAATATGAAATGTATCTAAATGAATAAATTGGTATTCTTAAGTCTAATTGGTCTTTTTTTATATTAGCCAAATAAACATGATCAGCGATCAACCAATATTTGCTTAAGAGAAGTAAAAATTCAGACAATAATGACACATTGGAGGATCTTTCTCCTCAAACCCCTCAGCGTTCAAGAACTTTTATTTACTTTTATTTTTATTTTTTTGGCTGCGTTGGGTCTTCACTGGCACGTGGGTCTTCTCTAGTTGCGGTGAGCGGGGGCTACTCTTCATTGCGGCGCGCAGGCTTCTCACTGCTGTGGCCCCCCACCCCCGTTGCGGAGCACGGGCTCCGGGCGCACAGGCCTCAGCAGTTGTGGCTCGCGGGCTCTCGAGCGCAGGCTCAGCAGTGGTGGCGCAAGGGCTTAGTTGCTCCGCGGCACACGGGATCCTCCCGGACCAGGGCTCGAACCCGTGTCCCCTACATTGGCAGGTAGGTTCCCAACCACTGAGCCACCAGGGAAGTCCCTCAAGATCCTTTAAATGCTGTTTCCACTTTACTCGTCTGGACTTATCTCCCACACCCACCACACCCAGTAATGCTGAGCACCCCACGGACTTTGCACCGAGCTTCCCTGTCTCCACAATTTGTCACTGGCTGTTCTCCCCACCCGGCACAGGGCCCCACCTGGAGTAAATGACAATTGATATTTTCTGAATCAAGCTGGATTGAGATTATCCTTTCTCACTTCTACTTTTACTTCTCATACCCTACCATCTAAGACCAACTTATTCATTTATTTTAAAATCACTGAATTTAATCATTCTATTATGTGCCAGATACTGTGCTAAGAACGGGGATGACAAACTAAGGGGTACAAGGTCTGCTTCATGGAGCTGGAACCTACATCCTTCATGAAATCTCCCTGATTTCCAGCCAGAAGCATCTTCCTCTCAAGGCCCCTCCTGCCTGCATTTTATTTTTTATCACGTATTTACATGTCTGTGTTGCTGCCACTACTAGAATACAAAGTCCTTCAAGACAGAGGCCTCATTTTAAAATTATATTTTTTTAACCTCTCATGGCTCTTCATAGTATGGCTTGCACATACTAAGCTCTCAACAGATGTTTCTTAACTTCTAAAACACTTGTGATTGTCTAACATTGGTATTCTACGAATTTGTCCAATCTATAAGAGCTTTCAGAATAAACAGAAAATGTTAAAGGAAACTAATTTGAAATCTAAAGATTTATTTTGATGCAAAGTAATACATTTTTATTGTTGACAAAGAGGATTATTTCTCTTTTAAATACATGAACAGATTTCTGTTCAGTAAATAGGTTAAGAGCTGGTTGATATATATACCATCTCCACTTGAAATGATTTTTTTAGCACTTTCAATCTCCCAAAGACATGTAAGTTGAATGATAAAAAGCAAATAAAAATAAATTAAATGCCTTATTTTAGTCAGATGCTCAAACAGGCCACCGTCCGGGGTGTTTTAATGGAACCTAAAAAGTAAACATAGCATTACACTCATCCTTTCTTTTGTCATTTACATTCAGTTGCATCCTTCACGGAAGGGTTTCTGGTGGGAAACAGAAGTAATTGCTTTCTGCTCCCACGCCTAGGGTCTCGTGATTTCTTTGTGGACAAATCTATCATACCATGTGGTTGTTAGTTTGTCTGGTTTGGATCCTGGCTCCTTCACTGACTAATGTCTACTCAACTGTAAAGCAAGGATAATAATAGTATCTACTTTTGAGAGTTATGGGACTCAATAAGTTAATATTTTGAACAGTGTTTGTCAAATAAAAATTCCTTCTGCCACCCAAGTTTGCTTAGTCAGAAATTAAATATTGTCCCACAGGACAGCTCCTATCACAATTCCCAGCTTTCAACGGCCCTGGCCATAAGGATACTCAAGAAGCATCCTTCACAGCAACACTCTCACAGCCAAATGAAGTGGCCAGGCAAAGCCTTCGTCTGAGCGATCCAAGGCAAACTACACCACTGCTAGGATGATTCCAGAAGAGGACTTCAGCCTCTCAAACAAGTCTTGCCTATATTTCCTCTTTTTACAGACATCATTTCACTAATGAATACCACGTCCTGGATCATAATGATGCTGGAGGGAAACCATGGTTTATAACTCAAATGGCCTAAAATCACCAAGCCATACACACTTGATAGATTATTTCACAAACCCTACCCGGCAAAGGATTGGAGTAGATTTCCAGATAATTCAGTGACATTTCTTCTGAACTACCTGAAATAGTTGATCCAACCATCTGTTGGGAATTTTTGCTATTCGTCAGGGTTTCCTCAGGTACAAAGACTAAATTCAGACAGTTTCTATGGCAACTATCTGAGATGGCAAGTACATCCTTAGCAACAGAGGTCAAAGGTTTAGGGGGAGTTTTAAAAAGCCACCACCACTTGCTTTAATCTTGGACCACTCACAAATGCAGAATCAGGGCTGCTGGACTTGCAGATTAGGGCTGAAGCCTTCGTTTAATTCACATTAGCCCAGAAAACACTGAAACCCTCCACATCCTGAATCTGTGTCCAGCCAGGATAACAACACAAAGGCAGCTAACATCTACTAGAAGCCCTTTGTCTCAGCACATGCGGAGAGATTTATATGAATTACCTTACTGATTTTTCATAAGAACCCTATGAAGCAGGTACTGTTAAAATTTCTCTCTCAAAGATCAAAAATCAAGAGGTGAGGGTCAAAACAGTTACCAGACTTGTCCAAGATCACACTGCCTGGCTAATTTCACACCTGTACTCTATTCCTATATTATTCTCTCTATGAAAGCACAAGCATCCTGATAAAGAAGACATCTAGCGGCACTGAATCTATTACACATCTTCCCAAAAATTCAAAAAGGTTTTTTTTCACTGCATAGCTGCCCTTCTTCTTCAGACGCTGACATGAGTCTGCCTTCTCAGAGGGCCGTCGGTCTAGGAGATTTGGCTCCTACAGCACATCTATTTCTGATTTGTACCCTCTCTCCTCATTTCCTTCTGACCTTCACCTCAGCAGTCTCTCATTTTTCAACCAAGCCAAGTGTTATGGGTCGAATGGTGTCCCCTGCCTCAAAATTCATGTTGGAGCCTAACCCCCAAGTACCTCGGAATGTGATTTTATTTGGAGACAGGGTCTTTACAGAGGTAATGAAGTTAGAACTAAGTCATTAGGGTGGGCCCTAATCCCATATAACTGGTGTCCTCATCAAAAGGGAAAACTTGGATGTGGAGACACACATAGAGGAAAGACAACATGAAGACACATGGGGAAGACAGCCGTCTGAGAGCCCAGGAGAAAGGCCTCAGACCAATTCTTATGGTCCTCAGAAGGAACCAGCCCTGCAGACACCTTCATTTTGGACTTTGAGCCTCCAGAAATATGACACAATAAATTTCTATTGCTTAAGCCACTCCGTCTGTGGTACTTTGTTACAGCAGCCCTAGCAAACGAATATATCAAGGAACTCTAGTTTTGACTGATAAAGGCACTGCTGTCCCAGGATAGGGTGGCCTCAGCTGGGACTTTATCCAGTTATTATACATGCAGTGCCCACGGCATCCCAGGGGGTCCACTCCAAGCTTGATTGAATCTCCTGCTGGGCTCCAGAGACTCCAAGAGGCATTTTTAGACACTCCTGTCATTTTGCCATTTATCTGAGTAAGGACAGGAAATTTCTAGGTCCCAGTTCTCAAACTCTGCAAGTAAATCAATACATAAGCATTGAGTTTTTCCCCCCTTCTTAAGAAAGCTAAGTGATAGGCAAACCTTAAATCGAGTCAGTCATGGCTCATCCCTTTTGTTAAAAAAAAAAAGTTAAGGGCTTTGAATTAAAACACTTCACCATGCTCTAAGGCTAAACCACACATTTCCAAAGAACAAAGAAGGTACAGAGGAGAGGACTGCAAAATTTGTTTTCAAATATCATAGGTTATGTGGACAGGAAAGAATGTGACTAGAATTCATAACATCACCAGAACCAAACAGCACCAAATAATCCTGTGTGCCATTTACTTTACCTCTGCACTGTATATTGCTAAGAGCAGCAAAACTTATACAGCAAGGCCAGATATGAATAAAGATCAGATAAAAAGCCTGCTCACACCATTGTTCATCAAGTAATGTTCAGATCAATCATGCCCATCTTTTGTGTTCTCACTCACAAACCTCTGGTACCAATTACATCACTTAAGGTTTAGAAAAAAATCACAGGAGGATCTGACCAATTTGCACTCTTGGCAAATTAAGGACCCGATGAAAGTGACCATCAAAAAGCTAGAAACAGACAGGCAGGCATAAAATCTGGGCTGCTGCCTTGCACTTCAGACTGATTAGGAGGGAGGAAGGAAGGACCAAGGAAGGAAAAGGAAGGGTGGATTGCCCCCTCCCCACCCAACATACACATAAATGTAAGCACTTTGTCCTCTCCCTAAACTTCGTAATAAGTATGCCAATCTTTCAGCATATGAAAATCTGGATTTACACATATGCAAAATTGAGGATGATTTCTTACTTAATCAATAGGTTCATGATCAGGTAAATAGTCTTATGAGAGGATAGATGGCTCCTCTTAAAATATTTTAAATTTCTATGATTGACTTAAATACACATTACAAGCATAATTATTAAAGAAAATAATAATGAGTTCTAAGGGATATTTTAGGAAGTGTGCTCACTCTTACTCCCAGCCGGCTATTGTCCCACCCGGCACTCCCCCAGCATGAGCAAGGGAAGGGGCAGGAGGGGTGAGGAGGTCAGAGGGAAGGGAGGCCCCCCCACATGGGGACACAGATGGCGACCCCCCCCACCCCGTGGTGCTTCTCTGACATCTTAAGCAGACTGGCAGTAAGGATGTCAGTGTTGAGTTCTCTGAGGTGCACAGGTTTCCACCCCAGAAACTCTACAAGGGAGACAGAGGGAGGACTTTCTTTCTTCCATATCTAGCAGAACAACATCACAAGGGTCTTTTCTAGCCTAAAAAGGAGGGTAGAAATCACTATTTCTCAAAAAAGTGGCTTAATTATTTTTGACAAAGTGTTGCTTCATGCATTATACAACATTTCTTTGTGTATTATAAAGTGCACAGATGAGTATTTTGTCAAGATAATAAAACTACACATTCTGGCCTTAGAAATTCAGTACGAGGTAAATCTCAATTAGATCCCATCCCATATGGTTTAAACACTGAGATTTAAAACAAAACAAAACAAAAGACTTGCTATAATACTAGCTCATTTATGAGGTGACCTTGAGGCAAGGACTCTAATGACAAAAATGCACAGTCATGCTCAAGTGTAGTAGGCCAACCTTCTGATTTCTGTAATTAAATCATAATTGACAAGTGGGATGGGGAAGAGAGTAAGGTGGAAATAAATTTAGTTCTATCTTCATAAAGGATGCCATACCACTATGAAATCTCACTCATTAGCTAGTTTTTTTTAATAATTGAAAGTTTAAAAAACTAGCATTTAATGAACATTTACTAAGCTAAGTACTTTGGAAGACTTATTTCATTTAAGTTTCACAACAATCCTATAGGCAGGTCCTGTTGTCATCCCACAGGACAGGAAACAGCTCAGCGAGGTTGAGGAAAGGGTGTCAGTCTGACTGCAGAGACCAAGCACAGACCCTCTGTGTGAGGAAGATGTGCTCATCCTTAGTTTAAATATTCTTTAAGGATTCATAAATCTACTTTTCTGATTTCTCTTTATCTCTTACTCAGAAACACAAGTCCTAATGTTTTAAAATAATTAACATACGGTAAGAAATCATTGATTCAGAATATCATGGATGAGAGAACTCAGTGTCAGGCTTACAGAATATTTTAAGAGAAATTAAGTTTTCTTTGTGTCACATACACAATAGCCAAGGATAGCTTTGTCTGTCATATATGCATAAGTGAAAAACTCATCTTGAGTATGGTTAAAACCTCAACCACTAGGTGAATGTCTGCTTTTATTAAGTTAATATTTCTTATACCTAAATAAACGTTCATGTTTGTTCTCACAAGTAACAAATAGATAGATAGATATTCCCCTAACAAAAGTCAGTACTCTTTCCTTGTTTAATCATTGGGGAGACCACAGAACAACTAGCTCCTTCTAAATTCAACACCAGAGGTTTCCGAAGGAATACAATTGTATGCCAACAAATAAATATGTATATTTCTATCTGTGTAAACTAAGAGCCATAAAAGCACTTATTTGTCAGCCTTTGGAGAAAGGGACACAGTGGTGCTCAGCTTTCCTTCTCAGAGTCATCTCTCTTGACCTGGAAGAAAAGCGAGAGCACACTCTCCAGAGAGTTCCTTTGACAAAGGAATAGGAAGTCGAGTTGCTGCCAGGATGTATTTTGCCTTTCATAAAAGAATGGAGGAGGTACCAGAAATGCAATCTTCACCTTGAATGACAGTGACTTTTCCCAGGGGACATCTTAGCCAGTTTCAAAGGATGCCACGCCCACACCTCACCAGAAGGCTTATAGTGAAACATCAGAGGGGCTTTAAAATGCCTCATTAATGTTGTCCCAGAGGTCTCTGAGACTGTCCTCAATTTTTTTCATTCTTTTTTCTTTATTCTGCTCTGCAGTAGTTATTTCCGCTACTTTATCTTCCAGGTCACTTATCTGTTCTTCAGCCTCAGTTATTCTGCTATTGATCCCTTCTAGAGAATTTTTAATTTCATCTACTGTGTTGTTCATCATTGTTTGTTTGCTCTTTAGTTCTTCTAGGTCCTTGTTAACCGTTTCTTGTATTTTCTCCATTCTATTTCCAAGATTTTGGATCATCTTTACTATCAGTATTCTGAATTCTTTTTCAGGTATTTCCTCTTCATTTGTTAGGTCTGGTGTGTTTTTACCTTGCTCCTTCATCTGCTGTGTGTTTCTCTGTCTTCTCATTTTGCTTAACTTAACTGTGTTTGGGGTCTCCTTTTCGTAGGCTGCAGGTTTCATAGTTCCCGTTGTTTTTGGTGTCTGCCCCCAGTGGCTAAGGTTGGTTCAGTGGGTTGTGTAGGCTTCCTGGTGGAGGGGACTAGTGCCTGCGTTCTGGTGGCTGAGGCTGGATCTTGTCTTTCTGGTGGGCAGGTCCAATATTGGAGAGGGTGTGGAGAAAAGGGAACACTCTTGCACTGTTGGTGGGAATGTAAATTGATACAGCCACTATGGAGAACAGTATGGAGGTTCCTTAAAAAACTAAAAATAGAACTACCATATGACCCAGCAATTCCACTACTGGGCATATACCCTGAGAAACCCATAATTCAAAAAGAGTCATGTACCATAATGTTCATTGCAGCTCTATTTACAATAGCCAGGACATGGAAGCCACCTAAATGTCCATCGACAGATGAATGGATAAAGAAGATGTGGCACATATATACAATGGAATATTACTCAGTCATAAAAAGAAACGGAATTGGTTATTTGTAGTGAGGTGGATGGACCTAGAATCTGTCATACAGAGTGAAGTAAGTCAGAAAGAGAAAAACAAATACCGTAGGCTAACACATATATATGGAATCTTAAAAAAAAAAAAATGGTCATGAAGAACCTAGGGGCAAGATGGGAATAAAGACACAGACCTACTAGAGAATGGACTTGAGGATACGGGGAAGGGGAAGGGGAAGCTGGGACAAAATGAGAGAGTGCCATGGACATATATACACTACCAAAATAGATAAAATAGCTAGCTAGTCGGAAGCAGCCGCATAGCACAGGGAGATCAGCTTGGTGCTTTGTGACCACCTAGAGGGGTGGGATAGGGAGGGTGGGAGGGAGGGAGACGCAAGAGGGAAGAGATATGGGGACATATGTATATGTATAGTTGATTCACTTTGTTATAAAGCAGAAACTAACGCACCATTATAATTGCTTAATTATACTCCAATAAAGATGTTAAAAAAAACAAAAAACCTCAAAGATAAATAAATAAAATGCCTCATTAAAAAAAAAAGCAAAACTCAAGTGTTTTCTCATCCTCTCATATTATTGGACCCCACTTCTTTGGCATAGAATTGGTTTCTCCCTTGCACAATGGACAATGTAGTTATTGCAGCATTACTGGGCTTTTTCCCCTAGAGAATGAAACAGCAACTTCTCAGTTTGACCTGCATCACCTGCTTGAACTTTCTCATGGAAAGAAGAGATAATATTCATTGAACGTCTGTTGGGTGTCAGATAAGGTAATGAGTTCTTTACACGCTGATCTAATTTACTCTCACAATCACTTGGTTAGGCAAATATCTCCATTTTGTAGATGAAAAAATTAAGGTACAGTGAGCTTAAGCAATCTGTTCAGTGCTTGCTGGCTGGTAAATGATGAAACTGGCCTAACCCATCTGCCCAACCCTGAAGACTCATAAACTATATACCCAACAGTCCATGATAAACCCTCACTCAGTAAGACTCATTTGTTTCCTGGTGAGAGCTGAATGCCATCCATTTTCCATGTCACCTAAACATATGCTTTCTTCTTCTTTCAAATTATTCCTCTCTTGCTATCTAAGTTTTTGAAGAAAAATAAAGACAAGAAAATATTAGAGAATACATTGCTCTTCCAATCTCCTGTTTGGTATCCCCCATCACAGAGGGCATCTGTTCCCAGAAAGTCACTCACAATGAAAAAAAAACTGAGACAGAGGCAGGGGCTGGACCTTTGAAGACACCAATAAGCTGTACACGTTTTGACATCTCAAAATAATCACACATTAGTTGATGTTACATCTGCCAATGTGGCCAAAAGAAGGACCAGAATCTGACCAACATACACACCAGCCTTGCTTTCCCAATTGGGAAGGCAGATCTGTCTGTTTTCAAATCTTATTCCGCTTCTTTTAAGAAAGGGCGTTTTTCCTCCTATGACTTTCCCCTTCCCTGCTGTGTCCTGGGCAGTCAGTCCTAAGAATCCTAAACTGGGGGCTTCCCTGGTGGCGCAGTGGTTGAGAGTCCGCCTGCCGATGCAGGGGACGCGGGTTCGTGTCCCGGTCCGGGAAGATCCCACATGCCGCGGAGCGGCTGGACCCGTGAGCCATGGCCGCTGAGCCTGCGCGTCCGGAGCCTGTGCTCCACGGCGGGAGAGGCCACAACAGTGAGAGGCCCGCATACCGCAAAAAAAAAAAAAAAAAAAAGAATTCTGAATTGAATCTCACTCTAATTTTTGAAGACCACATCTGAGATATGACACTTTGTGAAAATGAGATTCCAGCCCTGATTTGTAGAGTATAAGAGCCCCAGGGCATCTCAGGGCTAGGAACTTTTTTTATATTTTAATTACAAAGAATGGGTGTAATCCACATTTAAACATCCAAAAGTTTATTCTTTTCTTTAATGTCACTACCAAGCTAGATTCAAGCCAAACCACTTCATCCAATGAATTTATAAAAGATATAGACTAATAAAAAGAAACCACGAAAGAAATTATGCTCGGTAAACAAAACATCACACTAGGAATAAACTTTCCTTCCCAGCAAATGATAACATAGCACCCCTCAAGGAATCAATTTGTCCAGCAACTTAAGTAATCCCTCCACCATCTATTCTGTCATTCGTAAAGAAATACGCTATCGACATAGTTAAGACATGTCAACGCTTACCTTTCTGTAAGTAACAAAATGGTTGTTAAAAGTTATTTTCTTCCATTCAGCTGTTGAGACTCTTGCTGGGACTTGAGTATCTTCCCCAGAGGACACTCTCCGGCTCTGCTCTGCTTCCCCAGCCTCTCCCTTCACCTTCAGTCAAACATTAACCATCGACTGGCTTTATTGATTTTCAGGAACCATCAGATGTCATAAAAGGTATTGTACTCCAGGAAAGAAATGCGTTTGTACCAAAAGAAGTTAATTCACATCTAATACATCTCAAAACAGGTTTCTGAATTTTGGAATGTAGGTTTAATAAATTAGAAGACAAGAAGAAGTTAAAGTGGAAAAACTCTCTGTGTATTCAACTATCTGTAGAGTGCGAGGTCCATGACATCCAAGAGTTTCATCCATATTTTGCTCCCCCACCACTTAGCACAGAAGACTCAGCTGACATATATTTGTGTAGATTCCGTCTTAAACACAGACAAGCACAGGGTGCCATGTCTGAGCAGTGACTCAGTTCATTGATAACCGGCCACGAGAGACATGGGAAATGACTCAGAAGGTACAGCCAATGACGTAAACGGGCTGCACCTGCTTCTGAAACCCAAGGGTCCTCTTCAAAGTCTGCATGAAACAACCAGCAGTAGCCTTCCCCCAAACCACAAACCAAGTCCTTTTTCTCACCACTCTGAGAATGGATTTGCCTGAGAGCAAGTTACTACTTTTTTCACTCAGAATGAGGTTTCCGATTAAACAACATGGCCCCAGATTTCTTAAGGCAAGGGCTCTTTTAGACAGATTCCTGATTCCCACCCCTCAGTCACTCTTGGAATCTACACTAAAGATGAGAATCAAGGTCACCTTTGTGTCAAATTTGATATCCATTCTGATATTCATTTCTGGGCTTCTCCTGAGCTGTGTTGTGTTTTCCATCTGCTAGGTGGGCATCGAGCACAATGAAAGCACAAGAGCACAGCCCACTGTCTAGATGGGCTTCTTGCTTCCCAGATCCCCTCAAGAAGACTTAGTGATTGCTCTAAGCCTCGTTTATCTTGGGGACCGTGAAGTGAAACCATCTAGTTGCGTGCCAGTGCTTAGCATACTCAGTGGACCAGCAGGCCCAGGAAAGATCCTTCTTCCTCTGTCTCACAGCCAAGATAACTACATTGAGGGAAATGAGGTCAGTGAGGCTAAGCAGCTCTCACATTCTTAACATCTGTGCCCTCCCCTGAGCTGAATGAAACGACTCGGTTCCACAAAATCAAATAGCTTCCTCTTGTATGTTTCACTTCCCGAATCAATGACAAGCATCTCATGGCATTGCTCTGAAAGGAGTTTGCTTCTTCTTTGGAAATTTTTTGTACTTTTTAATAAGGTATGCAAAAAGTACGTTTAAATCTATAAAGTTTTCTGTAAAAGGATGTATATATATATATCACTTTTAATCCTTGTTTCTTAGCAATATTATACAGCTATGTTCATAGCATATGTTAAAAAAGATGTTTTCTTGTTTAGTCTTTACAACATGGCCTGAAGTGGATTCCATCTTATAAACAGAAAACAAAGGCACAGAGGGGTTTTACCTCTTGCGCAAGTCACACAGCCTGTGATTACAGAATCAGGACTCCAGCCCTCGTCTGTCTGAGTCAAAGCCCAACCTATTCACCACAAGTGTTGAACTTGCCAGATTATTTTCCTTCTGGCTCCAAGTAATAAAAAAATCTACAGGAAGAAATTCCTCTGTGTGAGGCCGTTACTGACAGGAGATGGCCAAGTTCCTGAACTGGGCTTTCCTATATATTTTATGCTACCTCTAGGCTGTAGCTTCCAAGTCAGAACATCAGATTGATTAAACTCTAAAAAAGCCATCAGAGAAATTAACAGGTGATTGCATCTCCGGATTATAAAGGCTTTTCCTGTGCTCTCCATGATAACAGGTTAGCATGGTGCTCAGAGCTGTGTGTTTCATCGTTTATGTATTAACTTATGCATTTATAATTTATAAAATTATCTGGATTTTATAATTCTAGATTAAATCCAAAGATTAAGAGCATGCACGCTTTGCCCTGTGTTTCAGAGTGAACATCGCTGCATTTTAGGAACCCATTGTCACACAAAAATGAGGCCTTTCTAGTTCAGTAGTTTAATACTGACTCAGTAATAATAGGAATAATAAGGAAAATCTAATTGATGAAGATGACTAATTCCCTGTATCAGAGCGAAGTAGACATAAATTATGTATATGATGGAAACAAGTGAACAATTGGAAAGATTTGGGCAAATACTTCTGACGAACAGCTTCATGGTATTAAAACATATTAGCACTTCTGTCTATAATGTTTTAACCATTCCTCAAACATTAGCCCTAGAAAATATATAAGTAATATTTAATTTATGGACAGTGCTAGTCAGCAATGAATAAAGTTTGGAGAGCCTCCCAGATAAAAACTTTATGAAATTTGGAATGATTCTTAAAATTCAAAGTATGTTACATTTTTAATATTCCTATTACTTAAAACTCATGGTAAACGAAGTCTACGAATGCTAAATTTTTCCATTTTTCATGCACTTGCACTTTAAAATGGACTTTATTTGCATTACATATCATGTGTCTTGAGAACATTTTATCATGAGCCTATCAACATACAGCCTCACCTGACAGAAGTTGGATAATACATACATACGTAACAATAATATTTTTTAATTACTCGATATCTGTCTCTTAAGGTTAACTTAATGATGGCAGAAACTTTGTCTTCCATTAGCACTCAGTAAATACTTTTTAGAATTGAACTCCTTTCAGTTGTTTAATTCCATATTTCCAAATAGGATTGCAGGCAGGCTCAACCAAGGCTGATGTTCACCAGACAAGTGAACGATTTTGTACCCCCTCAAACCAATATTTTACATCTTTTGTTCCATATTTATTTAGTGGGATGAGGTGAAACTAATTTTCTGCTAGTGAATGTTTGAGGCTGAAGCAGAATTTTCCCTAATTCCTTTCACTGGCCAGGACAGCGTGCGTTTAAATATAAGCAATACACCCCCTACTTTTACAGCCCTTATACTCGTCTGTGGGTTTGTTTGAGTTTGGGATTCTTTTGTTGTTTTGGGCAATTTTCCAAACCAGGACACTTTAAGGCATTATTAAATGATTTAAGAGTTAGATAAGAAAATAAATCACTAATGCCAAGAAACACCGAACCATACATAATGCAGTTGCAAAATCTTAGCTAAGAGTCACCTGTGTTCAACCTAAAAATATTCAAAAAAGACAGTTTGGGGCTAATGAAGAGGTTTTTTCCCCTGCTCTCTATTCTGACAGAAGTAGATCCGGTTTGCAGTTGTTTATTTCAGAAATATTTTTACTCCATCTACAGATGGTTGCTCCCGGCAATTAGACAAGGTCCTTGATCTGGCGCTAGTTACCCATGTCAGGAAACTGCTAGAGAATCCTGTGACTGGAATGGTTAGGAAATATCCACATCAGCCATACATTGGACAAATGCCTTCTAGAGCTTTCTAAATCTGGAGAGTTTATTAAAACTGGGCCTTATGTCATGAGATCCTGGTTCAGCAGGTCTGGGGTGCAGCCCAGGGATCAACATTTTTAAAGCCCTCTGGATTCCTTATGTGGGTAATCACGTGGACCCTTCTCTGAGAAACACAGCTTAAGGATTCTCTGCTTTATCCACCAGTAAATATTCTTTAGCAAGGCCTGTGCTCGGTAGTAATTTCCCCCCATCATTTAGGATCCATTTCTGCAGGATCTGTCTCATACAACACTGCAGTTGACTTGATGTTGTACGTGAAGACCGAATCTGGCAGACACAAAGATGCTCATCTTGCCTCAGACATTTTTTTTCACAGTCTACTGAATGTTTTATTTGACCTCAGTTTTTTTCTTAATTCCAAGAAATGACAATAATCTTGTTGGTTTTCTGAGACCTATCTCTGTCTCTCTTATCAGATTTCACCAGCATGGGTCATTCCTCACATCCAGTTCACTGCCCAGACCATTGCACGTTGTTTCCACCTCCTGTACCCCATTGAAACTGCCCTCGCCAAGGTGATAACACCTCCTCATGATAATCAGAGACGCTCTCCAGGCTGCACCTTACCAGACCTCTTGAAACATCTAACACTATCCACAGCTCTCCCTGAAATGCCCTTTACCCTTGGTTTGTTTGCCAGTACTCGGTCCTGGTTTTTCTTCTACCTCTCGAGCCAGTCCCTGGTAGTCCTATTTGTAGCCTCACCAGACTCCCGGGGTCAATCCCAAGTTGTCTGGCCTCACCACTCATTCTAGGAGGTTGGATCTGTTCCCATCTGTACACCAAAGTCTCAAGTCTCTCTCACCGCCCAGATCTCTCTCTTGGTCTGGGCTTCAGTCTTTTTAGTCCAACCAATTTTTGCCAGAGCACGATCTACACTTCCCAAACGCACAACGAACTCAACATATCCAAAATTAACCACACGGTTTTAATTCCTCCCAAACAGATCCTCCTGGGACACCACTGCTTCATGCTAGCCCTGGTAGCACGTGTGCTGTGATTGATTAGTAATTCCTGTCATGGGTACAAATAGGAGACTGGCAATGGATATGCCTGGAAATCACCATCCTTGTCTAGGAGGACTCTGTGACTTGGATATTGGGGGCTCAATAAACATTGGTTTCCCTTCTCTGCTTATGAGTCTCTCACTAGACAACAAAACATTGGGACTGCCTCTGAAAATGTTGTCCTTAAGAAGTATTTCCTGGGAAAAAAATAGCCTTTTCGACAACTGGTGTTGAAACAACTGCATATCCACATGCAAAGGAATGAAGTCAAACTCCTACCTCACACCATCCAGAAAAATTAACTCAGAATGGATTAAAGACTTAAGTGTAAGAACTCTGTAAAACCCTTAGAAGAAAACAGTGGTAAATCTGTACGTCCTTAGATTTGGCAATGGTTTCTTAGATATAACAGCAAACGCACAAACAATAGAAAAAACAAATTGGACTTCATCAAAATTAAGAATCTGTGCTTCAAAGAATACTATTGAAAAAGTGAAAAGACAACCCACAGGATGGGAGAAAATACTGCAAATCACATATCTGAGAAGGGAATTGTAGCTAGAAGACGTAAAAAAAACTCTTACAATTCAAAAATAAATACATAAAAATCTAATAAAAATAGACAAAGGGTAAGAATAGACATTATTAAAGAAGGTACACAAATAGCTAACAAATATATGAAAAGATGGTCCACGTGATTAGGCGTAAGCAAAATGTAAATCAAAACCGCAATAAGATACTACTTTGTACCCATTAAGATAGCTATAATAAAAAGGACACATATAATAACAAGTATTGGAGAGGATGTAGAGAAATCAGAATCCTCATACACTTCTTGTGGGAATGTAAAATGATACAGACACTCTGGAAAAAAAATCTGGAAGTTTCCTCAAAAACTTAAACCATTGGACCTAGCAATTTCATTCTTAGGTATGTATCTAAGAAAAATGAAAACGTATGTTCAAACAAAAACTTGTACCTGAATGTTCCTGGCAGCATTATTCATAATAACCAAAAGTAAAAACACCCAAATGTCCATTCATCTGCCAAATGGGTAAACAAAATGTGGTATATCCACATAATAGGATAGTTTTCAGCCATAAAAAGGAATGAAACACTGGCATACGCTACAACATGGATAAAGCAAAAGTAGCCAGACAAAAAAAGACCAAGTACTGTATGATTCTATTCATGTGAAATGTCCATAACAGGGAAGTTCATAGAGCTAGAAAGTAGATTAATGGTTGCCTGAGGTCAGGGAGTAGGGGGATGGGGTGGAGGGTTATAGTTAAAGGATCTGGGGTTTCTTTCTGTGCTGGTGAAAATGTTCTAAAATTCATTGTGATGATGGTTGCACAATTCTGTAAATATACTAAAAGCTATTGAATTCTATACTTTGAATGGGTGAATTTTATGTGCATTAATTTTATCTCAATAAAGCTGTTAACAAAAAAAGGAAGAGGTAAGTCCTGCAGCCAAACCCACCCTGATAGGAAATACAAGACACAGGCTAAACATTTGCAGTTACCTCAGACCAGGCATTTCAGAACAAATTCATTGTGTTCTATTATCATAGATGTTTTGAGGGTTTTTAATTATTTTATTTTCACTTAAATATACTTGTTTTACTTAGTTTACTTATTATTTGATCTCCTCTTTCATGTTTTACTGTTAAAAATGTGAATAAGAACATTTCAGTACTTGAAGATTATCTTTGCCCTGAGCAAAGAAGGAAGGAGAAGACAGTGTGACCGACAGCAGGCCCTTCGGTCTCTCTCCTAGTGTTTCAGGTCAGGCAGTTCAACACTAGAGAAACCCTTTAAACTCACTGCCCACCCAAAAGGGAAGAAAATTTTCTTTCTACATGACCACACCTAGCAACTCGGAAGAAAAAGGAGAAATTTTTTTCTCCCTTTGCTCTTTCCACTCAGGGTAATATTAAGCCTAGTGTCAGTAACAACCCAGGAGAATTTCTGGAAAACTTCTGTTATCTTAAGCCTGAAATTTCCCAGTTGCTACATGAGAAAATCCAGGAGCTGAAATCTCACATCTACGATCTACTTAGTTCCCCTGCCTCTGCCAGTCCTCAGGAGCTTCTCACAGTGCAGAGGAGGGGAGGAGGGGGGCCACTGGGGAGAGATTCTCGGGGGTCACCAATGACGCTCAGGAAACGCCAGGTCTCCCTCACAAAGCATGGGGGAGGCCCTGCAGAGCATCTTGAATTAAACTGCTAGAATCCCACTCACCCCCATGCCCCTAATTTAAACCTGATGAGCTTGACCAGTGTGTCACAGAGGCAGGGCTCCAGAGGGACTATTTTTAAATCTGTTCCCTAAACATGAGAAACAAAGGGGATTGCCTAGAACCAGGACTATATCCAAACAGACTTACAAGACAGAGGTGGCTGTACCGTCTCTAAGTTACAAATACAAAAGAAAACTAATAACAGTTAACAACACAGGACTTGACTAAAAGTTAACCAAAACCCACCACTCTTTTCTAACCCCTGAAAGAATTTTCTGAAGACAAATAATAAATTTTCAGGACTGAGGTTCTTAGCCCTGGCTACATGGAATCATAGGGATTCTGATAGGATTGGTGTTTGATGACCTGACAGCAACCATCTCTAGGTTCTTCTTGGTACCAAAGGCACAGCTCAGGTTGAGACCCACCGATCTAATGCGGGCCTTTGCCGGGCACTTTCCTAATTGGTCTAAGCATAGTATCTCATTTAATCCTCACAACGAAACTGGGAGGTCATTATTTTTATTACTTTACAAATAAGGAAACTGAGGAACAAAGAAGATAAAAATGGACTCTCCAAGGCTTGAATCCAGGTGTGAATTAAAAAAAAAAAATCAAAGCACTTCACAGCTGCCCTGGGCTGAGCTCCTGTAGAATGCGTCTCCTACGCAGCTCTACTTACCTACCAGGCACGACAATCAGATGCGCAGCTCAGTCCGCTAGGCAGATGCATCAGCTCACAGAGCCACAGCCAAAACGTCAACACTTCCACCCTAGGAGCATTCTCACCAGCTGTCCGTCCACTCCACCTTTTCTGAGAGTTACTTCGCTGGGAATCCTGCCCGGGCTGTGAAACCTGCCCGGGTGTCATTTCCATGCGCTGATAACATCAACCGCTTTATCCCATAGAGCGCTTTCTCCCCAGATCTCTTCCCCAGCTGTGTCCTCTTAGATGTCCCCCTGACCTCCCTTGTCATGCAGCAAGAGCATCACCTGGCTGACTTGGATCTAGTCTGTCTCTCAGCTGGTCTGGAGGAAGGTCACCCTCTCTCTGAGCTAACGAGGAAGTGGTTAGCTTTACTAGAGCTCAGCTCAGACCAGGCCTAGCAGCCAATATTGTTCAAAGAATTAGGCTTCCCTGGTGGCGCAGTGGTTGAGAGTCCACCTGCCGATGCAGGGGACACGGATTCGTGCCCCGGTCCGGGAAGATCCCACATGCCGTGGAGCGGCTGGGCCCCTGAGCCACGGCCGCTGAGCCTGCGCGTCCGGAGCCTGTGCTCCGCAACGGGAGAAGCTACAACAGTGAGAGGCCCGCGTACCGCAAAAAAAAAAAAAAAAAAAAAGAAAAAATGGACAAGCAATATGAACACTAGTTTACAGGAAAGAAATGCAAATAGCCCTAAAACATATGAGAAAAACACTGTACCTCACTAAAAATAAAAAACAATTGTAAGTTAAAGACTATTTCTTAACTATCAGATTAATAAAAACCTAAAAGACAAGTCCTGTTGGAGAGACTATGGAGAAAGAACTACTCTCGTACACTTCTAGTGGGAGCAGCGGGAACGCGAAATGGTATTACAACGCTGTGGATGGGAATTTGGCAATATTAGCAAAATTACATTTACCCTTTGTCTTAGAAATCTCACTTCTAGGAATATATCCCATAGATACACTGGAAAAATTATCCAAACATGTATGTACAAGGTTATTTATTTCAGCACTAGTTATTACCAAAAACCAAAAAAACTAGAAGCAAGCAAAATACCCACAATAAGGTTCTGGTTGAATAAAATGTGCTTGCACCCACTCGATGAACAGTTTGCAGTTAAAAGGAACAAGGATGATTTCTATATAACATTATGGAGCAATCTCTAGGATAGCTATTAAGTGAAAAAAGCAGGATTGAAGGAAGTATATATAGTATGATACCATTTATCTAATAATGAAGGGGAAGACACAAATTTATGTATTTGTATGTATATAAAATTATGTACATATATAAACACATGTAAGTGTGCATTTGCTTATACTTCAGAAAATAAAAGGATAAACCATATTTGTTTAATAGTTACCTTAGGGGAAACGAGGGATCAAAGCGGAGAGAATAAGAACAGAAGCTAGAACTTCTCTGAATATAACTGACTGTATAGATTTGACATTGGAACCATGTAAATTCTTTACATAACTACAAAACAACATTAAATCAAAATGAAAAGAAGCTATTTCTAAAAATAGAAAGCAAATTAAACAAATGAACTTCGCTGCGTATTGCGTCGGAAGCATAACCTGAGAGGAACTAATCCAAGTAATTTAAAAACAGTAATATCAGGTTTCCTGGTGGCACAGTGGTTAGGAGTCCGCCTGCCAATGCAGGGGATATGGGTTCAAGCCCTGGTCCGGGAGGATCTCCCATGCTGTGGAGTGGCTAGGCCCATGCACCACAACTATTAAGCCTGGGCTCTAGAGCCTGCAAGCCACAACCGCTGAGCCCACATGCCACAACTACTGAAGCCTGCGAGCCACCACTACTGAATCCCATGCTCCTGGAGTCCATGCTCCACAATAGGAGAGGACACCGCAATGAGAAGCCCATGCACCGCAGCAAGGAGTGGCCCAAGCTTGCTGCAACAGGAGAAAGCCCGCGCACAGCCCAACACAACCAAAAATAAATTAAAATGAAATAAAATCTTAAAAAAGGAAGAAAAAAAACAAACAGTAATATTTCTGTGAACCCTAGTGGGTTAGAACCTAAGGACAAAAATCACTTTAAAAATCTTGAACTGTTTTCAGAAATCATTCTGCTAGCAATTATATTAATATCATCATTCTGAAACCTAGATAGTAAAGTCAAAAGTAATTATGTTAATATTGTTTGGAACCAAGATTTTGGCAGAAGAGTGGAAATATACAAATACAAAATCAAAGAAGTTAAAGTCCTGCAGTACTAAGTTCCAATTCAAAATATTAGCAGGAACTCATGATGTATTTTCTCCTAAATATTTTTTATCATTCTGCCCACTGAAACATCCTAGAAACAATGACCAACTCATAAGCAGTGAGCAACCCCAAAGCCAGCTTGTGATCTTTCAATATTGCTTTTCACAGAAGGAACTAAGCCTCCTTGGAGAAACTGCTGATTCTAGGTCTGGAGCAGGAAATGTACAAAATGTACCTAGAACATTTGTCATAACGGACAGCAAGGAAGTTATCAAAAAATACTGGGCTTGTATCAAAGGATTCAGAAGCAAACAGAAAGAGGTTCTCAGAGGCAAAAGGCAAAATTTTTGAAAACCAACAACAATAATGACTGCAATGAACTGAAACACATCAAATATGTTAAAATCCATGAGGTTGTAATTATACTTGACAACAAAACTCATTGATCACCTTTGGAGGATGCCTGAGAAACAATTCATTATTCTGAACACATGTTACGAATCAAGGATTTAACCTGCCTTTGCCATACAAACTGTATCTCAGGGTAACCAAATAGTTTTAAGGAAAAGTTTCTCTTTCTAGAAGTCTTCCAGTGAATAAATGAAGGAATGATAGAATTAGAATATTACCGTTTTGCAATCCCTACTCAAAAATCAGATCTAATCAAAGATGATAAACTACAACAAACAGACAACGGGTTGCCCAGTTTGCCTCCTGAAAGAAGTATGCAATACCACTTATGAAGAATTCTTGATGGAAAATTATACTTAAATCAGATCAAACCTTCCATTCTAGACTGTAGGTCTAAAGAATTACTCTATAGGAAATGTTGGTCAGAGAAACAAGTTACAGATGAAATGACACTCAGGGCTGCAAAATACAAAATGTGAGAAACTACAGGACAGATGACTCTGTTTCTTCCATGTATAAATTGAAAAGGAAAAAAAGATTAAAAGATTATAGATTAAAAGAAATTTAAGAGAAGGTGTGGACCTTATTTGGACCTGATTGAAACAAACCAATTCTTTTTTTTTTTTTTTTTTGGCCACACCCTGAGGCTTGTGTGGGATTTTAGTTCACCAACCAGGGATCAAACCCAGGGCCTCGGCAGTGAGAGCACAGAGTCCTAACCACTGGACTGCCAGGAAATTCCCCAAACCAATTCTTTTTTGAAAAAAAAATATATATATAGGGAAATTCTTTTGTTGTCCATTTTGAGGTGTGAAAATGGTTACGTGGTTTCAGTTCTTAAAAGGTTCTCATTTAGCAATACACATAAAAAGAGTTATGGATGAAGTGGTTTGCTATCTTGTATTTGCTTCAAAAGAATCCATTCCGGCTGTTGGGGAGGGTAGTATAGTAGAGGGCAGCAGAAATGAAACAAGACTAGGCGTGAGCTGATAATTGCCAAAGCAACTGGGCAATGATGGTGCATGGGAGTTTATTACATTATTCTCTCTACTTTTGTTTATTTTGACATGTTCTATTAGAAAACTTTAAAACGAAAAAATTTGTTACACACACACACACACACACACACACACACACACACACTGGCTTTCCCTACCTTCTTGATCATGTTTTGAGTAAAGGATCTGGGTCAATAATGAGTGAGTGGTGATTTTTTTTGTTCAAACAAGACATTTATTTCTTTAGAGACAGTGATGAGCACATTCTCATTGGAAAGCTGCCGGAGAAGAGACGGTTCCACCGTCACCCCATGTGCTGTTCCTCTAATTTCACATTCTGAATCTGGCCTTTCAGGAAAAGTAAATGAAGATTCCTGAACTGGAAGGTAAATTTGGAGGTCAAAGTACTACAATGTTAGTATTGAAACAGAAGAACTCTTCTCCTTTGTTAGCGTCTAAACAGAAGTAGTGCTTGTAGACAGAAGAGCTGGAGACCTGGAATCAAAGGGGGTGTAGGGGGAAGGGGCAGACTGTCCACTTGGGATTAAGCCTCAGGAATTTTCAGACATCTTGGGGATGTCTTTAGCCTTTAACAGCATAATTTGAGATTCTGTGTCTCCAATGGTCCGGGAAATCTGAGCTGATGGCGGGTTTACAAGCAATTAGACTCACTGCCGTTCATGAATTATCATTCCAGACCACGTACTAAGCATTTTATATTAATTAGCTCACTGAATCTTCACAGTCCTTCCCCTCCCCCATGGCACAGGAATTATCACCCCAATTTTACAGATAAGAAAAAGGAGGTTCAGAGAGGTCGAATTATCCTCTCAGGGTCACACAGCCAGCAAGTGACTTCATTTGTCCTCGAACCTAGGGAAGTCCGCCTGCAAAAGCCTTCCTCCACTGTCTGGGTTTGGTAGGCCTTGGGCAGCACTTTGTGGACACCAGTGATTGGTGTCCCTGCAGGCACCATGCACACAGCATTTCCTGGGTGAAAATCCTACCCCTTGAAATAAGGGCAACAGCACCATCAGGGAAAGGATAAATACCTGTTACAGAAGTTAAGTGAGTTCAGAAGACAATGTATGCCTCTGTCGCCTATGCGGGCAGCAAATCCAGGACAAAAACATCCAGAAAGCCCGACAGGTGCTGGTGGACAGTGAGTAAGGAGAAAGTATATTTCACAGCTCCTTTTTCCCATTACCTTATAACACTTTTAAATAGACCTCAAATGATATTTTTATAGACAAACACAGCCCCTTTTCCCCTGTGGCAAGTAATGCAATAAAGGCTCATTTATTTAGCATCCTATTGATTAGAAAGTAGTGATACACATTAGAGAAATGCAAATCAAAACTACAGTGAGGTACCACCTCACACTGGGCAGAATGACCATCATCAAAAAATCTAGAAACAATAAATGCTGGAGAGGGTATGGAGAAAAGGGAACCCTCTTGAACTGTTGGTGGGAATGTAAATTGGTACAGCCACTATGGAGAACAGTATGGAGGTCCCTTAAGAAACTAAGAATAGAACTACTATATGACCCAGCAAACCCACTACTGGGCATATACCCTGAGAAAACCATAATTCAAAAAGAGTCATGTACCAAAATGTTCATTGCAGCTCTATTTACAATAGCCCGGAGATGGAAACAACCTAAGTGTCCATCGACAGATGAATGGATAAAGAAGATGTAGCACATATATACAATGGAATATTACTCAGCCATAAAAAGAAATGAAATTGAGTTATTTGTAGTGAGGTGGATGGACCTAGAGTCTGTCATACAGAGTGAAGTAAGTCAGAAAGAGAAAAACAAATACCGTATGCTAGCACATATATATGGAATCTAAAAAAAATTGTTCTGAAGAACCTAGGGGCAGGACAGGAATAAAGATGTAGACGTAGAGAATGGACTTGAGAACGTGGGGAGGGGAAAGGGTAAGCTGGGACGAAATGAGAGAGTAGCATGGACATATATACTCTACCAAATGTAAAATAGATAGCTAGTGGGAAGCAGCCACATAGCACAGGGAGATCAGCTCAGTGTTTTGTGACCACCTAGAGGGGTGGGATAGGGAGGGTGGGAGGAAGACACAAAAGGGAGGAGATATGGGGATATATGTGTACGTATAGCTGATTCACTTTGTTATACAGCAGAAACTAACACAACATTATAAAGCAATTATACTCCGATAAAGATGTCAAAAAAAAAAAAAATAAAGAGCATAAAAAAAATCAAGGAGACTATTTAAAGCATGTTTAAACAGAGGCTATTCTTCTTTGGCACTTATTCTAGAACAGGGCAGTATGCTAAGAGCTTTAAGTATCCTGTTATTTCAATATTCTATAGCATTCCTATGTGATAGCTTCTATTTTTATCCCCAATCACAGAAAAGCAAACTAACATTTAGGGCAGTTCAGTGATTTACTCAGCATTGCACAGCTTCTAAGTAACAGACCCAGGATTCAAAACCAGGTCTCTCTGGAAGCAGAGACTGCATGAATCTTTGTTCTTGTTTTTTGTTTAAAACAGTTTAGACATGAAGAATGTAAGTTATATATTAAACTCCCATGTTACTATTGCCCAGCTTATGACATAAAATATTAGGAATAAAGTTTATACCCCTGCAAAAAAAAAAAAAAGTAGTGGTACAACACAGTGAGAATTGAAGACTGTGAAGATGACCCAAAGGCAGTGAGATATCCTAAAGAGGTTTATGACCCATCAAAATGCAATTACATTCCAGAGGCAGAGCATTAAATATATCTTATTGAATTAAATTTATCTGACAACTGTTCAGCTGCATATGGTTATGTGAAGTCTGTATAACCAGAATACTTGATTACCCAGAATAAACATATTCTCTGATGATGCTGGCTTTTCTGCCATTGGATCTAGGTAAACAAAACCTCCACCGTACATGTTTACTCTACCACATGAAGGGTTGAAGATACATAAAACTAAACTGGAAAGAATCTGGTAGAAAATCATCTGGAGATAGCCCTTTCAAAATGTATCATTCCTAGGGAGATACTAAACACTACAACTTGGGAGCCTGCAGTGATTCCCCGGTGCATTTGGGGAGGCTGCTCAAATCTATTATCATGTTTAAGGAAATAATATATGTAAAGTCCTGTATATGCCCAATAATTGGTAAGGGCTCCTAAGTGGCAGCTATTGTTATTACTATCATATTATAATTATTAAAATGATCCTTGCCTTGTAGCTCCTTATAATAGAACTACGTTGATGGAAACTGGCTTATATTGTCTTTTATTTTGTCATCAGAAGAGGAGTGAGTGTGTGTCTTTGGTCTTAGTTTGAATTAAGATTCCCTTGAACATAGTACAATCTAATAATGACCATATTATTCCCTGTTTTATGCTTTTAATTTATCCCAAGTAAGGAAATACTGAAAAGCAGGCACAAGAGAAAAAGACTACAGTATTTCTAAAATGCAGAATCTTTGTGAAAAAAGTGCTATGAGCAGAGTTGTCAAGTGAAGTCCCTCAGCTGATACAAGGCAGCAGAGAACACTGATACTCCTATTGTCTCACCAGAATTAGTCAGGGTTCTCCAGGGAAGCAGAACCAACAGCAAGAGATTTCTTTTAAGGAATTGGCTCATGCATTATGGAGGCTGGCAAATCCAAAATCTGCAGGGTGGGCCAGCAGGCTGGAGAACCAGGAAGAGCAGTTCAAGTCCAAAGGCCATCGACTGACAGAATTCTTGCCCAGGGGAAAATCAGTCTTGTTCTGTTCAGGCCTTCAACTTATTGGGTAAGGCTCACCACACTAGGGAGAGCAATCTGCTTTACTTGAGCCCACCAATTTAAATTTTAATCACATCCAAAAACACTTTCACATATGTTTGACAACACATATGTTTGACAACATATCTGGGCAGCATGGCCCAGCCAAGTTGTCCCTTAACTGTCACAATCACTCTCTCTCTTTTACACACACACACACACACACATACACACACACTTGATCAAGATTCATTACAAAGTGAGGAAGGAAGTATCTACATCATAATGCCAAGCACCAGGGGTCTCCTGGAGCCCTCCCAAGAGGTCACTTGCCTGATGAGAGCATCATCATATCAATTTCAAGGCACTATTATTTTATTTCTTCTTCTTTTTTTTTTCACTTGCATAACTTGTTTTTCTTCTTTATTCATTTTTTATACAGCAGGTTCTTATTAGTTATCTATTTTATACACATTAGTGTATATATGTCAATCCCAATCTCCCAATTCATCCCACCACCATCACCCCCCACCCCACTTTTCCCCTTTCATGTTCATACGTTTGTTCTCTATATCTGTGTCTCTATTTCTGCCTTGCAAACCAGTCCATCTGTACCATTTTTCTAGATTCCACATATATGCATTAATATATGATATTTGTTTTTCTCTTTCTGACTTACTTCACTCTGTATGACAGTCTTTAGGTCCATCCACGTCTCTACAAATGACCCGATTTCATTCCTTTTTATGGCTTTCATTCCTTTTCAAGGAATCCTTTTCATTCCTTTTTAAGGAATCCTTTTCATTCCTAATATTCCATTGTATATATGTACCACATCTTCTTTATCCATTCATCTGTCAATGGGCATTTAGGTTGCTTCCATGACCTGGCTATTGTAAATAGTGCTGCAATGAACATTGGGGTGCATGTGTCTTTTTGAATTATGGTTTTCTCAGGGTATATGCCCAGTAATGGGATTGCTTGGTCATATGGTAATTCTATTTTTAGTTTTGTAAGGAACCTCCATACTGCTCTCCATAGTGGTTGTATCAATTTACATCCCCACCAATAGTGCAAGAGGGTTCCCTTTTCTCCATACCCTCTCCAGCATTTACTGTTTGTAGATTTTTTGATGATGCTTATTCTGACCCATGTTAGGTGATACCTCATTGTAGTTTTGATTTGCATTTCTCTAATAATCAGTGATGTTGAGCATCTTTTCATGTGCCTCTTGGCCATCTGTATGTCTTCTTTGCAGAAATGTCTTTTTAGGTCTTCTGCCTATTTTTTAATTGGGTTTTTCATTTTTTTAATATTGAGCTGCATGAGCTGTTTATATATTTTGGAGATTAATCCTTTGTCTGCTGATCCATTTGCAAACATTTTCTCCCATTCTGAGGGTTGTCTTTTTGTCTTATTTATAGTTTTCTTGCTGTGAAAAAGCTTTAAAGTTTAATTAGGTCCCATTTGTTTATTTTTGTTTTTATTTCCATTACTCTAAGAGGTGGGTCAAAAAAGATCTTGCTGTGATTTATGTCAAAGAGTGTTCTTCCTATGTTTTCCTCTAGGAGTTTTATAGAGTCCAATCTTACATTTAGGTCTTTAATCCATTTTGAGTCTATTTTTGTGTGTGGTGTTAGGGAGTGTTCTAATTTCATTCTTTTACATGTAGCTGTCCAGTTTTTCCAGCACCACTTATTGAGGAGACTGCTTTTTCTCCATTGTATATCTTTGCCTCTTTTGTCATAGGTTAGCTGACCATAGGTGTGTGGGTTTATCTCTTGGGTTTATCCTGTTGCATTGATCTATATTTCTGTTTTTGTGCCAGAACCATATTGTTGATTACTGTAGTTTTGTAATATAATCTGAAGTCAGGGAGTCTGATTCCTCCGGCTCCGTTTTTTTCCCTCAAGATTGTTTTGGCTACTTGCGGTCTTTTGTGTCTCCGTACAAATTTTAAGATTTTTTGTTCTAGTTCTGTAAAAAATGCCATTGGTAATTTGATAGGGATTGCATTGAATCTGTAGATTGCTTTGGGTAGTATAGTCATTTTCACTGTATTGATTCTTCCAATCCAAGAACATGGTAATAGAAACATTTGTGCTGTTTGCTTTTAAAAGTTTGTGTTGGACCAAGGGGGATTGGGGAGGGAGATAAATTGGGAGATTGGGATTGACATATACACACTACTATAAATAAAATAGATAACTAATAAGGACCTACTGTATAGCACAGAGAACTCTACTCAATACTCTATAATGACCTATATGGGAAAAGAATCTAAAAAAGAGTGGATATATGTATAATTGATTTCACTTTGCTGTACAGCAGAAACTAACACAACATTGTAAATCAACTCTACTCCAAACAAAATTAATTTAATAAAAAGTCTGTGGTGGTATTTTGGCTAGGAAAGCAGTCTATCTCTTTCTTCTCCGTATGGCCCCCAGATAACCCTATTCCTGCCTTAGTGCAGTGCCTTATCTCCAGGAGGACCTGGAGTAGGTAAGAGGCTGAGTGCTCGGCAAAGCCACTGGGTGCAGACATGAAAATAACACACCCATCCATGAGTTACACACCCAACAGACATGTCCAGAGCAAGCAGATATGCCATGGCCACCTTCTGGTGGGACTGACACAGGAGAAACTGCCTTCCCCTCCACAGTGCCTCTTGCTGCAAACAATGAGCCAGTGTACATTTGCCAAAGCTCTGCAAATCATGACTAATGTGAAAAACAATGCAAGAGCAGCTGGTCTAAGCCAAGGAAACCATGGGCAAGTGGTAAATTAAAGTTGACAAGAGGTAATCCCAGACATTCCGATGCAAAGATAATGACCAGAAACCAGGAAAGTGGTTGCCTAAAATCAAAAAAACATATTACTAGCAATAAGGTAACAATTCAGAGAGGATTTCTATTAAGAGAATCCTGCACTGGGAAGAAGATAATAATACATTAACTCAGGGGTCCCCAACCCCAGAGAAGTTAAGTAAACTTACACAAAGTAACATAACTAGAAACATGATACAAGCAGGATATGAAACCAGGAAGTGTGACTCCCAAGTCTAAAAACTTAGCCACTCTACTATACGGCATCCTAATTTTGTAATTTTTTTATGCCTGTGAGACATTAATAGGGCTGTTGAGATTTATCTTTTCCTTATCCCCATCTTATCCACATACATTTGTTTATAAATAATAATAATAAAATTGTATATTTTCTAAATATTTTATAATTTGGACTTTTTTTTCCAACAAATAAGATCTTGTCCGTGCCCTTTCCTCCAGAATTTTCCATATATGTGACTTGTTCTGGGCTGACCAAGTTTTAACCCAAATTGGTTCTTTAAAATATGAGATCACACTGCTCGTTACCCTATACCATGTTGCGTCTTTCAGGTCACACTGAGTTTTAGCTTCTTTCAAGAATGATTTCATTGTATCAGAAATTCAAGCCTTAAGTTGAGCTCTAATTTATTTTCCAATATCAATGTGTAAGGTGAGAGGAAATTGAAGTGAGATTTGGGTTTTCTGATTTTCAGTTTTTGGAAAGGATTTTTTTTTAACTTACGGTCTTCCTATAATCATACCATGGAGCTAATTCCATTCTGCATCTACAGATAGGTGAGCAATTTGTTTCTGGGCGAACAGAATTTTTACAGGAGTTTGTGTTTTTTTTAAGTCATTCCAATGCTTTAAACAGTCCTTGTGGTGTCACAGGCTTACTGTGTGGTGACCTAACTCTTCATTTAGTTGCTGCTGCATCATAACTCGAAGCCTCAGTTTTCTCAGCTACAAAATGTAGCCAATAATCCCTATTTCCTGGAATTGTGAGATGTAACTGAGGTAGTAAAGATAGAGACCCAACACAAGCCTGGCACAAGGAAGGACACAATGACAGTTAACATCCGCGTGATTCCCCTAGTCTGAGCTCTACCAGTCACAGTTATGATTTGGATATGCTTAATTCTTCTAAGACTCTGTTACCCTATATGTGGGTCTAGACATCAAAGGGTCCCGCTGACTCTCTCTGTGATTCCAAGATGTCCTCTGTCCTACCCACCACCCCCTCAGTATGCTGACTGTACCCCACCACCCAGGCGGGCACTCAGACCCGGCCCAGGCTCCTGGCAGATTTTCGTATCCTAGTTCACATGTATTATCTTCAGGACATCTGAATTAGCTAAATGTGCCAACTATGCACTACTCAAGTAATTGCACAAGTTTGAAGCTCCTTCCATTAAACTGAATGTTTGGGCTGAAGAAAACTTCAACTTGGAAAAGAAAGACAATTCCCAAGTTTGTGAAAGAATTTTCTTAATGCTGTGACTAATCTAGACTTGGCAGAGCTGAGGGCTCCCCCAAGCAATGGAAATGTCTCTCTTCCGCATCCTCCAGCCCCAGCACGCTCCAGTGTAACTGCACCACCACCTCTCCCCATCCATTGTCATCACATTTGATTTGGAAACTGGTCCAAAGAGAAAGGAAACTGAGCTCAGTTAAAAAAAAATGGGGTGCTGAAAGAATAAAACAATAATTACATAGTACCCACCATTTATTGAACACTTACTCTGTGTCTAAGTTCAACCATTAAGACAATCCCCACAACAGTCCTATGAGGTAAGTAGATATTTATGAAGTAAGAATTTTAATTATCCACATTTTATAGATGAGGAAACTGAGGCAGAGAGAGGTGAAATGGTCTGACTTCAGAGCCCACGTTCCTCACCAACACACTGTCCTATCCTTGACGGCAACAGTAACACTGATGATGGCTCATATTTAGTGAGCTATCTGCAATGCACTGGACACTACACAAGTGTAGTATGAAAAGGGAATTTGCTCATTAAAAAAAAAAAATCCAGCTTCTAAGATGTCCACATTTTAAAAAAGGAGCAAAATTCATCTCAGAGATACACGGTGTTTTTGTTTATTCCACTGGTTTTCAACCTTAGCTACATATCAGAACCACCTGGAGAGATTTTTTTTAAATACCAATATCAAAGCCTACCCCACATCTGGGGGTGGGATCCAGGCATCAGTAATTTGTTAAAGTTTTGCAGGTGACTCCAATGCCCAGGTTGAGAACCACTGGTATACATTCATCAACACACTTAGGACTATTTTTGGTGAGAACATGATTGGAAAGGAAAACATTGTCAACAAAGAAAAATAAACATTTTGCATAATAAAGTTACAAGAAGTTGGAATCTTCTTCAAGTAGGAAGAAGAGTTGGGGAACCTAGAAGAGGGAGAAGAGATCTCTTTGGAAAGAGATCCAGACAGTCCAGGAGGAGAGACTGGAGATCCAACAATAAAACAATAGGAGAGACCCTGAGGGGAAAAGATGGAGCCATAGGTTACAAAACATAGATACAGTACTTCACTCTGCCCTGTATCCACACCTTTGCCATGTGGCTTTGCAGCTCCTTGTATCCAAAAGGAGATTCCTTTTTGTTTCCTCTTGAATCGGGGCTGATTCTATGAGTTGCTTTGACCAACAGAATACAGTAAAAGTACTAGAGTGCCAATTGTAGGCCTACATCTTGGAGACCTTGCATGCTTCCATTCACTTGCCATGTGAACAAACCTGGGCTTAACTGCTACAAGTTGAGAAACCACATGAAATAGAGCTTACCTGTCCCAACCAAGCCCCCGGACATGTGAGAGTTCAGCCAAGATCAGCAAACTGACCACAGCTAACTGACGATCCATATGAGAGACCAGCTGAAACCAGAAGAACCACATTGCTGATCATCAATTGCTAATGCACAGAATTGTGACCGAAAATTGTGGGTAGTTTGTTATGCAGCAATAGCTAACTGATACAGATGACTAGTGAGACAGCCTGTGGAATGGCTGAGAGACATTAGAAGGGTAATACCTAACACTCAGCTTTAGGTTGTTGTCTGGTCTGTGCTGTAAACCCTCTTGAACCACCCCCAACTAGACCCAGATCTTCAGTAAACACAACCACCATGGTAATGATGCTTTTCCTAGTAAATAAAAGGGACAGGGGTCAGGGAGTCACAGGAGGGCAGTTACAGCAGGAAAGATGCAGAAGGGGCCTGAAAATTCTTTGGAGGCAGGAAATCAGAGTGAGAAACCATCAGGAGGAAAACAAAATCACCCCAAGAATTCTGAGAGCCCTGAAGGAGGGGAGATGGGACAAGCCACAGTGTGTGGAGTAGGCCTCAGGTAAGACTTTCAGGGTATCAAGGAAAAGGTGAGTCTCTCAGGCTAGAGGGCTCAGGACACCCCAGCAGCTGACCCATGGGTATGCTGGTATTATTCCATTTGACCCTCACATCAACCCTAACAGGGAGATATTTATTACTCTCATGTTATAAAGGTAAGGATTAGAAAGTTAAATAACCTCCCGAAGATGACTCAACAGGGAGGAGGCGGAACTGAGTCTGACTCAAGCTTTCTGAGCAAATCTGATGAGGAGGTAGGAGTTCTGAACACTTCTTCCTGAAACTCAAAACTTCCCGGCTTCCCAGAATGTGGCATTCCACTGTACCCCAGCCTTATGTAAAGGTTGAAGAAAGTGACCCTAAATCCCGAGATCCAAATCCTCCCATCCCATTCAAGTGCCATCCCAACCAGCCGCCTCGGACTTTTCTCTCTGGTGAACAATTCCATTGGCTTCCCCCATCCCATCCACCCGGCTTTCAACCAGAGTCAGTGCTTCCGGGTTCCTGTGACCACCCCGTCCTCCCCCCTGTGGTAGGACTGGGTCCTCAGATCAGGAGACCAGCCCGGGGGTCACATTAGCATTCCCTGCTCAACCCAGTGGTCCAATTCTGCCCCAAGATGCGGCACTTCTCGCCAGAGCCTGTGCTGGCTGTGCAGCCCGGAGAAAGCCTCACCCACTCCAGCGTGTGCACCGACCCTCTGCGTGGCGCAGGGGAGGGGAAAATCAAGACATGGGCAAGTTAAAGCTGGGGCATCACAGAAAACATCAGGAACCCATGGCTTGTGTTCCTGCCCCTCTCCCTCTGCCAGTGCAGGGTCAACATCATCTCTGGATACTAGAAGTTTTCCCCTAAAAATATGCGTTCTTGTTTGTTTGTTTTGTTGTTGTTTGTTTGTTTTTCTCACACACACACTGTATTTTATTTTTACAAGAGATAAATAAACTGACACCAAGCATTGTAAATGGATGACCACAACAAAAGCAACAATGATTGCAATTACCAAACATGAAACGCACTCATACTATGTCATAATATTGACATTCAGTCCAGTAATCCTCCACTGTAACAGCTCCTTTACTTTGCAGTGAAAATTGATTTGTATATTTTTTGCCTCTGAGTCCTTGTGGAATTTTTTTTTTATTCAAACAGAAAGTCACAAAAATTATAATCATCCTCATGAGTTCACTCAGTCCCATGTAATTAATTTTTTTATCTTGATCTTTTGTTAGCACTTTTATGAATTCATCAGTTTTCCATTAGAGTTCTGAAAATGCTTATTCATTCAGTTCAGCAGTATAGTCAGTTACCAGAAACCTGTACTTGTCAGAGTCTTTTCCATGAATTCCTTGAAGATGAAACACTTTTATAGGAACATTTTTGCAAAAGCATCAGAGTACACCCAGAACTGTCTGTAAATGACAAAAGACTTAAAAATGACCATGGTTAAAGATTTGATGAAAGTTCATAATAATGCAATTGACAAGGAAATTTAGTTATTTCTGAGATATACATTTTAAAGTAATAACTAGAATTATGACTTATAACATTATACCAGAACATATAAGACTTTTAGAAATTTCATGTAATCTCCGAAACATTTATATTAACATATTTCCATACAAATAACCCAAAGAAAGTTTAGTATTAGTTGTTTTGTTTGTTTGTTTGTTTTTTTATACTGCAGGTTCTTATTAGTCATCAATTTTATACACATCAGTGTATACATGTCAATCCCAATCACCCAATTCATCACACCACCATACCCAACCTACCGCGGTTTCCCCCGTTGGTGGGGTCCCTACATTTGTTCTCTACATCTGTGTCTCAACTTCTGCCCTGCAAACTGGTTCATCTGTACCATTATTCTAGGTTCCACATACATGTGTTAATATACGATATTTGTTTTTCTCTTTCTGACTTTCTTCACTCTGTATGACAGTCTCTAGGTCCATCCTCATCTCAACAAATGACTCAGTTTCGTTCCTTTTAGGGCTGAGTAATATTCTATTGTATACATGTACCACATCTTCTTTATCCATTCATTGTCAATGGGCGTTTAGGTTGCTTCCATGACCTTGCTATTGTAAATAGTGCTGCAATGAACATTGGGGTGCATGTGTCTTTTTGAACTATGGTTTTCTCAGGGTATATGCCCAGTAGTGGGATTGCTGATCATATGGTAATTCTATTTTTAGTTTTTTAAGGAACCTCCATAATGCTCTCCATAGTGGCTGTATCAATTTACATTCCCACCAACAGTGCAAGAGGGTTTCCTTTTCTCCACACCCTCTCCAGCATTTGTTGTTTGTAGATTTTCTGATGATGCCCATTCTAACTGGTGTGAGGTGATACCTCATTGTAATTTTGATTTGCATTTCTCTAATAATTAGTTATGTTGAGCAACTTTTCATGTGCTTCTTGGCCATCTATATGTCTTCTTTGAAGAAATGTCTATTTAGGTCTTCTGCCCATTTTTGGACTGGGGTGTTTGTTTCCTTACTATTGAACTGCACGAGCTGTTTATATAATTTAGAGATTAATCCTTTGTCTATTGATTCTTTTGCAAATATTTTCTCCCATCCTGAGGGCTGTCTTTTCATCTTGTTTATGGTTTCCGTTGCTGTGCAAAAGCTTTGAAGTTCATTAGGTTCCATTTGTTTATTTTTGTTTTTATTTCCATTACTCTAGGAGGTGGATCAAAAAGATCTTGCTGTGATTTATGTCAAAGAGTGTTCTTCCTATGTTTTCCTCTAAGAGTTTTATAGTGTCTGGTCTTACATTTAGGTCTCTAATCTATTTTGAGTTTATTTTTGTGTATGGTGTTAGGGAGTTTTTCTAATTTCATTCTTTTACATGTAGCTGTCCAGTTTTCCCAGCACCACTTATTGAAGAGACTGTCTTTTCTCCATTGTATATCTTTGCCTCCTTTGTCATAGATTAGTTGACCATAGGTGTGTGGGTTTATCTCTGGGTTTTCTATCCTGTTGCATTGATCTATGTTTCTGTTTTTGTGCCAGTACCATATTGTCTTGATTACTGTAGCTTTGTAGTATAGTCTGGAGTCAGGGAGTCTGATTCCTCCAGCTCTGTTTTTTTCCCTCAAGACTGCTTTGGCTATACAGGGTCTTTTGTGTTTCCGTACAAATTTTAAGATGATTTGTTCTAGTTCCATAAAAAATGCCATTGATAACTTGATAGGGATTGCATTGAATCTGTAGATTGCTTTGGGTAGTATAGCCATTTTCACAGTATTGATTCTTCTACTCCAAGAACATGGTATATCTCTCCATCTGTTGGTATCATCTTTAATTTCTTTCATCAGTGTCTTATAGTTTTCTGCATACAGGTCTTTTGTCTCCCTAGGTAGGTTTATTCCTAGGTAGTTTATTCTTTGTGTTGCAATGGTAAATGGGAGTGTTTCCATAATTTCTCTTTCAGATTTTTCATCATTAGTGTATAGGAATGCAAGAGATTTCTGTGCATTAATTTTGTATCCTGCAACTTTACCAAATTCATTGATTAGCTCTAATAGTTTTCTGGTGGGATTTTTAGGATTCTCTATGTATAGTATCATGTCATCTGCAAACAGTGACAGTTTTACTTCTTCTTTTCCAATTTGTATTCCTTTTATTTCTTTTTCTTCTCTGATTGCTGTGGCTAGGAATTCCAAAACTATGTTGAATAATAGTTGTGAGAGTGGACATCCTTGTCTCGTTCCTGATCTTAGAGGAAATGCTTTCAGTTTTTCACCATTGAGAATGATGTTTGTTGTGGGTTTGTTGTATATGGCCTTTATTATGTTGAGGTAGGTTCCCTGTATGCCCACTTTCTGGAGAGTTTTTATCATAAATGGGTGTTGAATTTTGTCAAAAGCTTTTTCTGCATCTATTGAAAAAATATGCTTTCTTGAAAAAACTGTGCCACCTGATTTCTCTTTCAAATTCCAAAAGAACAGGCTCGATTTTACTTCCCCAGGTTTCCAGGGGGTGGGGGGATGGAGGGGAGAGGACAGTGAATCTCATTATTCTCCCATCTGATCGGTTTGCACACCTCACAAATACACTCTCCACTCTGGAAGGACCCCCACCTGCAGCTCCCCCTGGCCCTGGCAGAGAATATAATCCTTACAGCAGCAGCCAAGCTTTGCTGCAGGAGATCAGGCAGGTCAGATAAAAATTAATTGAACGTGAAGCACCGTCTCTTCATGCTAATTGCAAACCCAGCTTGGAGCCTTACATTTTTAAGAAGCTTTTATCATAATTAATCATGTATTTTATAGGAGGGCGGCTCTGGTGACAGCTTGGTTCGGGTCCCTGGGTTTCTGGGCAAGCCTGTGAGTGACTCACAGAGCATACCTCATGCCCATCTCTATGGAGGCCATGACCTTTGTCCATTAGCATCTGTCATGCAATGATGACTTCACCGGCTGTCAGAGCCCCCTCTCCTAGGGCCCTGCAGCTTGCAGACTCATCTCTAGGCTGTTCTGCTTACTCCACTTGAGCTGTTGGTTACCTTAAAGGTCCCTCTGAAGCCTCTGCACATCCCACACACTTCCTTTTGCTGATGAATGAGTCTAAGCTTATCATGGCTGCTTACATGATAATTAAAATCCAGGGCCTGGAGGGTCAGCTATCAATTGGCAATTAGTTCTCCAGTTACCAGCCACCCACCATAAGGATCCATCCAGTCTTCACTCACATCCAGTTTACTCCTCCTTACTTTGAATCCTTAAGTCAGGAAAATCACAGGGTGGCAGTAAGGGGAGAGGGGACAATGGGACACACTGGAAAATCAGGATTCAAATCCAGTTCTGCTGCTTCATAGCTGTGTCTTGACCCCCATGCAGTGGGAAGGATGACACATCTCACAGTAGAGTCATGATAATGCATGTGAAAACACAGTGTTCAAGGGCTGCCATGAGCAGGCATCATTTATAGACTCACAGAATGCAGGAGCGTCAGGAGACCTTGGAAAGCATCATCACAAGACCATGCATCAGGCTTTATTTAATGTCACATCCCTTTAGCACACAGCCTGGTGCATCATCAAAGCTCAGTAAACATTTACTTTTGAATTAATAGATTTAGCCCAACCCTCCTTACTTTCTAGAGGAAAATATCCTGAAGCATAGAGGTGATGAGACATTGGTGGAAGAGCTGAAGCTTGTCCCAGGCCTCCAGTGTCCTGCCTCCTGATTCACATTCTAGAAAACACCATCCTCATTACCAGGAATATTCCCACTGTCCATTCTCATTGATCCCAGCTTATTGCACGCGGCATGCGGGTCATTCATCCTCAAACCTGACCCTCTGAGAAGCAAGGCTGATCCAAGCCTTGAGAGGCTCCCAGCAAAGCCCTGATTGCTGCCTTCTGAAACCCAGCTTCAGAGGGCCCTGAATCACCTGCCACCTGGCTTTAAGTTTTGGAATTAACAAACATCATTCCTGGTCATGTAAAAGGAATGAAATTACATGTAAAAGAATGAAATTAGAACACTCCCTAACACCATACACAAAAATAAACTCAAAATGGATTAAAGATATAATGTAAGACCAGACACTATGTACCTCTTAGAGGAAAACATAGGAAGAACACTCTTTGGCATAAATCACAGCAAATCTTTTTTGATCCACCTCCTAGAGTAATAAAAATGAAAATAAACAAATGGGACCTCATGAAACTTAAAACCTTTTGCACAGCAAAGGAAACTATAAACAAGACGAAAAGACAACCCTCAGAATGTGAGAAAAATTTGCAAAAGAATCAACAGACAAAGGATTAATCTCCAACATATATAAACAGCTCATGTAGCTCAATATTAAGAAAACAAACAACCCAATCCAAAAATGGACAGAAGACCTAAATAGACATCTCTCCAAAGAAGACATACAGATGGCCAAGACGCACATGAAAAGATCGCTAATTATTAAAGAAATATAAATCAAAACTACAATGAGGTATCACCTCACACCAGTTAGAATGGGCATCATCAGAAAATCTACAAACAACAAATGCTGGAGTGGGTGTCGAGAAAAGGGAACCCTTTTGCACTGTTGGTGGGAATGTAAATTGATACAGCCACTATGGAGAACAGTATAGAGGTTCCTTAAAAAACTAAAAATAGGGCTTCCCTGGTGGTGCAGTGGTTGAGAGTCCGCCTGCCGATGCAGAGGACGCGGGTTCGTGCCCCGGTCCGGGAGGATGCCGCAGAGCGACTGGGCCTGTGAGCCATGGCTGCTGAGCCTGCGCGTCCAGAGTCTGTGCTCCACGACGGAAGAGGCCACAACAGAGAGGCCTGCATACTGCAAAAACAAAAAACAAAAACAAAACTAAAAATAGAATTACTATATGACCCAGCAATCCCACTACTGGGCATATACCCTGAGAAAACCATAACTCAAAAAGACACATGCACCCCATTGTTCATTGCAGCACTATTTACAATAGCACGGTCATGGAAGCAACCTAAATGCCCATTGACAGTTGAATGGATAAAGAAGATGTGGTACATATATACAATGGACTATTACTCAGCCATAAAAAGGAATGAAGATGGGTCATTTGTAGAGACGTGGATGGACCTAGAGACTGTCATACAGAGTGAAGTAAGTCAGAAAGAGAAAAACAAATATCATATATTAACATATATATGTGGAATCTACAAAGATGGTACAGATGAACTGATTTGCAAGGCAAAAATAGAGACACAGATGTAGAGAACAAATGTATGGACTCCAAGGGAAGAAAGTGGGGGGTGGTGGTGGGATGAATTGGGATATTGGGATTGACATGTATACTCTAATATGTATAAAATAGATAACTAATTTTTAAAAAAAGAAAACAAATACAAAACTACTAATGCAAAAAACAAACAACACCAAAAGAAAACATCAGTCCCTCCTTCCCTGAGCTGAGGGGGTTACTGCAGTCCTGCTGGACAGCCATTCATTTCTCAAACACCACGATTTGTGAAACAATAGATATACGGATGTCTGCATGGAATTTGGAGAAGCAGGAAGAAGAGGCGCTGGCAACAAAATAAAAAGGCACCCATTCTGACCATTCTGAAAGTCACAAAGGATCCCCAGATTAATGGCGGATTCACAATTGTGCCCTGGGGAAGACAAGCCATGCCTGTGAACACAGGCCCCTGTCCATCCCCCATGTTGATCTGCTTCCTATCACTTCAAGCCCACAGCCTGTCAGACATCAAGAGTTAGCAAACCAGGCACCTGGCCAAGGTCCTGCCAGGCCACAATAGCGAGACTCTCTTCTCTCTGTTCACAGGGATTTCAAATACAGCTCTACAGAGGTGAGTCATGGCAGATTCAATGAGGATATGGAAATTGAACCATATTGGTTGTGTGTTGCTACTTTAGAAGCATGCTGTCCATTTTTGGAAACTAGGAGACCAATTATGGCATCTCAAAAGACTGAGCTTTTTCCACCGCCAGGATTCTTGTCAGGCTTTTGTCTCCAGATCTAGGCCAGTGCCCATAAAGTATGGTCAGAAGACCTGCTGAATCAGACTCTCCTGGGAGTTTATTCTGGGTCCCACCGCTCTGGAACTGAATCAGAACCTCTGGGGACAGAGCCCTGGGATCTTCAAAAGTCCCAGGAGACTGAAATTTGATTACTGGGCTGCACTCCCCTTACCCCAAGTGCTAGATCACTAAATGCCAGAGGAGGAGGAGACGGAGGTGTTCATGCTCTGAAGTAAGAAAGAGAAATGACTCAGTGTCAAATGGGATTGGAATCCCAGATCCTGGGGAGGGGAGGGGGCTTCTGCAGGTCTACCCCAGCATTCCACTGTGCCACTCCACACACAAGAGGACTTGAGTTTGGGTTTGGCTTCATGCGTGCCTGCAAAAGCCAGTGCTAAGAGATTTGGGAAACCACACTGAGAGCCCCATGCCGAGTATGAGGTCGGGGTGAAGAGCACTGTGGTGGGGGCATCTCAGGAGCCCACCTAGAGCGTCAGTGCCCAATACATGGGGGATCAACACGTAGTGGAGGTACTGTGTATCAGAAAGCAGAACAGTGATGAAGATAACCATTCCCTAGAGACCAGGTGTTTGGGCCTTGAATAAGTCCCATAGTATCATGAATAAGCCACAGGAGTGGTGGTCTCCCAAAAAAGACCAGCCCTGCTGAGAAAGTACTGAACTAAGATTTAATTTTATTTAAAAAAATAAAGAAACGTATCATTTCTCACATCTCAGTGTCACAGAGAAACGTATTTCCATCCCATAGATGATACGTACACCAAAAAAAATTTGTGAACTGTTTTTCTGCTTGCCTTATGTGAAGTCATCATTAAATCTGTGAGTTTATGAAAGAGGATTACTTGAATCTGACCCCTAGCTTCCCAGCACGAACTTGGGAAGTCCAGACCCACTTCAGCTCAATGCTTGGATGTATGTGACATGAATGTGTCCTTGCTCTTTATGTAAGCTGTGTCTAATTTACCCACTGAAGAAAAGAGTCAACCTGGATTGAACTGGCTATTGTACAAGTACAGAGCTATTTTTACTAGCATATGAGAGCATTTCCCAAAACACGTTCTATGGAACATCAATCCTGTAAGATGCACTTAAGAGTATCTTAGACAAATAGATATGGGAAACATTCCATATTCTATTCCTGCCTACTTGAGATTCACAATGTATTCATTATCAGTCAACTTCTGAGAAAGTTTTCAGTGAGGTAAAGTAGCAAGTATTTATTGTTTGGCCTAGCCAGTACCCCTTCCCGCTTCCTTTTGTAACCGCATTCTGGTTTTCCTTTAGGGAATCACTCCCTCTCTCCCTTCCACCCACCCAAACCCTGCATTTCATCTGGGCTTGTTTGTTGAGATAATTCAGTAACAATGCTGCCTCATCCTCAACACACACACACACACACACACACACACACACACACACACACACACTTCCACTTACAGGCCTCCCAGCCAAATATGACACACACAAGATTTTTGGAGCTAAGTCTCTCATATCACAGCATCATTAGAAACAGTCCATGAGTTCCTGTTACTAAGATTCCTAAATCATTGCCATATTCTGTACTTCCAGAGATTTTACCATTCAGAGCTTCCCTTAATTCCTATGAACTATCTAGAATTATACCAATAATCAGCCTATCTCAGTTTCAGTTGCTTGCAACCAATGAATTCTAGATGATGCAAGAAGCCTATTTCCCACATGCAAAAATATATATATATATATATGAAGTTGTACCCTTACCTTATACCACATACAAAACTTAACTCAAAATAGATCCAAGACCCAAACATAAGAGTTAAAACTATAAAACTCTTAGAAGAAAACATAGAAGAAAAGTTTCATAACATTGGATTCCGCAAGGATTTTGAAACCAAAGGCAGTCGTCAGAACTCTTAAACCATAACTTGCTTAATAAATAATATGCTGTAACCTGCCTTCACTGATCAAGCTCACCTTAACTGTTCTTGCAAATTGCATACCCTCCAAGCTTCATGGAGCTTAGACAATATATCACAAGACTCCTTTAACTGTCCCCTATAGATAAGGCCTCTGATGTATGGTTCTCAACAGTAACAGCTGTTGAAGTTGTTTTTCAGGAACATGGAGCTAGTCTTGCCCAGATCAAACCGATTTTGATGACCAGCCATCCAGCTGGGACTGCGTGAGTGTTTGATGGATAACTTTTGATGTTAGAGGGCCCCAAACTCCACCCTTAGATCATGCTAATGCTGCCATTTCCTGAACGTGCATCCCATGAAGAAGCATGTAACTCAGATACGCCACAGAACACCAGTTACTTTACCTTTTTCTTGCCTCCAATCATCTTTCCCCATTCCTCAGACCACCTCACTTCCTTACACCATAAATATCCCAAGGCCCTCACCTTTGGGGATGTGGATTTGAGACTTGTTCTCCCATCTCCTCACTTGGCTGCCTTGTGAATAAACCCTTTCTCTGCTGCAAACCTCTCTATTTCAGCATTTGGCTGGCTGCATGTCAGGCAAATGAAACTGGCTTGGTAACGATTTCTTGGATATGACACCAAAAGCACAGGCAACAAAAGAAAAAATAGGTAAATTGGACTTCATCAAAATTTAAAATGTTTGTGCATCAAAGGACACTATAAGCAAAGTAAAAAGACAACCCATGGAATGGGAGAAAATATTTGCAAATCATATATCTAATGAGGGATTAATACCCAGAATATATAAAGAACTCCCACAGCTCAACAACAACAAAAAAACCCAATAAAAAAGTCAGCAAAGGGGCTTCCCTGGTGGCGCAGTGGTTGAGAGTCCACCTGCCGATCCAGGGGACACGAGTTCGTGCCCCAGTGCGGGAAGATCCCACATGCCGCGGAGTGGCTGGGCCCGTGAGCCATGGCCGCTGAGCCTGCACGTCCAGAGCCTGTGCTCCGCAACGGGAAAGGCCACAGTGGTGAGAGGCCCACGTACCACAGGAAAAAAAAAAAAAATCAGCAAAGGACTTGAATAGACATTCCTCTAAAGACAGTATATAAGTGGCCAGTAAGAACATGAAAAGACACTCAACATCACTAATCATTAGGGAAATGCAAATCAAAACCACATTGATATATTGCTTCATATCCAGTAGGATGACTGTTATAAAAAAAAAAAAACCCAGAATATAGGAAGTGTTGGGAAGAATGTGGAGAAATCAGAACACTTGTACATTCATTGCTGGTGGGAATGTAGAATGGTGCAGCCGCTGTGGAAAATGGTATAGAGATTTCTCAAAAAATTAAAAATAGAAATCCTAAAAGATTGAGCAATTCCATTTCTGGGTATATTCTCAAAAGAATTGAAAACAGAGACTCTAACAGATATTTGTACACCCATGTTCATGATGGTATTTTTCATTATAATCAAAAGGTACAAGCAATCCAAGTGTCTTGATAGATGAATGGATAAAAAAATGTGGAATACATTTGTGGATACATTCAATGGAATATTATTCAGCCTTAAAAAGGAATGTGAGTCTGACACATGCTACAGTGTGAATGAATCCTGAAAACCTTATGCTAAGTGAAACAAGCCAGTCACAAAAGGACAAATACTATGTGATTCCACTTATCCGAGGCACCTGGAATAATCAAATTCATAGAGACAGAAAGCAGAATGGTGGTTGCCAGGAGCTTGGGGGAAGGGGAATGGATGTTAGTGTTTAATGGATAATTGGGAAAGATAAAAAAGTTCTGGAGATGAATAGCAGTGATAGTTACACAACAATATGAATGTGCTTAATGCCACTGAAATCTACACTTAAAAATGGATAGAATGGTAAATGTATGGTCTGTATATTTTACTACAATTTTTTAAAAAGAAGCGTATTTTACTTTCTATAGCTTAATTTTCCCTGAATACATTTGACCGTGGAATTCTCCCTTTTCACCGTAACTCACTTGAATACCACAGAGTGCAAGGGACCAGAGATCACACTATGGGAAACGCTGGCATGTGGCGTGGAGGCTGGACCTTCAAGGATGAAACCCCGCATTGCAGTAGGGCAAGAATCTCACCTAACATGAGGAAGAGACACATCGGGCCAGGCATCTAGGGAGGGAAGATGCCTGTATCTCACTCAGTAAACTAGGATTAAGACAGAAAACACTAAACAGCAGGGAGCAGAGGAGGTATCTGTTTCTCCGGAGCTTGATGTCAAGATATCTAGGCGGTAGTTCCTGAGTCTGGGAACTTAGGGAATCCTCTTTTGGAGGATCGGAAGCTTGGAAACAGGAAATCCAGGCAAGAGGGCTGAGACAATATGCCCCCCACATACATCCTCAGGGACTGCGAGCTAATTCCCTCCGCCTCTGTTTACATGCAGAACACAGGCTACTTAGCAACGTCAGAACTTACTAAAGGCTTTTTGAAATTTTTAGCCTGTTCTCAGCTGCTAAGGGGAACTCTTTTGGCATCTTTTGGGCAGGGCATTCAGGCTAGATTACCCATCAGAATTGAATTGAATGCCCAATGGGAAAATGAGAATTTACAATAACAGAGTAGGACAGTCTCTTGTTAGACAGCCCCTCCCTACTTCCAGGCTTCCCTCCTAAGACTAGTCTCTGAAGGCTCTTGGTTTTTGTTTGAATAAAGAAAATAATTAAACATCACTAAAAGCTTTCATCATGTGTCAGGAGCTGCACTTTTTATGCACTTTCCCACTATTCCCTGCAAAAACCTGAGAAGTAGATAATCTTAATTCATTTACTCAATTTCTTGCTTCAGATGACAAAACTGAACCTGAGAAAGATTGTTACTTGCCCAAGTTACCGAGCTGGGAACAGGTGGAGCCAGGATTCAAACCCAGGCAGATGGACTCAGAACCCAGCTTCCTCTCGGTTCATCTCATCTTTTCAGCCACCCTCTCACACGGTTGCACAGTCTGCATCTTCCTTCTCATAAAGGGGGTGGATTCCATGTGTCCACTTCTGTCTTCTTCCCTATACTCACAGTTAGAACCCGAAGCACCTATGAAACCTTAGGGTTTCGATTATCTGTTGGGTGGAACACTGTTCCACCTAAAAGTGGGTAAATGGACAAGGTCACTATCAATCTGATTGTTTTTACGAGTCAATCGTCCTCATCTTCCACACCTAAAATAGCATTTCTCATTTCCCAGTCTGTACAGAGACTCTCAAAGACACAATAAAGAAAATCAAATTACAAGTTCTCTCCTTTTGCTGCCAGAAGAGATAGCATTGGCATTTCCCCAACTGCTAATGTTTTTTAACTGGCTTTAGACATTCCAAGGGACAGTGATCAAGGCCAGTCCAATATGTCAGCAAAGTAGGTGAGTGTCTACACCGGGGGTGGGCAATCCGCTGTGGGTGGGCACCGAGAGACCCACCTACTCTGGAAGATCTTCTCCACGTGCCAGTCAGACTGACACCAGTGATTTTCCCTCAAACACTGTTGAAGCCATAGATGGGCAAACAAGCCCTAAGGCCACCTCATACGTGCAAAGCACTTTAATAACCCTGTAGAGATTTGAAGACCTTTTAGAGATTGCAAAGCACTTTTACTTATCTCATTCCGTCATCTTAAAAACACTGAGGTTGGTATCATTTTTCTTATTTTATGTAAGGATTTTGAGGCTCCCTAATAATTAGCAAAGCCAGGACCTGTATCTATGTCTTTCAACTAAGGTGGCAGGGCAGTTACTCTTGCGGAAAGAGCATTGAACTGGGATCAGGAACCCTGAGTGCTGGCCCAACTGGGTCACTGAGAAAATCGCACTTATCGGGGTCTCATTTTCTCTCTGTGCAAAAAGGAGGCCCTCTGCCATCCTAGGCCGTCTCAAGCTCTAACCTGGAGTCATCCTTTGGAGGCAAAAGGTCTGCGTGTACTGCCGTGGGACCAAGAGAGCTCAGTAAACATTCGTGTCCAGAGTTTGGCTAAGCTGCTCTACTCCAGGGTATTGCTGCCTCTGCACCCATTTTATTTGGCCAAGTGACCTGTGGGAGGCCTTAAACTGGCACGGCCCCCCTCATGCAAGTGCATGCCCTAGATAGCCCACAGAGTCATAAGCAAATGTAAGTCCCTGATGTGGCTTTCCCAGTAGCCCCGTGAGCACAGTCTCCCCGCAGCCATTAGATAAGACCGCCGTGGAGCTTACCAAAACTCCCGCTCTTTTGTTTGAATTGACCCATCCAGCCTTGCCCCAAGAACCCCAGAGCCCTCCATCCTGGAATCTTAATAAAGGCGTGTGTGCAGGTCCAGCCACTCTGTCTGCACCCTGCCTGGACCTCCCTGTGTGGCCCCTCAAGGCACGCTGTGCTTCCTCCGGGACCTGTGAGTAATAAACTTCTCTACTTCACTTCGTCTTGTGGTCCGTTGTTGACTGGGGTTCACCATCCAGCACTCTGTGCTGCATTAACAAATGTTAAGTTAGCAAAGTCATAACAATTTGCTACCACCATCCTTATGGACAGCATCGTCTTGGCCACGTCTTCGGTAATGCATGCAGGACAGTTAAAATGTGCCCTCCTGCAATGCTGGGTGAAGGTGCACGTGGGACGACCACCCAGCTGCTGGCCTGCTTCCCCAGGTGGCACATTCACAGTGTGGCAGGTCTTGTCTGAAAGACCTCTGGAGGTCCTGTTTTCACTTATTTTTTCCACCTCAGCTCAGAATTCCTTTTGCCCAATCATTCCCCAAATAATCCAAGTTCCTCATAGTGCTGTTTCCAAATATTGTAACACATTATGGCCAGCCACCAGCTCCATCTTACACTCAAACAGATGAATCACAGGCAATTTCCTTTGGATTTTTTTTTAATAGGATTTTCACTTCTACCTCATTGCCTTGTCCAACCTGATGCTTACAAAAAAAAGAAAGTACTGCTTTCAGGTATATCTGTGTTTTTGTTTGTTTGTTGTTTTCTAATTAATTATTTATTTATTTTTGGCCGTGTTGGGTCTTCACTTCTGTGCGAGGGCTTTCTCTAGTTGTGGCAAGCGGGGGCCACTCTTCATCGCGGCGCGCGGGTCTCACTGTCGCGGCCTCTCTTGTGGCAGAGTACAGGCTCCGGACGCGCAGGCTCAGTAGTTGTGGCTCACGGGCCCAGTTGCTCCGCAGCATGTGGGATCCTCCCAGACCAGGGCCCGAACCCGTGTTCCCTGCATTGGCAGGCAGATTCTCAACCACTGCGCCACCAGGGAAGCCCCTGACTGTGTTTTTTAATCAAATAAAAGCTAACCGACTATCCAATTGCAGGCCTCACAGCTCTTTGCCTTGCCCGTTTTCTGATATTCACAACGTGCTTTGTGTCTTTGTGTCTGTGGTAGTCCTGATAAGGTACCTTTTGCCAATATTCACGTGAGGGGTATAGTTCCCTCATCAGATATTTATTTTAAAACAACTGCCATCGGTATTACAATTATGGTTTCTCTTCAAATGAGGCTGCTGTAAATGTGTGCGTGTGTGTACATACACACGCATATATAGGTAGGAAGGTATGTGTATGTGTATGTGTGTGTGTAGCTAAAATTACAAATACCCTACAAGAAAGTGCCCTTCAAAACTGTTTCAAATTACCCACAAGGCAGCCAGATTTCTGCAAGTCAAACAACGACCGTGAAGCCTCTGGGTGATGCTAGATCGAGTACATCTCAGGCCGCCTGAATTTCCATGTTTCCGAAAGCCTGACAGGAAGAGGTCGCTTCTCTACTTCGGAGCAAGTGGTTAAAAACACCAGCCCCACAAAAGATGCAGGTTCACTTTTGTCTCCACTTATTTGACCACGATCTCAGCAAACTTAAGTTACAAATCATCTTGAGTTTCTGAAAGGGCACACACCTCATAAATACTCAGTTTCCTTGATAGATGCTGAAGTAAGACAGACCACTGACAGCAGCAGCATTTTGGGGAATATACTGGAAAGTGGAGCAAGATGAGAGTCTAGTTGACTTTTTTTGTTTGTTTTTTTCGGTACACGGGCCTCTCACTGTTGTGGCCTCTCCCGTTGCGGAGCACAGGCTCCGGACGCTCAGGCTCAGCGGCCATGGCTCACAGGCCCAGCCGCTCCGCGGCATGTGGGATCTTCCCGGACCGGGGCACGAACCCGCGTCCCCTGCATCGGCAGGCGGACTCTCAACCACTGCGCCACCAGGGAAGCCCTCTAGTTGACTTTTGAAATTATTCTACTTGCAGTGCTCTACTCCCTTAGCTGTGAGCCCTCTCCTTCCCACCTCTGCCCCTCAACACACACACATACACTTACGCACCGGCACACGTACACACACACACACGCACACTCATGCAGAGTCACGTGTGTGTGCAACGGCACTCCTCAAGCCCTTGGTTTCCATCCTTCTCCCTAGTCACATGACAGGGCAAGCAGGTGTATAATATTTACTTCCTCAGAGCTTCAGGAGTTAAACTGGACTATTACTGATGGTCTCGGGTCTCTTGTACTGTGGCTGTTTCCTAGGCAGTCACAAAGTCAGAATCCTCCCCCTTACTCCGGTATAATCTTGTAACCCAGGGCCTCAGCTGACACCTGGGCCCACCCCGTTCTTCTATCTTTCTCTCTCTCTCATTTGCATTGCTGTCTGGCTATTTAGGTATCAGGCCTGATCACGTTGGGAGCACTCCTTGTACAAAACTTTGAACCCTGCCAGATATGTGTACTCATAAATCCAAGGGACACATCAATGCTTCTCCTGCTGGACGGCTTCCTTCCCTCTGCCCAGGGCACAGTACTCGGTACGCTAGGCCAGGTGTTCCTGAGGCTTCCTCACGGTCTCCTTGCGGGGAGGGGATGGTCTTGTGCCTCTTGGTTCCTGCCAGGTCAGCTTTCCTGGGGCATGTACTGAAGCGGCGCCACTCATCTGTCACACCCTATTTGTCAATATTCAAAAACTGCATTGCCTTCTGAACCAAGTCCAAACTTCTCAGCCTGAAAAATTGACGTAGTCTATGACTGCTCCCCTCTTATCTTCCTGGTTAGTCACTCTCGCGCTTTACATTTAATCCTCGTGATAATCCTTTGAGATGGGTATTATCCTTGTTTTTCAGGTGAAGAAATTGAGGCTTATAGAGGCTAAGTTGCCCTAAATAACCCAGTGTATTTCATTTCCTAGGGTTACTGATGTTACCATAAACTTGAAATGTATTCTCTTGCAGTTTTAGAGGCTAAAAATCTAAAATCATGATGTCAGCAGAGCCATAATTCCTCAGAATGCTTTAGGGGACAATCCTTCCTTCCCTCTGCAGCTTCTGGTTGTGCCAGACATTGCTTGGTGTTGCTTGCAATTGCGTCACTCCAATCCCTGCTTTCATCTTCATGTGGCCTTCATCCCTACGTGTCTCTTCTGTGTCCAAATCTGTCTCCCTCTCTTTTCTCTTATAAAGGCATCACTCATTGGATGTAGGGCCCACCACAAATCCAGAATGATTTCATCTCAAGATCCTTAACTAAGTACACCTACAAAGACTCTTCCAAATAAGGTCACATTTTGAGGTAGACATGCATTTTGGGGGAGCACAATTCAACCCACTACACCTAACAAGTAAGAATGTGAAAATTCCAAGCCTCACATATTTAACCATTTACATAACCACCTTCCAGGAAGCTCCTGGTCAAATTGGACTTCTTTTATTTTTCTCAACAGATTTTTCTCTTTCCTGCCTCTCTGCCCTTGCTTATGTTATTTTCTTTACATAGGCCAACTTCTCCGTTTTTCTTTCTTTTAACCAATCTTACCTGTGGAAATCTTGTGTAGTCTTCAAGATGAAGCTCAATGCCACTTCCTCCAAGAAGCATTCCAGGATTGCACCAGCCAAGAAAGGAATTCTTTTTCCCGTCTAAGCTCCAACCACCTTACTTCACATGCCTCCATGGCCCCTTCTTATCTTCTATGTCATATTCTAGTTATTTGTGCAGTTGTCCTCATTCACACCATGCCCCCCTCCCACCAATATGTCATAACTATATCATAAGCTTCTTAAAGGCGAGACTGCCTTCTCCCACCATGTATTCTCCACAGCACCTTTGCACAAGCAGGCACTGCATGGATTTTGCCAAGTGATTTTATTTGCCTTGTTCCTGTATTGAGTAGTTCATGTACTGAGCGAAAATGTAGGATGCTTAAAATCCAACTTTTCTCCAGTGCTCCTAGTTCATTTCCCAAAATGGAATTTTTAAAAATAGCCCAATTTGGGCTTTCCTGGTGGCGCAGTGGTTGAGACTCCGCCTGCCGATGCAGGGGACGCGGGTTCGTGCCCCAGTCTGAGAAGATCCCACATGCCGCGGAGCGGCTGGGCCCGTGAGCCATGGCCGCTGAGCCTGCGCGTCCGGAGCCTGTGCTCCGCAACGGGAGAGGCCACAGCAGTGAGAGGCCTGCATAGCGCAAAAAAAAAAAAAAAAAAAAAAAAAAAAAATAGCCCAATTTACTTTTCCACACTGAATCCAATCATTTTAATAATATTTTTCTTTCATTTGAATTTTATCTAATGGCAGCAAATCTAGCGCCTTCGAGGTATAATCCTCCCACAGTTCATTTTCTTCCTATCTCTAATGCCACCTTCTTTGGCTTTATGGGACAGTCAACTTTACTCTGAGGACCAGGACAATGTCTTAGTCAGCACTATATTCCCGGCACCTGATGGTGCCTGGGTGCCCAGTAAAATCTAAAGGAGGTGTGAAGGCGAGGATGCTGCGCTGGAGAAGTCGTGGGAATTCTCTTGGGGCGAGAACTTTTGTCGGTCTCACGTTATTCTCACCACAACACTGTGAAGTAGGTGATATTGTCATCCCCACATCACAGATGGGAAAACTGAGGCTGAGAGGATAAGCAAGTTCCTCCTGGTCACACATCCACAGTGATGAAACCAGATTGAAAAGCTGTGGGATATATGTGTACTGTGTTTGCTGTATGTGTATGTTATATGTGTGTGCTGTGTAGAGTGGTGTGTGTGGGGATGGTCCATGAGGATGAAAAGAGCTGTGTGTATAGGAAATGGTTTTGGATACTAGAAGATGCAAATGAGTTCCATCTGGACCCCAGTCCTAGCCCAGACATTTCACATCTGAACTAGTATCCCCCTGGACTTGTTTGCTATAAAATGTCCTGTCAACCTCGTGGGGCCACTGAGAGGAACCATTCAAGAAGAAACACTATAAGAAGCTTCAATATATGCAAAGCACTGTATTGCAGAGAGTAAAGAAATGAAAAGGAAAAGACATAGTGGCCCCTGATTTTGAGTTTCCAGACATATAAAACTAACTAACTGATGCAGAATGGAAGATATGTGACAATGAAAACTGCCGTCTCTCGAGCTCTTTACGGTATGGCAGACTGAAAGACATCCATCTCACAACCTTCCAAGGTAGGTATTATTAGCAACCCCATTTGCAGATGAGAAACTAATAGTCAAGAAGCTTTAAACTTTAACTACTCCAAAGACACACATGTCAAATGGCCCAGCCAGGATTCATCCCAGGCCCGTATAACCTGAAGCTTTACTCTTATCACCTCCCTGTACTGGTTCCTCGACCAATTCAAAGATGCAAAGTGCAGAGCTGGGAACCTTTGCTCCCAACTTGGAAAAAGGAGGAGAAAGGGCCAACAAAATAGAGCAGAGACACCTTGTAAAACTGCGTCGCTTTGGGCAATATGCAAGATCCCTTGATTGTCACTACTAGTGTATGTCTGATTACAAACTCAGAAAGATAGGGAGTTGAGAGCCCGTGCTGGTGGGGGGGGGGGCACAGGTGTGAATGGGGAACAGCAGGAAGTCCTACCCTTGAAGCAGAAGGGCTACACAGCACCACTGGAAAGCAGCCACGTGTTAATGTCCAGTTGTAAAAATGTCAGGGAGGAGAATTTGGTTAAAAGCCTTGCCTGGCTAGAGCTCAGGCTGAAAATCACCAGTTTCCTTTTGCTCCTCCCTAATCCTTTATAATTTCCTCTAATGCTTTACTCAAGCTTAGGACCATGCGCCTTTGGGGAGCAAAGCAAAGCCCATCTGTTGAGTCAGGAATTTGCCAGACCAAAGTAAAGGTCAATCTTGCTTTTACTATAACTTGGCATTTACATGACCTCAAATACTTGCTAACTGTATCAGCCGAAAATCACTTTGCATTATTGTGAATCACATGTCAAAGGAGAGATGTCAGGGATACTCTTTAAAACAGATGATGACTGGGCTCTTGCCAATGAAGAGAAGAAATAAAATAATAGGTAAGTTTCTTTATAATGTGCTTGCTCTAGAAGCTACATCAAAATGATCGTAATCATCTTGAGTCGGGAGGAAAAACATTTCGGAATGTCTTTTTTTTCAAAGATTTTATTTATTTTATTATAAGACATATAGGTAAAAACTTGAATATTCTGAAAAAGATAGAAAATGGTAATAAAATGGGCATTTTTCTTATTAAGAAACATGTTCATAAATATGCTTTATCAAATGTTAAAATGGTTGTTATTTTGCAAAATAATAATAAATAGAGCAGAGCTGTGGCATAAAAGGGTCAACCCAAAATGCTGGAAGTATTTATGTTTTGTGTTTTATAAAACTGCAGACCTTCGATTATATTTAAAAATTTGGTATTTTGCACTCCAGGTTCTCAATAATTTAGATTTTAAAAATATCTTTTTATGATGGCCCTATGATTTTAAAAATAATGCAACATAAAATGTGGTTTGACTAAATAGAATTTGATTAAAATAATTTTCCTTTAAATAAAAAATTATAAGACAACAGTAGTAAAGATATAATTTTTGAACCCATTAGTGGTACACGTAGCAGTTCCCAATCCTATACACTTCTGGATCCCTGACTGTGGGCACTGAACAAAAATTGTTTACTAAGCTTTAGTTTCCAGCAAGTCCATCGTTTCTTTTCACAGCTTCATGGAGCAATAACAGTGAAGATCGTGATGAACCCAGTTCCGCAACCCTAGCTCCACAAATATAAGGTACAGAGAAAGAAGTTCTCCCTCCTTTGAAAAATTCCTTCGATGGCTTTCCTATATTTGTCTATGACCCACTGATCGGCCTCAAATTCACATAACAGAACACCAGGCAAAATTTTAATAATGAAAAATTCTTGTCTAGGCATTATTTTGTAGGCTTCAATTCTCTACTAGCCAAAGGAGAGAGGAAACACATGTGAACACCAACCATGTCCCCTAATGAGTCTTGGGTGTTCAAGCAGCAAAGGTCAGGCTTTTCCTGTAAATAAATACTGAGTCTTCACAAAGCTCTTTCATTTCTCATGCATTTTGCTGCCCATCAGCCTAGCACGTTAGTTCCCAGCTAATAACGGGGGAAGCCACATCTAACAATACTTAAGAATCCAATCTAATATAGATTACGGGTCCCAATGGCCTTCAGTGATGTCCGCTGGGGGACATTGGATGACTCCGGGTGCCTAGAGCACAGAGAGGTCATGGCAGGATTTGGACTTGAGCTTGAAGGCCATGTTCTTGTTGTTTTTGGCCACGATCTTGCCCCAGAAGCGCCTGGCTTTCCTGGGGATGCTCTCCCTCCTCTTCTGGTAGGCCAGCCGCCGCTCATTTTTCTCCTTGCTGTCCCGCCGGAGGCGGACCTGCCTCACAATGCCTTCAAACAGCTCCTTGACGTTGTGCTGGACAGCTGCAGAGGTCTCGATGAACTTGCAGTCGAACACCACAGCACACGCTCTCCCTTCTGGTGAGGAAAGGAGGGGAGAAGAAAGTCAGGGGGGCTGCAGAATATGACCCTACACACAGAAAGCCAAGCTGGATGAGTCCTAATTTTAAATGGTCCTCTAGGGAACTCTAAGTCAGTCATATATGCGATGGATACAAGAGGCCACTGGGACACATGTCCTCCCAGGGCTTAAACAGAAGGAAAGACTCTCACACGAAGGTTCCTGGAAACAGGAGAGGTGGGCTTTAGATCTGGCCCACCAAATTCACTGTGTGAAACTCCAATTTCGTCAAATATCGGAATATTAATTAGTCAAAGCCATAGCCTAAATTGATTCCCATAAGGAACTGGGTTGAATACTTTATAAACATTTTTTTAATGTTTACAACAATCTTTAAGAATACATTATCCCTTTCAGATAGGTGATGAGACTGGAGGGGAGAGAGGTGGTCCTTTAAAAACTTGAGGCAGTTCACATAGCCTGTAAGTGACAGGTGTGAATCCAGGCCTGCTTCACTCTCAAGTTCATGTTCTTAACTCTTTCTCCTCAGTCAGTTTCCTGAATTGAAAATAAGAATCTGACTATTTGACTTTCCTCTCTGAAAAAAAAATTTTTAAGCTTTGATGAGATATTTTGAAAAAAAATTGGAGAATTTCACACAGTACAATACAATTACGGCAATCTATCCAAACAAGCTTTTCTGAAAGTCTCATTTTCGAATGTTCTATTGTGTGCAATGACCAGGTGTCCAAGTTTTGGTTTGGAAAAAAATGACTACTGTAGACGGTCATTTCCTAAGAGTAAGACATTCCCAAGCTGGTTGGGTCTATTAAGTATTCAACAGGGTTCTTTTCTCCTGGGTGGAGCCTGGCAATGCAGTATTTTATTTTTTTACCATCGTACCAAATCTATATTAGGCCAATAAAATTTTAAGGGCCCCCAAAGGCACTTGGGTGCCAACTCAACAAACAGGAATTATCCCTGAACCAAGTACGACGAAGGATACGTGACACCATCGACTGATGCCTTAACTGAAACTTAGGAACCAAAGGTAAGGGCTGGGAGGGTGTTTCTCGGGTCTACAGGAACCAGAGGCAACCAGAGTGGAATTCTTAATCTCAGTGAGACTCTCACAGTGCCCCTAAATCAAAGTTCCCGTCCTTCTTGCTTGAAGATGGTACTTTCACTTCCCAGGACTCTTGAGATCTCCCTGGAGAGTAGAAAGGACAACGAGCAAAGGCTGGGGACTGCCAGTAAACCCCTGAGCATGACCTCTTCCCTAAAGGAATTCCAGGGAAAGCCTTGGGGATAGGGAGATTGGAATCCTGCTGGTAGAACAGATGATCTGCTGGGAACAGGGGCACCTTAGAGAGTATACATAAACTCCATGTGGCACTTTAATAAGTCCCTGGTTCCAGCTTCATGAAAGAGGAAGGAAAGAACAACTGTTGGAAGGAAAATGCAGGTGACCCAGAGACAGTTTCTATGGTATTGGCACCACTCCTCTCACCTGATACAGACACTTCCCGGCACCGCACCAGGTCACTTTTATTGCCAACCAGAATAATAGGAATGTCCTCTGTCTGCCGGGCCCTGCGGAGCTGGATTCGAAGCTCAGATGCCTTCTCAAAGCTGGCTCGGTCCGTGATGGAGTAGACAATCAGGTAGGCATCCCCGACTTGCATGCAGTGGTCTTGGAGCCACTCATTCTCCCCCTGATAAAATGAGATCTCCCATGAGCTCAGACTTGCCGGGTAAATGAGGTGTTAGTTTGAAAGAGACAATGTGTTTATCCTAAAGTACCCTTGCTGATATGAGAAAGGAAGAAAACTTATTCCAACTCTCCAAAAGGCATCAGTCTTCCATGCCTACAAGATGTCTGTGGCTGTAAAGACTCCTAGCTCAGACAGCACTGATGCCAAAAAGTTTTACTTTATGATTCCTCCTACAGCTTGAGTTGATAAATTATACAAAGAGTCTGCCAAACAATATTTCCAATTTTATTTAAACTACCAAAAATGAGTCCTTCCTGGCTTCCATAAAACTCTTTTGCCCGTAAGTGACAAAATGAAGAATCCTTTTGTTAGCATAGGAGGGTTCTTAATAAACAGAAGGTCTAGCAAATGGGTTCAGAAACCCCAAACCTTTAAAAAACAAATGTTGAAAACTAGTAGTGGGAGTGTCAGCTTCATATAATATGTTTTTATGTAGTTTAAAATTATCATCCATACTTACTGGCGCTTTCCCTAAAACAAACACACTTTTTTGTATCTTGAATAGAACTAAAGGCAAATCACTGCGACTTGCTTGTTATTCAGAGCTCATTTATGAACGACTTGTTCCTTAGAACAGTTTCATTCTTCAGAAGTAAATGCTTTTAATCAAGAAAATGAGTCCACCTCATCTGCAACATCAAAAAGGGCAATGTCACCCTTGCCCCAAACAGCCTGTTGGAAGGCAGGCCCTGAAATGAATTTACAGAGAGCTACAGGCTCTGCATACCTTATTTTCCCACATGTCCAGGAGTATAATTGTTGCACTTTCCCCATCAACAATCAGTGTTCGCTCATATGTATCTTCTGGAAAAGAAAGAACAGTGATCCTGGAGGCAGGCAAATAGGCAACACTTTTCTGTAAAAGGGTGTAGAAAATTATGCCAGAAAATAAACTTACTAAATATGCAATTAATTATGTAAATATACAGAGTAAACTGTGTAAATATTCACACAGGCAAATTATTTTTTTAATCACCTTCAACAACATTCTACGTATATTCCTCCAGTATTCTGCTTAGTAATAAGGAGAACACCTACATCTTCTGAACGTGTATACCTAAATGCTTGAAATGAAAGGCATTTGTTTTCATCACTTCTATACCTTTTATGTAGTAAAGGCATTCAGGAGAATAAACTCACTTTACTGCTTTTGACTCACAGTCCACGGACGGTGCCGTGAGAAACCCTAACTGCCCAGCAGAACTGTAAACCCAGCTCATAAGCCTTCCATGGAAACCCACCGCACCTTTCAGTGGGGTGATTACTGAACATGCGCTGGCCATTTCAGGAGCTTTCAGCTCAGAGACATTTCTCCTCTTTTGAGATGTGCAAGAAAAAAATCTTGAAACTAGCCCTGCTTTGGCGAAGTTTTCTTCGTTAAAAAAAAAAAATACAGTTCCCTAGGAATAAACAGCCTTGTTTTTCCATCTTAAGTAGAACAGAAGTGCAGTCTCCAGCTCTGCTTAGTAATGGAAACCTTCCCCCTGCACTTGAGCCCAGATGGAATGCAAGCGAAGGGTGAATGCAGTACAAAGGGCCAGAGCAGCTCCATCCCAGAAAAATCAGGGGGAGTGGGGAGAGGGGGGATTAACTGAGTTAACCGGGATTTTTGCAAGAGAGATTCCCACCAATCCCACACAATTGAACCCATACCCACTCTATTTTCACAATGAGGTTTCCTGTTTTGAATTTTATCCTTTGAGAATTATGATCTTCATAATGATTTTTTGCCATTTTTCTTGCTGTTCCTTTTGCCTGGAATCTGTTCTCTCAAATATCGAAACACTTGTTCCCTCATCTCCTTCTGAGGGATGTGTTCCCTGACCATCTATTTAGAATTTCATCGCCTCTCTGCTACCAATAATCCTTACTCCCTTCCTTGTTTCATTTTTCTTCATTGTGCTGACTGCCACCTAACATGAATCCATTTAACTTATTTTATTATTTTCTGTCCCTCTCGCCTTCCAGAATGTTAAGGCAGAGACTTGCATCTATGCCACTTACTGCTATTTCCCCCAGCACCCAGGACAGCGCCTGGTAGGTTGCAGGTGCTCAGTAAATACTTATCAAATGAATGAATAAATGATAAATATAGCATTGTGGCTTGTGAGCACAAGCAAACCTGAATTCAAATCTGGGTGCCATCTCTTATTAACTGTTTGGCTCAGGACTGCTTACTTAAGTTCTCTGAGCCTCAGTTTCTTCATATGTGAAATGGGATTGATAACAGTATCCACACCTCAGGGCTGTGACAGTTACATATATTAAGCCTGGGCACAAAGTAGGAATGCAATAAGTGTTAGCTGTTATCATCACTTCTTCAGATGGAGGAAGTTGGCTCCTGCCATACTTGCCATTCCCTACCATAGGTAAATCCTAGCTTAAGAGCCCTGCATTGTAGGAACCAGGGCACTTCCTGTTTCATAATAGTGAGGGGTTTATAAAAAGCAATGCTCCTGGTTCAATGTTTCTTCCTCTAAGAATTAGAATCAGGAGAGGGAAAGAAAAGAAAATATGGACAAATGAGAATAAAATTAGCCAGGAATGGCTCTTTCTGTCAGTTTTCCCATCTCTTTAGGTGTCATTCTTCTAAATGATGTTAACAGTTTCCCACTGGGGGGTTTTAAATCTATTATTCCCATCATGTCTGCCATCCACAATATGAATCATGAATGGGATCGCAGTGGAATGCCTAATTTGGCTTACTAGAGGTCCTCATGACCTCAGCAGGCAACTTTATACAATCATCAAAGTTTGAGCAGCACAGATGGGGGTAGGGGGCGGGGGAGCTGACTGCCCCTTACCACCTCAAAGTTTTTCTCTTTTCTCTGAAAGACCTCCCTGCACTCAGAAAACTCAAAAAAGCACTTTCTCTGCCCTCAGCTCATCACTCACCACGCAACAGTAGGCACAAGAGATTCATTTCAATCCTTAGTAGTTCAGAAAGAAACATACTGTATTCCAATAGCTAAGGGGAAAAGCAAACTCAAACTTTCTCTTGGTTTACGAGGTACCAGAAGAAATCTAGAGAAAAAGTGGACTAAAGATTCCAGCTGCAAAAATAAGGCCAAACTGCTTTTCTGTTCTGGAAAGTTCCTGACAGGATCATTCTGACTGGACTTACCTCTGCCTGAAAGTCATTGTGCCGGAAACCCAAAAGCCTAAAGCAATACACCTCCGCCCTGCTTTGTGCATATGCCCTGCACCTGGGCTTATGTATCACCTCTGGCCACATGCCCCAAGGATTTCTCACTCAAAGCATCCTGCTTGAGAGCCTTCTGCGACCAGGAGAGGACCTGCTTGCAACCAAAGCTCTATTTTCTCTTCCTCTCTTAGTCCCCACCTTTCAGCCTTTTCAAGGGTTAACTGGGTGAGAAGAGGGGAAATAAAAGAATATAAAATTCTGGAAGAGTCCTTTGAAATTTGCTCTGGGTGAAGGTGTATGGAGAAAGGGTTAAGGCCTATTGGCTTATAAGGCTTTTCAGTAACCTGGTCTGGGGAGTCCTCATTCTTCCAGTCCTCTCCATGAAAGCCAGGGGTGTGTACTCACACCCTGCGTAGCAAGAGAGATCATCCTGAGGTGTGGGATGGAGTTTGTTGTCTGCAGCCATCTTCCCTGGACTAGCGCACCCCGATTTGTCTCTCTGCATCTGACCCCCACTGTGCCTGGAGGACCATCCTGCTCGAGACTGGCTCAAGCGCTGTGTGTGAACCTGCCCAAGAGTTCTCTTACCCGCTAGAACCGGCTAAGGCAGCCCCTCGAAAGTTCTGAGGCTCCGGCATCCCTCTCCCCTCAAAACTCTCAACTGGGGCTTCCCTGGTGGCGCAGTGGTTGAGAGTCCGCCTGCCGATGCAGGGGACGCGGGTTCGTGCCCCGGTCCGGGAGGGTCCCGCATGCCGCTGAGCGGCTGGGCCCGTGAGCCGTCGCCGCTGCGCCTGCGCGTCCGGAGCCTGTGCTCCGCGGCAGGAGGGGCCACAGCGGTGAGAGGCCCGCGTACCGCAAAAAAAAAAAAAAAAAAAAAAAAAAACTCTCAACTGCTTTCAGCTTTCAGAGCGCAGAGGATCCCAACGAACCCTAAAGGAACTCCTGCTTAGGAATACTGCCCTATCCTCTAGTGGCTCACGTCTCCTCTGCACATATCACGGGGCCCCAGCCAAGAGGGACCAAAGTGGATGAGGACTTCAAGCAATGAAAGGTCCAGTTGTGGAAGATAAGCCCAAGGAAAGGAACCAACAGATTCAGAATCAGCTCTCACTAATGTTCGTTCACTCGGTACTTACTATGTGCCAGGCACCTGTTATCCTCTTAATACACTTTGAATAGTTATTGTCTCTATTTTACTAATAAGGACGCTTAAGGAGGGTAAGTTTCTTGTCTCCAGGGCACCTAGCTAAGTCAGTGTCAAAACTGGGGTCCAAACTCACATCATCAGGCTACGAGTCCGGTGCTCTCTCCTGTACTCCCTGTGCACACGTGCAATGCCTTCCACCTACCTCAGGGCTTCCAAAACCTAGTGGTCCTTAGGGTCCAGCTCAGAGACCACCACTTCCATGAACCCTTTTCTGATTTTCACAGCCAGAAGTAATATTTATTTTCTCCTCTGAATTCCCACAGCACTGCCCTTGTACCTCTTTGAAGACACTTATCACATCCTATCGATTTATAGCTGATCTCTACTGCATATACTGTAAGCATCTTTAAGGAAGAAGCCCCGTGACTCTTTGTATGTCCTCGGAGTGTCCCATCAAGCTCCACGGTATAGGTTCAGTAACTGTTTAGGGATGAATGGATGGATGGATGAATGAATGAACGGCATTAAGCGTGCACAGAGAGTCATAAGATTATTGCAATATAATCTTAACAACATCCATCTTTATTTGGAGAAATGATGATGAGAGTATTGTGTAGTTTTTTTCTTATGGTTAACGCTGAAAAAAGAACAATGCAGTGAAATGCCGTGGAAAACCCTCTCCTTGGGAAACATAAAAGCCAACTAGTGATTCCAATAGCCACCTATACGTAAGGGCTGTAACCCTAGACAGTATAAATTTAGTTACTCAAATAGGACACATTAGGTAGGATGAGTCAGCTGAGAAGCTTCTTGTTGCCCAAGTTTCCCTCTTTGAGGAGATAAGGAAAGGATTCTACCAACTGCCCCCGCTCCCTATTAAACAAAGAAGCTTCCCAGATACCGAAGCCTGCCTTCTCAAGTTTCAGGGATGGGTCAATCTTCTTAATACTCTATGCCTATGGGGATACTGCCCTCTGGATAGATACCACTGCACTCTAATAGACAAACATTTTTGAAAGTCTGTTATCCACTAACTGTTTCAATTCCTCCCTCCTAAAGAAACAAATAAAAACTCTTGGTTGGTCTCTCCTTTATATCAGTCTCCAAAGCGCTTTATTGTTACTTCTTAAGGTATTCATATAATTTTACCCTGCTCTGAATTATAGCCACTGACACTTAGCTCCTTCCTAAGAGGGTATGTATGGTGCACCTCGTTCATCACTGGGTACCCCAGAGCCTAGCATGCAGCCAGGCATGTGGTCGGTACCCAGCCCAACGTGCTACAGTATGTAACAACATTTGGATGCTAAATCCAGGGGCTGCCGAGTACAGCAAAAGAACACAGGATTTAGGTTCAACCACAACTAGTTTTGAATCCTGTCCAGACCATGGACTAGCATTTTCAACCTGGAAAAGTCACTTGACTTCATAAGCTTCCATTTCTTCACCTGTAAAATAGGGGTATTAATACCAAATTGGTTCAATTTTCGTTTAAGTATTATCAAAATACTTGTGGGAAGTACTTAGCACAGTGCCTGGCACATAGCAAGTTCCCTATCAATGACAGAAGGAGAACACCACCAAACTAACATTATAAAATCCTGAGTTCTAATTCCAGCTGTCCCCGTGGGTGATTCTAGGAAAGTCCCTAAGACTCAGTTTACCCATATGAGTACAGGAATAATGTCAGGACCAAAATAAACAGTAGCAAATATAAGGCTCCCAAAACAGTGCATGTCCCACTGCAAATGCGCATTCTAGACGGTAGTTCCTCCTCCCTTTCTCCTATAGTGACGCTCACCCACAGGCTTTTACATCCAAAGAGATACTGACCCTCTTTCTCCCTTGAAATATGGTTTAGCTATCGTCCCTGAGATTTCAGGAGCGAGGAGAGAAATCAATGTTCCATCAGTGAGTCATCATTTAAAGCCAGTTCGGAGCTGCCTCATGAAGCAGTGAACTCCCGGACAATGGAAGAATAAACATTTAGTAGAAATGGGCTGACAGTAGTGAGGAAGGAGTAGGATTTCTATGCATGAAGTAGAGGGCAGAACCGAGTCATCGCTAAGACATCTTCCTGCTCCGGAAGTCTGTGATTCAGCTGTGAGTTGCAACTGAGCGTAGAGACAGACATGGTCTGTCTCTACGCTCAGCCGAGAACTGGAAGGCTCTTCCTTCATTTCTGCAGCTGCAAACAGGGACACACAGCGACCCTGGCATTGTCTAAGACAGGAGCCGTGGCTGAAAGACGCTGTATGAAAACCATCGACTATTAGGATCCTCATCTTACTTCCCAGAATGTAGTGCTATGCTTTACACGTATTTGAGGAATATGTGAATTTTTGAGACTGTGTCACCTCAAATTAGTTTTGGAAATCAAGGCTTAAATAATAAATATTTTAAATGAGATGGTACAGGGAAAGTTGTCTCGAAAAACTGTAAGACTCTATACAAATATATGTATCATCGTTGTATTTCACTATTTTTTTTAAATGTGCTATTTAAAATACAGATTTTAAATGATTTTATACCCTCAAAAGCCTCTAATATTGCGATAAAAAAACTAGTGAATTCATCCTAACAGTTTTTCAAATCGGTTTGGTTTTAGGTGTCACCATGGAAAAAGGCTGTGTCTACACTCAGTTCTCGAAAGGTCCAGGTCAGAAATGGCAAAAGCCAGAGGTGGGATCCTGACCCTCTGGCTCTGCCCTCTATAATCTGTCTCCCCAGTCCCTTTAGAGCTGGAATCTAAGAAATTCCCTTTCTGGCCCAGGTTCTATCTACGAGCATTTTCATTTTCTTGTCCCAGGGGCTTATGCCAGTGCTTCTGTGGGGACTCAGCTCCCGAGCCAGAGCCAAGAATGCATAACCGCAGTTCCCAGCTCTGCAGATAAATGACCCACCTACTCGCTCTTTCTCCTGGACCACTGCTGACCACAGAAGCCCGCTGGGGCTGGTCCACCTACCTCCCAGCATTTCGCAGTCACTGTCCATGCTGTCATGCACGCCTGCAAAGATGCTGGCCAGAGTGGACTTGCCCACCCCCTGCTCCCCTATGAGAACCACCCGGTAGTAGGTGTTCCCCGACTCGGAGGAGATGACTGAGTCCGTGGAGTCGGAGGACCAGCTCCGGCGGCAGTGGTCCTCGGGGGTAGCAGAGTGACGGTTGCGCTGGCTGTACTGGTGGGGCTCTTTCTGGACCATCAGATGCCTGCCATCGGCTGGGATGCTCCAGCGCTGCTGCTGCGGCTGCATGCCCACAGTGCCCTGGCGCATGGTGACATTATTCAGAGTCATCGTTGGGTCCTAGAGAGCAAAGCAGCCAAGGTGTTAGCATTAGAAAGCATGAGTGAGAGCTCAGGGGGCTTAAACACAGTCATCAGTGATGTTCTATTACATGAGGTGAGACCCAAGTAACCCTAACACAAGGAACACCAATGAAGCCGTCAACAGGCTTTCAACCGAACACACACACACACACACACACACACACACACACACACACACTCTCTGTTACCAGCTCCTCAGGCAGATTGTCACTTGCAAAGAGGAAAAAATGCCATTAATATCCCCCACTGCCCTGGGGCTTCCTCCATCGTCAAGGAAGCCTGGGGATTCCCCACTCAGAGCTGGCACAGAGGCAGCCAGAAGGAACCAACAGCCTCCAGACATGGCTTGAAAAGCAACAAGTTAATGCAGCTGGGGACCAGCTGGCCAGATTAGCTGCTCTTGTCTAAACATGGCTCTTAATTGTACCAGCACCCAGTGGGCCTCAGTGGGAAACACGTGACAATGACATCACTCCCCCTGGCTGGACTGGACAAGAGATTATTGGAACTTCCATGTTTAGTAAAGTTGCCCGGATGCTCCCCAGCTGCCTGAATTAGCTATTATTTGGGGGGGCGGGGGGGAAGAATTTGTTTGAGGTTTATGCCTCAGCTCTGCCCTCCTGTCCACGGATATCACATTTAAAACATCCCAGCCCCATGCCTTGTCTTTCTGGCAGGGAAACGACCCGCTCAGGTTCAGACCTGTCAAATTCACAGAGAAAATGCTTCACTCTTATTAAACCATGTCCGCTTCAAGAGTTCTTTAATTCAACTCAGATTTCCACCTTTCTGAAGCACATCAGGTCAAAGACTCTGCCCAAAGACATTCAACAACTTCGCTACAACTTTCCCTTTCCCCAGGGAAAGTTGCACGGAGGTCCCCCTTGCACGGAGGTCTGTACTCCCAGGCTCCTTGAGATAAAGTAGAAGCCTTCTTATTTGAATCAGCAAGATCCACTCGGGAGAGCGAGAAATGCGCAGACACTCCCCTTCCCACGCTCACCCCCACTCTCCACACCCCAACCCGTCGATGACCCTAAGCACGACCCTGACCGCGATGATCAGCCGGGTTTTTTAATCTCACGAGCAGCGCCCCCGTTGGCCGACTTGAATTCAAACAACCAGAGCCTGACGGCTGCCCTCTGACCACAGCCTGTAGGAGGAGGTGGCCCTCTTCCTGAACTGAAGCAAGGAACCTGCTGATGACAGATGGCATCCTTTGCACCTTAAACTTTGCCCCCGACCTGGAAAACCACAGTGCGGACAGCACGTTCCGAAGGCTCTTTTCTCAACTTAGAAAGTTCTGCGGGCTGGGAACGCCCATCCCTTCCCCAACCAGCCCCCCACCCCTCTCCAGAGTCGGGAGGGCCCCCGCGGGCCGCCTGGCTTACTTGGGCGTCCGAGGGTCGGTGAGCGCTGTGATGCTGGGGCCGCCGAGCGCAAGGGTGCTCGCGCGTTGCCGCCGTCTGTGCCTCCGCCGGAGCCCGCCGCCCGCAGCCGCCGCGGCCCCGCGGTTTATACCGGCCCGGCCGACCCGCGCCGGGGCTTTTCCGTGACGTCAGCGCCCCCGCCGGGAGGGGCCGGCTGTGCAGCAAACCCAGACTTGCAGCCACTTCACCGAATCAGTTACTCGCCATCATGTGACCCCACTCTCCCCTTTTAAAAAATAACGACAGTTCAATCCCGGGCTCCTTTATTTTGTTTTGTTTTATTTTATTTTGACCAGGTGGACACAGGAAGGTGAGAAAATACACTAAGTGCCACATAATCGCGCTTCCCAGGAAAACACTTGCTAGCTGTCCGGATAAAGGATGGAGGAAGGGGCAGGTTTGAATTGGAAACCCAGTTTCGCCAGAAAACAAAACAGGGATCCGCCGGGCGCGCGTGGAGACTTAGCCCTTCGGATGGGGCTGCAGCCACCTTGAGCGGTCACGGCTTGTGTTAGCCGCATCTTCTGCAAGGAAAACAGCCTCTTCTGCTCCTTCTCCTTTCTCCCTGGAAGAGGGATGGAGGGGAACCCCACACTGCTCTGTTTCCCTTCTCTGACAGGGACCCAGAGAGAAGGGGCCAGAGGAAGTTGAGGAAAGGGGACAAGACCTTGAAAAGGTCTTGAAAAACAACCTAATTAAGGATCCAAGCAGATTGTGCTAAATGTTGCCGGCGCTCCCGCTCTGGACCGGGATGCAGAGGCTCCTCAATCAGGGAATTCAATCAGCGTCGCGTTCGGCAGCATCTCTGTACCAGGCTCCCTGGCATGGCTGGGCCTGGTCTTGGAGCCAGTTCTCCACCCATGGGAGGAGCCCTGAGCCAGAAATGGGGCCCAAGTCCCCCGAATGAGTCCTGTGAGTAAAGGGCACAGGGTAGTAATACAATAGCAACTTCTACTACCATTTACTGAGTACCTCTGAGTCCCTATACTCAGTAGGAACTGTTAGGCCTCTGCAGTACCTCGAACTTTACTACAATTTGGCAAGGTGGGTATAGTGCCACTCCCATTCCATGGAGGAGAAAAATGACAACATAGCCAGAGAGCTTGCCCAAGGTCACACAGCTCGGATAAGTGGCAGCGTCAGGATTCAAAGCCTGGCTTGCCCAGCTGAAGGGATTCAGTGACTTCTTTCTGGGCACATGGGCATTTCCCAGACACTGTGTTTGCAGATGACACTGGCCTTTCTAATGCATCCATCCATCCACTTTTCCAGCCAGCTTCTTCTCTGGGTTGGCTGGTGGCTCTGGAAAACAAGCCAGAGGCACCAGCATCTATTCGAGTGGCCGGACTCTGCTGTGAATAGGGCCCATGTTCCATTATCCTGCAGCACTTATCTGCTCTGGGGATTATCCAAGTGACCAGCTGCTGAGACATGCCAGGCCCCAAGCTGGCAAAGGTGAAATCCACAGAGGAATGAAAACTTAGAGATCTCTCAGTCCTACGTGCCCTGGCCTCCCCCAACCTCCTACTTATTTTATATGTGAGGAAGCTGATACCCGGAGGAGTGACTACCACTCAGTTAGTAATTAGCAGAGCTGGAACCAGAACCTGGGTGTCATAATTTCCTGGATGGTTTCCATCATTTCCATCGAGTTTTCCTTCTGGGCTTAACCAGGAGGGGATGGCTACAGATGTGGGGAAAGGAGAAGAGCGGGGGGTCAGAGAGGGACAGAGAGAGAGAGAAGGCGGGAAGGACACGATCCAAAAGTCTTCCGCTGGCTCCATGCTAAAATACATGTAACACGTGAATCATTGGTACTTCAGAATTATCCATGCTTTTTCCATGCTGAGCCTCCGACTCTGTCAACTGGTCTCAACAGAAACATTATGTGCGGTAAAAACTAAGAATAAATCAGAGTATATAAGCATATCATCTACCTCTCAATTCTACTTTTGCCCATTGATAAGAACTTAATTCTTCCCATTAATAAGAACCTAATTCTACGTCTAGGCAATATCCACTCTGAACTATTTTTCATTGGTATATGTGAGGCATGCGGAAAGAAAACCAACTCTAAAGATGGGGGAGGGGGACTTTCAGTCCACTATTGATTCGGTAGGTACAGCAATGTTGTGTTCGAATAATAGAATCTGCCTTCTTAAATTTTCTGTCCCACAAGAAGCCAGATGAGAAAACAACTACTTAGGAAAAGTTTCAACTGAATGGCAGTTAAGTTGGAGTGAATATTAGACAAAAGTCAGTTATACCTCGCAAAGCACATTTGACAGCCAAGCGTTATCCGGCAGAGTCCCAGCTACCTCGTCCAAGATTCCAGCTCACTGAGACCATCTGAGGTTATAGAGCTGGAGAAAAAAAGGTGGAATCAGGGAATTTGGGCCGATAGCAAGTTCCGAAGAAGAAAAATTGGCAGAATATTGTAGTTTCTTATTCTATGAATTATTCCATCTGTATTCCTTCTGCAGGCATTTGAAGGCTTCCTCAGATTTTATCTAACAGAGAAAAGAGTGGGGCTAGGAGACAGAACTCCAAACAAAAAGAACTAATATTTACTGACCAATGCACATACCTTATCTCAGTTCATCCTCATCACCACTGCATCTACCCATGTTTCATGGATGAAGATGCTGAGGAATGAGGTCAAATGACTTGTTCAAGGTTACAGAGCCAATAGGTAGCAGAGCTGCACACTCTGGGTCCACAGCATTAACCACTATTGTTTAGAGTAAGGGATACACTTCAGCCCTATTCTCTTGCTAGCCCCGCCTCAGCCCAGCTCCTTCCTAACCCCCCTCAAAAGAGAAGGAGTTTTTATTTGATTGGCCAAAGCCCATGACCTTCATTGCGCCCCATATTAATGGGGAAGGTCTCTCTCTCCTTAAAGGCATGAACCACGCTGTTCTCTGTCTTTTCTCTGGGTCCTATGCCTGGGTGAGAAGGTAAACTTGGGGTTCTTTTGGGGGCCTGACTATCTCTCTTGTCTTTGTCACTGTCACTCTTTGTCTCAGCATAGAGACCTGTGCAACTACCCCATGACTTCAAAAAGGGGATGAGAGAGAGAGGAAGAGGTGGGGAAGGAGGGGAAGAACTTTTGACCAGGGCTGGGACTGAGGCATAAGGGATTTGCACAACCAAAAATGTCATATTACTTTGAACCTCATCCCTTGAAAATTCTAGGGAAGACAAGATGATGGGTAGGCCCAGGATACGTACATCCTTGGGTCTGTAATACTATCCTAAAAGCTATAAAATCACTCAATCTTTAACATATACTTCCTCATCTATACCGGAGACTTACTGCAACCAAGGTCATGCTTACTCACGCCACCAAGTCAGTGCTACTCAGCGATAAAGTGACACCATCCATCTTCACCACCAACAAAGAGAAGTTGTAGACTGGACACTGAAGAGGTGGTAAAAGAAATGGGTTTGGTTTTTATTGCTTTTTAAACGCTTTGCATTTTGATGCCTTTAGGCAAAGCATGTTCTCTAATTCCCCCACAGTCCTCACTACTGCCTGATGTCTTCTACTCCAGCCAGCTTCTCTCATTTAGATTATCTACCTGGCCCCCAAAGCCACTTGCCTTTGTGACCCCTGCAAGGACTGAAAGAAAAAATAGGGGATTCAGCATTAGAAAAGCAAGTTCAAACCTCGGCCTTTCCTCTTTGGTGATCCTGGGGATGTCACCAAACCCCAGAGGTCTTGGCTTCTGCTGCTGTGAGGACTAAAGAGCGGCTGAGCATGCAGCGCTCTGTTAACCACAGAGCACCGTGTCAGTGCGAGTGATTATAATGATGACGCAGGAGCCAAGGCTTGGAGCTTGGCCACCTGCCATCGGTTTGGCTGCCCCTTAAGGCTCACGTTAAATGAATCCAGCAGAAATCAGGACACATGAGGCAGAGGGAGGCAGGGCGGGAAATGTACTCCTATTGATGTTACTAGGAAAAAATAATTAGTAAGGAGAGTGGCATGGTTAAGTCCTTTGTAACCAAACAAGGATCTGGGGTCAAATCCAGCACACAGAATAGGTCTACACCAGCCGCAAAAGCGCTGGGAGGAGCTGGGTGGGAGGCAACGTGCAAAGTGTCTGAGCACAAAAAGAACCTCCTACCCCCTCTGGGAAGTCTAAAGAAGGAAAGAATTACTATATGGAAAATCATTGCTTTACAGAAGGGGAAAAAAAGATTCCAGTTGCAAAATCAAGAGAGCCCTGATCAAGAGAAAATAAGGACTGAAGAAAAGATGGCTAAGAATAACCTCTCAACGTCCAGAGGCCTATGGGATCCAGATGGACACTCCCTCCAGCTGCATCCTCCTTCAGGCTGGCCCCAGCTTCTCATCAGACCCCTGCTGGGCAGATTTAATTTTCCGCTGAAAAAATTTTTAGCTGTCACACTTCCTCCGCTCCATTAGCCCAGGCTGCTGCAGGCGTTTCTTGCTCCTTCAAAACTCCTGCAGGGTAAGTGCAGAATGTATCTCGGAAGGCCGAGGGGAGGTTCCTGAAGTAAATGGACATTCACTGCCCAGGTTCCTCCATTCATTACAATAACTACTGAGCATTTACCTGTTACCAGAACCTGTTCTCAGGGCTAGGGGTAAGGTACTTATGTTCATGGAACTTATATTCTGGTTAAAGAAATAATAAATAACAAATAAATAAAGTATTACCATATTCATTCATTCATTCACTCATTCACTCATTCTTTCTCTGAGCTTGCCACTCTTTAGCCTCAGTTTTCTCATCTGTAAAAAGAGAATGATAACATGGAGACAATGTATAAAGTAGGGGTCAAGTACACACCCATTCAGAAGTCTGACAACAGCAAGGTTGATGAAAATGTGAAGGAGAGTACTTGTGCCCTGCTGGTGGGAGTGTGAATTGGGAGGCCACCTTGGCGATCAACCATCAACATCTAAGATATGCACATCCTTGGTGACCCAGCGATTCTGCTTCTCAGTGTGCATCTTCTATATCACACAGGAGACAGACACAAGGATGCTCATTAAAGCACTGTTTGTAATAGCAACAATCAGAAACCACCTAATGATCACCCATGAATAAATGCACGGTGCTATATTTTTGCAGTGAAATACACAGCAGTGAAAATGAATGAACTAGACCTACTTGTATCAACCCGGATAAATATTGAGACCATAATGGTGACTTTAAAAAGCAAATTGCAGGATATCTACAAGAGTAATAATTTATATAATTTTCTAAAACCCCACACTAATAGCTTATAGTTAAATATATCTAGTAAAAGCATAAGAACATGGATGAGAAAAATACATACCAACTTCAAAATAGAGATTACCCCAGGGAATAGGGGAATGACAAGTAAGTAGAGGGACACCAGGTTTCTCAAAAATAACCAAGAAGCAAGTAGACAGTCACATAATAAGATCAAAGTGTTTAGAGAAAATAATCATCAAACTGGAATTTTATGTTCAACTAAACTGTTGTTCAACGATGTGAGTTAAACAAATATTTTTTGAGCACTTATTATTACTAAGCAATATCGTAAGCCCCAGAGACACGGAGTTATATAAGCCCAGGAGCATATGCTCGTCTGCTGGTCCTTTCCCCAGAAATTACCAAACCCATGAGAAGATCATCCAAGAGCTGCATTAAAAGCTTTGGTCAAATGTATATTTGGTTGCCAAACCAACATGATGTTTTTCCCTGAGGTTCCTTCCTTCAGCAACAGAAAAATCAATGACACTATTTAACACAAGGAGTCAAAACCAGCCTAAGGCTAAAGCCTTGATTTAGCCAATTGTAGTGACCCAAGAATTCTTCAATGATAAATCTAGAAAGGCCAAAAGAATGAACTGTAGTTGGGTTGAGGACCTGGGCAGTTAACACCTTTCCTACATGGTGGTAAGCTCACATTTTGATCTCTGTCTGTGTCTCGTTAATCTATATCTCACTGGGTTGAGAACTCTGAAAACACATTGAGATTTAGCGCTCTCTCAAACCCCAACTTATATGAAGGTGGAGATCATATATGATTTATTTACCACTGCACAGCAGGTGTCTAGCATGGTGCCAGGATTATAGCTGGCATTTAAGAATTATATTGGATGATTGGCTAAAGAATGAGATCCCTTCCAGAGAGAGTGATTGAGAAAGACTTTATAATAATGATATTTAAGATGAGTATTAGATGTAATAATACTCATAACATTAGTGAGAATAACATTAACTAACTTTTATTGAGATCTTTCCATATTCTAGGCACTCTGTAGATTATCTCTACCCTGTGAGCTAGGTACTATCATAATTAAAATTTTACAGATGATTAAACTAAAACATAGAAAGTTTAATTAACTTGCCCAACGTCCCATTGCTATAAACTGGTAAAGTTAAGATTTGAACCCCAACTGCTGATTCCAGAGAACATGAACCTGATTGAGTAGGCCACTGGGATCCATCAGTTCAACAATGTCACTCAACAAACAAACGTGAAAGAGTTATTATACACCTGTCTCTAGGAATACAGGGTGCATAACAGTCTCCGTACAAGATGGTTGGGTAGAAAAAGTGAGGAGTTGATAGTAATAGCTGCCCTTTATTGAGCCGGGTATTTTGCTAAGTGATTTACCTGTATCATCTCATTTAATTTTCTCAACAAACGTTTATGGTTATTATTAACAGCATCCCCATTCTACAAATTAGGAAACTGAGGCATGGAGATATTAAGTCACCTGCCCAGGATCGTGCAGCCCAATGATGGAGCTGTAATTTGTAGCCAAGCAACCTGACTTCAGGGACAGAGCCCTCATATCCAAAGTCATCACTGCAAAGTGACATGACAGACAGCATCACAGAGTATGTGTGCAGAAGAGTGGGACAGCAAGAGGGGGTGATGAACTCTGCTCGAGTGGGTCAGAGAGAATCTCACAGAGAAAACTTTAGTTTGAGCTTTGAAGTACAGAGAGCAACTGGCAGGGTGGTGTGTGCATGTGTTCTGTGCACGTTCTTGCACCACCATGTGGACAGGGGCTGGGAAAGAGAAAGCATTCCAAGGTTAAAAAAAACAGAAAAGGCTCAGAAGTATGGGCATTTGGGTGATTCCAAGTAATTTCAGGTGGCTGGAGAACATGTCGGGGGGAATGAGAAGTAGGGCCAAAAAAGTGGTCAGGAGTCCTCTGCAAATTCCAAGCTATGGGAGGACAGTCCCAATGCTCTGTTTAGTCCTACCCACGAACTCAAAGTTCCAGCAGGAACTCAGGTGATGGGAGGCGGGGAAGAACCTCTAGAGGTACAGGAGCAAACAAGGAGAAGCCAGCTCTGCCAGGCTTGAAGGCCAAGGGGTTGCGGGACAGTGACATGCCAGTGCATACTTGCCCTTTCCCATACAAGGAGCAAGAGGTGTCCACAATTGTTATGAGGGAGCAGCTCCATTAAATGGAGCTAAGTGGCTCACCAGACCCACGGGTCTGCTCCAGAGGAAGGGGGTAGGCCTCGGATCCACCAGGGCCAGCCTGACCACCAAGGAGGGACAGGCCACACATAGCGCCACCAGCTGGCGCAGGGAGAGTTTTCCTGCACACCCACCCATTCACCACTTCCCCTTTCTCCTCCTCACTCCCTCTTGACACCTCTCTTCTTTGTCCTTGGTCTACATTATTTTCCTAAGCATCCAATACACACAAATCCCTGGTTTGTGCTCAGCCAGGGATTCTCATGTATACACAGGACATCATGGTTGGATGGGGAACAGACGTTTCTGCCCATTAAAATTTACATGAAAACTATAAACATTCCTCTGATGGGTGAAATAAGTGGAAGCCTCCAAGAAACTGTGAAGTCATCTCTTCAGGAGAATCCAGCAGGAGTGATGCAGGACCCAATGGCAAGTGGGATTATCATTTTTCTCTCAACATTAAAGCACAATCTGAAGTAGAAAAAAGCAAGATCCCTGGAAATGACACGTAGACCCAATATTCTTATCTGTCTCCCACACTAGGGCATTCACAACTTGAGGGTTAAGAACTTGCATAGCATAGACACCATCATCATAATTAACACCCTAATGAAATATACTGGGCATCTATCCATTTGCACGCTCAGATTATATAATTTACGACATGGTTTGGTTTCAGGTTTTGGATCTTGTTTTTGGTACCTTCAAACTGCCACTGAGAAAAACAATTTATCTGTCTTTCACTCAATAAGTTTTGATGGAGGGCCTATTAGGTATTGGGCCAGGTAGTTCAAGGTACGCGAATGAAAGCAACACAAACTTCGCCCTCAATAGAGTCACAATCATTGAACGCACATTTAGTACTAAAGTGTCTGTTCACCAAGAAGGCCAAGCTCTGTCAGCACACAGGGGCAGGACCACAGTGAGACTTCAAATAGGGAAAGGGGGACACTGTACCTGAGAATATGGGCATGGGGTCCCCCATTCCTACTGCACTGAGACAGCCTCTGCCCTCCAAGAACACAGACATACAAAGGGCAATGAGAAGAGAAAACAGCAGAAGTATCCTCATATAGAAATTGGTATTTGATATATGAAGGTCTAACTCCATTAGTTCCATTACATCAGATTCTCCAGCTAGGGTTGTTAGTTCCTTCTGGGTTTCAAGAAAATGAGACATACCCAGCTGGGAACTTCTTGTAAGAGAGGCAAGAAGCCATCTTGACAGCTGCCCTACTAAGTTTCAAGGAGAACACAAATTTTGTGCAGGTTACCACACTAGCTCTATGTTTTCGTTGAGACTCCTCCTTGCAAAATCTGAACACTACCTTGAGCCATGTTAATTTTTTAAATGGTAGTGGATATTATAAAAGTACAGGCACCTTGAGGCTCTAAGGGATGTTTTGGGGGGATCAGAGCCAGGAAATGGAAAGCTAGCAGAAGGCAAAACTCTCACACTGTCTCCCTCCTTCTCTCCACATGGCTTCTCCAAGTCTGCTTCTCACTGCACATCTGTTTCTTTCTTTTCTCTCCACACACCAGCTTTGTCATCTTCTCACCCCATAGCTCCACATCCTGTTGCTCCAGCCACACAGAGAGACAGACTATCTTTCAGTCCCAGTTCCAAAGACCCAAGAGGGAGCACCTGATTGGCTCAGGAAGGATGACACTGCCACTCTTGATCCAATCAACTGAAGCCTGAAAGGTGGGGCTATGTAGCACAAACCTGGTTGCCACAGAGGAGGCTTAAGAGGATGAAGGAAGGGCATTATCAGATGAAAGGTGTTGTGAACGGAGCACCACCACAAGAGGTGTCACTAATCTTCAGTATTTTGTCATCTTTAAGTTTCTCCCCTCTCTTATTTTATAGCTTGTGGCTTCTTTTTACTTGTAACTACTATTGTTTCACGCTTTCTATTTACTTCCTTTCTCCATGTCTCTCGGCTTCTGTGCCACTTTACTGCCAGCATCTCTCGGAGCGAATGGAATTCACTCTCCCCCAAAGTAGATTGGATTGCATTGGCTTTCCAACCTCAACTGACCTGTAGCTGTCTCTGGGCCAGTCATCAACTCGGCAGTCCATCAATCCCTGGTCCTATCAGCTGTGGTCAGGGTATCGGGGTTACAAGGCTACAGAATAGAAACCAAGAACAAAGAGCCGCCTAATCTTGCTTTTCCCAGAAAAGAATTATGGGCCTGTTAGCTTTCCTCAAAAGTACTATGAGCTTTTAGCACACAGATCCTGAAAGACCTGTCCTACCTCCAGAGCCTCTCTAGACATAAAGTGAGCTCCTCAGGAATCTCTATGAGCATTTAAATTTTTCAAACAATAACCAGTTTAGCATTTCATATACATTTAATAAAATTTCTACTGTGCTATGCAGTGTACCCCCAATTGGTATTTTAATAAGACATTCTTTTCAGATACAGTTGACCTTTTTTTTTTTTTTTTTTCGGTACGCGGGCCTCTCACTGTTGTGGCCTCTCCCGTCGCGGAGCACAGGCTCCGGACGCGCAGGCTCAGCGGCCATGGCTCATGGGCCCAGCCACTCCGCGGCATGCGGGATCCTCCTGGAGTGGGGCACGAACCCGTGTCCTCTGCATCGGCAGGCGGACTCTCAACCACTGCACCACCAGGGAAGCCCGTGAGTTTTTCTTTTAATCTATCAATTACCTGCCCTATTTGACTTTAAGATTCTCAGAAGTAGGTACGGTTGACCCTTGAACAACATGGTGGTTAGGGGCGCCCACCAGAGTCAAAAATACGCATATAACTTATAGCTGGCCTTCTGTATCCTTGGTTCCTCTGTACCCACAGTTCTGCATTCACACCAACTGTGGGTTTTGGATCTTGTAGTATCATAGTATTTACTATTGATAAAAATCTGTGTGTAAGTAGACCTGCACAATTCAAACCTGTGTTGTTAAAGGTCAACTGTATCTGGGGCTTTGATTGAGGGGATCTGTGAGCCACACCCTTGAAAAAGCCTTTTGTGGGACTGGATACTCTTACGTTTGATCTTTCTGAGGTGGTACAGCCACACCCTCAGCTTTTTCTTTAGAGCGTATGCTTTCCTAACAATAAATCTCTCAATTTTAGAATCTTTTGCAATCTGGATAGGCTGAGAGTTTCCTAAAACATCAAGTCTTGGGTCTTTTTGGTTTAACCATGATCTCTGTCCTCTTGCATTTTACTCTAAGCAACAAGCAGAAACCAGGCTGCATCTTCAACACTTTGCATGGAAATCTCCTCAGCTAAATACCCAAGTTCATCATTTACAGGCTCTGCTTTCCACATAAATGCAAGTCACAATCCTGCTAACCTTTCCATTATATAACAAGGATCCAGCTTCCTCCAGTTTCTAATAACATGTTCCTCATCTCCTTCTGCTTCTTCATCAGAAGTGTCCTCAAGGGCCAGATTTCTATTAATAGTCTGTTTACAACCATTTAGATATTCTCTACGATGATTCTTCTGAGCCTTCATCAGCAGAGACTTTAACATCTATATTTCCACCATCAGTCTAAGGAATGTAGCTTCCTTAAAATTTTTCCAGCCTCTGCCCACTGCTCAATTCCAAACCTATTTCAACATTTTTAAGTATTGGTTACAGCAGCACCCAACTTTCAGGTACCAAAATCTTTATTAGTTTTCTACTGCTGCTATAATATATTAACACAAATTAAGTGGTTTAAGATAACACACATTTATTATTTTACAATTCTATAGGTCAGAAGTGGGACAAGGTCTCACAGGGCAAACTAATACAGATGTGTTGGCAAGGCTAACTTCCTTCCTGAATGTTTGTGGGGAGAATTTGTTTTCTTGCCTTTTCCAGTTTCTGGGGGCCACCACATTCCTTGGCTTGTGGTTCCTTCCCTTCCTCCATCTTTAAAGCCAGAAATGGCAGATTGAGTCCTTTTCATGTCAACCTCTCTGACCCTCCTTCATCATCACATCCCTCTCTGACCATAGCCAGGAACAGTTCTCTGCTTTTAAGAGCTCATCCAGATAATACAGGAAAATATCCCAGTCTCAAGGTCTGTAACCTTAATCACATCTACAAAGTCCCTGTTTTCGTGTAAGGTAACATTCACAGTTTCTAGAGATTAGGACATAGATATTTTGAGGAGGCCATTATTCTGCCTACCACAGAAAGAAACTTCTATCTTGTCTAAGTCACTATTATTTTGTCCTTTGCAGTAAAAACCAAACTGGCAGCCCAAATGATATAATCCTCCTGTCCAGTTTCAAGGTTTTGAGTGGTTAAATTTCCTGCCCTTTTCAAGTGCTGTTTATAAGGCAGGACGAAGTAACAGTCCACTGAGAAGTAGAGATAACAAACAACGTCCTATGTAATCTAAATGTACCTCACTTTATGTAAGACTTACCCGAGATTATATATATAATTATGATTGTTGTAAATTGAATCATATTTTAAATATACCAGGAGAACTTACTATGGAGAATCATTTATAAAGTGAAACAACACTTTATATAGTGAATAAGCATTACCTAATATATATTTTCAATCCAGATTTTTACATATTTTGTTTGACTAAAGTAGGACATACCTACATATAAGATATGAACATGTTACATAGCTACTCTTTATTTTTGGATGCCTATAAGGTACTAGACTCTGTGCTAGGTGTTTTAAAGAACTCAAAAGACTTTTAATAGAGTATTAATGTGTGTTTTATTACTGAGAATATTTATCTCTGCTAGAAAAGACAATAGAAATAAGTGGAGATTGAAACTCACAAAATGTAAGTAAGTTATATGAGTTTAAGTTAAATTTAGGGGAGATGTTAAACATAGACAATGAGCGAACAAGTAGTTTGTGAGAATTAGGCAGAATTCTTCAGTTATGGGCATCCGAGGGCTCATGCTTTCAGAAGGTAATTTTTACCCTTAGTAAACACCTCGCTGAGTTCCCTCTTTCGGTGGGTGTACCCCAATCTATTCAGCTACAAACAGGAATTCAGGAGTCAAGCTTGACTATTTCATCTCTCTCTTTCCTCACATCCAATCCATCTCAAAGTCCTGTTGACATACCTTCAGAATAGTTCTTGATTTCATCCACTTCTCTCCATTTCTCCCATAATGGCTCTAGTCCAAACTACTGTCCTCTCTTGTCCAAATTTCAGCAGCTGCCACCTAATGGGTTTCTCTGAATTCACAGACTGCTGAGCTATTGCTTTAAAACACAAATCTCAACTTGACCTTCCTCTGCTCAGAGCCCTTCACTGGCTCCACAATCTTTATAAAATTTCGTCTCTGAGAAACAGTCCCTGCCTCCCACTCCACTCCTGGCTCCCTCCATATTCCTGCCTCCTCCCTTTCTAGACTATTTCAATGTTCTTACCTCCTTTCATTTGCCAGAACATGCCAAGTTCTTTCCTCCCTCAACCCCTGGGCTTGAAACATTCCTTTCCTACCCAGGGATTGAGGGAGGAAAGAACTTATTTATCCTTAAGATCTTGGCTCAAACATCATTTGCTCAGAGAAGCCCTTAACCCCCAAGTCTACACTAGATCTCCTGAGGTTTACTCAGACTTTTCTCGACTTTTCCTTCCCCGGGATGACCACAAGTCCAAAAAATATTTATTAAGGACTTATTAAGCATTCTAGGCACTGTGGACACAGCAGTAACAAAGCAAAGTTTCTGCTCTCATACAGTATACATTCTACTATATTAAGTTTGGTGGTTATTTGGATAATGTCCATCTCCCCCTCTAGTCTACAACCTCAGGGCAGGCAAGCACCACACTGACTTATTCACCATTGTATCCCCAGTGCCTTACACTGTGCCAGACACAAAGAAGGTGCTTAGTGAACATTTGCTGAAGAAATAAATACACCCTCACAGTCAACACGCCCTATATTACAGTTCATATCTTATCATTAAAATCTAGTTTCTGTACGAGAATCACACTTTCTCTAGCACCCATGGGCTTAAGGTAATTTTAAGTGTTGCTTCAGCAGTGCTGACCCTTCTGAACAGTAGCTTTCATTTATATAGTAGTGAACAAAGTGGATAGCCACATGTAAATCAATGAAGTTAGAACACTCCCTCACACCATACACAAAAATAAACTCAAAATGGTTTAAAGACCTAAGTATAAGATGTAACATCATAAAACTCCTAGAAGAGAACATAGGCAAAATATTCTCTGACACAATTCATAGCGATATTTTCTTAGATCAGTCTCCCAAGGCAAAAGAAATAGAAACAAAAATGGGACCTAATCAAACTTAAAAGCTTTTGCACAGCAAAGGAAACCATAAACAAAATGAAAAGACAAGCTACAGAATGGGAGAAAATATTTGCAAATGATGTGACTGACAAGAGGTTAATATCCAAAATATACAAACAGCTCATACAACTCTATATTGAAAAAGCAAACAACCCAATCAAAAAATGGGCAGAAGAACTAAACAGACATTTCTCCAAAGAAGACAAACAGATGGCCAACAGGCACATGAAAAGATGCTAATTATTAGAGAAATGCAAAGCAAAACCACGATGAGGTATCATCTCACACTGGCCAGTACGGCTATCATCAAGAAGTCTACAAAAGGGCTTCCCTGGTGGCGCAGTGGTTGAGAGTCCACCTGTTGACATGGGGACACGGGTTCGTGCCCCGGTCTGGGAAGATCCCACATACCGCGGAGCGGCTGGGCCCGTGAGCCATGGCCGCTGAGCCTGCACGTCCAGAGCCTGTGCACCGCAACGGCGGAGGCCACAACAGTGAGAGGCCCGCGTACTGAAAAAAAAAAAAAAAGAAGTCTACAATAAACAAATGCTGGAGAGGGAATGGAGAAAAAGGAACACTCATTCACTGTTGGTGGAAATGTAAACTGGTGCAGCCACTGTGGAAAACAATACGGAGGTTTCTATAAAAACTAAAAACAGAACTACCATATGATTCAGCAATCCCACTCCTGGGTATATATCCAGAAAAAACAAAAACTCTAATTCTAAGAGACACATTCACTTCAATGCTCATAGCAGCACTATTTACAATAGCCAAGACATGGAAACAACCCAAGTGCCCATCAAGACAATTATCTTAAGAAGACACACACACACACACACACACACACACACAGAATGGAATATCACTTGGTCGTAAAAAAGGATAAAATATTGCCATTTGCAGCAACATGGCTGCACCCAGAGAGTATTATACTTAGTAAAATAAGTCAGACAGAGAAAGATGAGTATTATATGATATCACTTATATGTGGAATCTAAAAAATAATACAAATAAATTTATATACAAAACAGAAACAGACTCACAGACAAAGAAAACAAACTTACAGTTACCAAAGGGGAAAGTGAGGTGGGGAGATAAATTAGCAGTATGGGATTAATAAATACAAACTTCTATACATAGAACAGATAAGCAACAAGGATTTACTGTATAGCACAGGGAACTATATTCAATATCTTGTGATAATCTATAATGGGAAATAATCTGAATATATATATATATATATATATCTGAATCACTTTGCTATATACCTGAAACTAACACAATACTGTAAATCAACTCTACTTCAGTTTTTAAAAGCAGAGAGGAAGGAGTAAAATCTCTGTTTAGTACAGTAGAGAAAGCTGTAACTAAGGGTGGAGCCATTTTGGGGGCTCTGAGATCAAGGTCAGCAGAAATAGAGAGTGGGAGTGGGAAGGAGAGCAGAAATCCACACGATAAATGGAAGGCCTGTGCCTGGAAGGGTTGGCTAGACATTTACATTTTGAGAACAACTGTCAGCTGAAGGAATTCTCCTTGGAAAAAACCAAGAAACTACTAAAGAGAGTGAATGAACTTTTCAGGGAGGACCAGGATTGCTGGTTCATGTGCTAAAAACTGCAGTGGGCACCTCTCCTTTTGCCTGAGCTGCATGCATCTCCCTTTCTTTCAGAACCCCAATTTTGCTTTGGGGACCCACTCATCTTGCATTGCCTACAGTCTGGTCAGTCAAGAAACTTGCAGACCGAAGTTTCACCTCTTGACCAAGGGGTGAATACCTGACCCAAACGAGGCCAATCAGATCATCTAACAGACCAACACAAAGACCAAATAGAGCTCAAGTTCTTTCTTCCACCCTGAAGAAACTGTTGGTTCCTAAACCTTGGTTATTGCCTAGAGGTAAATCCCCAGTGATATTCTGGTTACTGTTGGTCCCCGCTCCTATCTTACCCTGACCCTGGTTCTTCTGTTTTACCCTAAGCTTTATACACTACCCCGTATCTTTTCTGTAAGTTTCCTTCACATCCAAAGAACCATGACTATTATATAAACCCAGAGTCAAGCCCTTCTCAGTTAGCATTTGTCTCCTCTCCCATCTACCCTATAGCAAATGCTACCAGTCCACACACGCTGGTTCCAGGCTCACAATGACAACTTCCTTGCAAAGGATCTGCAGACCTATACAACATGAAAAAGCAACGGTACAAATTAGAAGGACCTAGATGACCAAACATCTGACCTCAAAACTAAAAACTAATTTTAGTCAGTATACCTAGAGAGATTTAAGACAACAGTGCTTAGAAAATGGGCTTCTGTAAAAAAGGAACAATAAAAAATAAAATAAATAAATATTTTTAGGTTATTAGAGAGGCTACAAGACAAAGTCACAGAGATCTCCTGGAATATAGAGCAAAAGTCCAAGAAATAGAAGGTATAAGCAAAATGTTGAGTCATATAGAGGACTTATCCAGGAATTATCCCCCATATGAGTTTCAGAAAGAGAAAATAGTGAAAATACAGGAGATGAAAATAGGAAATAAATAACAGAAGAAAATTTCTCAGAGCTAAAGAAAGATAGCTTGAGATTATAAGTGTTCAGCAGGTACAGAGCAGAGAAATAAAAAGACCCACACTAGCATACATCGTTGTGAAGTTTCTGAACATCAAGGACAAAGGAAAGATCCTTTTGTCCTGAGACCAAAAAAAAAAAAAGAAAAAAGTTAACTATAAAGGACAAGAATTCGATCAGTGTCACATGTATCAGCAACAATAATATGTTAGAGAATAGTTCTCAAAGTTCTAAGGGAAAAATTATTTCAAACCTAATATTCTGTACATAGTCAAGCTCTCAATGAAGTGTGAGGTAAAAATAATGACATTGTTTCCCATACAAGAACTTAAAAAATGACCTCTCACACAATCTTTTTGGAAAATAAATTCTTTTAAAAGTAACCAGCAAATCAAAAAGAAAATGAAGGAATCCAAGAAAAAGGAAAACATGAGACTTAGTAAACAGGGGACCTAAACCAGTAGCCCAATTTTTGAAAAAAGCCTAGGATAATTGTCATGCAACAGCCTAGGAAGTAATCAGTCCAGTTAAAACAAAAAATTGGAGAGCTCTGAGAACAACTCTTCAAGAAGGAATGGATTCACATTGATAGTCTGATTAAGCAGCTGGGTGGACTTGGTGATAACTTGAAGTTATATGCTTCTTTTGTCCGCAAGAAAAGAGGCAAACAGAAATTCAGGGGTAGAGGGAGGTGAAAATAAGAAAATCAGAACCCAAATATGAAGCTAACTAAAATGCAGAATGATTTTGAGTCATTGTGAATGTGAGATGGCAATCCATTTGATCTTGATGTTTGGAACAGTCTGCTTCATGAAGCTCAGTTTTTGTGACATAGGACTACATTTCTTTCCAACTGCACATCAATGTTCCACATGAAATAATATTTATGTGAATCAGAAAATTGTAAACACCTTTGCTAGTGCCTCATTCTTACTGAAAAATAAAGATTCAGGAAAACCACAAAACAAAAGCATAGCTTAGTGAATTACTATGTGGAGAATATCCATTTAATCTTCACTCAGCTCAAGAAATAGAACTTTGCCGCCCACCCAGAAACTCCTCCATTTTCAACATCCCAATTTCAACCCTCCTGATGATTATAAGTAATCATTTCCTTAGCTAACCATTTTATCACCCAAATCTGCATCCTTAAACATTCTAGTTTAATCTTGCTAATTCTTCAAAATTTTAAGACTTTTCAAAATTTCCCCTCCATCCCTTTCTTTTTCTTTATCTACTGAAGAACAGGTAGTCTAGACTTTGCTGAATGCGTACTCATGCTGCAGTCCTGCCTGCAAATGGGCATTTGGATCCAGAGACTGGATCAGTATTAGTATTTAGTATTATGTTTGGATTCCTTTCTTTTGTGTGTGTGTGTATATATTATAGGTTTTTGGTTTGTAGATATGTATATGTGTGTGTGTGTGCGTATATAGATACATAGATAGATAGATAGATGTAAAATTATGTTAAATTGATGATCTCTTAAGTTTAAATATGTTCTAGTATTCACCCTGCACCCACACTTATTTTTTGACCTCACATTTTACATCTTTTTGTTTTGTCCATCCCTTAACTATTTATTGTGATATAGATGATTTTACTACTTTTGTCTTTTAACTTTCCTACTAGATTTGTAAGTGGTTTATCTACCACCTTTACTGTAAGTTTGCCTTTACCAATGAGACTTTTCCCTTTGTGATTTTCATATTTCTAGTTGTGGTCTTTTCTTTCCTGTTTACAGAAGTCCCATTAACATTTCTTGTAAAGCTGTTTTGGTGATGCTGAATTCTTTTAGCTTTTGCTTATCTGTGAAACTGTTTATATCTCCTTCAAACCTGAATGAGAGCCTTGCTAGGTTGAGTATTCTTGGCTTTAGGTTTTTTCCTTCCATTACTTTGAATGTATTGTGCCAGTCCCTTCTGGCCTGCAAAATTTCTGCTGAAAAGTCAGTTGATTGTCTTATGGGAGTTCCCTTGTACATAACTAGTTGCTTTTCCCTTGCTGCTTTTAATAGTCTCTCTTATCTTTAATTTTTGCCATTTTAATTATAGTACGTCTTGGTATGGACTTCTTTAGGTTCATCTTTTTTTTTTTTTTTTTTTTTTTTTTTGTGGTACTCGGGCCTCTCACTGTTGTGGCCTCTCCCGTTGCAGAGCACGGACGCGCAGGCCCAACGGCCATGGCTCACGGGCCCAGCCGCTCCGCGGCATGTGGGATCTTCCCGGACCAGGGCACGAACCCGTGTCGCCTGCCTCGGCAGGTGGAGTCTCAACCACTGCGCCACTAGTTTCATTTTATTTGGGACTTTTTGTGCTTCCTGGATCTGGATGTCTGTTTCATTCCCTAGGTTAGGAAAGTTGTCAGCCATTATTTCTTCCAATAAGTTGTCTGCCCTTTCCTCTCTCTCTTTTCCTTCTAAAACCCTATAATGTGATTGTTAGTACGCTTGATGTTGTCTCAGAGGTCTCTTAAACTATCCTCATTTTTAAAAATTCTTTTTTTCTTTTTTGTGTTCAGAGAGGGTGATTTCACTACTCTGTCTTCCAGTTCACTTATCCATTCCTCTGTATCATTTAATATACTGTTGATTCCTTCTAGTGTGCTTTTTATTCCAGTTATTGTATTCTTCCACTCTGATTGGTTCTTCTTTATATTTTCTAACTCTTTGTTAAACTTATCACGATGTTTATCCATTCTCCTGAGTTTTTTGAGCATCTTTATGATCATTACCTTGAAATCTTTATTGAGTAGACTATCTCCACTTTGCTAGTCCTTCTAGGGTTTTGTCTTGTTCCATCTTTGGAACATATTCTTCTGACTCCTCATTTTGCCTAATTCTCTGTGTCACCTCACTTCTGAATTTTCTATTTCTGATTTATGTGTTCTTTCATGTCTGGTATTATTTTACTAATATGCTTTAGCTCATTTTGAAATAGAAGGGTACCATTTTAATCTGTAGGCAGGTCTTCCTGGCATGCATTCATTGTTTATAGGGATATCATTCTGCTCCTCATTCTTTTTTTCTTATAATAACTTTGTATGCAATTTGACCTCAATAATTTTCTGTTCTTTATTTTTATGTGAAGTTTATTTTCCTGAAAGAAAAATTAACATAGCTTTGCTAACCTCATAGAGTTTCCATTCAGTGTAGACATCAGTAACGGTTGTTTTGTTATTGGTGCTGGTGATGGTGGGTTTTCTCTTTTTTTTTGAAAGGTGGAGATTGTTCAAAAATATAATGCCTTGATTTCTAAGACTGTCTGTCTATTCTCTTCTGTCATTTTTTCCTGGACCTTCTCTTTCCTTCCTCTCTATTTTCCCTATCACAGTCATTTTTTATTCTACTCCCAACAGTTTCCCCTCAAACTGCTGGATGGGAGCTCTGGCTGATCCAGCCCCTTCAGATCTTACCATGAGCTCCTTGTATTCATTCAATAGTGGAGGGTAAAAGTCTTCTCACATTTGGTTCTTTTCCCAAATTGGCTTTCCATGCTTGTCAGTGAATATCTATTGGGTTTCTCCTGGTCTCGGGCCTGTAAGATAGTCTGTTACTTCCCTGTGGTTTATTCTTTGCAGATACTGATACAATACAGTTTCTGAGGTTAGTAGTGGTTTGTCTTCTCCTGCTTGTGTTTTGGGGCTCCTGGAGATTCCTTACAACCTAGTTCTGTGGTAAATGTTGTCCATAAGTTATTTACTTTATTATCTAGTTGTTCTGTCTGCTTTTATGTGAGAATTCAGAGAAAATGAAATACTATTTCATGGCCACTCCCCTTGCCACTGCCATCTTCTCCAAGGCCCCAGGTTAAGAATCATTTATATGTATGTACCAAAGAATGTACCAAAGCATTTTCATTCCATTTATAGAACATAGTATAATGATGAAAAGTAATAGTACGCTGGGTGAAGCTGAGAAGGGGAGAGGAAGGAGGTATGGAGGGAGGGAAGTGAATTGAGCACTAATTTCCTCATTTTACGCAGTGAGGGAACTAAGAGATACCTTCTAAAGTTGGTGGATAAAATGGCAATACACCTTGATTACCCAGAGGATTCTCTGAAGAACTGTTAGAAAAAAATAAGAAAATTCAGTGAAGTGGTTAATTGTGAAATTAGTTGATAGAAATCAATAGCTCTGCAACATCATTAACATCTCAAGAGCCTCCTATGTGGCAGGCACTTTTCAAAGAACTCTTCAAAAATAATTTGCTTAATCTTCTAAACAATTCCCTGAGGTAAGCACTATGATTATCCTCATTCTACGGAAAAGGAAACTGTGGCACTTAGAGAGATTCAATAACTTGCCCTAATTCACAAAGCTAAAGATCATATTTAAATTAGGCAATAAGGCACCAAAAGCCTATGCTACGCTATTATACCACTGCTTCAGAGAGAAACCACCACCGATTCAAAACTATAACAAAGAATATCTTGTTAATCAAAGCACAAAATAGACAAAATGTTTGAGAATCGTATAAGAAATGTACAGACCTACCTGAAAAAAACCTTTAAATTTCTAAGACACACAAAATAAGATTCAAGTAAATAGAATTATATACTTTAATATTAAACAAGGCAAGGCAATAGTAATAAAATATCAACTCAATTATCTCTAAACTTTAAATTATCTCAAAATTGTTCAATTATCTCTAAATTTAATCTGATCTCAATTTTTTAAAAACTAACATGATTATTAGTGGAACTAGACAAATCGATTCTAAAGGAAAAAAGTATGGGTTTCATATGGACTATAAACATGCAGGATACTCCATGAAAAAATATTTTAAAAAGAATAACTGCTGTAGAGTGGGAAGGATTGCCCTACCATATATTTTTAAATAACGTAAACCTACAGTAATTGAAAATTTGGGACCAGCACAAGAACAGAGAGACACATCAATGCAAAAGAGATTCAAATACATATGGAATTGGTATATATGATAAAGTTAGCATTTCAAAACAGTAGAGGAAGTTAGATTATTCAATAAAGGGAACACTGGCTAAACATTTGGGAGAAAATAAAGCTGGAACCTTTTTTTCCCCCTACACTAAAATAAATTCCAGGTAGATCAAGGATTGAAAACTGGGAGAGATAGAGGTATTGGTTAAAGGGGACAAATTTCCAGTTGTAAGAGGAATAAGTTCTGGGATCTCACAAGCTACTTGTTTACTCACTATCTATACTTAACCTCCCCTCTAAGTTTCATCCATTCTATTTGTTTTCTTTTCTCCTATAGCAGAATTGAATATTCTCAAATAACAGAGCAAATATACAATATACATGGAAGACTTTCCTTTTTCATCTTGTACCTTTCTAGGCTATTTGAAAAGAAAAAGTTATAATGGGCCTGAACTACTCCAAAAATACTAATAATTGATAATAAAAATCTTCTATACCTATGCATGATTATAAAGATTTATCCATTATTAATCGTTTTACATTGAAGTATTAATTTATTTTAACAATTTTTATATGGTTTCTCTGTGTCCTAAGATTTCATACTAAGAGTTCCATTGTGTAAATCACCAAGTAGATCATGAGAGGAATACAATGCGACAGCTAAGACCTCAGGCTTTGAGGTCAGGCGAATGTGGGTTTGAATCCTGGCTGTTTGACCAAGGCGAGATATTAGAACTCTGTTCCCAGTTTCCCCATCTGTAAAGCGGAAACAATAAATAATAAGACTACTACTTCCTAGGGTCATTGTGAGAAGGAAATTAAATGAATGTAAAATGCTTAACACGTTGCCTGGAACATTTTAAGTTATCTGCTATTAGCCTCATTACATTGAGGGTGAGGCCACAACTTACATTTCAAGTTCCCACAAAGGCCTATTATTCGTTCTTGGTAAAACCTTAGTGAGTTGAATCAACTGTAGCTTCCATAGAGAAGAAAAAGGTGGGAGGCAGGGGAGACCAAAGCAAAAACAGTCAATATGTTTAAAGGGAAGCAATTAAGGAGAATAGCGTCAGCTAATATGAACCAGCCTCTAAGACTTGCAAAGTACCTACAGATTTCCTAACAATTACTCCTTATGAAAAGTTTTGTTTGTTCCTTAGGAAGAGTCTGAGATTTTATTTAATTACCTTGATTTTGGTCCCAGGTCTTGGCAATATTCTTCTGGCATCCTCTACTCCATGAGGTTTCAGGACAGGCAAGTCAAAGCACAGCCCGCAGGGATTTTTGTTCTTCCCCAGCAGTAGCCTCTCCATTGTTAATAATTCAGCGGATTTTAAGGAAGCGATTGTTTAAGGGATAATTCTGCTTGGCTTTGTAAAGAGCCCTGAGACAATAGATGCAGAGTCTGGCTGGTACCAGAAGCCAGTTCAGCAAGGAATCAGCCCTAGGGCTGGAGAGTCTTCTGGAAGAACTGACCTTTATGATTGCCTCTGGAAACCCAAATGTTGATGAATCGGGAAGAGAACACATAGGACTTGAATTCCAGAGGACGTGAATTCTGATCCTAATTCTGGCACTCACAGTGTCTGAGCATTTCAGTTAGTGTTCATTCATTTGTTCATTCATTCATTCAATATCTGTTGCTCACCAACCATGCTAAGTACTGGAAATATAGACATGAATAAAAGCAGTTATCTCTATACCAGATAGATATAGTTATTAGAGATATAGATGGCAGCATTCCCCAGATATTTAGTCAAATACTATTCCGGGGACTTCCCTGGTGGTCCAGTGGTTAAGAATCCGCCTTACAATGCAGGGGACGCAGGTTTGATCCCTGTCAGGCAACTAAGATCCCACATGCCGCAGGGCTACTAAGCCCACACGCCACAACTACGGAGTTCACACACCACAACTACACAGCCCACGTGCCACCACTACAGAGCCCGTGTGCTGCAACTACTGAGCCTGCATGCTCTGGAGCCCATGCACCACAACTAGAGAGAAGCCCACGCACCTCAACAAAGAGCCCGTGCACTGCGACAAAGAGGCTGTGCGCTGCAACAAAAAGATCCCACGTGCCGCAACTAAGACCCAACAGACCATAAATAAATAAATAAATAAACAGATATTTTTTAAAAAGCATTATTTTGGGTGTTTCTGTGAGAGCGTTTTATGGATGAGATTAACATTTAGATGGGTAGACTTCAACAGTAGATTAGACTACAATTTTAATCACTAGGGTAAAGCAGATTGCCCTCCATAATGTGAATGGGCCTCATTCAATCAGTTGAAGGCAGTTGAATAAACAAAAGACCAAACCTCCCCGAAGAGAGAATTTTCTAGCAGACTACCTTCAGACTTTCTCTGCAGCTCTTCCTGCTGGCCTTCAAACTGGAACATCAGCTCTCCCTGGGTCTCCACCCTGATAGCCCTTGTCAGCCTCCATGATCACACAAACCAACTCCTTATAGAAAAAAAAGAAAAGAAAAGAAAGAGACTATAAATACACACACACACACACACACACACACACACACACACACATATAATCATCCCTCAGTATTGGCAGGGGATTGGTTGCAAGACCCCTGGGGATACTACAGTTGCTCGAGTCCTTTATATACGCTTATATAAAATGGTGTAGTACAGTTGACCCTTCATGTGCACAGATTCAGAACCAGCAGATACAGAGGACCCTAATATATATATCTCCTATATGTGTATGCTTGGATAGGTATATGCATGCTTGAATATATATATATATATTCTCTGGAGAACACTGACTAATATGTCTTTCTGAGAATTACAAGGTGTTCCAAGGTTGATACTGACCCCCACTGAGGGAGGGAGAGGGGACTCCTGGCATCCTTGGGCAAGCACACCTTGCACAACTATACACAGCAGCCATGTATGCATGCTTCTTGCCCAAGTCATTACTGAATAAAGGTCTTTTATCCTCATTACCCTTAACACTAGCAATAGCATATGACAACAGATAGGTGAACTGTGGGCTGGAAAACATCAATATATTTTGGTACTATTAGTCAAAAAGATGACTAGCAATGAAATATGATGGGAACTGATCCAAAATGCCAAAGACAAATATGAAAATTTGAAAGATGACAGGTGAAAGTTAATCTATAAAGAAAAATTCATATATCAGTGAGAAAATGATGGATAACACAATGTTTAAGAGGGAAATGGACATGAGCAGATAGCTCTGTAAATGGAAAATAAAAGCACTGTTCAACTTCAGTAATAACCAAAGAAATGCAACCTCGCAACAATAAAAACACCACTCTGCCTATCAAACGGGCACAGTTCAGCTAATGTGTGTGTGGGTATAGGGTAACAGGCACCTTCCAGTCTGCGTGTGGGAGGGTAAACAGGTCAATGTTTCTGAAGAACCATTTGAAAAAAGTCTCAAGAGTCTTTAAAATGTTTATATCCTTTGGACCAACATACACACTCGTAGGCATTTATCCCAAGGAAACTGAAAGACACATGAAGATTTATGAACAAGAGTGTTCTTTAGAATGTTATTTCTAATGGTATAAAATTGGAAATAACCTAAATGCCAACAATAAGGAATGATTAAATAAAGTATAAATACAATGAAATAGGATGCAACAATTTCTTCAAATATTTTTGTGCCCTGTCTTCTTTCAGGGACTCCAATTACACATATATTATAGACCATTTGAGTTTTACGGTAACTCACTGAGACTCAGTTCATTTTTTCATTCTTTTCTCTCTGTTTCCTGAAGACGTTCACGCCCTGGCGTTTCTAGCCTGCCTGGCACATGGAAAAAGAGGGTCTTGGCAGCAAAGCAAGTCCTCGTGTAAAGAGATTCAGTATTGGCATTTGGAAGTAGGACAGGCATGAACTTGGAAATGGTGAGGTCCAAGAAGATGCAGGCAGAGCACCAACAGCTGCTCTGGTCTCAACCTGGCCCTTCCATAGGTTCAGGTCCCAGCATGGCTTGTGAACCAACTTCACCATCAATTGAGATTTTAAGTTTATCTCCACACCCAGGGAAAGAATTATGCTGTGGGCAGGGGCAGAGGCAGGAAGGAATGCCTCCACAAAACCAGGAAAAAGGGGAAAGAGAAGACATGGTCCTAGGTGTAAGCTCTGCCGTGGGGAAGATGGTACAAACAGCCCCAGCTGTCTTCCACTCCTACTGGATTGCCATCCACCATCCTTGTCACCATCCATCCCAGTATTGGTCAGTGGAACTTGGCAGGTTACAGCCCAAACTGGGCAGGAAAAGAGAACAGCTGGGGCCTGATTGGGCCTGTGAACGAGGGTGGAGAAGGCTAAAAGCTGGAGTCAGATGGGCAGGATGCAGTCTGGCTGACAGAGGAAAGGGTGCCAGGCTGGCCACCATCCTCAACCACAGTTCAGGCAAACCAACCAGTCCAGACAGAGCAAAGTACTGCATTTCAAACACCAGCTCTGCGCCAGACACCAGAGGGCTGAGGCTGCTTCAAGTGCTTTCCACTGAAGCCCAGATCTGCCTTGGAACAGAGAAATGGGAAAGGAGGTGGAAAATCAGGGTCACAGCTGGTCCATAAACCATGAGGCGGGGGAACATGGCAGGACTGGGTGTGGACCATGGCATCCCTGGAACCAAGTGCTCTGAGTATGTTGTCAGCGACTGCCGTTGGGCCACATTAAAATGTATTCCTAGGTGATACTGAAGAAACATTCCCAGGCGCCAACCATATTTCTGGCAGTCTTTCCTCATAATCCTTGTGTTTGCAGTTTGTAGAAAGTTCAGAAGATATCTATAATTTATTCCTTCAGCTTTGTCTCCCTCTCCTCCTTCACACAAACCCTCTACACTGGGCAAACCCATGTACACACTGATCCTCAACCAAAGGCTTCCATTTCCTGCGTCCACAGCTTGACCTTCAAAGTTCCACCCCTCACCCAGGGCCTTCCCTCTCCCCACATGTCAGGGAGAACACACACACACACACACACACCTGTCAAGAACTATGAAGGGTCTGAGATTTTGCCCCACTCACAAGCTAACAACTGAGTCACTCACAATTTCATGGATGTCACTCACAGAAGCTACGAGACTCCTGGGTTAAACACAAAGGATTTCCCACTCATGGTGCAGCAAGCAGCCTAGCATCAGCGCATTCAGTGCTGGTTTCCCAAGCTACGGCCCCCACAGAGCAGCAAGAATAGGGCCAGTGAACACTTGCTCACACAGTAGATTTCATTACAGGAAAGGAATCAGGGCTTAGGGAACCTGAATTTTTTATGAGCAGTGAGCGTGCTACCCCTTGTTCTGAAAGGAGACATCATTGCTATCCTCCAAGATAGTTCGCTATAAAAACATCTTGGAAAAGATAACACCAAACAAAAAGCCGCCGGTTCGCTCACAAGACAAAGAGAAACACAAGAGGCACATGGAGAGCTGTCTCCCAGCAGCCACCAGAATACAGACTTTGGAACTAGACTCACTTCTGTTCAAATTCTAGATCCCCTTCTTACTAGCTGTGTGACTTTGGACGTGTTTCTTAATTTCTCTGAACTAGTTTTCTCATCTGTCAGATAGATATAGTAGCATCCACCATAAAGCTGTTTAGAGTGAATTAATAATATCTGCATTAATGCTTAGTAGTAGAGTGCTTATACCTGATCAGAGCTCACTAAGTGGCTGGAATCATTTTTATGACTAGCTGTCCAAAATCCATAAGTCTTTAAAGCCCAGCATGGTTGATCCCTTTGTGGAAGCTCTCCTGCCCCTCCCCCCATCCCACCTTCCTACTTCTCACCCACCACAGAAAGCTCAACCTCCTTCTAAAGTCGCTGGCCTCTCCTCAGTTAGCTGTGTCCCAACCAGGGATGACTCTTGCTCTGTTGTTTAAGTCTTATCATTTCACGGAAGATGTCTAAGTCTTGTCTTCCCAGCTGGAGTATTCCATTCTAGACGGCAGGGTTTCTGTATTCTACCCCTTGGTATCCGCACAGCAGGCAGCATGATACTTGGTACACACTCCAGAAAGCATTGACAGGAAGATTATCCAGCTCGAGGCAACTGAAAAATGTCACATTCTTGGGCAATTAGACCCCTCTCGGCTACACAGAAGTGTAGCTGAGGAAAACAAGACAGAGGCCCTTCTTGGCAGAACGGAGGATGAAGCCTGGCCTGTTGCCTAAGAGCTGCCAGCCCAGCTCCAGCACCACAGCCCCCAACTCTCAGCCCTGGAGCCAGACTCTCCCTCCGCATGACTCCTCTCCAGCACTTACAGGAGGGACCTGTCAGGACCCCTGGGAGGAGTTGTTCCCTTGGCATTGGGAGAGAAATCCTGGCCACAAGGAGGAACTTGTTTGAAAAGAGCCCGTTGATTCGAAGTCCAAAACATGTTATCCCCTGGAAAGCCAACTTCCAGCCAATCTCTGGAAAAGAAAACAAACCCCCTCTGATTAAATACCATGCCCCAGGGTGGCAAAAGACATGCACCTCTAACCTGGCTCTGAACTGGCAAACCAACAGCATTTTCTGTGGGCATTTTAGTATTTAGTAACCTCCGGACAGCTGATTAAATCCAGATGTGCACTGCAGCCTTCTCTGGTCAGCAAAGAACAAACAGGCTTTCCCAGCCATGCCCGTTCCCTCCCCCAGGGCCAGCCTCTGAGCAGTCACCCTGAAGCTCTGGCAGGATCTGGGGGCTGCATCCCAGCTCTCATCCTGCCCACACCTAACCATGGCCACTCGGGAGAAGAGCTGGCTCACTGCAAAACTCTGACAAATCTTCACCTCTCACCTACCTAGAAAGCACCTTTTCTTTTAAAAGTCAAGGTGCTGAAAACCAGTAGTATTATTTTATTTATTTATTTATTTATTTATTTTTGGCTGCATCGGGTCTTAGTTGTGGCATGCTGGATCTTTCCTTGTGGTGCGCGGGTTCTTTGTTGCTGTCTGTGGGCTTCTCTCTAGCTGTGGCGTGGGGTTTTTCTCTCTCTAGTTGTGGCACGCGGGCTCCAGGGTGCAAGGGCTGCAGAGCACGTGGGCTCTGTAGTTTGCGGCAACGCGGGCTCTCTCGCTGAGGCACACGACCTCAGTAGTTGTGGCGCGCGGGCTCAGTTGGCCTGTGGCATGTGGGATCTTAGTTCCCCCACCAGGGATCAAACCAGTGTCCCTTGCATTGCAAGGTGGATTTTTCACCACTGGACCACCAGGGAAGTCTCAAAACCAGTAGTATTACATACTACAAAATGTATTGACAGGGAGCGGACCTAGCCTGTGGTTTTGTGCATGAAGAGTTGCAAATTGGGAGCATTCACTCTCCTCCTTCTCTACTGAGGTTCAGTGAGAGGGAAAGCCGGGTGCAGACACAGCACTGGCGGCCACCACAGCAGGAGTTGGGGCGGGGAAGGAGGGGCATGCCACCTGCCTTCCACACCCCCAAATGGGAAAGACCTTGTACAAGGCCTCTTGCCTGCTTTGTGAAACCAGAGTAGTACCACAGGCTGTCCTAGTGTGTATGTGTTGGGTGTGGTGGGAACAGAAGCAAAAGACAACCAAATCAGGAGAGAGCACGTGGTGGCCATTCCAACATGGAGGCTGCGACCCCACAGTGGGAAGCTGAGGAAGAGGTGGGAGGCTGTGAGTGTGGGAGTGTGGGCCCCACTTCACACAGCTAATGAGGAGACATCTCACTCTGTCTCAAGGGCCCTCAAGTCAGACCTGGGGTCCAGATCTAGCTCTCCACTCATGAGCTGAATGGCCTGGGTCAGGTTGCTTACCTCAGTGAGCTTTGAATTTCCTCCTTATGTGAAATGAGGAAAGTACATTAATATTATCTTACAAGGCTGTTGTGAGGCTCGAGTACATGATGAGTGGTCGGTAGAGAGCTTGGGGAACAGTGTGGGCTCAGTGAGAGACAGTGATTTTTAAATCTGCCTCAGCTGACTATCACCGGATGGCTACCAAGTTGACTGCAGAGTACAGAGCCTTCTTCCCCAGAGATTATGTGAGCAGAATCATCTCTGTTCATCACCTGGGCCATCCCAATCCGGGACTGACCAAGCGCCTCACTCTCTCCATCCTGAAAAAGTCCTGCCTGCCACCATTTCACGTTTTCCACCACCATCTCCATCCAAGGAGCTTGGAACCCGAAAATCTGGGGGTTCAGTTTTTTGTTGGAGTCCCTCTGTTTCTCAGAAAGCTTTTCAGTGAATGCTGCAATGTAGTTATTACCTCTGGGTCTCTCAAACTGGGGCAGCTGGACCTACTGACATGGAAGCTACAGGCTACACCAGGCATGTGTTCCCAAAGCATCAATTTCACTGCAGTATTAATTTAATACATTTTACTCTATAAAGAAAGACTTGTGGAAGAGTCATGGAGGGATGGGGCTGGGATGCTGATGTGAGAGAAGTCTGGGCCGAGGCCACCTGATGTCTGTAAGGCAGACGGTGCAGATGGCCCCCAGACAACCCTGCTCCGACCCCAGGGCTGCAGCTGAAGTTTCCAGATACCATCGCCACCTTCCTTGGAGATCAAGCACTGGCCCGTGACCCAATTCTGGCCAGAGGATCCTATGGGGAAGTCTGCTGGGGGAAGCAGCAGTCGAGGGGCTCCAGGGGAGGGTGTTTTCTTCCAAATAAAATGAGATCCATGGGAGGAAATGTCCTCTTCTTTAGCCAGGTGACCCTACACACTAGGAGCCTAAGGCAGCAGCAGCCATTTTCTGACCCCAAAAAGACAGGCTCACAAACGAGCCAATGTCCAAGGACCCCTGAGAAGGTGGATGGAGGAGACCAGGTCATGGTTAACCCCATCCAGCTCCAATAACCAGCCCAGAGAGGCTTCTATTCCCCTCTCTGCTTTAAAGGTTGGTGTCAACGTTCCACAAATACAGTCAAATTTACTGACTTCCACCGCCCTTGCGTCAAAGTCCCTGGAAGTTTGCCAGGGATTGCCCAAAGCTGAGAGAGTTTCCTAAAATCATATGCAAAATGTTGTGTGGCTTAAGGATGTTTTCACTGGAGAAGCTCAACAGTTTTCAAAGAGCTCTGTGACGCAAAAAAGGTTAAGGATCTTCCTCCGCACATCCATGTTTATTGCAGCATTATTCACAATAGCCAAGATTTGGAAACAACCTAAATGTCCTTGGACAAATGAATGGACAAAGAAAATGTGATATACGTGTGTAATAGAATATTATTCAGCCATAAAAAAGAAGGAACTCCTGCCATTTTCTACACTATGGATGAGCCTGGAGGGTATTATTCTAAGTGAAATAAGTCAGACAGGAAAGGAAATACTGTATGGTATCACTTACATGTGGAATGTAAAGGAAACAAAATCCAACTAATTTCATACATACAGAGAATATGTGGTATAGCCAGGGGCTGGGGTATAGGGGAAATTGGGTGATGTAGGTCAAAGGGTACAAATTTTCAGTTATAAAAAGAATAAGTTCTGAGGATCTAATATACAGCACAGTGACTATAGGTAATATAATACAGTATTATATACTTGAAAGTTGCTGAGAGTAGAGCTTAAGCATTCTCGCCACAAAAAAACGTTAACCATATGAGGTGATGGATGTGTTCATTTTCTTGACGTTAGTAATCATTCCACAGTGAACGCATATATCAAATCATCACATTGCACACTTTAAATACATGCAATGAGATTTGTCCATTATTCCTCATTAAAGTTAAAATTTTTTTTAAAAAAATCAGCCTCCTAAAGAAATATCAGCCAGGCCCCACCAAATTTTTTACCATTCAAAAGGACCTTGGAGGCAGTCAAGACCAATGCCCTTGCACTATGAAGGAAAACAAAGTTAAGAAGTACACTGACTTGTTAATGCCACTCAGCTAGTGGGGAACGAGGCTGGGACTGGAGCCCAGAGCTCAGAGCACTAACCTTTCCCCCGGTGGTCTGTTGTACCACCTGAGATTCCACCATCAGAATTTCCTCTTCTGAATTAATAAGCCCCGAATCCACATACGAGTGATTAGACATTCCTTCCATATGCTCTAAGGCACGCCGTCCCTCCCCTTTCATGCTGTACTGTTATTGTTTATTTAATTGCCTGTCTGCCCTCTAGATAGACCCTCTTGCAAGCTCCATCAGGGTAAAAAGCTTGCCATTGTCTCCCAGGATCTAGCACACGAGGGCTCTTAATAAATATTCATCATTTGAGAAAATGAATGAATGAATGAATGGACAGAAACCACCTCCTAAGAGAACGGCCTTTGCAAGTTTACACGAGACTCGGCGTAAGCAGCTACTTTCCTCCTCAATGCTGCTGAGTCAAGGCTCATGGAGGAAAGAGGACTGTTAACGATATGATGAGGAAGAAAGGAAACAAATCCACAGTAGCGTTTTGAGGAGGGCTGGCTGAGGCGAGAAGTTCAGTGGATGTAGAAAAGTCCAGAGCACCTGTCTCCAATGGAGAGATGCAAGCACATGTGGTGGAGGAGCATCTGAGAGGCCCACGCGGACTCTGCCTGGTCCACGGCACGGTATAGGACTCACTAGTTCTGCCAAACCAGCGCCCAACATCTCCAGGCACCAGCAGGTGTTTTCCAGCCACGAACTCTACTGTCACTGCCCGTGCCCTTCTGCTTCCCCAAGCACAACTTCTGAGCCATTAATTTTCTTTCAGCATGCAGGGAGCATGCCAAGAACTTCCTGTCACTTGTGAGTCATGGCCTCTGGGCACAGAACATCTCCCTAGGAAAGCGAGGGCTGTGGGGCCCCCACGCCCTAAGGGAAGCTCTGTCCAAGGGTGCGCTGACCCAGAAGAAGCACCCGGGAAAGGCCCTGTCAGAGATGCTGCGATAAATCATGCAGGGTGTCATGGAAACCTCACTGGGTGGCCAGGGCTGAAAGAACTCAAGAGCCAGCAGAAAACCAGGCATGGACCTGGGCATGGGCAGTCTGGCGTTTGTTCTGAGGAGCCCAGGTTTGACAGGGTTATTGAGGTAATTGAATGAGAAAATGTATGTGAGATTGTTCCTCAAGCTGTAAAGTACTGTTACTACTAGCTGCTGTGGCTAAACAAAAACTAGACCTCAGATCTACAGGACGTAGTGTTCCCTGCCCCTCCTTTCTATTCCCTTTGACTTCCATTTTCCAGGAAAGGATAAGAAGGGAGCTCTCAGAATGTCATGATTGTGGAATTGAGTTCAACTGGATCTGTTGCAGGTAGACGTCTATAGTCTCTTTGCTAGTGGGAAGCTTCAAACACTAGTACGAGGGACAGGAGAAGGAGAGTGACATTCATGCCCGGAGCTGTACCCACTGAGACCTGCAAACCAAAGGCAGAAATGGCAGCCTGGTAATTTTGCACACACCTTTCAAGGTTGCCTTTATACTCTGGAGTGTGACTACTTGTTACAATCCCACTTGGATCTATCAACAAATATTTATTCAGCACCTGCTCTGGGCCAAGACTGTGTTGGACAAGTGGCTTCCAGAAACTATCAACAGTCTTTCCCTTCCTTAAAATTCTAACGCATTCCTCATCTAACAACAGCACTGCATGCTAGTATTCTCATCACTGCTTTGGTCCAGGTGGTGAGGGCAACAGAGACAGTTGGAAATTTACCTTCGTGTCAAATGCTATCGTTTTCCTAGTTTCCAATTATATCTTTTTCTGCTCTCAGCTTTCTATAGAATCTATTCTCTTTTACTTCTTCCTCTCTGTTTCTCACACAAACTAAACACACACATACATGGAACTAAAATGCTGACAATTTCAAGACACCTCGCCCCTGAGGGTCTGTTTCCTCACCTGAAAAATGAGGATGTTAAAGAAGGTGAGTTCTAAGGACCCTTCCAATTCTGTCTTCCTGGGACACTGAGGTTCTAAATAGGAAGGTCTTCATTTGTAAATAAGGGAAGGAACTCAAGGCAGGGAGAAGCACGCAGGTCATGGGCAAAGTAGAGATCAGAGACTCTAAAATTGTTGAGTTGCTCTGCTCCATGCCTAGCATGTAATAGCCTGAATTGCAAGAGACACTCTGCACATGTCCAAAACAGAAGGAAGGGCTTCCCTGGTGGCGCAGTGGTTGAGAGTCCGCCTGCCAATGCAGGGGACATGGGTTTGTGCCCCGGTCCGGGAAGATCCCACATGCCGTGGAGCGGCTGGGCCCGTGAGCCATGGCCGCTGAGCCTGCACGTCCAGAGCCTGTGCTCCACAATGGGAGAGGCCACAGCAGTGAGAGGCCCACTTACCACAAAAAAAAAAAAAAAAAAAAAAAAGATATTGGTTTCAATTATTAATTGCCTAAAGGGGTTTGGCCTCTCTCCTTCCTCATTTTGAAAAATAGATGATAATTTCTGAAAGAATATAGTATACATATGATGGTCCTCAACCATGAGACCACCGAACCACCCTGAGCTTTTTGTAAGCACACATGTCCATAAAAAGGAACAAAGTACTGACACAGGCCACAACATGGACAAATCTCAAAAACATGAAGCCAGACACGAAAGACCACATAGTGGATGATGCCATTTATATGAAAGGATGAGAGACGGCAAATCTTTAGAGACAAGGAGTAGATTAGTACTTGCCTAGAGCTGGGAGGTGGGAATGGGGAATGATGGAAAATGGGGTTGAGGTTTCTTTGGGGCGGGACGGAAATTATTTAAAATAAGGTTGTGGTGATGGTTGCACAACTGATACTAATAACCTTTGAGTTGTACACTTAAAATGTATGAATCTTATGGCATGTAAATTATGTCTCAATAATGCTTTTTAAAAATATACATGTCCCTTGTTACCCCCAATTTGAAAGTCCTTGTGGGGGAAAGAGGGGAATGTGTATTCTGAAAGAATTTCTTCCGACTGGTTCTTACATACACCTTCCCTGCCTCCCCATGAGAATCACTGACACAAGCCTTTGGTCCTCAAAGAGCAGTCCATGGGGCCAGCATCATCGGTTGTCCCCAGAAAGCTGACTGAAAAATCAGAATCTGAGGCCCCATCACGGAACTGTGATTGTGGTTTGAAATTGGTGAGAATATTGAAGCTTGAGAAGCACGAATCTAGAACAATCTGCAAACCATGATTCTCCTGCCCTCACAAGGTCTTACCTCTTCCCCTGCCTTAATCCTTTATGTAGCCAACATTTGCTAGGAAAAGGCCTTTCTCTGAGAACATTCTTGCCTTTCTGAAACCACGTAATAGAAAAAAAAGTAGCTTTTCTGCAAATTAAGGTTTATTGGTTATAAACACTAATCAGTGTTGCCGGCCTGCCTCAAAGCCTTGACCAGAAGATGTTTATGTGAGGTTGCAACCGGGAGTGAAATACCAGGCATCCAAGGGGTGCAGCCCATTTACTGTAGCTGGGAGGCTGCCCCACAGTCTGTCATGTTGGTAAGCTGCCCCTACCGATGCTTCTCTCAGGAATCCCACTTAACACAAATATCATCTGGTTAGACTTGTGCGCTAGAAAACAACCTAAATGTGAGCAACTCTTCCATATTCTGTTGCTGCAAAGTGAGTGACACAGCAGGGGCCTGGTTCCTAATTGCTCCGCTTCTGGCCTGGAGGACAAACAGAAACTGAATTTGGAAACTGCTTTGGGGACCGTTAGTTGCAGGAGCTAAAGGCTGCCCCATCCCCGGAGAAGGTACGGGCATTGAAGTTAACCTCAGATATCTAAATAATAGAGGCTTTTCCTTGCAACTTTTACTGTAAAATTCTTACTTTACTCTTAAGAGACATTATCTCAATTGCCTTAGAGATTTTGACTATCTCTAAACCACAAAACTGTTTAGAAAACATTATGTTGTTTTAGCACGATCCCACAGTGTTAGGCAAGGCATTTAAAGAGTCCTGTCCTGCTCTGTTACTCAAGGTGGCAATCCAGCCCAGGGTTCACACCTGCCTTTCTTTGGTCCCATAGGTATCTTCACTTTGATCATTTTTTCCTTCATCACCACTACCTCCAAACGAGGCGCAAGAGAAAGGAAAGGTTGCCAAAGCTGGGTTAACCAAGTCTCTATTCCTCTGGAGGTCTGAGGACAATAGTGGACAATATTTTTATTTTTTATGTGATGCTCCTCCCTGAGTCAGAGAAGTCAAACTCACAAGGGGATTCAACATAAGATGGCGGACGAATTCTGAGCCAAGTTAAAAAAAAACTTCAGAAATTGATACAAAAGTACATTCATTCACTCCTTCCAACAGTGAGAAGTGTAAAGAATTTTCTAAACTCTGCAAAAACGTAAAAAGCTTTTTTCATGTATTGCCTTACTTATGCTTGTTGTGGGTGGATGAAGAATGAATTCATGACTGCTGGGGCTCTCGAGCCAAAGATGTGGAGACAAAAGCTGGAAAAGGGAAAGAAGGGAGAAGACAGTCTGCAGCTGGGACAGGTTAGCTGTGTCTGACCACCTGTGGACATCAGATGCGGCTGCTCCAAATACAGCAACCAGAGAGCAGCTTGATGATATGAGGCCCTTGTGATGTCTTCCACACACCATAAAAATGACATGACGTGCCTCTCAGGGCCCTAGTTTTACTTCCCAAGATTTGAAGAAATATACACTCAAACTATGACATTGGATGAGGGACAATTCTTGCAGCCTAGATTCCCATCACCAGCTGCAAGAGCCATTTCCAGCAGAGTCTGACGCTACCTCCATCTATGTGTCATTATGAATAGCCATATTAACCTATCAAATTGAACCCAGAGATCCCAACAATTACCAAAAAGAAAAGAATAATTAGGAACTATATTCAATATTTTGTAATAACCTATAAGGGAAAAGAATCTGAAAAAGAATACATACATATATATATATATATATATATATATATATATATATATATATATATAAACTGAATCACTGGGACTTCCCTGGTGGCGCAGTGGTTAAGAATCCATCTGCCAATGCAGGGGACACAGGTTCGATCCCTGGCCCAGGAAGATCCTACATGCCGTGGAGCAACTAAGCCCATGTGCCACAACTACTGAGCCTGCACTCTAGAGCACACAAGACACAACTACTGATCCCACATGCCATAGCTACTGAAGCCCGTGCACCTAGAACCCATGCTCTGCAACAAGAGAAGCCACCACAGTGAGAAGCCCGCATGCAGCAACAAAGACCCAACTCAGCCAAAAATAAATAAATAAATATATATTAAAAAAAAAAAACTGAATCAATATACTGTACACCTGAAACTAACATATTATAAATCAACTATACTATAATTAAAAAGAAAAGAATAACTACATCCAAACCAGAGCAGCCTTGGGTGATTAAAAAATGTTTAACGATGTGCCTTCAAAACATGTTTGTTGGAGGAGCTTCAAGATGGCGGAAGAGTAAGACGCGGAGATCACCTTCCTCCCCACAAATACATCAGAAATACATCTACATGTGGAACAACTCCTACAGAACACCTACTGAATGCTGGCAGAAGACCTCAGACCTCCCAAAAGGCAAGAAACTCCCCCACGTACCTGGGTAGGGCAAAAGAAAAAAGGAAAAACAGAGACGAAAGAATAGGGATGGGACCTGCACCAGTGGGAGGGAGCTGTGAAGGAGGAAAGGTTTCCACACACTAGGAAGCCCCTTCGTGGGCAGAGACTGCGGGTGGCGGAGGGGGAGAGCTTCGGGGCCGCGGAGGAGAGCACAGCAACAGGGGTGTGGAGGGTAAAGTGGAGAGATTCCCGCACAGAGAAGCGGTGCCGACCAGCACTCACCAGGCCGAGCGGCTTGTCTGCTCAACCGCCGGGGCGGGCAGGGCTGGGAGCTGAGGCTCAGGCTTCGGTCGGTCGGATGCAGGGAGAGGACTGGGGTCGGCTGTGTGAACATAGCCTGAAGGGGTTAGTGCACCACGGCTGGCCGGGAGGGAGTCCGGGAAAAGGTCTGAAGCTGCTGAAGAGACAAGAGACTTCTTGCCTCTGTTTCCTGGCGCGCAAGGAGAGGGGATTAAGAGCGCTGCTTAAAGGAGCTCCAGAGATGGGCGCGAGCCGTGGCTATGAGCGCAGACCACAGAGACGGGCATGAGACACTAAGGCCGCTGCTGCCGCCACCAAGAAGCCTGTGTGCGAGCACAGGTCACTCTCCACACCCCCCTTCCAGGGAGCCTGTGCAGCCTGCCACTGCCACGGTCCCGTGATCCAGGGACAACTTCCCCAGGAGAACACACGGCGCGCCTCTGGCTGGTGCAATGTCACTCCGGCCTCTGCCTCCGCAGGCTCGCCCTGCATCCATACCCCTCCCTCCCCCCAGCCAGAGTGAGCCAGAGCCCCCGAAGTAGCTGCTCCTTTAACCCCGTCCTGTCTGAGCGAAGAACAGATGCCTTCAGGCGACCTACACGCAGAGGCGAGTCCAAATCCAAAGCTGAACCCCGGGAGCTGTGCGAACAAAGAAGAGAAAAGGAAATCTCTCCCAGGAGCCTCAGGAGCAGCGGATTAAACATCCACAATCAACTTGATGATCTGAGGAATACCTGAATAGACAACGAATCATCCCAAATTGAGGAGGTGGACTTTGGAAACAACGATATATATATTTTTTCCCTTTTTCTCTTTTTGTGAGAGTGTATGTGTATGCTTCCATGTGTGATTTTGTCAGTATACCTTTGCTTTTACCATTTGTCCTAGATTCTGTCTGTCCATTTTTGTTTTTCTTATTATTACTTAAAAAATTTTTTTTCTTAATTATTTTTTTATTTTTCATTTTAATAACTTTTTTATTTTATTTTATTTTATTTTATTTTATTTTATCTTATCTTCCTCTTTCTTTCTTTCTTTTCGCTCTTTTAATCTGAGCCATGTGGAGGACAGGCTCTTGGTGCTCCAGCCAGGTGTTAGGGCTGTGCCACTTAGATGGGAGAGCCAAGTTCAGGACACTGGTCCACAAGAGACCTCCCAGCTCCACATAATATCACACAGCAAAAGTCTCCCAGAGATCTCCATCTCAACACCAGCACCCAGTTCCACTCAACGACCAGAAAGCTACAGTGCTGAACACCCTATGCCAAACAACTAGCAAGACAGGAACACAACCTCACCCATTAGCAGAGAGGCTGCCTAAAATCATAATAAGGCCACAGACAACGCAAAACACACCACCAGATGTGGATATGCCCTCCAGAAGACAAGATCAAGCCTCATCCACCAGAGCACAGGCACTAGTTCCCTCTACCAGGAAGCCTACACAACCCACTGAACCAACCTTAGCCACTGGGGACAGACAACAAAAACAATGGAAACTATGAACCTGCAGCCTGCGAAAAGGAGACCCCAAACACAGTATGTTAAGCAAAATGAGAAGACAGAAAAACACACAGAAGATGAAGGAGCAAGGCAAAAACTCACCAGACCTAACAAATGAAGAGGAAATAGGCAGTCTACCTGAAAAAGAATTCAGAATAATGATAGTAAAGATAATCCAAAATCTTGGACCTAGAATGGAGAAAATACAAGAAACGTTTAACAAGGACCTAGAAGAACTAAAGAGCAAACAAACAGTGATGAGGAACACAATAAATGAAATTACAAATTCTCTAGATGGGATCAATAGCAAAATAACTGAGGCAGAAGAACGGATAAGTGACCTGGAAGATAAAATAGTGGAAATAACTACTGCAGAGCAGAATAACGAAAAAAGAATGAAAAGAATTGAGGACAATCTCAGAGACCTCTGGGACAACATTAAATGCACCAACATTCAAATTAAAGGGGTCCCAGAAGAAGAAGGGAAAAAGAAAGGGACTGAGAAAATATTTCAAGAGATTATAGTTGAAAAGTTCCCTAATATGGGAAAGGAAATAGTTAATCAAGTCCAGGAAGCACAGAGAGTCCCATACAGGATAAATCAAAGGAGAAACACACCAAGACACATATTAATCAAACTATCAAAAATTAAATGCAAAGAACAAATATTAAAAGCAGCAAGGGAAAAACAACAAATAACACATAAGGGAATCCCCATAAGATTAACAGCTTATCTTTCAGCAGAAACTCTGTAACCCAGAAGGGAGTGGCAGGATATATTTACAGTGATGAAGGAGAAAAACCTACAACCAAGATTACTCTACCCAGCAAGGATCTCATTTAGATTTGACAGAAATTAAAACCTTAACAGACAAACAGAAACTAAGACAATTCAGCACCACCAAACCAGTGTTACAACAAATGCTAAAGGAACTTCTCTAGGCAGGAAACACAAGAGAAGGAAAAGACCTACAATAATAAACCCAAAACAATTAAGAAAATGGTAATAGGAACATACATATTGATAATTACCTTAAATGTAAATGGATTAAATGCTCCAACCAAAAGACATAGATTGGCTGAATAGATACAAAAACAAGACCCATATATATGCTGTCTACAAGAGACCCACTTCAGACCTAGGGACACATACAGACTGAAAGTGAGGGCATGGAAAAAGATATTTCATGCAAATGGAAATCAAAAGAAAGCTGGAGTAGCAATTCTCATTTCAGACAAAATAGACTTTAAAACAAAGAGCATTACAAGACACAAAGAAGGACACTACATAATGATCAAGGGATCAATCCAAGAAGAAGATATAACAATTGTAAATCTTTATGCACCCAACATAGGAGCACCTCAATACATATGGCAAATGCTAACAGCCATAAAAGGGGAAATCAACAGTAACACAATCATAGTAGGGGACTTTAACACCCCACTTTCACCAATGGACAGATCATCCAAAATGAAAATTAATAAGGAAACACAAGCTTTAAATGATACATTAAACAAGATGGACTCAATTGATATTTATAGGACATTCCATCCAAAAACAACAGAATACACTTTCTTCTCAAGTGCTCATGGAACATTCTCCAAGATAGGTCATATCTTGGGTCACAAATCAAGCCTTGGTAAATTTAAGAAAATTGAAATCATATCAAGTATCTTTTCTGACCACAACACTATGAGACTAGATATAAATTACAGGAAAAAATCTGTAAGAAATACAAACATATGGAGGCTAAACAATACACTACTTAATTACCAAGAGATCACTGAGGAAATCAAAGAGGAAATCAAAAAATACCTAGAAACAAATGACAATGAAAACACAATGACCCAAAACCTATGCGATGACGCAAAAGCAGTTCTAAGAGGGAAGTTTATAGTAATACAATCTTACCTTAAGAAACAAGAAACATCTCAAATAAACAACCTAACTTTACACCTAAAGCAATTAGAGGAAGAAGAACAAAAAAACCCCAAAGTTAGCAGAAGGAAAGAAATCATACAGATCAGAAATAAATGAAGGAAATGATAGGAAAGATCAATAAAACTAAAAGCTGGTTCTCTGAGAGGATAAACAAAATTGGTAAACCATTAGCCAGACTTATAAAGAAAAAAAGGGAGAAGACCCAAATCAATAAAATTAGAAATGAAAAAGGAGAAGTAACAACTGACACTGCAGAAATAAAAAGGATCATGAGAGATTACTACAAGCAACTCTATGCCAATAAAATGGACAACCTGGAAGAAATGGACAAATTCTTAGAAATGCACAACCTGCCGAAACTGAACCAGGAAGAAATAGAAAATATGAACAGACCAATCACAAGCACTGAAATTGAAACTGTGATTAAAAATCTTCCAACAAACAAAAGCCCAGGACCAGATGGCTTCACAGGCGAATTCTATCAAACATTTAGAGAAGAGCTATTATCTATCCTTATCAAACTCTTCCAAAATATTGCAGAGGGAGGAACACTCCCAAACTCATTCTATGAGGCCACCATCACTCTGATATCAAAACCAGACAAAGATGTCACAAAGAAAGAAAACTACAGGCCAATATCACTGATGAACATAGATGCAAAAATCCTCAACAAAATACTAGCAAACAGAATCCAACAGCACATTAAAAGGATCATATACTATGATCAAGTGGGATTTATCCCAGGAATGCAAGGATTCTTCAATGTATGCAAATCTATCAACGTGATGCACCATATTAACAAATTGAAGGAGAAAAACCATATGATCATATCAATAGATGCAGAGAAAGCTTTTGACAAAATTCAACACCCATTTATGTAAAAACCCTCCAGAAAGTAGGCATAGAGGGAATTTTCCTCAATATAATAAACACCACATAAGACAATCCCACAGCCAACATCGTCCTCAATGGTGAAAAACTGAAACCATTTCAACTAAGATCAGGAACAAGACAAGGTTGCCTACTCTCACCACTATTATTCAACATAGTTTTGGAAGTTTTAGCCATAGCAATCAGAGAAGAAAAAGAAATAAAAGGAATCCAAATCAGAAAAGAAGAAGTAATGCTGTCACTGTTTGCAGATGACAAGATACTATACATAGAGAATCCTAAAGATGCTACCAGAAATGTACTAGAGCTAATCAATGAATTTGGTAAAGTAGCAGGATACAAAACTAATGCACAGAAATCTTTTGCATTCCTCTACACTAGTGATGAAAAATCTGAAAGTGAAATTAAGAAAACACTCCCATTTACCACTGCAACAAAAAGAATAAAATATCTAGGAATAAACCTACCTAAGGAGACAAAATACCTGTATGCCAAAAACTATAAGACACTGACGAAAGAAATTAAGGATGATACAAATAGATGGAGAGATATGCCATGTTCTTGGATTGGAAGAATCAATATTGTGAAAATGACTCTACTACCCAAAGCAATCTACAGATTCAATTCAATCCCTATCAAACTACCAATGGCATTTTCCACGGAACTAGAACAAAAAATTTCACAATTTATCTGGAAACACAAAAGACCCCGAATAGCCAAAGCAATCTTGAGAAAGAAAAATGGAGCTGGAGGAATCAGGCTCCCTGACTTCAGACTATACTACAAAGCTACAGTAATCAAGACAGTATGTTACTGGCACAGAAACACAAATATAGATCAGTGGAACATGATAGAAAGCGCAGAGATAAACCCATGCACATATGGTCACCTTATCTTTGATAAAGGAGGCAAGAAAAGTGAAGAAAAGACAGCCTCTTCAATAAGTAGTGCTGGGAAAACTGGACAGTTACATGTAAAAGAATGAAATTAGAACACTCCATAACATCATACAAAAAAATAAACTCAAAATGGATTAAAGGGGCTTCCCTCGTGGCGCAGTGGTTGAGAGTCCGCCTGCCGATGCAGGGGACACGCGTTCGTGCGCCGGTCCGGGAAGATCCCACATGCCGCGCCCGCGGAGCGGCTGGGCCTGTGAGCCATGGCCGCTGAGCCTGCGCGTCCGGAGCCTGTGCTCCGCAACGGGAGAGGCCACCACAACAGTGAGAGGCCCATGTACCGCAAAAAAAAAAAAACAACAACAACAAAAAAATGGATTAAAGACCTCAATGTAAGGCCAGACACCATCAAACTCTTAGAAGAAAATGTAGGCAGAACACTCTATGACATAAATCACAGCAAGATCCTTTTTGACCCACCTCCTAGAGAAATGGAAATAAAAACAAAAATAAACAAATGGGACCTAATGAAACTTAAAAGCTTTTGCATAGCGAAGGAAACCATAAACAAGATGAAAAGACAACCCTCAGAATGGGAGAAAATATTTGCAAATGAAGCAACTGACAAAGGATTAATCTCCAAAATTTACAAGCAGCTCAATATCAGAAAAACAAACAACTCGATCCAAAAATGGGCAGAAGATCTAAATAGACATTTCTCCAAAGAAGATATACAGATGGCCAACAGACACATGAAGGAATGCTCAACATCATTAATCATTAGAGAAATGCAAACCAAAACTACAATGAGATATCATCTCACACTGTTCAGAATGGCCATCATCAAAAAATCTACAAACAATAAGTGCTGGAGAGGGTGTGGAGAAAAGGGAACCCTCTTGCACTGTGGGTGGGAATGTAAATTGATACGGCCACTATGGAGAACAGTATGGAGGTTCCTTAAAAAACTACAAATAGAACTACCATACGACCCAGCAATCCCACTACTGGGCATATACCCTGAGAAAACCATAATTCAAAGAGTCACGTACCAAAATGTTCATTGCAGCTCTATTTACAATAGCCAGGACATGGAAGCAACCTAAGTGTCCACTGACAGATGAATGGATAAAGAAGATGTGGCACATATATACAATGGAATATTACTCAGCCATAAAAAGGAATGAAACTGAGTTATTTGTAGTGAGGTGGATGGACCTAGAGAGTGTCATACAGAGTAAAGTAAGTCAGAAAGAGAAACAAATACTGTATGCTAACACATATATATGGAATCTAAAAAAAAAAAAATGGTCATGAAGAACCTAGGGGCAAGACGGGAATAAAGATACAGACCTACTAGAGAATGGACTTGAGGATACAGGGAGGGGGAAGGGTAAGTGGGACAAAGTGAGAGAGTGGCATGGATATATACACTACCAAATGTAAAACAGATAGCTAGTGGGAAGCAGCCGCATAGCACAGGGAGATCAGCTCAGTGCTTTGTGACCACCTAGAGGGGTGGGATAGGGAGGGTGGGAGGGAGGAAGATTCAAGAGGGAAGAGATATGGAGATATATGTATATGTAGTTGATTCACTTTGTTATAAAGCAGAAACTAACACAACACTGTAAAGCAATTATTCTCCAATAAAGATGTTAGAAAACAAAACAAAACAAAATGTTTGTTTCATAAAGCAGGTTTAGGTGGTATGTCCCACTTTAGGTTTATCTTCCTGTATGAAAGACAGTACATTACATTCTGTGGCTGTTTAATGTTATATATCTAATGACTAGAACCTATAACTGAAGAAAGGCAACAGCTTGATAATTTATATGCACATTGTTGTTTCTTCAAGGTTAAATGGGTTTCGTGGCACATTATGCACTAGAAAACACTGTGGGAAAACATCTGCTGTATTCTCCATGCTGAGGGCAAGGAAGGAGTGTATTGATTAGTGATTACACTGTTTGTATTGGAAGTGTTATTCACTTGGCCATTGAAATCACCGGCTAGGGATGGTAAAGGCTTGTGGATCCTCCCAACTTGGCCCAGAAATAGAGTTCAGGTTCCAGCTGCTCAGAACCACACACACCTGCAACAGTCCTCTAACCAGATATAATGTAGCTGGGGGCCGTATCAGCACCACTTGTCAACTGATAGAGCCATTTGGCAGGTCGAGGGTCTCCTTGGAGAAATCCAGAAAAGAAGCAAAGCGTTTAACATATTGTATTTTGGGGAGAGATAATAAATTAAATGTCAGTTTGATGGAGTAAGTAGAGGAAACTTACTGGGGTAAGTAGGTGCTAGTTATAATTGGAGAAATCAAATTGCATCTGGCAGCATGAAAAGAAGTGATCAGGTTAAAGAAAAATCTCTTCTGTTTGAAGTGGGGACTTACTTTGGAATCTGAGGGGGAGTTACTACCTGGGTAGGAGAGAGAGGAGAACATTATGAACTTAGAGAATGAATATGGTATGTTTGATTCTGGTTGAAGTACAGAGTTAATGTTGAAAGTAATGAGAAAGTGAGACCAGACTGAAGAGGCTGGTTGTTTATCCTCTAACTATGATGACGTGAAAATTTTTATCTTGCAGGCCAACTTTGCTCAATAGGGATCAGCTGCCCGGAACACGGTGTCAAGGATTCCAAGTGTTTGGGCTTTTATGAAAGAGCTGTGATTGATTAGCAATGTCTTGTCCTGGGCGTTGAATGGTGATGCACGTTTCATTGGCTTAGTCCTAAAGTAAGGAGCACCGTTAGAGGTTTGCAAGCAAAACTAACTTGATTAAACAGAGAGATACGCTCATATCAAGCCTATTACAAGATAAAATTTGCCACTAAATTTTTAAATTTCAAACCTTGTGCTGAAAAGGTGGAATAATAATTGTATCTTGGATTTAACTTCTTTATTGATTCATTCAATGGATATCTTTGTGTGCCTACAAGAAGCTTGGCACTATAAATAAATGATAGGCAAGACAAATGCTCCTGAGCTCCAGGAGTTCACAGCCTAGTAAGGGAGATGGACAAGTAAACTGACCACAAGAACTACAGAGGGGTAAACTGAGGAAACTGTGATTGGCTGAAAGTGGCCCAAAGATATCCACGACCCAATCTCTGGAACCTGTGAATGTTAACTTATACGGCAAAAAAAGGCTCTTTGCAGATGTAATTAAGTTAAGGATCTTGAGATGGGGAGATTATTCTAGATTATCTGGATGGGCCCTAACTGCAATCACATGCATCCTCATAAAAGGGGGAGAGAGGGAGATTTGACACGCACAGAAGAGGAGAAGACAGTGTGATCACAGAGGCAGGAATGGAGTGATGCAACCACAAACCACAAGCCAAGGAATGATGGCAGTCAGCAGAAGCTGGAAGCTGGAAGAAGCAAGAAACAGCGAGATTCTTCTCCCTTACAGCCTCTGGAGGGAGCATGGCCCTGCCAACACTTTGATTTTGGCCCAAAAACACTGGTTTTGGACTTTGGGCTTCTAGAACAGTGAGGGAATAAATTTCTGTTGTTCTATCCCACAAAATTTGTGATAATTTGTTAGGATAGCCATAAGAAACTAATACAGATGTTCTGTGAGCTCAAGGGAGCGTAGTTCATTCAGGGTTCCTGGGTCAAGCTTGGGAACTAATTCTGGCTGGTTTAAGCAAAAAGGTTTCCTGAAAGGCTATGGGGGTTTCGGGGGGTTTTGTAGGAGACTTATAGAATCTAGAAGGGCTGGAGCAGCGAGCTCAGAAAATGGGAAGGACCCCCCCCCCCAGAAGGTTTCAAATGCCAAGGGGTAGGAACTATCCTCCTAGGAGACAACTGTCCCTGCCATTGGAAACAAGAAATGAATTCTAGCCATCTCTTTTGTCTTTATATCTATCATTCATTCATGGTCCAAATTTTCAGAAAGTAGAATCTGATCAGATTGCCAGCGAACGGGAGAGAAATCTCCCCCCATTCATATTCCTCAGTGGGAAGAGGAATAAAAGAGTTCCCACAAATACTACACATAAGGGAATTCTTCCCCAAATTCAGTAGGGGTTTTGGATGTTAATAACCAGAAACAACAACATACCAGGAGACACCTAATCCAGCCTTGGGTGGCTTTTGGGTAAAAGTGATATTTAAGCTGAAACCTAAAGAACCAGTAGAAGTTAGCCGTCGGTGTTTGTAGAGTTGAAGTATTTCACATGCATACACACGCACATGCACACGTACACACACACACATCCCCGAGGTCAAGCCCAGATATGCTGATATCTCAGCTAACTGACATACTCAGCACTGAACAGTTCATCCGTCCCCTCTCCCACTCTGACATGTCTTACTCTACTTCTAATTACAAAGTGTGAAATCGATCCAAAGGGATTTGGGAAGGAGAAAGGAGAATATGGGATTCAACCAAGCAATACCACATATGACCCCTCCGTACCTCACTGTACCTATGTCCTCAGGACTTTAGCTGGAATCCCACACAAATCATGACACTGAGAGCAAACAACGCCATTTCCTGCAACTAATGAAGTATGATATCGCTTAGCAACCCGCACTGTTTGTGTGTCTAACTCCTTGTCTGGACACGTATGAGTACAACTTTGGCTCTCTGGAGAATGTAACTGAGTCACAAATCCATGTTTATGAGATTGGGGAAGAATAAAGCCATTATTTAGCTAAGTGGTTGCCCACAGCTCCTGAAATAAAGCAGAGCTCTAAGACTTTTCGGTGAGATGACTCAGAAGACCGTAGGGAGGATAATGAGGATGAACAGTGATGGCCAGTTTCAAGAACAGGCTAGGAAAAAATTCTATTAATATCATCCTTCTAAGGAGGAAGAGAAGATCCAGTGTGGGGGTCTGTCAGCCAGGGCACCTGTGATGAGGGCAACAGGGCTGAGACAGTCAGTAGGATTTATGCCAGACACAATCAAGTCTCTTGCCGTTGTTCTTGAATTGGGCTTTTATACCTAGGAGTTTATTACAAGGAAGATGTAATACTCATGATCTGTGGATAAGACTAAAAACAAATTTACTGAACATTTAGCTAAAGCATACCCAGCTATTTACATATACCCTATATTGTTATGCCTATACATTAGCCTGTAAGCAAGCAATTTTTTTTTTTTTTTTTTGCGGTACGCGGGCCTCTCACTGTTGTGGCCTCTCCCGTTGCGGAGCACAGGCTCCAGACGCGCAGGCTCAGCGGCCATGGCTCACGGGCCCAGCCGCTCCGCGGCACGTGGCATCTTCCCGGACCGGGGCACGAACCCGCATCCCCTGCATCGACAGGCGGACTCTCAACCACTCCGCCACCAGGGAAGCCCCTAAGCAAGCAATTTTGACCACTGGAATCTTTCACTTCATGCCACAGGCTCCTCCTCAGCATCCTGGTCTGCGTCTCCCTTGCCCTGACACCTTGTCTCAGTGCCACGAGAAGCACAGTCAAAGAAAGGTGTCAAATAACTCTCCTGCCACTTGGTACTTTTACGCCATGAGCAACTCTTCAAGTCCCAAATTCCTCATCTGTAAACTGGACAAAATAACAGTAAGTGATAGGGTTGTTTAATTTAATGGAAATTGAATGAGATAATATAAATAAAATGCTTATCACTGCCTGAAACACTGAATAAATGGTAACTATATCAGGTTAGAATCCTAGCTATACCACTTACCAGCTATTTCCCTTGTACAAATTACCCATCTATCCGAGCTTCCATTTTCTCCTCTGTAAAAGAATGATAGCAATGCCTATGCTACAGAATTCTTGAGAACATTAAATGAGATAATCTATATAAAAGAGCCTGGCCCAGAATGGGCGTTCAACTAATATTCATTGATCAGAGGGAACAGCTTTTTTGTTTCTACCCACTGTTTCCTCTTGTGTGGATTAAGCCGACGCTTGCATAGTTGGGACTGTCTGACTCTTTCTTCCAAACAGATAAATCTCTATAAGTTACTAAGGCTTTTATAAACAACTTAAGGAGTGAGACAATTTCTCCTATAATTTGGTGTCCCTCATACCTGGCTTACATAGATACACAATAAAATAAAAAATTAAATTAAAAAAGAATTTCTCCTCTGTCTCTGACTTCTAGCCCTGCGCCAACCTCCCAACAGCCCCCAACTCCATTTCATACTGTTTCCTGAGATCTTATTTATTGCTTTGATGAAGTAAAGGGTAGGCTTAGAAAGTACAATACTGACGACAAATATTAAATTCTGAAAATTATAGATCATTCCCTTTCCTGCGATTAGATTAAGAGAAATTTTTTTTAAATCTCTTTCTTTAAACTATTGAAGTCACGATTTAAACCATTATGTGAAGTTAATGTGATTAGGAGAGGTAGGAGTGACTCGTGCAACTCAAAAAGTACACAAGTTGATCCATGAGGGTGTGGGAAAAAATATGGGAACTTCAATTCAATAGTACAACAGTAAATGTATATAGTGTATAAATAAATAAATTCTATATACAGGGGGTGCATACCCAAAAATTGTGATGCAATTACAATTTACATAATCAAAAGTGTTCGGAGATCACTGACTTAAATTGCGTATTTAATGTCACAATTTCCCATTATTCTTATATCCAAAACTTATCATGACATTTCAACTTCATTACTATGGATCTGTAATTAGAGTTCCTCACATAAAAGCTACATATACAGCCTTAGAAGGTCCGATACCTTTATTACACTTATGAGGGGAGGGGAGGGGTCGGGAGGGAACAAAGGGATTAAAATTGTTTAAATCTGAAGAGAATAACTTCATCATCTCATGTATCCTGCTAACATTTCTATGACTAACACCCCAAGTGTTGGCCAAAGTAGAAGGATACTTGTGAAAACTTGAGTTTTGTCAGCCAGTATAGAACAATACACAAACACTAGGTCCAACCTGAGTCAACAGAGACCAGCTTTCTCCCCAGGAACACAACGCTCAGTGTGGCCCTGGCCAGGTGTCTGTTTTGCTGCTCTCTTTACCTGCTCTCCTCGTCCTTAACTCTGACCTGCACATGGTCCTTGGCTCTTAGCTCCTGAGGTTGTTTGTAATCATGTTCTGCTACCCTTCGCTTGTCCATTGTTTTTTGTTTTTATTAAAGTATAGTTGAGTTAAAATATTACATTAGTTTCAGGTGTACAGCACACTGATTCAGTATTTTTACAGATTATACTCCATTAAAAGTTATTACAAGATAATGGCTATAATTCCCTGTGCTGTACAATATATCCTTGTTGCTTATCTGTTGTATACATAGTAGCTTGTATCTCTTAATGCCACACTCCTATTTTGTCCCTGCCCCTTTCTTCTCACCTCTGGTAACCACTAGTTTATTTTCTATATCTGTGAGTCTGTTTCTGTTTTGCATATACATTTATTTGTACTATTTTTTAGATTCCACATTTAAGTGATATCATGCACTATTTGTCTTTCTCTGTCTGATTTATTTCACTAAGCATAATATTCTCTAGTTCCATCCATGTTGCTGCAGATGGTTTGTCTCTTCCTTAAAGAGATGTTAAGTCATGACCGGGGACCCCAAGGATGCCCCAGGCTTGTGTTGGGCCACAGGTCATTAACTCAATGACCTAACTGCCTAAACAGAGCAGTTACGTGAGATCTTCTTAGAGGAATACGTTTTCTTAAATATTATATATTTTTAAAATCTCCTTCACTTCATCATTGAAGCTTCTCTTTCCACTGTCTAGCCATCCAGGCACAAACTGAGGTGCAGTGTCGATTGTCTACAACTGCCTAGAGTGTGGCAGATATGCCCACTCCCATGGGCAGCTCTTGCCCCCATGTTCAAGGCTGCCCAAGGCCCATTAAAGCTGGTTTCTGGACATGCTCATCATCTGGGAAGGACTCCCTTTCTGTTAGCTGAATAACCATTATTAATAAAAGGCCACTAATGAGTCAACCCTGGTCTTAATTATTTGGACAAGTCATCACTGACTAAGTCTCCTCTCAGACTTGTGACCCAAGGGTTTGGTGCCAACATGGAGGCGTTGCTTTCTCTTCTTTGTGGTCTTAGGGTCAAAAGTTTAGCCAGCTGGAATACAAAGTGAACTAGTAACAGAGACAAAATTTTAAATAATTTTTCAATATAAATCAGATTTTTCATTTAAATGAAATTTCAAATTTTGGTTATTGTTCAAATGCTTTTATGACCCTTCAACACTTCATTAAGGCTCTTCTTAAGAACCTCCATGCTCTCCCCCACCCAACCTCTTATACTTGGGGTTCCCTTCCCCCATCCAACCTCTTATACTTGTATTTCATGCTTCCAGAATATTTCTCTTCCCCTCTGACACCTTGAATCCTGAGCCATCTGATCCAGCTGTCCAAACCTACTCTATCATCAAGGTCTAATTCATGTCACACATTCTCCTAGAGCTTTTGCAGTTATTTGCAACCCATACTGATCTCCCCCTTCTCCCCATATTTGTAACAGCCTCAGTCAATTTATGCCACTTTCTGCTCTTCTCCAATGATGCAAGGAAATCTTGCATGAGTTTAATAATTGTGAGCATATTTGCTTTCACCACACCACCAAACTCAATATTCAATATCATACGAAGTATTTATGGAGCTACGTTCAATCAGCATATTTAGAACTTTGACCTGGAGGCTGCCTGTTTCTGTGTTAATCGGAGGAGATGTGCCCCTGTGCCAGGAAGATCCTTGGTAGGAAGGAAACAATGTTCCTAGAAACAACACATGCCAGATTA